>NC_140595.1:679078061-679697168 GCF_964204655.1 Triturus cristatus
CCACACTCCGTGCATGAGTCCTATTGCTAGGGGGAGTGGCCAGTGGGTCTTGGTGGTCTGACAAGGTAGAGATCTGTTACTACAAGGAAAGATGGCCAGGGCTTCTTGAGAGGCTGGTTGGGAAACACCATCTACTACATGAATTTCCTGGGGTTCTCTTAAAGGTTATGGGGAAGGGTTCCTACTAACTGGCTTTTTAAATAAATATGATATGTCTGCTATGTGCCTTTTACATGAGTTACTACTCAGGGCCTGCTGTATACTATTCCTGAGCGCCCTAGTTAGGTATCTAAGAGACCCTCACATTCAGATAGGTAAATATCTATTCTATCTATTACACCCAGAGTCGTTAGTCGTACCTTGGCCTTTCCTTTTTCCCTTATTCGCCTTCTTTTTATGACCATCACCCATGCCTCCTTCACAGGTTTTTCTCTTTTTCATTCTGGCCCTGAAAATGACAATTTAGGATAATATGCGTAGAACAACTGTCTGGTCGCCTGCAGGGATTGTGCCAATGTCCAATGGCCAGTGTCCTCATTACTCTTTAGCTGCAATAACTGGCCCTTTACTACAGGGATGTCTGTATACAATAAAAAACTACCAAATGTTCACCTGTGCAAAGGTCCAGATGTCAGAGGGGTTGCCCAGCCCTGCCTCCTCCGGGCTCTGGTGGGCTCATACGGGCCCACCTGCATGCCACCTGTACTGCGAGGGCCGTGAGGTGACTTTAGTCGCCTCTGGGCTCGGGAAATGCGGCGTTGGCATTGGCGCGTCTATGTGCTATGAGGCTTGGACTTTCCCAAGGTTGCTGACTGTGAGCGGCTCACGTGCTGCAGGAGCCGCGAGCTGACTTTATTTGCCTCCGGCCGCGGGAAATGTGGCGTCAGTGCCGGCGCGTCTATGCGCTGTATGCTATGAGGCTTGGAGTCTCCCGAGGCTGCTGGATGTGACGCTAGCTGACTTTAAGCAAGGGTAATACAGCATCCTCATTGGTGTGTCGATGCGCTGTGTGCTATGGGGTTTGGAGTCCCCCAAAGCTGCTGGCTGTGAGCGGCTGTCTGCATGGGATCACAGTAATGGCCTGCAGAACTCCTACCCACACAGACCTACGATGCATGCAACCTCTGCATTATCCTCGACGGCCAACTGACCATGAAAAGACAAGTCAAGGCAGTTGCCTCTGCCTGCTTCCACACACTTTGCATGCTCCGCATCTTCAGATGGATCCCAACCAACACGAGAAAGACCGTCATTTAGCCGCCACGACTTCAGCAATGCCCTCTATGCCAGCATCTTTACCCAGCTCCTCAGAAGACTCCAGAGCATACAGAATGCTACTGCAAGACTCATCCTGGATCTCCCCAAACAAACCCACACTGTCCCCCACCTGAGAGACCTCCACTGGCTCCCCATCCAGAAGATATACCAGTTCAAGATTGTTAGAAATGGGGTTTCTGGTTGGCTAGGGTTTTACCTTAACCAGGCAGAACCCACCACTCTGGTCAGGGTAAGGGTGTTACATGCCCAAGATAACCCCTGCTCACCCCCATTGGTAGTTTGGCAGAGCAGGCAGGCTTATCCCAGAGGCAATATGTAAAGCGTTTGCGCAACACACACACCAGTGGCACACTAGGCACACCACAAAATGAGACTCCACACAAGGTTATATAAAAATATCCTTTGTATTGTACATAAAACATATCAGACCATAATAACATGAATCGCTGTACCATTAGGAACTTGTCATAAAGTCACATGGATCATAAAATCACTTTGCCAACCAGGCAATAATCATAACATCACTATAGTGACGACTTATATGTTGCACACATCATAGAAACACCAACCTTGCGCACACAGGGTGAATCTTGAAATAATGCTTGTTATCCTGACAATGAAAGCCAAAAATGACATACATTAGACCACATCATGGCCTTAAATGCAGGTTAGGTCATACATAAATTAAGGCTGCCCGGACATAACATGCTGATGCTGGAAATGGGGGGGGGGGAGCACATACATCACAACATCAAGGCATGGATGTGAAGCACCTGATGAAGGCAACCCCTCATCACCAACTGTGGTCCGCAACCACATGCAGCCCTTGCTCCAGACACACTACAGGGGGGCAGAGACAGCATTGTGAAAGTCAGGCACAGCCCTATTTCGGTGCAGCTGCAACTCGTCCCACCACTCTAAATGCAGACCAGGCCTGTCCAGGTGCAAGGGAAACTCGTCCCACCACTCTAAATGCAGACCAGGCCTATCCATGTGCAAGGGAAACTCGTCCCACCACTCTAAATGCAGACCAGGCCTATCCAGGTGCAAGGGAAACTCGTCCCACCACTCTAAATGCAGCCAAGGTTATTCATTCGAGCGCTGAGTCACCCAGGAAAGGCAGGACACTCCTCAACCCTCCTTGTGAATGTCTAGAGTGAATGCAAATCCCCTTCTCCTGTCAGTCTAAACCATACGTTGAATACACAACCAGGCAGGACACAAAGAGTCATAAGTACACAAACTAAGCCGCTTTCACCAACAAGCAGGATTTATTAGCACTATTCCAAACGCTACCCCTTTCATATCAGGAACTAAAAGTGATGCACATATTAGGGAATTCCCAATGCAAACCAAGGAGAGGGTAGCCTCACAGCAGTGAGAAACCAAATAGGCTGTTTGTCACTACCAGTACATGCCACATAGCTAAGGCACATGTCCTTCCTTTACCCTACACAGCATCCTGCCCATAAGGCTGCCTCTGACCTATCTTAGGGGTGACCTATATGTAGTAAAACGGGGAGTTTTTGACGCGGTAAACACTTTAAGTGCCATGTCACTGTGGCAGTAAACTGTGCGTGCAGCCCCTGCACTGGCAGAGACCTGAGGCAGGTTTGAAAGGCAACTTCGGTGGGTGGCGCAAGCAGCACTGCAGGCCCGCTAGGCCCACTAGTACAGTTTAATTTACAGGCCCTGGGTATATTGGATACCACTGTAAAAGGACTTACAGGTAAATTAAATATGCTAAACAGGTGTAGGTCAATCTTACCAAGTTTACAAGAGAGATCACATGTACTTTAACGCTGATCAGCAGTGGTAAAGTGCCCAGTCATAAAACCAATAAAAACAGGTCAAGAAAATACAGGAGGAAGGCAAAAATACCCTGCAAAAAGGGCCAGTTCCAACAAAGATCCTCATGCATGCCTACAAAGCCCTCCACGACCTAGGACCTGTCGACATCAACCATCGACTGAACTTCCACCAGCTCTCCAGGCACCTTTGCTCCTCTTCACTAGCCCTCGAACATACACCCTGCACCCGGTGCAGCAGTGGCGGCTCCTTCTTGTACATCGCTGCCAAGACCTAGAACAACCTTCCTCTCCAGCTCCGTACAGCCTCCTTGCTGGCAGACTTCAGGAAGAGATTCAAGACATGGCTCTTCAATGAAGAAACACCACCCAGATAGCCCCAGGATGAGTGCTGCACTTTACAATTAATGAATTGATTGATTGATGGATGCACCAAGTGTAGCTGTCACCCTAGCATTGACATGTATTGAAGACCGGCTGCTAAGCACAAAGAGTCATAAGCCCAGAGGAATGCACACTTTCTAAAAGAAAGCAAAACCGAAGGGGATGATGGACGGAGTGTTGAACATTGCAAACACTCACCCCCAGTCTACTGATCTGGGTTTAATCCATCATCATTCTTTAGCTCACTCCACCACCCCAGTTCAGACATGGCCATATGCAAATCAGTCTGACCCTGTGTCTCATGGGAACAGTCCTGCTCGAACTGTCAAGCCATGACTTCCCTGGACCAGAAACAAGCATCCTGGGACCGGTTTTGGGTTCATAACCCTCATCAGCCAGGTTATCTTAAATCCAGTGGCAAAGTGAGCAAGGGACCCATGTCTGGGCATACCCTGCCAACTTAGGGCGAACAAAGCAAAACCAAAGGGGATGATGGACGGAGTGTTGAACATTGCAAACACTCACCCCAGTCAACTGATCTGGGTTTAATCCATCATCATTCTTTAGCTCACTCCGCCACCCCAGTTCAGACATGGCCATATGCAAAGCAGTCTGACCCTGTGCCTCATGGGAACAGTCCAGCCCGAACTGCCAAGCCATGTTTTCCCTGGATCGGAAACAAGCATCCTGGGACAGGGTTTGGGTTCATAACCCTCATCAGCCAGGTTATCTTGAATCCAGTGGCAAAGTGAGCAAGGGACCCACGTCTGGGCATACCCTGCCAACTTAGGGCGAACAAAGCAAAACCAAAGGGGATGATGGACGGAGTGTTGAACATTGCAAACACTCACCCCCAGTCAACTGATCTGGGTTTAATCCATCATAATTCTTTAGCTCACTCCGCCACCCCAGTTCAGACATGGCCATATGCAAATCAGTCTGACCTTGTGCCTCATGGGAACAGTCCAGCCCGAACTGCCAAGCCACGTCTTCCTTGGACCGGAAACAAGCATCCTGGGACCGGTTTTGGGTTCATAACCCTCATCAGCCAGGTTATCTTCAATCCAGTGGCAAAGCGTCCATCAATTGTGTTTCTTTTGCTTCCTTGCCCTAAGTGCGCCGGGTATGCCTAGACGTTGGTCCCGGGCTCACCGTGCCACTGGATTCAAGCTATTCTGGCTGAAGAGGGGTGAAACCCCGAAACCGGTCCTAGGATGCTTGTTTCCGGTCCAGGGAGGACCTGGCTTGGCAGTTCGGGCTGGATGATTTGCATCTGGCCAGGTCTAAACTGGGATGGCATGGTGAGCAAAAGAATGATGGATTTAACCCATATCTCTTGACTGGGGGAGAATGTTTTGATTTGTTCTGCATTCCGTCCATCAATTGTGTGTCTTTCACTTTCTAAAAGAGGCATTTCTAAAATAGTAATTTAAAATCCAACTACACCAGTAAGTAGGATTCATCACCACTATTCTAAACATACCAAACATGGCAATGCCACTCCTTTCTGATCAGCAATTACCGCTTAAAAATGTATAAGGGAATTCCCAATGCTAGCCTATGAGAGGATTAGACCTCACAGCAGTAAAAAACAAATTTGGCTGTTTGTCACTGCCAGAACATGCCGCACATAAAGGCACATGTCTTACCTTTTACTTACACAGCACCCTGCCCACAGGTCTACCTAGGGCCTACCTTGTGGGGGTTAAGGTGGGGACAATTTCGTATTGAAAGAGTAGTTTAAGACTTGGCAAGTATTATTAAATGCCAAGTTAAAATGTCTGTAAACCGTGCAGACAGACCCTGCGGTGACAGGCCTAAGACAGTTTTGAAAGTCTTCTTCTACTTGTGGGACAAGTAGTGCTGCAGGCCCGCTAGTCTCATTTAAATTACAGATTCTGGGTATATGGGATATGTGAGAAGCTGGCCTGGTATATGATGTTCAGTTATGTAAGTGGGCAACTTGCACCTGTCCAGACAACCCTTATGGTGATTTAATTGGTCATAGACAACCTTAGAAAGCCATCTAAGGGGTAGCTGTGGAGGGCAGGCTTAGTACAGGAGTGTAAAGCAGCTTGTTTGACCAGTATAGATTAAGTGAAAAAGAACCACACCAAGTATTCATAAAAATATATATTTAATATATAATACTCTCTAGTACGTTCCAATATCGCCTACACAATGATAAACACAATACTTTAGCAAAGAAGCACAGTATATAGCACAGACTACACAGTGGCCCCAGGGGGGACCAAACATTATACTAAGAAAGTGGTATAAGAACCAGGACTCTAGTCAAGACAGTGTCGAGAGGACGTAGAAGTGCTGGGACCCCTAGGAACCACACAAGGTGAGTAGATAGGGGCCCCACGGAGAGGGTGTGCAGCGTGAAAGCACCACCTCGTGCTCCAT
Source organism: Triturus cristatus (assembly GCF_964204655.1). Taxonomy (NCBI): domain Eukaryota; kingdom Metazoa; phylum Chordata; class Amphibia; order Caudata; family Salamandridae; genus Triturus; species Triturus cristatus. The sequence goes on from NC_140595.1 coordinate 679,083,944, forward strand.
ACAACTCTATGTGCAAGTCGTGGTTGGATTTTTAAAGATTAAGGACCCTTCCCAGTGGACCCTGATGAAACCTCGTGGAAGACAGACGGTTGGAGAGCCACCCCACCCGTGGAAACCCTAGTACCCACGTTACCTACACCAGGGAAGCTGGGTGCATACTTGGTGTCGGAAACCGCCGTCAAACCCAATGGAGGTCTTCAGGAAAGTGTCGCTGTTGGAAAAAGTGTTCGGTGGAATCTAAAGATGGATTCTTGATGAGAGGTACCTGTAAGCAGAGGGAACAGAGTTTATGTCACTGAAGGGTGACCAGGAGACTTGGAAGACGAATGCCCTCTGATGTCGGATGTTGCATGATGGGTGAGGATGACCTTGACTCTGCAGCTGTGAGGACTAGGTGATGCTGAGGAGGACCAGGAACCGTGCACAAGCTTTCCCACAAAGGATGTTGAGTCCTGAGGGGTCGGTGTCCGGCGGGAGAACCAACAAGCCATTGCAAATGCAACCAACGCAGGAATCAAAGAAGGAGCAACGTCGGGACCAGCAAGGTCCAGGGGATTCACCAAAGGCAGGGTAATCAGGGCTGGCTTCGAGCAATCAGGGAAGCCCAAAAGAAAAAAGTGTGACCCTCAAGTGGACCCACAGGCAGGAGGCACTGGAGTCGCGAGAGGACCTCAAGCTGCTCACCAAAAGATGCAGGCCTTGATGCACACGATGTGGTATGGCTGAAGATTCTGGTCACTGGAGGTGCTCGAGGTTGGGACTACTTGGAGCCCGAAGATCTTCTTGCAAAGAAGCCAACAAGCCTTTGCAACTGCAAGTTGGTGCAGTGCACAAGGGTTCGGTTATTGCAACGCCCATGAGGGATACTGGCTTCAAACTTGTTGAGAGGGCAGGGCAGGCCTCGGGAGCTGTGGAAAACCACCACCTGTGTTGCAGAGCCCACGGAGTCCAGAGGAGCTCAGGATCTGAAGACCGGTCGACTTAGTTGCGGTGCTTGCAAATCCAGAGGAGTGACTCCTTCAGTCCAAGGAAGATTTCTTCAGGTGTCTTTGATGCATCACAGGCCTTAGAAGGTTGCTGTATGATGCACAGGCACAGACCATGCAGCAGACTGAAAGGGAGACAAAGTCAGGCCCAAACGAAGTCCAGAGTGCCGAGACGGTAGAAGTGCAGTGGTGTCTGATCTGAATCTTATCCCACGATGAATCTAGGCACCCACACCCAGGTAAGCCCTTAAGTACAATAGGGAAAGGGTTGCGAAGATCCAGGGGACCCTCCCAGGGGAGGGTCTGGACATGGGGGAGGTTACTCCCATGTTCTTTGTCCAGTTTCGAGCCAGAGCAGGAGCCAACGTCTCCCAGAACTGGTTTGAACTTGTCTATGCACGGGGATACCAAGTGTGCCCCTCATGTAGCCTTTCTGGTGCTGGCAAGTGCACCTACCCGGTCCCAATACACTTAATCCTGTCTGGGAGGTGGTCACACCTCCCCAGGATGCCTATTGTCCCACCTTCCTCTGCTCGAGCTTGGCTCAGCAGCAGGACGCAGAAATGTATCTCTGGTCGGCAGCAACCATTTTGTGCTGTCTGGATCTAGAAGGCTGGTACCGGGAACATTGAGAGAGCCTAATGGAGGGCTCATCCAGTGCTTGGAATCATACCTCCCACACCGTTTATGGTGTGGGGGTATGACTCCTACTTGTTTGATACCAAACATAATAGAATTAGTTGCAGCTGTTTTCTCGATGGCTATCATGTAAATATGCGGTGCCCCTCTATGTAGTATATGGCTGCTTCACTAACAACCTGGGAGGAAGGACTCAGTAGGCTGCAGGGGTACCATGCTCATGCAGGGGCACCCTCTCACTTAGAACCAAGCACCCTGCCCTCAGGATTGCAAAGGCCTGCTATAGGGGTGACATAGGTTTTAAGTGCAGTGACCCTTAGATATAGGGAACCTATATCTTAAGTAAGTGGTGCAAGCACATACTTACAGAGGCTGCAATGGCAGGCATGTAGATCCATTTTGCATGTTCTCCCATGGGTGGCATAATGCAAGCTTCAGCCCATGGGAGACCTCTGGGGTACCTATGCCCTGGGTACCTTAGTACCATATACTAGGGACTCATAAGGGTACCCCTGTATCCAATCTTGAGTGAACCTAAGTACTCAACACAACAAGTTTAGGGAGTAAGCAGATAGACTGGGGTCCTGATTAGCAGGATCCCAGTCAGACTAGTCAAACTACAGCTTAGAACCAGGCAAAAAGTGGGGGTAACCAAAGAAGTAGATCCTACTTTCCTTCAGGATACCACTGTACAAGGGACTTGTAGGTGAAGTAAATATGCCAAGCAGGTGTAAGCCAGTCATACCGTGTTTAGATGAGAGAGCATATCCACTTTAGCACTGGTTAGCAGTGGTAAAGTGCGCAGTTTTAATGCCAACAAAAAGGGTAGAAAAATAGGCAGAGAGAGGGAAAGAGTTTGGGGATAAGCCTGCAGAAAGGACCAGGTCTAACATGTCGTAATCTGGAAACAATTAGTGAACATAAGAGTAAACATAATCGTTTTGGAGGGACCTGGGTCTAGCTTTTTCAGCCAGTTTGATTAATGTCATGTTTTTCCACATAATGCAGCTTTAAAATGTATGTCCCTATTTTATTAGAATTATTATATTTATTTTTACCATTTTAGTGATATCCATAATACTACGTAGTTTCTTGCACAGCTGCCTTAACAGTGCCAGAAAATGAATGTTCATGCGACTTCCTGCGATTTGACATCTTGAAGGGGCCTCGCACGTTCTATTCTTTCAGGGCCCCACAAACTCTAGAACCGGTCCTGGTTACTTCCAATGATCACCTCCAAGAGTGTGGGAACATTATGAGAGAATTCCCTTCAGTTAGCTGGGATTCCGTTTTAGGACCTGGAATGCTTGTCGCAGCAGAAAGTTCTAGGTAAAGTTTTACATTTAGATGCTAGTATTCTTGGTTGTTTATTTCCTTCTGTTGCGTTCAAAGGCCAAAGTCGCATCAAGGCTGATAGAGAGAGCAAGTAATGACAGTGGTTATTGCCACACAGCTAGTAGCCCATGCACACACCCTGTACAAAAATAAAGAAACGGAATACGTTGGTAGCTGGAGGCTTAGTGTCAATAGGATGTCCGCAGGGCTTACTTCCTGCTACGAATGAGCCCAGTCTCAATAAGATATCTCCAGGACTTCTCTTCAGCAAAGGGAGGTGGCGTCCCTGCACCATACCACGACAGCAACAAGCAGCTTCGTGCACTGCCAGCTGCGGCTCTCTCCAGTGAACAGAGACGTCGCAAACTGGCTAGCAAAAAGAGAGAAATGTACAGAACCATGCGTTTATGTCCCTCTTGTTCTGCGACATTCGTGCTTGTTTTCCTCCAGAGGAGGGGGTGGAACCAGCACACCTTGGCAGTAATCGGAGAGCGGCTTTTGTGTGATTTGAGAACTCGGAATGGGAGCCGGAGCGGCTCTAGGGTTGAGATATGTCTCTTTTGCTGCCATGGTGTGTGCAGGTTTCGCCCCTCGTTTCACTGAGCTAATGTTGCCAAGCGTTATGGGGACAAACAAACCTACGAAGGAATGAGGCGAGCCTGAGCCCGCCCACACACAGCATGCTGGTGGATCGTGCCGGTGTCTGGAGAGATATTCTGTCTCCCATCACCCTTTGATTGAGCTGCGACTGGCGGTTCAACAGGTTTGCAACCAGCAGAAGGGGGTGGTACAGTAGATTTGCACCTGCTGTGACAAAGTGCGAGTTACATCTCAAAAGCTGAGTAGAGGGGAAATGGTCAGGGTTCGTTTCCAGCCCCGATGAAGTTAATATTTACGTGCCTGGACTTTGGCTGTAATTAGCCAGGAATTCAGATTCGTGCTGTCCTGCCCTTTGTAAAGACTTGCGTTCGCCTGGCCAGACTTTTGTGAACAATCCTCACAGTTATATATTTGGACAGGCCTCAAGTTTTGCATTTTGCACGAGAACTGCGCCGATTTGCACACTATATAGTGACGACAACTATTGTAAACAATATATGATTCACCCTTCAAGGAGAATGACCTACTAGCTATCCATCTTTACCTTGATTTCGTTTGTGATTTTGATGATTCATGATTCAAGCAAGGATTCTAATAACTCTGAGTTGATTGACAGAGAGCTACTCTTGAGAGAATTCTACAGAACCATTGTCGCTTGCACCGCAGATGAAGCTAAAGGTTTGCAGGAGAGCCGGTAGGATGGACATGGGACTGGTGGTGTGGGTACAAAACCCACCAGGAAGGGTGTGACTTGGCGACCAGGGCTTAAGAGTCCAGACATGACATGCAGCTGGTTAGCAATCCAGGCGACGGTAGATAATGTGTACTCGAGCAGGCAGCTTTCCACAAACTATTCCCCTCCACTTGTTCTTTCAATCGTGAAATGGGCTGGTTTAGGACCTTTGACACCAAACCATGTGCGGAGTCAGTAGCAGAGCTGATTGCGGGCAAAGGGTGCCATATCCCCTGGCTTGCTGTTTACTCTCCATGCACCCTAGGTGCAGGGGTTGATGGGCATGGCACGTCGAAAATGCATGCAATTAATATTCAAAAGCAGATAAAGTCCCTTGATTTTTCACATGAAAATGCTTGAATTTCAAAATATAAATGTATTCAGTTAATTCTCTCAGAATCTTTTCCTTACCAGTGCCCTTTTTTTTTTTTTGTTGGGTCACTTCATCTGAACGGTAGCATGGGCTGGGCCCAGGCAAGGTCAAGAACCAGGCAAGGGATTTACCCAGAGTCAAGGGGAAGAGGGTGAAGTGTCTCTGTAACTGAGGCAACTACTGGTTCTGTGAGCTGGTTCACAACATCCACTGAAGCAAAGAGGACAAGCATTTACAATGCAATGGTCTCTGCAATATTATAGGTAGAGCTATTGGTATTGCTCATTATTTTTTTATCATTTTTGTATCCCTAAATAAATGGCATTGCCATTTCTATTGGCATTAGCTTTTTTTTGCATATGTGATACCTATTGCATTAGCAGAGAGAGAGTGAGGTAGTGAGATAGAGAGAGAGAGAGTGAGGTATTGAAATAGAGAGCGAGGTAGTGAGAGAGAGTGAGGTAGATAGAGAGTGAGGTAGTGAGATAGAGAGTGAGGTAGATAGAGAGTGAGGTAGTGAGATAGAGAGAGAGAGAGTGAGGTATTGAAATAGAGAGTGAGGTAGTGAGAGAGAGTGAGGTACATAGAGAGTGAGGTAGTGAGATAGAGAGTGAGGTAGATAGAGAGTGAGGTAGTGAGATAGAGAGAGTGAGGTAGTGAAAGAGTGAGGTAGTGAGGGAGAGGGATGTTGTGAGGTAGTGATATATAAGCATAGAGTGATGTTGTGATGTAGTGAGATAGAGAGAGAGGTAGTGAAAGAGAGATTGAAAGTGAGTTAGTGAGATAGAAAGAGTGAGGTAGTGAGATAGAGAGTGATTGAGGTAGTGAGTGAGAGAGAGTGAAGTTGTGAGGTTGTGAGCTAGAGAGTGAGGTAGTGATGTTTTGAGAGAGAGAAGTTGTGAGATAGTGAGGGAGTGAGATAGAGTGGAGTAGTGAGGTCGAGAGAGTTATGTAGTGAGAGAGAGTGAGGTGGTGAAACAGTGATGTAGTGAGGGAGAGGGATGTTTTGAGGTAGTGAGATGTAAGCAGAGTGGTGTTGTGATGTAGTGAGATAGAGAGAGGTAGTGAAAGAGACAGTGAAAGTGAGTTAGTGAGATAGAAAGAGTGAGGTAGAGAGATAGAGAGTGAGTGATGTAGTGAGTTAGAGAGAGAGTGAAGTTGTGATATAGAGAGTGAGGTAGTGAGAGAGTGAGGTAGTGATCTTTTTAGAGAGAGAAGTAGTGAGATAGTGAGGTAGTGATATAGAGGGGAGTAGTGATGTATAGAGAGTTATGTAGTGAGAGAGAGTAAGGTAGATAGAGAGTGAGGTAGTGAAAGAGTGAGTTAGTGAGTGAGAGGTATTTTCTGACGTAGTGAGATAGAAACAGTGAGTGATGTTGTGAGGTAGTGAGATAGAGAAAGATTGAGGTAGTGAAAGAGAGAGTGAGGTAGTGAGGGATGTTGTGGGGTATTAAGATAGAAACAGAGAGTGATGTAGTGAAGTAGTGAGATAGAGTGAGGTAGTGAAAGAGTGAGTGTAAGTGACTTAGTGTATTTGAGAGAGAGAGTGGGGTAGTGAGATAGAGAGAGTGAATTAGTGAGTTAGAAAGAGAGAGTGAAGTTGTGAGGTAGTGAGAGAGTGATGGAGTGAAGTTTTGAGAGAGTGTGTTGTGATATAGTGAGGTAGTGAGAGTCAGATAGAAATAGATAGTGATGTAGTGATAGAGAGTGAGGTAGTGAGATAGAGAGAGAGTGAAGTTTTTAAGTAGTGTGTTAGAGTGAGAGATAGTTACTGTGGTAGTGATATTGTGTTGCTGTGAGAAAGAGAGAGTTGAGTAGTGAGTTAGAGAGGGAGGTAGAGAGTTAGTGAGAGAGAGTGTAGTATAGTGAGAGATAGTGAGGTAGTGAGAGATAGTGAGGTAGTGAGAGAGAGAGAGTTAGTGAGAGTGACGTAGTGAGAGAGCCAACCCCACACACATACAGAACCACCCACACAGAGCCACACACATACAAAGTGTATCACCCAGACATACATACAGAGCCACACATACAGAGTCAGCCAGACACAGATAGAGAGCTATCCACACAAATATTCAGAGCTACAGACATCCACATACAGAGCCACTGACTTACAAATACAGAGGTAGCCAGAGACATAGAGTCACTTAACACACATACCGAGCTAGCCACATAAAGATAATGAGCCATCTATACACACACAGAGGCACGGAAAAGTACATAAAGAAAGCATTGAACATACCATGTTTTCAAAGGAGATATTAGGACATGAGATGAACGGGCAGGAAAAAATTACTATAGGCACAAAAACAAGATGGCTTACCTTACTCGTGCAAACTAACTTCATGATGGACACGAGTCTGTGAAGTTCTGAAAAACATAGTGGCCCAAAAACAAAGCAATACATTACAAAACGACAAGCCTAAAAATAAGCTGCCTTACATGACTAGAGCAAACAGCATCCGCTGTACCTAAGAAGTACGAGCTGCAATCTATCTGTAAAAGAAACGGAAAAGTACATAAAGAAAGCATTGAACATACCATGTTTTCAAAGGAGATGTTACGACACGAAATGAACGAGCAGGAAAAAAGTACTAGAGGCACAAAAACAAGATGGCTTACCTTACTTTTGCAAACTGCATGATGGACACGAGCCTGTGAAGATCTGAAAAATAAAGTGGCCCAAAAACAAAGCAATACATTACAAAACGAGTAAACACAAAGGGCCTCATGTAGGTAGCTAAATACTGGTCGGTAACGGCCGAAATTCGGTAAATATCCCGTTACCGACCAGTATTTAGCTATTTGAGATGTAGGAGGCATATTTCAGGATTTGGTAAATTACCGAATCGGTAAAATACCGATTCGGTAAATACCGAACCCTGAATGTAGGGAGCACTCTAAAGAGTGAAAATTAGTAATAAGAATTCGTTATTTACCACCAAATACAGATTGGTGATAAATAACGAATACCTTGCAAAAAGCAATATTTTGCAGATTTAAGAGTGCCATGTGGCAGACATACATGCCCTTAGGGCATGTATGTGCGCCACATGTGCACACATGCAAGATTCAGGGGTGCAACAGGGTGTCAATGTGACACCCTGCCACACTTGAATATGCTCCCCCCATTACCGAATCGGTATTTACCGATTCGGTAATGAGGCATACCTTCCCATTGATTCCTATGGGCCTCCAGGCCCATAGGAATCAGTGGGAAGGTATGCCTCATTACCGAATCGGTAAATACTGATTCATAATTACCGAATTATTCCGATTCGGTAAAATTTACCGAATCATTACCTACATCACATTTACCGATTCATAAATACCGAATCGGTAAAATTCGGTATCTATGAATCGGTAAATGTGAGGCTACCTACATATGGCCCAAAATGTCTTACCAGACTATCCAGCAAACAGCATCTACTGTACCAAGGACACACGGGCTGTGATAGATCTGTAAAACAAACGCAAAAGTACATTGAAAAAAACATTTAACAGATGATGTTTCCTATGGAGAGGCCACGACCCGAGATGGACCTTTAGAAGCCAAAAAAAAATATCAATGAAAGAAATGCAAAGTAAAGACCCGGTGATAACCTGTAAAACAAACATAAAAGTATATGTTAATAGTATTAAGAACCAAATTCACATTACAAGAGACCTAAACACAAAATTGGTAAACTAATTTGAGCATACAGCATCTCAGAAACGTAAAAGTACATTTTAAAAGCATGTAACCAACTTTGTTTTCCTTGGAGAGGGCACAATCCGAGATAAACATGCAAAATACATTAGTAGAGGCTAAAAGTCAAGATGGCTTACCTTTTTCGGACGCACGGCATACGCTGCACAGAGAAGACATTAGATGGCCACCAGGCTGTAAAGATCTGAAAAAGAAAGCGGCAAAAAAACAAATCAATACATTAAAAGATTAATAAACATTACATGTCTTAGTACACTATACACAGATGGCTTAATTGAGTGGAGCAAACAGCATCCGCTGTACACAGGAGACACGAGTTGCGAACAATCTGTAAAAAAAAAAAAAAAAAAAGCAATTTTTAAATGCATTTCACATACGATGTTTTTCATGGAGTGTCACATCTCGAGATAAATCTTGAAAAGCAACCAAAAAAAGTAGATTAAAGAACTATTACCGAGATGGGAAGACACGGGGAAAAATCTAGAAAGCAAACACAAGGTGCATTAGATTGGAAGCTTAAATGACAAAATGGCGAACTTGTAAAATGCATAAGTCCATGCACAACAATAAAACAGAACTTACCGGGCAAAACAGTCCATGGCAGACGGGATAGTGAAGTTGGGAAATAACACAGAAGGTACACAAACACGAAGCAAACAGTAAAGACAAAAAAACATTCTAAAAAGAAAACAAAAAGTTGAACTTACCTGTATACTTTCCGTGAAGATATCACCAACTGCCGAGGTAAACAGATACATGCACTATGGTAAACGGAGATGGGAAGACACGGGGCAACAAACCAAATTCAAAAGATATGTTAGATTGTAAGCTAAGTCTACAAAATGGCTAACATGTACATCGCATAAGTCCTTGCACAACAATCAAAGAAAAGTTACCGGGCAAAGCAATCTATGGCCGATGGGACGGTGAAGTTTGGAAATAACACGGAAGGTACACAAAAACGAAGAAAACAGTTAAAAACAAAAAATAAATGACATTGCCAAGACACAGGACCCACCTACAATGTCTAAAAAAATACACATTAGTACAAAATCAGACAAAATGGCTTACCTAGACGATTGTTTCTTAATGTCCTCGATGCACAAGAGCAAGACGATCCTCAGGAGCACACGATACGAACACAGAAATGGCGGACACAGAAAACAAAAAAAAAGTTACCTGCATTACCTATAAGATTGTGTACTAATGTCCGCGACGCACAAGAGCAAGACGATCATCAGGGGCAGACGAGACGAACAAACAGACAAAATGGCTTACCTGGAGCATAGTTTCGTCATGCCCTCGACGCACAACAGCAAGACGATCCTCAGGAGCAGAACGTAGACGCCAGGACACGGGGCACACCTACAAAGTCAATCAAAAAACAGACACAAGACAAAATGCCTTACCTATAAGATTGTTTCCTCATGTCCTCGACGCACAACAGCAAGAAGATCCTCACGGCCAGACGATAGCTAAAAAATGGCAGATGGAAGCTTCAAAACTTTTTCGGCTTAGAGGGCGTGTTCCTGCTGTTCTAAAAAGGGCGTGGCTAAAAAGTGGAAAGAACAGCACGGAACACGCCCCCGAATCTGAAAAAGACGGAGCCTATTTGGAGGGACGGCTCTCTCGCTAATGGCTGGCCTCCGTTTAGGAAGCCAGCCAATGGAGGAGAGCCAAAAAGAGAGGCGGGCTAAATAGCCACTCTAAGCATCATAAGATCTCCGGACTTCCGGTTCTGCCTTCGGCAGACCGGACGGTCCCTCGACCTAATAAAGGAGCTGAAACATGCAGGTTTGGAGTCAGACAAATACCATTCATGTAAGTGATGCTGAAGTGATGGTACTGGAGGCAGAAGGGTGAAGAGTGATACTAGGGGGCTGGGGGGTAGACTTGTGTGTCTGGATATCTCAGTGGGTCTCTGGGTTCGGGTCATGGGCCTTCAAAGGCTCCTCAGCTGTTTGCAATAAAGATAATTTATAAACATAACAGAACACCATGTTGTAAGTTCTTATTCCCTGACTTCAATGTGAATTTTTTGTAGTTCAATTTGTGAGGGGAGGGTGGAAGATTTCATAAGAGAGAACAAGGAAAGGTGTTCTGATCTGAGGCATCCAGCGCTGATTACTGCCTCCATGGTCCATCCATCCCATCCCATTAATGTTCCTGTGGGGGTGGAATGACCCGGTCCTGTACCTTGTGGTTTGTCTATAAACTACTGGATCTGCTAATGTCTCCGCTGAGAAGAAAACTGCTTGAGTGCCTACATAAAAGGAGGAAGATGTGGAGAGGAGGGCATATCATAGAGTGAAACACTAGCTGCTAGTCTACGTTTGAAATAAGCATGTCGCAAAATCAAATTTAGCAGGGCCTGCTTTGCCTCTCATCCTTCTAGGATCAAAAACACAGAGGTACCTAATTTATATTAACTTCTAGTAATTAATATCTAGTTTTTTCTTTATAGCACCACGCATCCCTTTATGAGCCCTGCAGCGCTTTTTTATAAATAAAATGTGCATAGTGAAATTGATTGTTTGCGGCTCATGAGGCCCCCCAACTCTTCAGAGGACCCATAATCCTTCAAAGGAGGCCCCATTCAGCCCAAGGCCTTTGAATATCTGAAAGATATGGGAGACTCAGGCACCTCATCACATTCTTCAGGGGGGCCCCATCATTTTGTGTTACACCATTCCTGTGACATACAAATTGACAAATTTGTAGTATTGATCAAAATACAAAAACACATTAAGAGCGTTTAGGCTGATCATGTAGGAAGATAAAAAGGATGATAGGGAATAAATAAGAAGTGCGAGATGAGGTGATCTTGAAAAGGAGCTGTTCGATGATGAGGACGTTAGAAAGAAGATAAGGAATCAGGGGTGAAAAAGGCAATAACTAGCATAACAAAATTGAGCAGTGTCGATATCGTAGAGTAGAATGAAAAGGATGATGAAGGGAAGGAAGGATGGAGAATGATTGAGGAGACAAAAGGGGGGAGGAAAAAGTAAATTTTGAAGCGACGTCTAGTAATATAATATATGGTTCTCCATCTTTTTTAGTGAATATTTTGTAACCTTTTAAATGAGGTTAATTGTGTGCAACCAACCAAACAAAACAGCTGATACATGTTAGAATCCAACACATCAAAACGTGGGTGCAAACAACTGAAAAAAAGATCGACTCAGCAGGAAAGACGCTGACCAAGCAACCCTCAATAACTACCATTGCCAGATCAAAGCCATAGGAAAGAAGGCTCAACACGCCTGACTGAAACCAGCATCAGCCAATCCAAGGAACTCTTCACCATCGCCAGAGAGTTCACCTGCCCATCCACCACAGAAAATGTGATTCCCCCTTCACAGGATCTCTGTGACGCCCTCGCTGACCACTTCCACAACAAGATAGCAACCATCTACAGACACTTTGATCCCCAACCCTCCGACCTCCTCTGCAACACACCAACCACACTATCACTGCATGGAATCAACTTAACACACAAACACCGACCACCCTGACAAACTCCATCCACTCAGGAGCACCCACCGACCCGTTCCCTCATCGACCCTTCAACCTCGGAAGCAGCGAGATCAGTCAACATCTCACCACCATCCTCAATCCATCCATGACTACAGCCAGCTTCCCCAATGCATGGAAAAATGCAAAGGTCAGACCCTTCCTTAAGAAACCTTCAGCAGATCATTGAGAGCTTCAGAACTAACTGTCCCATCTCCCTCCTTCCGTTCTCTGGCAGAGTCCTGGAAAAAGCCATCAACCTCCAACTAACCGATCATCAGAAAAGAAACAAACTGCTGGACCCATCCATTTCTGGATTCAGAGCCAACCACAGCACCAAGACAGGGCTGATTGCAGCAACAGATGACATCGAGCATTATGTGACAGAGGATATTCAGACGCCCTCATCCTCCTGGATCTCTCCTCAATGTTCAACATCTAGCACTAAACACTCATCGGTCAACTACGGGAGATCAGAATCACAAATGATGTGCTGAGATGGATGACATCTTTCCTCACAAGACGCACCCAGAGAGTCCGCCTCCCGCCCTTCACCTCACAACCCAAACACACCATCTGGAGTACTCCAGGGATCATCATTCAGCCCCACCCTCTTCAAGATCTACATGACACCACTTGCAGACATTGTGAGATCAACATCAACTCCTATGCCAACGACACTCAGCTCCTTTTCTCACTCTCAGCGAACCCCACCTTGAAGAATTCAAACTTCCACAACTGCTTGAGAAACGTTGCAACATGGATAAAAAACAACTGCTTAGAACTCATTACTGACAAAATGGAAGTCCTGATCTTTGGCAGACACACCACTCATTGGAACAACCCCTGGTGGCCAGCGAGCTCGTACCCACTCCCATGCCGAAAGACTACGTCCGCAACCTCTGCACCATACTAGACAGGACAGCGAACTCTCCATGAAATGTCAGGTCAACGGCATCACCTCCGCCAGCTTCCACACGATCCGCACAATACAAATAATCTTCAAATCGCTCCCCACCAGCACCAGGAAGTCTATAACGCAGGCCCTCATCAACATGCGGCTCGACAACTGCAACGAGGTCTATGCTGGAACCTCCACCGAACTCAGGCAAAGACTCCAGACAATCCAGAACTCAGCAGCCAGACTGATGCTCAACCTGCCCAAGAGGACACACATCACCCAGCATCTGAAAGACCTCCACTGGCTCCCTGTGCAGAAGAGATGCCAGTTCAAGCACCTGACCCACGCCTACAAAGCCCTCAACAACCAAGGACCAGACTACATGAACCACCACTGTGCCCTCCGCCAACCCAACAGAAACCTCTGCTCCATACACCTCACCCTCGCTCAGATACATTGTATCCACCACAGCTGCTCTGGAGGCCGATCCTTCTCCCACCTCACTGCCAAAGCCTGTAGCTCCCCCCCCCCTCCACCTCTGCACCTCACCCTGCTGAATCACTTCAGGAAGGGATTCAAGACCTGGCTCTTCAACTGAGACCTGCAGTAAAGCACCTGGAGACCCACCAGGGGTGATTAGCCACACTATATAAATACTGATTGATTGATTAAACACTGATTGATAACCCCACCCCAATCCCTGGAGCTCTCCCATCTCTTGTCACCCACCCCATCTCTGTAACATTTACTTTCCCTGTCACATTCCCAATACCTGCCGCCTCCCTGTCACTCCACCTTTCCCTGTCAAAAGTCACAACTCCTAATACAATCGCCATTATTTTCATACTGGCATACCCAGTCACCATACCCGTCCCTACTCTCCAAATCACAGTCGCCTTCTGATCCCTTGATGGTGATTGGGATAAAATAGTAGGGCAGAAGTTCAGGATTGCAGTGCTTAAACAAAGTTGTGTGCGTTCTGACAGTCAGTAATGGGGTGTTTAGACAGAGCGGAGTGTGGGTCCACAGCACTGAAATAAAGATAGTGTTGCAAGTCAGACTCATGACTAATGTGCTTTGTGAAATAGAAGATGGCACAGCACCGTTGGCTTGGGTCATATATGTCATGAGTGGTGTAATTTGTGAGGTCATGTGCATGGTGGGGGCACAAGTTCTAGTATGCTCAGTTAAATTATAATGGTTAATATCTGTGTTATTTTAGTTTAACATGTTACCTTTTAACTAATGTTTTCACCTAACTATAACATCATGTTAACCTTTATCTAAGAGTATTTTAAATGTAAAATAAGATATTATATATATATCCATCCAACAAGGTTGACCAAGTGAAGATGCCAACACACGGGGAGATTTCTCCTTCTTTAATGAGGGTCACAGGAAAGTCAGTTGAGCACCACAAACCAAATATATATTGATTCTGACAATAAACAACAGTTGTTTATTGTCAGAATCGGCAGCACTCACTTGAGAAGATCGCTGTTTTAAAAAAACTGCAAATACCAGCGGCAATTTCTTGCCTACGCCCACTGGGGCGGGACTTATCATGTGATGCGGTCATATAAAACAACGCGACTGCTGCTTGTTGATTTTTGTTGCCTGTGAACAAGAACGATGAACGTTCGAAACGCGTAAAGCCGATATATTTGGTTTGTGGTGCTCAACTGACTTTCCTGTGACCCTCATTAAAGAAGGAGAAAGCTCCCCATGTGTTGTTATCTTCACTTGGGCTACCTTGTTGTAAAGATATATACCTTGGGAGTCTGACATGCTCATGATTGTCTTGGATATCACAAGTCTTTATACAATCATCAAACATGAGCATGGTGTGAAGGCAGTGGAATATTTTTTGAAGGAGAGATCTCTTCAATTCGCTGAGCACAATATCATGCTCACTGAATTTATTCTATTCTGCCTTAATAACAATATTTTTTTGTTTGACAACCAACACTACCGCCAGATCCAGGGCACAGCCATGGGCACCTGTTTCGCCCCCAGTTACGCGAATCTCTTCGTGGGCTGGTGGGAGAGACAGGTGGCCTGGGCTGATACATACGAACATTGGACAAAAAATGTTGTCTTATGGTATAGGTACATAGATGACCTGTTCATCTTGTGGAAGGGACCTAAGGATGAAGCTGAAAAATATATCTCAGCACTGAACACAAATACTTTGAATCTTCATTTATCCGGACAAATTAGCACACAAGAAGTTCCATTCTTGGATCTTAAAGTTTTTGTCCAAGACGGGAGTATTTGTACTACTCTCTTCAGAAAAGAGACCGCAGGAAATTCAGTCTTAGAAGCACAGAGTAGCCATCAAAAATCTTTAAAAAATAGCATCCCTTACGGCGAATTATTACGCTTAAAAAGAAATTGCTCCCGTGAGGTTGACTTTCAATATGAAGCATCAACTGCCATTGAAAGATTTCGCCTACGTGGCTACTGTCCTAACTTACTAATGAAAACACTAAGTAAGGTTAATAAAATTCCAAGACAATCCCTGCTAGATACAAATCGTGCTAAAATTAGAACAACATCAGAAATTTGCAGATTCATCACAACTTTCTCTAATGAGACAAATACCCTGAGAAAGATTCTTTGCCGGAACTGGCACATATTGCAGACAGATGCAATAATAGGTAACATCCTACCACCCTATCCACAAATAACCTACAGAAGGAGTAGATCTTTAAAAGATAAATTAGTTCACAGCCACTATGAACCTATTCCTTTTGTCCAACCCATCAGCAAAGTCTCCGGTTTCTTCCCTTGTCTGAAATGTAAGGCATGTAGGAACAGTAAAAAGGTATCATCATATAATGTCCCTGGCATGAAAAAACCAAGACCAATCAATAAATTGATGACTTGTAATACACCATTTTGCATTTACTGCCTTACATGTCCTTGCCCTAAGCAATATATTGGCAGCACGATCCACCCCACAAAAAAGCGCATCCTAGAACATGCCAGAGCAATTGAAAAACAAGACACCACATATCCTGTAGCGAGACACTTCGCACAACATCACAATATTGATAGAAATCTATTGTCGTTTTTCTGCCTCGACCATGTCCCAGTCAGCAACCGAATGGGAAACCGAGAATTGAGGCTGAGGAGACTAGAATCTCGCTTTATCATTGACCTCCAAACCACAACACCTTATGGTTTGAACACAGAGGAGGAACTGTCATGTCACCTAGGTAAACGCTGAAATAGTACAATCCATTGTTAATTGGGGATTAAAATGGCAATGTGTTTCCCATGCTGTATTATGAAGTATATAAACTATTATTGTATGCCCATACAGGGCTCAATTATGTTCAGAGAGTTCGAAATGAATTTTATGTTAAAAATGTATTTCGGGTTAAATGCACAATTATGCATAATGACTCATTCAGGGTAATAATTTGCCTTAAATTAACCGCCTGTTTTATTAATTATTTAATTTACTGGTTCCGAAATGTTTCTCTCACTTGCAATAATGAATTATGAATTATGTACTGGTGATGAAAAATATATAGTATTTTTTCGAGTGAGTAGAAAGTACGATCTAAATTGTATGTTTAGTCTTTTCACTATGTCTATGTGAAAGTGAACCGGAACTAGATCGTGTAAACCGGATATAATACTGCTCACGTAATCTGCACATTTGTAACTCAGTGGAAAAAGGCGCGAACGCCGAAACGCGTCCTGGTGTTACTGCTGTTATCTCGACAGAATGCAATAAAGACTCGCATCGAGAAACCTTGCTGTGTGCGGTCCTCCTTCATTCTTTGAAGTTTCTGGAGCTTTATATATATATATATATATATATATATATTTTCAAACCAAAGGAGTGCCCCAATGAAGATATCACACCCGGAAGGGTTACCGCACACCACTGTCTGCAGCAACAGTAGCAGCTATCCCCCACACCTCCAAATCAAAGTCGCCAGACGCGTTTCAAGCAATGTGTTTGCTCTTCATCAGTGGCTCAAACAAAATGGCGGAGACGGCAGTTTCAGCAGAAATAGCAATTTATTCAATGTCCCACCCAAATGGGCGCTGGCATCCTGGTAGTAGTAGTCCTTAAAATGGTTGCCAGAACTTGTCAAATCCATCATAGACCCCAGTGGGTACCGCGTGCTCCGTCAAACAATGTACCCAAGTGGGAATATATTTGTAATATCTCTCCCCATGTGGGTGGGGGCAAGTAGGGAAATAGCTGTCCTGTTCCCCATTGTATCCCGGCAGTGAGGCCCCTTTCGCTCCAAACAGTGTCCGCGGTTGCGAGCACCTAGGATTCGCCTTGCACGCGGCGGGACATTTTCGCGGCCAGACCAGCCGCAAAATTTTCAAACCAAAGGGGTGCCCCAAAGAAGACATCACACCCGGAAGGGTTACCGCACACCACTGTCGGCAGCAACAGTAGCAGCTATCCCCCACACCTCCAAATCAAATTCGCCAGACGCATTTCAAACAATGTATTTGCTCTTCATCACTGGCTCAAACAAAATCGCGGGGACAGCGGTTTCAGCGGAAATAGCAATTTAATCAAAGTCCCGCCCAAATGGGCACTTGGCATCCTGGTAGTAGTAGTCCTTAAAATGGTTGCCAGAACTTGTCAAATCCATCATAGACCCCAGTGGGTACCGCGTGCTCCATCAAACAATGTACCCAAGTGGGAATATATTTGTAATATCTCTCCCCATGTGGGTGGGGGCAAGTAGGGAAATAGCTGTCCTGTTCCCCATTGTATCCCGGCAGTGAGGCCACTTTCGCTCCAAAGAGTGTCCGCGGTTGCGAGCACCTAGGATCCGCCTTGCACGTGGCGGGACATCTTCGCGGCCGGTTTGGTGAATGGTCTGCTTACTTGCGAAAATGTTTTCTCTTGGCTTACAGAGGTTATCTACTTAAAGATATAGGTATTTATGGCGCCTTTGTGTTCCATGGGTTTATAGGGTTGGTATAGTGTGTTTCTCACCAACACGTCACTTATTGTATATAAATAAAAGATTGAATCCTTCGTTGGCCTCAAACTATGCTGAGATCTACCTTCCCCACCTCCAGTTATTCACACAACTTTAAATCATCACTTTTGGTGAGGTGTGACGTGCATGTGCATATCACAGTATTAATAGGTTTCGTCTCTCCATTTTTCTTGGGTTATAGATACATTTAGGCACCTTCTTTTCTGTAAACGTGTGTTATCCATTGGTTTTGTGGGGGAATTCCACCTTATGCATGAATTTTGACTTTTCTGAAATCTCTTTGGTTTTGGTTGATGTAGTCCATGTACTACAGAATCCAAGGGAATACAATGGTGTTTTTATGTGTTTATACTCATACAACCTTGAGAAAGTCGCAGGATAACCTCCCTGTATGCAACAAAACACATGTTGGCTGTTGGAGGCTGGTTGAAGATCTACGCTATTAAACAACTAAGAAGAGAGAGAAAAGAATCTTGTCTATTTTATATGAATTGTGCTATTAAGTACACTGCATAATTGTAAAGTTTTACTTGTACTCGACGTGTGCTGGGTAGAATTTTCTGTCGTATAGTTATAGTTATAGGAGACTTTAACCTACACTGCTATAACCCTAATGATCACGTAGTGAATTGCCTGAAATCCTTCCTTTCGGATCAAGAACTGACACAAGTCTGAGATAGCTCATCACACAATAAAGGTGAAATTCTGGATCTCATAATAGCCAAAGGTAACACCATCACTCTGGACTTCATTAACCCATGCGATTAGTCTGACTACTTCTACATCCTCTTCTTCAACATGATGGTGTCGGTAAAGAGAGTCCAGCCCATGAAAACAAAGCAATGGAAAAGGAACCTCCGAAATATAAACACTGAAGAACTAGCTACCCGTTACAAAAATGCCTTGCCCCCACAAGCAGACTTGAAGGATGTACAACTCCTCACTGATTTTTATAATTCCTCTATCTCTAATATCATGGATGCTATTGCCCCTCTACAGCAAAAAAATGCCTCTCAAAAAATGTCCAAACCTTGGTTCAACTCCGACCTAAACTCAGAATTCCGTAAGCGGAGGGCGGCTGAAAGATCATGGAGATCCATGCCTTCCACCAAACATTTAAACCTGCTTAGAACTATCAGGAATTCTTAGAACAAAAAGGTCAAGACGGCAAAAACCGACTTTTTCAGATCCCAACTCAATCAAGCTAACAACCGCCCTAAGAAACCATTTGAACTCATTAAACAACAATCAGTCAAGGCACCCAACCGCCATGACCTTGTTGACAGCTCTCCTACATGTGACGATTTAGCCACCTTCGTCTCTCAGAAAACTAACAGCATCAATTTAGACATTGAATCAAAGAGGGCCCTTCTCCCAATATATAAAACCACGGCCCCACCTACCCACCAAGAGCCACTCATCCTCCCTAGTTTAAGCCTCAAAAACAACGCATCCTGGCACACCTTTACTCACCTCAATGAAAGTGACATTTACAACACCCTCCTTGCAATCAATCTGTCTAACCACTTCAGAGACCCTCTTCCACCTCCCATCTTCAAGGAAATTAAAGCCTCCAACCTCCCCTTATGGTCCAAGATCGTCAATGCTTCACTAGTGCAAGGCAAAATCCCCGACTGTCTAAAAGCAGCACATGTCTCCCCTATCCTAAAAAAACACTAACGCAGACAGTTCCGATCTGAACAACTTCCGCCCCGTTTCCAACATCCCCACACTGGCAAAACGTCTTGAAAAATGCGTGCTAACTCAACTCCGCTCACACATAGAGAAATTCCAACTGTTGGATCATCATCAGTCTGGCTTCAGGAAAGGACACAGCACCAAATCGGAACACACGCACATCACGGATGACATCTTAAAATTCCTAAACCACAATGAATCCTGCTTCTTGATCCTCCTTGACTTATCTTCTGCCTTTGACACTGTGAACCACATCAAACTACTATCTACTCTCGAACACAGGCAGGGCCTTTCCGGGTCGGTATTGAAGTGGTTCACTTCCTTCCTCCAAAACAGATCACAAAGAATAAAGATGAATCACTCTCTTTCCCAGCCCCATACAGTATCTATGGGGGTTCTACAGGGGTCCGCACTATCACCCATACTCTTCAATTTATTCTTGGAACCGTTAGCAAATGCCTTTAACTTCACAAACATCCTTTTTCATATGTATTCGGACGACACTCAACCATATCTCGAATAACCTCCCCAGAAGATATCATCTCACTCAACTCAATCCTCATGAACACTCAAAACTGGCTCATGGACAACTACCTCATGCTCAACACATCTAAAACGGAATTCCTTCTCATCGCTCCCCCTAATCACATTCCCAAGACTGACCTTTGGATGAAACACCTCACTGCTTTCAACTGTTCCCCCCCACATTATTGAGTCAGCTAAATCGCTCAGAATCACACTAGACTTGCACTTGAATATGAAAAACCATATCAGCAATGCAACCAAGGGAGTCAAACATCAGTTGAGTATACTAAGGAATCTCAAACCATTCCTTCCACAGAAAGATTTCAAATTGGCGGTACAAGCTTTAGCTTTGCCAAGACTAGACTACAGCAATTTCACACTTTGTGGTCTCTCCAAACTGAGCCTGGCCCCGTTAAGGGCTTCCCTTAATGCCGCAGCTAGAATGATTACTGGGACAAAAAGAAAAGAACACATTTCCCCAGCCCTACAATCCATAAACTGGTTACCGTATGAGGCCAGAATTCACCTAAAACGTTCCTGCATCACTCACAAAGCCCTCCACTTCAAGACCCCCATCTCTCTGGCTCAAAAACTAGAACTATCAGGGGGCTGCAGAACGTCACGAAGTGCAAGTACAATGCACCTGAAACCACAGATTTTCCACAAAAAGAGATCGAGTAACAGAGCCTTCTCTGGCATTGCCCCAAAGATTTGGAACTCTCTTCCTCTGGAAATCTGTACAATCTCCTCGACCACTACCTTAAAAAACAGAAGTGAAAAAAGTCCTAATGCTCAAGTTCCTGCCTGAATAGGCCTTGACTAGTAGACTACATTACTGCCTTCTTTTTGCTCATCTTGATTGGTTTTGGACATGATTATATACCCTGGAATACCATTGTTTAGCATGCATTGTACATATATATGTTCAAATGTTCCTCACCCATTGCTGTATCCGCCCTAACCTTATGTGAAGAGTTCCGACACCTACTGGATTCTTGCACACGTCTTGTATAATTATGTAATGAACAAATGTTTTTGCTTCTCAATACTGTATCCCTCTCACCCAAAATTGTGAAGCGCTCTGATATCGTAAGGGTCACGTTTGCGCTATACAAATCTGTATAAATAAAAAATAAATAAAATTAAAATAAGTTTGCTGTTATATAGGAAAATAGTTTTTTGTGATGCTAATAACTTTGGCCCGTTTCACAAATCTCCATGAAACTTTCCAAAAAGGTGCTGCTTTTTGACTATTTTGTACATTGAAAGTTTCAGGGTGATCTGTCAAGCTTTGGCCGAGAAGAAAGGGGGGTCCCAAAACACAAAATCCCCATACATTTTCCATAGACATAGCAAAAACCGCTGAACGGAATTAAACCAATTTGACAGGAAGATAGGTCTTGGTCCGCAGATTTTTCTTTTTGTGATTTGGTGTAATTCTGTTGGTAGTTTTTTAGAAAATAAGGGTCAAAATATCTATGGACAGTTGGGTCTACGAGAAGCTTGACACTCTTATGGAGCATTCTGATTGGCCCAGGAAGCTTATTTTCCCATGGGCCAATTTGTTACAGTGGGAGTCAGACTCCTGGAGGAGCAAGCGCTCTGATTGGCTGCCAGCAACATCAGAAAAATGTTGCTGCCAGCCATTACAAGACTCTGGGACTTATTCCCCTGTCCTGAAGTTATTAAAAAAGTAATATAAGTGGGCAGAGTAGGGACACCCTGCCCCCTAGGCCCCATAAGGGGAACCGAGAGGGACCCCCTCTGGGGCCAAAATACAAACAAAAATTGCAATTTTTGCTGAAATAAAAAAGAATGGCGGCCAGGGCTACATTTTTCAATTACAGGCCGAGGGGAGCCGACCCCCCCAGGGCTGCATTGTTTATTTAAGGGGGCCATCATAGGTCCCAGGGAGCCCGCCCCTGGGACCTCATTACATAAGGGAGGGGGCATGTGGTCCTCTTACCCAGTCCATTTTTGAACCCAGGGGACCCATCCGCCATGGCCCGGATTATTTATTTATGGCAGCAAACACATGGCCACCCTCCCAAGGCTGCTTCCGGCCCTGGAGACCCCATCCCTCATGGCCCAATATGATTAACTGGGAGAAGAAGCCATGGGGCCTGCCTTCCAAAGCAATTATAGACCCCCGAGAGCCCTACTCCAGGGACAAAATTTGCCAAAACGGGGATTGTGGTCATGTGGTCCCCATTCCCCAGGCCCGCTAACTTTACAAAAAGAGTGGGGGCCACACTGTCCCCCTCGCTGAGTTATTAATGGGCCCAGATCCAGCTCACTTGCTGTGTGCCGGTGAGCCTACCCCAGGACACAGCTGTTTCCCTGCCCGAACCGGAGGGGGCAGGGATACCTGTGTTTGCTCCCCCCTTGCGGGAGGATTTATGAAACTCCTGCCTGACAGGACCAAAAACTAAGTCTGCTCCCAGCGGGCGGGAGGTTTGAAAATGCTCCTACTGACTGGGAGCACACTTTTTTTATTTTTTTTTTTAAATTTTATAAAAATTTTATTGTGCAGAGAAAAAGGGTACAAGCACGGGCCTACAACCTCCTGGGCCGGCCGCTAGTATGCAGAAATGATCAAGCAGTTCAAAAACAATGACTGGCCCGCAGGGGCTCCGCTAAATGACAGGAGATCAAGCTGCACATAAAGGAAGTCAGGATACACCCTTTTTACATAACTATCAACCAAAGTAAAGAAAAACAAAAAGCAAGGCGAAAAACATTGAAAGGGCGTCTAACCATAGCAGAGGAACTCCACATAGGACCACCCTAGGGTGGTCAATAAAAGGGGGGTCTGAGAGGGAGGGGGGGGCCACGGGAAAACCAAATCTATACTCAGATGAACAGAGTAAGCAAGGAACCCTCAAGGATCAGGGGGACAAGGCAACCTCAGACGTATCCACCAGGGGGGGAGAACAAATAGTCCCTCGATACACATTCCACTAGTAGGGCCCGTGAGGGTCCTTCCGGCAGATCGAGAGTAAAGCGCTCTGTTATAGTTACCGCCGGGAAGCAGGAATTTATCCATCTCATATGCCGGGTTCGAGCCAGGAGTGTACGTAGCATGGTTAATGGCAGACAGCTGGGAGGCCCAATAGTACCTTCTAATGTCAGGAAGCGCGATGCCCCCGTCATACCAGGGAAGAGTCAGCTTTGCCAAAGCGATACGCGCACGACCGTCCCAAACCAGTTTCCTCTGCAAACTCTCCACTTCCCTAAAGTAGGCCGCCGGAATGATATCGAAGGAGTTCTGGAGAGCGTAAAGAAATCTGGGAAGGGACATCATTTTAAACAGTGCTGCGCGACCAAGTGGAGACAAGGGCAACGTACACCACCGAGCCGTGTCCGCCCTCAAACGCCGGAGGGGAGACAGGAGATTCTGCTCATAGCGGACCGCCGGATCCAACGAAACGTATACCCCCAAGTATTTAAAGCCGGATTGAGATGTTTGGATCGGAAGCCGAGGCGGCAAGAGAGGAAGGCCACCGGAGATAGGATACACGCAAGATTTGGACCAGTTAATTATCAAGCCCGAATTTCTCCCGAAGGAAGTAAGGACATCAAAAAGCACATTGAGCGACTTCCGCGGCGAGGTGAGGTACAGAAGAATATCATCCGCGTACAACGAGACCCGATCCTCGAAGCCCGGGGCCCACCGGATCCCTCTGATCGAGGGCTCCCAGCGGAGCCAGGCAGCGAGCGGTTCCAAGGCGAGACCAAAAAGCAGAGGGGACAACGGGCACCCCTGCCTAGTACCCCTCCCGAGCGCGAAGGGCCGAGAAACCCGCCCATTGACAACCACCTGAGCCATTGGACCAGCATAGAGGAGCTTCACCCAACCAATAAATCACTCCCCAAAGCCAAACTTCGCCAATACGGCCCAAAGGAATGGCCACTCGATGGTATCAAAGGCCATCGTGGCGTCTAAGGAGACCAATATGGCCGGTTCAGAGAAGTACTCTGCCCTAGCGAGGACGCCATGTAGACGCCGCAAGTTGAGAGCGGTATTACGATGAGGGATAAAGCCGCATTGATCCGGATGTATCAAATCACAGATAACTCCCAGCAAGCGATTAGCGAGAACCTTGGCAAGGATTTTCGGTTCGGCATTTAGTAGGGAGATAGGCCTATATGAGGCACAGCAGTCTCGTGGCTTACCGTCCTTGGGAATAACAACTATAGTAGCCAGACGCTGGTCGTCGGGAAGGGAACCCCGCTCGAGCGACTCCAGAAACATACGACGGAGGAAGGGCGCGATTTTATCCGGGCGTAGTTTATACAGTTCAATCGGCAGTCCGTTGGGGCCCATAGCCTTGCCCGAGCGAAGGGAACGAATCGCGGTAGCAATCTCGGCGACAGACAGGGAGGCATCCATCTGCTCACGGTCCTCGACGGATAGGCCGGGCAAGGCAATATCCCGCAGCAAGAGACGAGAGTCATCCTCATCTCTATCAGACACCGGGGAGTACACCGCCCGGAGGTGGTCGGCAAAACACTCCACAATCTCACCAGGGTCAGTCACACACACTCCATCCGAAACCCGAAGCTCCGGGACCACACGATTCACTCTCTCCTTCTTATCCAACCAAGCAATCAGTTTACCCGCCTTGTCCCCGGCATCATACAACCTACCCTGTTGCTCCCTATACATGCTCTTGGCAGCGTCAGTGACAAGAGACTTATATTCAAACTGCTTCAAGCTGAGGGCATGAAGCCCATCCTGAGTGACACCCGTCTCCAAAGCCGCCTCCAGCCCCGATATTTCAGTCTCCAGCTTCACCACCGCCTCATTCTTAACCCTCTTAGCCGCCACTATCTGGGATAGGGCATGCCCGCGGAGCACTGTTTTGAAGGCTTCCCACAGGGACACTGAGGACAACACCGACCCCTCATTCTCGAGAAAATACTGATCAATCGACTTAACAAGGCTATCACGAATCTTGGGGTCTCGCAAGTACCAAGGGTTAATAGGGGCGATCCGCCCAGCGGACCGCATCCCGGTGTCGAAAAGCAACCACAGTGGGGAATGATCAGAGATACCCCGGGCCAAGTGCTTGACCTCTCGAATCCGGGCAGTCTGGGCCGCGGGCATAAGAAAATAATCCAATCTGGAGAGACTCCCATGGGCCCCAGAGTGAAATGTGTACTGACACTGTGTCGGATGCATTAACCTCCAACAATCCACCAGACCGAAGGTATCCAAGAGTCCGCCGAGCCACGCCTGGGCAGCAGGGAGGGCCCTGGGAGGGTGGCGATCCAAATCACCCGAAACAACCGAATTAAAATCCCCACCCATAAGCAAAAGACTGTCAGGAAGCTCAAGCAGCATACGACCCAAGTCTGAGAAAGTGGAGTTCTGGAGGCCCGGGGGAACATAAACCGAAACCAAGGAAAGGGACTGTCCCTCCCACCTCCCAATAAGAGCCACATAGCGCCCTCTATCGTCTAGGACAACCCTGGTGATCTCTAGCGGAAGTGAAGATCGTAGGAGAATGCCCACCCCTCTAGAGCCAGTGGTGAAACCGGAATGGGCCACGAGTCGGTATCCCCCCCTGTTCATGGCATGACAAACATTACCAACCAGATGCGTCTCCTATAAGAATACCACATCAGGAGTCAAACGACGCAAATACTGCAGCACAACACCCCGTTTGATACGATCCCCCAATCCGTTGACGTTCCAAGACATCAGTCTCAACCCGTCCCCCCCCATCCCCTCCAATAGATCAAAGGTCCCCCAGCAAATAGCGCGACACCTGAAACTGAAACAGAGCCAATACCTCGCCTTGAAAACAAAAAACACAAATCCAAACAACCCCTCCCACCCACCAACCCCCCCCCAAATTCAACTCCCCCCACCCTGCACCCCTGCGGTCCAGAAAACCACCCCAACTTGCAGTGTGCCTGTCGCCCTACAAACCCCATTCTACGAAAAGACCCCGGAGGAGGAAAGGGACCCGTCCCTGCCCGCCCCCAACATAGATCATAATTAAACAAAATGTACAAAAGAAGTAGAACCCAGCCGAACAAAACAAAATGTCAAAGTCAAGGACCAAAAGTCACTCCGAAGGAGGCCCGCCACCCTCGGCACCACCAGAAGGCCCAGGCCGGTCACCCCGGTCCGGCAGAGAATCCAGCCAGTCACTCACAGTCGCAGGACAGTCAAAAAAGGTAGCCCGGTCTTCGTATTCCACTCGGAGTTTAGCAGGAAAAAGCATCGAGTACTTAAGACCCAGGTCCCGGAGACGGCGCTTCACCCCCTGGAAACCCATCCGCTGTTTCTGGACCAGTTGGGTGAAGTCCGGGAAAAAGTTAACGGATGAGTTCTCATATCGGACCGGGCCATGTACCCGTGAGGCCTGCAGAATCGCATCTCGGTCTCTGTAGTGAAAAAGTTTTGCGACAATAGGCCTCGGGGGAGCTCCCGGCCGACCGCCTGGGACTCGATGGGCCCGCTCCACGGCAAAGAACTTACTCAGGCCAGCGGGGGCAAGCTGTTTGAGGATGAGTTCCTCGACCATAAGATCCACCGGGCGATTGTCGGAGGTCTCCGGAACACCTATGACGCGGATGTTATTGCGTCGAGCCCGTCCCTCGAAGTCCTCCAGCCGCCGGGCCATCAGGTCGTTGGTCGACTTGAGGTCGCCGAGAGCAGTCTGCAGGTCCGACACATCCGTACCAAGGGTGGACGTCCGCAAATCCAGCGATTGGACCCTCTCATTGGTCTTAGAGAGATCCGCCCGAATTAGCGTAACATCAATGGCCACCGTGTCGATTTTACGGGCCAAGGCCTCGTACTGCTGAGCGATGGTCTCCTTGATGCCATTAATGGCGCCCATGATGTCCTGCAGGGACAAATCCGGAGGGGCGGACGGAACACCCCCAGCGTCATCCGGGAGAACACTGGCCGTCCCAGGGGACCCTTTACCCTGAGTGTAGCGGTCCATGTTGTTGGTCTGGACCGGTCCCCCACATAGGGATGTCTTGGTCTTACGCCTCTCGGGATCCCCTCTGCCTCCCATGTGGAACCACGCTCGCCGAAGGGGACCACCGAGCAAGCGTCAAAGTGGCACGGGCGAAGCTGACACGAGCCGTACCAGGGATCGCAATGTGGCGGTGCGAGAGGATCAAAGTCAATGGGCACACTGGGTTCAGGCGGAGGCAAAGGCACGAAGCGAAGGCCGAGTAAAAACCCAGCCGCACAAAGCAACTCCACTGTCCAGCCACTCAGAGATCCAAAAGTGAAACCGAAAGTGATGAGACGGCCGCCGGCACAGCCCCGATGCCGTTGTTGTTCAACTATGCCCCGGCTCCACAGTTCACCTTCGCACCGGGCACAGCCATCAGTTGGGCCTCAAAAGTTCAAACCACCATAGATCAGGTCTCCCAGGTCCGATTTGGTTTCTGAAAAGAGTTTAGGGTTCAGCCAACGTTCATCTTCCAGAATCCGTCAACCAAGTCAGGGTAGAGTCAGGATAAGTTCCGAGGAGCAGCGAGGGTCCGGGGAGCCCTGTGCTCACGCGACCATCTTGGATGCGTGCTAGGCTCCTCCCCCTGGGAGCACACTTTTGATTTGTTTCCCTCCCTGCACTGATGCTGGCAGGGAAACAGATCAAGAGATTGCCCCCACCCAGAGGAAGCAGCATAAATAGCTGCTCCCTGCGGGCGAGAGCAATGCCGGCTTCTGCAGCATGTGGGAAGCTAGCTGAGGTCGCGGGAGCCCTGGGATCCCCATTCAACCCCCAACATTGTATATGATGGGTGCCCTGGGTGGGCACCAGGGCACCCACCTAAATTAACATGGGCACCAGGGGATGTGGTACCCAGGGCTAGAATAGGTTTAGGGAGGGCAATCCTTTCCCATTTAACTTAATTGATGGCCCTGGGGTATGGAGACCCCAGGGCCTTTTATAGACTCATAGAGGGGTGCCACACATGCCCCTTCCTCTTTATAACAAAGGCCCTTGGTTGTGGTATCCCTATGGCCTAATGAGACTCAGGAAGGGTCACATAGCCCTGCTTCCCTTTAAAATTATTAAGGCCCCGGGGATGTGGTCCCCAGGTCCCAATAAAGTTTAGGGAGGGGGTGTTGTGGCACTCTTCATAAAAAAAAAGACCTAGGGGGATGAGGTCCCCAGGGCCTAATAAGGCTTGGGGAGGGGGTCACATGCCCCCCTACCTTTTAAAATACTTAAGGCCCTGGGGCATGGGGTACCCAGGGCTTAATGGGGTTTGGGGTGGGGGCCATGTGTCTCCCTTCCCCTTTAACATATTTAAGGCCCTTGGGATGGGGTCCCTGACCCTAAATAGGCTTGGGAAAGGGGGCCCAATGGCGCCCCTCCCCTTTAAAAATAAAAGTGGCCCTGGAGGATGGGGTGCACAGGGCCTAATAAGACTTGAAAATGGGGCTATGTGACCCCCCTCCCCTTTAAAATACATATAGCCCTGGTGGATGCAGGTCCCAGGGCCTAATGTGGCTCAGGGAGTGGGGCTGCACAACCCCTTCCCGATTTTCATCAATATGGCTCCAGGGGATGGGATCCCTAGGGCCTAATAAGGATCAGGGAGCATTGCTTCATGCACCCTCTCCTTAGATTTTGGCCTCAGGGGATAGGTCGCAGAGGGGGCTTCATACCCCTTCTCTTAATATATATGTTTTGCTCCACAAGAAGGAGTCTCTGCGCTCTGAAGACCAATCTTATGCTGTACATGCTGAAGGCTGTGCAAGGTGTGGGGCTAGTAACCTGATGGGGATTTGGCCACAGGCTCTTAATACAACAGATACCGGAGTTCACAAACCGATAGTCACCTCTGTGTTTCACAGTTGGGAAGCAATGGCATCGGGTCATAAAAAGATATTTGAGAGTTTGTGTCACTCACAACGTATCATGGCATGCTTCATCATTGGCGACTTCTCACACTGGGGTAGGAACAATGCCACCCCAGCGGACCCAAACAAAGTCTGCAGACCCCGGAGTTTGTAAAGATAGTCGATATTCTCATGAAGTAGATCCAAGTTCAAGTTTAATAACTCCAAGTTGAGTTTAAACAGCATCCCCAGCAGGCACAGTCCAACTTCTGATCCCCCAACATTCCAGATCCCACATATGTCACCGATGACTGACCTGCATTCTAAAACATCATCATCATCAAATCCTTACATATCTTTCCCCCTTAACAATACAAACAATAAATTATTACAAAACATCAAATATTCTGCTAGATCTAAACTTTACATCACATATTCTACTAGGTCTAAACTTTATATCTAATATCCTATCAGTCCTAAATTTACATTTAGTATTCTACTAGGTCTAAACTTTACACACATCACACATACTTCTTGTGGTCCCATTTTCCAAAATTACCACATTGCGTTTGACTTCCCTTACTTTACAAGGATCAGAGTACTTGCTCTGACCCTTGTGAACAAACCTTCTTAACTTAACAACTACCAAATCTCCTGGTTTAACGGAACAACGTTTCACACTGTTCCTTCTGTTATAATATTCCATGTTTTTTTCACTTGTGATCTTAACACATTCCTTAAAATCTCCGCTCTGTCAACTCTCACACTGGTTGCCTTGTTCAACCATATTGGACATTCTTTCACTCCAGGATTCCTCCCTTTCAAAGAGACAAAAGGAGAAACCCCCGTTGTTGAGTGAGGACTAGTCCTATGTGTCCATATCATCCTTCTCAATTCCCTCTTCCACGGAAGATGATTAGCAAGAGACAACTGAATGTTACTCATCACCAAGCGGTTTACTCTCTCTACAACCCCATTAGCTTGAGGTCTGAAAAGTGCCACCTTATCATGTTGCACTCCCATACCTGATAGATACTCCTTCATTTCCCTAGATATAAATTGCGCTCCATTATCCGATACAATTCTCCTTGGCACTCCCTCTTCAACAAAAACATCTTCTAAGAATTCAATGATATGTGAACTCTTTACTTCTCCCACATCTTTGAAAACAAACCACTTGCTGTGAATATCTACCAGGATGATAATGAATCTGCTCCTTGAACCCAATTTTACTATAGGTCCCAAAATATCTATGGCCAATTCCTCCCAAGGTTTCTCAGGAAAATTTACAATCTCCAACGGAGGTTCCTTGACTTGTTTCGATTTATCACTATTAGCACAGATCGAACAATGTTTTACTTTTTCCTCCACATCCCGATCCATACCGGGCCACCAATATGATTGTCTTATTTTCCTCTTAATAACTCCACGTCCTAAATGACCCTCTTGGACGATATTAAGAATCCTACTCCTGATGCCCATAGGAGGTACTAATTGATTCCTTCTCATTAATTTCCCATCAACTATACTTAATTCCTCCCTAATTCTGAAATATTCCTTTAACCCAGAATTCACTTCATCTTCATTGTTCCACCCATGCACAACCTTTTCCTCTACGACATCCATTCCCTTATCCACACTCCTAGCTGCCATCCATTCCTCCGGCATTACAGCCAACTCTCCAATAGATATTTCCTCAATTTCAGTATCTCCACCATCTTCAGGGGCCCTTGATAAGAAATCGGCAACCACATTGTTTACTCCTTTCACAAACTCTATTTCAAAATTGTAGTCCATTACTGACAGCAACCATCTTGATATACGTGGTGTTACATTCCCTTCCAGTCCTCTCCCTCCTTTAAAAATATACGTCAATGGCTTGTGATCTGTCCTCAACCTGAAAGGAATACCCCAGACATAAAACTTGAACCTGTTGATCCCCCAACAACAAGCCAGAGCCTCCCTTTCAATCACTGAATAATTACACTCTGCTCCTTGCAATCTCCTAGAAGCAAATCCAATTATGTTCTCAACCCCTTCTTTAATTTGTGATAGTACTGCTCCAATCCCAACCTTGCTAGCATCAGTTGTCACATACGTCCTTGCACTAACATCAAAATGTCCAAGTGTTGGAGCATGACTAATACAATCTTTTATACTAATGAACGCTTGTTCACACTCATTAGACCAGACAAACTCAACTCCTTTCTTCATCAACTTCCTTAATGGTTCTACAATTTCTGTGAATCCCTTTACAAATTTAGCACAGTATTCTGCCAGTCCCAAAAACGACTTCAATTCATCTTTGGTAGATGGTCTCCCTGCCTTTTCAATAGCACTGACAATACTCCTCTTTGGAGTTATTCCTCCACTGTTTATAGTATGCCCAAGATAGTGCACTTCATTTTTCCTAATCTGACATTTTTCTTTCTTTATTGTCATCCCATGTTTGCGTAGCCTCGACATTACTTCTTCAAACAATACATCGTGCTCAGAATTATTTTTACCAATGATTAATATATCATCTTGGAAACATAACACATGATTAAGATTTCCAAATATATTATCCATTATCCTCTGAAACACTGCAGAGGCCGAGGCCAATCCAAAAGGCATTCTTTTGTAACGAAAAGCCCCCAAGGGCGTTACAAAAGAAGTCAAATGCCTGGACTCCTCATGCAAATCCACTTGATGATAAGCGGACGACATGTCTAGGACACTGAAAACCGTACCACCACCATTCATTGTCATCATTTCCGATATATTGGGCAGCGGGTGTCTATCTACCCAAATTGCTTTGTTTAGATCGCGAAGATCAATGCATAAGCGAATTTTGCCTTCCGGTTTGGGTGCCACAACAATTGGTGCCAACCACTCAGAAGCCTCGATGCGTTCAATAATTCCCTGTTCCAACAATTTGTCTAACTCCACTTTCAAGAGATCCCTCATGGCATTAGGTACATTTCTCACCTTATGCACCACAGGTTTCACTCCGCTCTTTAATATTATTTTGTGTGAAAAACCTTTCAATAGACCCAATTTTTCAGAAAATACATCTGAATACTTTTCAATAAGATCTTCATTGAACGCAACATCAATCTCCTTCACTTCCCCTTGAATTGACAACATCACAGGTTCAGGAGCATTAGGATTAATGATTATGCCCAGATCACGCTGGTGACGCCAACCCAATAAATTCGAGCCATAATCACTAATGTATACTCTGCCATATACCTTTTCTCCCTTGAAATCGATAGTTAACCATCTCATACCCAAAATCTCGATCCTTTTCCCAGCGTACCCTACAACTTTAATATCAGGTTTGGATAACGAATTTACATCCCAAGATAAGTCAAATACCTTCTTTGATATTAAGGTGAATAGGCTCCCGGAATCTGCCAACACCCTCACCGGAACACCTTCCAGGAAAACTTGACAATGAGGTTTCTCCAAATTACCAGTACTTTCTAATTTCACCCCATCAGGTCTTACACCAGGTTTCTGACTGATAACGCATGTTTCTTTTAATACGTGACCATCCACCATAGAAATAACTTCTACGGTGGAGATCAATTCACCACCTTCGTCACACAAATCATCCATATGTGATTCCACTTCTTGAATTTTTTTATAATCCATTTTAGTCTTACACATTTTTGCAAGGTGTCCCCTTCTACCGCACTTTCTGCAAATTGAATTTCTTACAGCACACCTGCTACTGGACGCAATATGTCCAGGAGCACCACAACGATAACACTTTATTTCTCTCCACTCTTGGCTAGATTGTTTAACCTGCGTATCGTGTTTTACTTTTGATTCTGATCCCACTTTTGGGGTGTTCTTTTCCTTATTTTGTACCACCCCCACTTCTGCGACCAAATTTTCCTTAACTTCTCTACTGGAACCATCAATCTCTTTAAGCCATATGGCAGTATGTTCCATCCCTTTAGCAATTTTGATGGTTTCGTCTAAGTTTGGATCTTTCATCAATAACCTTTCTTTAATTCTCTTGTTATTAGTGCATCTGACTATCTGATCTCTAATCAAAGAATCAGCCAACTGCTCGAACCGACATGTTAAGGATAAACCTCTTAGAGTAGCTACATATACGATGCTATATCCTCATCATGTTTTTGTGCCCTAGAAAAGAATTTATGGCGTTCCAACACTAGATTTGTCTTAGGGGTGAATTGAATTTCAAGCATTTGCATAGACATATCATAGAGATTGTTTGGTTGTCCATCTCCCATGCCCAATGACACTTCTGGTAAGTCCTCATATATGCGTCTGCCTTCTATTCCCAAATGATGTAGGAGTATTGCTTGACGTCTGAGGGGTCCGTAGCGATCACCACCTATTGCTAAAAGATACGTCACAAAAAGTTTTTTCCACTGCTTCCAGGGTACAGGTGGATCACCAGGAGATGATAAGAAAGGAGGAGGAGAGGCCATCGTTTGATCACCCATGATCTATATTTTATAGCAAACGTGTTTTGAACTGTTCTTGATCCTTTGGTCACTTTGTGTAAATCGGTATGCGCCTTATATATTAAGTTATGGAAGGATTTATTGGCATTTAGGAGGCAGGAGGCAATGCAGGAATCGTAGTAAAGTTATTTCAAAAATATTTGTAATTTAATATACAGTACGATGAATTGTCACGAAGCTGCTGGCAATCACTTAACTATGCGCGCCATAGATTGTTTACTAGAGAACTAGAGGACGTGCTGGGAACGTGTTGACAATGCTCTGTCAATTTCAGCAGTAATCTCGCGCTAGCAATCACTCTTGCGCTTTGCTCTATGACTTCACTTGGAAAGCTCTCTCGTCCTGGGAACGTGTTGACAATGCCCTGTCAACTTCAGCAGAAATAATCTCGTGCTGGCAATTACTCTCGCGCTGTGCTCTGTGACTTCACTTGGAATGCATTGATCCTCTCGTGCTTGGAATACTGTTGTGCTTAAGAACATGCGCTGCCCTGATATTCCAGATGGTGGCACTCACGCGCTAACAATGCATGCGCTGACAGAGATTACGAGCACGCGCTAGTCCGTTTCAGTTCGTAAATAAATAACCACTAAGACTTCTTAATTGTCAATAAAAATGCCTCAAAAATATCATAAGGTTTCACTTGCCTCCGTTTCTTTTGATTTGCCTCCATTTTCCTTCACTTGCTTCCGCTTGAGCTTGTTATTCTTTTCTTGCTCGTTATGAGCGTTTTCCAGGGTGAGGATGCAGACACTGTTCCCTGTACAGTTGAGAGTCGATTATCGTCTTCTAGTACCCTTCCTGTTTAACTCGTCGCCAATGTAAAGATAGTCGATATTCTCATGAAGTAGATCCAAGTTCAAGTTTAATAACTCCAAGTTGAGTTTAAACAGCATCCCCAGCAGGCACAGTCCAACTTCTGATCCCCCAACATTCCAGATCCCACATATGTCACCGATGACTGACCTGCATTCTAAAACATCATCATCATCAAATCCTTACAGAGTTCTTATAAATGCTATATCAGGACAAATAGAATGGCCCAGTTCATGTCATAAGAATTAATAATACCTAGGGGTATACCCAAGGAATTTAAATTATTAAGTACCCCTGGCATTGATTAAAAACAAAAGGAATGATCCATAAATGAAATACATTAATGTATCCTACCATACAGAATGCTTCAACTACCAACATGTTTCGACCTATAATTATGCCAAGGATGGTCAAAGGTCTTCATCAGGGTATTTGGACTCCCTGTCTATGATATGCATTCATACCATGCAAAACAGAAAATGTATCCTACCAGTTATATGTCTGATTGGTCATAAACCTGAGTCAGACTAAACTGCAGGCTTCCTTGTTCTGTGTGGGGGAATGCCTCCTCTGTAGTCACATATTTGATCAAGAGGAAACACTGCCTCTGCACCTAGTCCGGGTGCCCCTTCCACTGCCATATCAATACAATATCCTCTGGTTTTAATCGACACCAGGGGTACTTATGAGCCGACGCCATTGCTCCCCAACTGTGTGAAGACAGAAGGGACTATAGGTTTGTGAACTCAAGTATCTGTTGTGTTAAGAGTTTATATACAAAGAGGACATACTTGAGTATATACCTCTTTACTCTCCTGTAGGGATTGATGGGGTTTGACCACAGAGACTGGTGGCAGGCCAATCCCTGTGGCCTATACACTGATGCGCATGGCCAAAACCTGTGTGCAGTGTGTGTTTGTCTGCCTGCAGGGAGTTAGAAACAGGGCCTGGCTACAAGACAGGCCCTGTAGCTAATCCTATGCCATGCATGACCGAAGGCCATGCCCGGCATGGGATTGATTGCCTCCAGGTGACTGCCTGTGGGGGGAGTTGGACCCAGGACCTGGCTGTGGCCAATCACACACTGTGTGCACAAGAAAACTGTGCGCAGTGTGGGGTTGGCTGCCTGTGGGGGGTTTGATGCAGGGCCTGGATGCAGGCTAGACTCTGTGGCTAGCTATGTACTGCAGGGGGTTGGCTTTACTTATTGTCGTAAAATATTGCTTTATGTTAAAAGAACGCTAGAAAAAACCCAAAGGTTAAAGTAATGTTATAGTTAGGTTTGAAAATTAAATCTCTTCTTGTTTTAAAAAAAACTTAGGAATTAGCTGAAAAAAACAAAGGTTAAAATAATGTTATAGTTAGGTGAATATGTCAGTGATAACATAAATGTTTTGAACTAAAAGAAAAACCACAGAAATTCACCAGTTAAAGTTAACAGAGCTGACTATAAGTTTCTCCCACACCATGCACTGCTTATGACCTCACATATTACATCACTCATGACAAGTTCTATGACATAATTTATGAAATCACTGATTCAACTACAAAGAGGGACAGATTTGGGTTCCAGATAAGCTCCCTCATTTGCAAACCTTTTCATGGTTTGTGTGAGAGGGAGCATGCCTGTAGCGGAATATGGGAGGGCTGTGAGAAAATGGCAGACTGGGGATGCTATATTGATGAAAGTTTTATTATTTGAAAGGGTACAGTTGAAGAATTGAAAGTTTATCATGAGCATGTCAATGTGAATACATTAAATGTTACTTTAAATTTAGAATATGACAGAATCAAGATCAGTTTCCTAGATTTAGAACTCTATGTTAACAGATTTTGAGCTTGTGTTAGCAAATTGGTAGAAACCTTAAACTTTTAATTGGGATAACAATGTTTTTTTACGGATTTTAAATGAGATAACCTGGCAATGGTTTCTTCCACTTTCGGGTGAGATCATGTGGTTAGTGTGTGGCAGGCCATTTCCAATTTTGTATACAGGTCTTGCAAATTGTTCATTTTGACATGATGTTTTGGTATTGGGCCTTTTTCATCCTTTGAACCATGTTTAATATATATATTATTGGAAGCTGGGTTGATTCTTTGTAGGTCGATATACTACAAACTGTGTGATTACACGTTTCTAAGCAGTTTTTTTGGGATTATTTTGTAAAATAACTTTGTGGGGGAATATACTTTTACTTTTTGAGATTTTATATTGATAAGTAGGTACTTGGCAAATAGCTTGAATCATGGGGTAACAGTGTTTCTTTGTCTTTCCTTTGGTAGTGTTTTCTAGATTCTCAAATTTCAACATCAATGAATATCCTACAACTTCTACACAATAGATGCGAGTGTCGCTGGATTGCTCGTTGTAATTCTGTAAATCTTGGCCTCAATTCACTTGATGAATGGAATATGGTCATTACAACATCTTAGATTCTTAGACCTGCCTGTATGTACCCAGTGTGTACGTATTATTCTGTCTGAAGATTATCGCCTGACACTGTAATGAACCTATCAAAGTCTCTAGATCATACAGCAGGTTATTTTACTTTATTGTATTCCTCCGAACCACATTCATACATGTCTTTGTTGACTCTCTGTTTTTACATATAAAACGCCTAATATGCACACTCCAATAATGATTGTTTTGTTTGACACATTTTGTTTCTTTGATATATATCCTGTTAATTTAATTTGTGTAAATATGTTTATTCAGCCTCTATGTATGTACATATTCATTGATGTTGAAATTTGCTGATTGCGATGTTTTTAAACAAGTGCTTTGTGTTTTCCCTCTTTTTTCATTTCTTTTCATGTTATCGCCATCTTTCTTTGAGGCATTTCGCTCCACTCATAGCCAATTCGGGGTATTCTGTTCCTGTACTTTACCCTTTCTAGTGGGTACATCGCCCATTCCAATAATAATTATTTCATTGGCATGTATGCTGTAAATGATATATCTTCTTTTACCAATTTATGTAAATTTGATTTACATGTTTATACATGTTTATGTATGTCGATATTTGCTGATTGCGAAGTAATTTCAAAAGAGCTTTCTGTCTTCTCTTTCCATTCTATCGCCATCTTCCCTTGAGGCGTGTCTTTCCATTCACAGTCCCCCTGGGACACTTTGCCTTGATACTTTACACTTTCTAGTGTTCCTGTTGCCCACCTGACCTGCGCACTTCGGATATCGGCTTTACTTAGAAGTTGCCGTGTTGCTCCCATACATGTTTTACTCGTTCCGGTGATTCACTCCTGGATTCGTATTCAACGTTGATCGTGGCAGCGATCACCTCCCGCTGTCTACTTCCAATTGAAAGAAGTAACTTCACTGCATGCTGGTAAGACTTCTCCACGCCCCATACCATAGTTGTCCAGTGCCTTTACCACTCGTATTTGTATCCTCAATTTGATCCGATACCCTGCCTTTCGCCCCCCCATGTCCCCCCTTCCCCCCTTTTCCCCTCCTTTTATCTCCTGATTTACCATCAGTTACCCACATGCCATAACTGGAGCAGCTGATACCACGATCTACTAGTTAACTTGATCCTCCGAACTGCCTGGCCATACCGCCGCATTGCTTTACTCATGGACAGCGTCATCATGCCTCTCTGGGTAGGAATAACTATTACCGTGAGTCGTTACCTTCATTGGTATGTCCTTTTTGGCTGTCCATGATCTGGTTACAAACTCAGCTATTTTTTGTCTTCTTTCTTTCCAGTCCTGATGCTACCTGATTTTTCGCCTCCTACATTTATTGATAGTGATCGCTTTTCAATCACCCCTGCGATTACTTCGTTTGATTCATCCATTGCGTGCCTCCAGGTGATTTCCCTCGCTTGCTAATTCACTTTCTCTATACATGGTTTATGGACTTTCATAGCCTTTATTCTATTTCTCTTTCCTTTCCAAACAGCACTACCTTAAAGCTGTAGCCATTGTCCTGATGATGACCTTTATTCAACAAGGTCGAAACGCCGTCGACATTACAGTGTAATCTATGGGCACCACAGGATCACTTTAGAAAATCCTGAAAAACGAACTATTTGTTGTATTTACATTGTTTGATCCTGATTATTGTTTGTCTTTATTGTTTTGCGCCGCTCCACGCTGTGTACATATCACTTGTGTCACTGCACTTATCACTTACACCGAGCACGGTCAGTACACAATTGGTTGTTGTTTTTTTGGTTACTTTAATCCAATTGTAATGTAGCGCTGTTATAACTACTTGCTCAATAATAACCCCTTTTCTCTTATCTTGGTCTCCTGTTTTCCCTCCCTCAGTGACTTATGCACTTACTGAAATTCCCCCTTCGTAATGATCACTGGTTGAGACATTGTTGTTTTGATATCGTCTTTCTTAGAAAGACGCACGCAAAGGCAAAAACGATGTGCGTAAAAAAAAAAAGCTCTGAGTTAAAAGTCCTTACTAGAAGCCTCGCAGAGCAGCGCATGCGTGCTGGCTCAGACGAAACCTAAAAAGAGGGTTTTGGCCTGGTAAAAGGTTTATTTTGCTGGTCAAAATAGCAGTTTAAAACTCCACACATAGGCTGCAGTGGCAGGCCTTAAACAATGCTACTATAGTGGGTGGTACAATAAGTGCTGCTGCCCACTAGTAGCATTTAATTTAGAGACCCTCGCATCAAATAGTACCATTTAGTAAATACTGGCAATTAAATTAAAAGTGCCAATTAAGTTTACTACAATTTTACCATGTTTGAAGGAGGGAGCACAAGCACTGTAGAACTTGTTAGCTGGGGTAAGGTGCACCTAATGCCTACAAAACAAGTTCAGTAAAAATCAAGGAGTGAAGGCAAAATGTTTGGGGGAATACCACACCAAGTTTGCCGGGTCTAACATGATATGTATAGTGACTCTAAAGTTGTATTTCATCTAAAAATGTAACGTGAATGGGCAACCATAGATGTATTGAATAGTCTTCATAAACAGAAATAGAAATTTGTCCCTCTCACCTACCTTAATTATGTTTTTGTATCCACTTTCTTATACTAAGAAATACTCCCTCTATAATGTTCATTTTGGTAACATGCATAAAAACGTGGCCTTTCTCAATATAAGCAGCATGGTACTTGATTTTCAGAAATGCCTCTCCTCTATAATGTTTATATGTAGCTGGCCAAAACTCTGCCTTTGCATTAATGGTTACATTTGTTTAAATGTTAACCATGCCCTGCACCACCTGCACTTTATCATTTACAAGATACAAGCAATATGACACTTGATGTTTTAAGGCCCTCTCTCTATACACATATAGGCATTTGGCTCATATTTTGGTTCCTTGTACAAGCAACATATTCCTGGAGTAGTGACCGGTAGGACATGTTCTGGCCCACTAGTGCTAGTTCTTTTTTAGGGGTGCTGTGTTTTGATGTTTTGATGCATACACACATGGTGCTCTGTTGTCACACACGCACTCCAGGCCAGTGCTACCTCACACTGACTACCCGCTTTTTTAAAAGGGGGGTTAGGTCACAAACCTGGTATTATTCAGCAACATGAGCCAAAAAGCTATAGGATAGTTGTTGTATATCCACTTGATGAAGTAAGTGACAGACAATGCTTTCAAAGCTTGAGCCTGTTTTCCTAGTTGCAAGTGCATTGTTTTCAACTTGTGACTCTCCACTGCAAAGCTTGGCTGGTAAGGCACCCTGGTGTTGGTCTCCATGGGGCACTTCTTTCACAGGGTTAGGGTAAATTAACTTTCAAACTCATGTGTGTGCCCTACTTTTTAACTCACAAGTGTGTTGAATTGCATGATTTACTGTGTTCACGCATTGAGGTATATATCTTTATTAATATGTGTGTATGTGGTGGTGCTTGATCACAGCATTATGAAGGATGTGAAAAGATGTCATGTTCCTTTATCTTTTTTTAACACGTCCCAAGAGTCTCAGGCTTTCT
Organism: Triturus cristatus; assembly: GCF_964204655.1. Classification (NCBI taxonomy): domain Eukaryota; kingdom Metazoa; phylum Chordata; class Amphibia; order Caudata; family Salamandridae; genus Triturus; species Triturus cristatus. Next base: position 679,124,002 of record NC_140595.1, read on the forward strand.
GCTTTAGTATAACTGCACCTGTCTATGTGCTACAATTGTTACATATGTGTGTGCATGTGTTTTGCCCAAATGTTCAGAACATTTATATCGTTGCAGGGGAATGCATTTAGATTAGGGATTCCTCTGACTAGTCCTGATTAATGCCAACAACCCATATGGGCAATATGGCTGGAACATGTTGACCACATAATAACTGTGGGTTAAGTATTATTATTTAAATTCTTTTGCAAAATATTTTATTGATTTTTTAAAGTCAAAACAATATACAGTGCTCATAAATGTCTATACAAAAAAAACTCAGAAGCCATTATGGAACAACCAAAGTCCGGGTTCCTCCCTCCCCTATCATGCCCCTTCTCCCCAACGTATACTTGTCACACCCCTACAACCAACCCCCTACCCATCGTCTCGATGCCTTCTGTACCTCAGTCCACCTCAACCCACCCATCCCCTGGACCCACACCCCAAACCCCATCCCCTCACAGGTTCCCCAGGACCCTGCACATTTCTATCCCCACCGCCACTCTACCAGCGCTAGGCACTTCGGGCTGCCCCAATGTTTTGTAATGCCTCACTTAGCCATGATGTAGCCCAAGTTAATCAGGCACTTAGTGTATGATGTAACCTCTGAGTCCGTCCAGACCCCCAGCAATGCGGTCAGTGGTGAGGTCACCCCTGCGACCTACTCAAGGGACATCATCACCCTCTCCTAGAAGGATCAAAACATTGTGCAACTCAACATTGTGTGAAGAAAGGTACCCCGTTGGCCACACTGTCAAGGACAACAATCGTCCGGGCCCTGCCTATTTTCTGTAGCAGGACCTGGGTGTAATATGGCCTGTGCAGAGCGTTCAGTTGAATCAAACGGAAGTTAGCCTGAATGGCCACCACCCCATGCAGCCCCCCAAACACATGCTCCAACTCCCCCACAATTGCCTGCCACTGTTACCATATGCATATGAGCTCCCCCTGCATGTTCCTCATCACTGTAGCATATGGGAGGGAGATGACATTGGTGAACAAATTACTTTCCAATAGCCATAGCGCCAACAGGGAGTTTTCCTTCATTTCCTTATCTCCATGATTCCTAGCCTTCAATGCATGCCTTAACTGCAGATATTTGAATATTTGAGAAGGGGGCCATATCGTATTCTGCTTGTAAATGAGCAAATGGAACCATCCTGTTGGCATTCCCTACATCCTCCAGGACGAAGAGGCCAATCTGATCCCATTTTTAGAACCCTGGTAAGTCTTAAACATGGTGGAGCCACTTGTGCACCCACAACAGGATGCGGGGTGTCAAAAGTCGCTCGCATCCCATTTCCTTTGGCAGTTTCCACCAGTCCAACATAACTGTGGCAGTAGCCAGGCATATAGTTTGTGCTACTGCCGCCATATAACACATGCACAAAACCCCTCTGTCCAAGCACCTACCCGTCCTTCCGGAATGTGGGGTCCACCAGTGGGCATCTGAAGCTTCAAAAACCTATCTCTATAATGTGGAAATTGCTATTTACGCTGGGCCATCCAACCAGGAGGGGCTTCGGCAACAAAATCGTGGCCTGGAAAAATGCGTCTGGAAGTGCAGAGGGGCTGTTCTGCAATATGTAGATGAACCCTGATAGTGTAACCATCTTGAACAGCACCTCCCTCCCCAGAAGAGAAGTGGCAGGGCCCTCCAGTGTTTTATGTCCCCTTGCAGTCTGCACAACAGGCGGCCTAAGATGTCCATGTAATGCGTACCGCTCTCTCAGAAGACCCATATTCCCAAATATTTAAAATGCAGTGACGTAAGTCACAAAGACATCCCTCAGGTGCCTCAGCAAAACCTCCGGGTCCATCATTTACAGCAGAACGTAATCTGCATACAGCAAGATGCAGTCCTCCCGTGAGCCACTCCACTACCAGGCCAGGAGGATGCCAGGAGGCCCACACAGAGTTAAGATCACTGCATATTGAGCAGAATGTGGTTGGGGGACATTGGGGCTGGCAAAGGAATGTGCCGGACACCTGGGGACAGGGCGGTTGCCCAGACACTAGTTCAAGAGTCCTAAGGATCACGGCGGCGAGAGCACCTTGGCAGAGTGCATTGTGGAACAAACGCTGGTGGTTCTCCCCCACCCCTTTCATGGACTGGAAGCTTTACTTGACAGGGGGCTACGATACAGTGCTAGCCTCTCCTCCCTCTAAAGGTGGCAATGGGAGATACTGTGGGAGTTGATTGGATAAAGGGCCTGTAGTGTGGAAAGAGTGTTTATGCCGAAGGTTCTGGGGTGTGCTTGTTTGCCCCATGAAGGGATGCTCTGACTGACCAGCTACATCTAAAGCAGGGCCTTGTAACTTTTGAGTGAAGGGTGACAACAAAGGGGGCACCTGTCAGTGGAGGGTCTTGGAGTACTAAACCATGGTTTGCACAAAGGTTGATAAGACGGTGGGGATTGAGTTGTATGCTTGGAGGCTCAGGGAGGAGTACAACTCATCCCACCAGTGGACAGCAGTCTCGAGGTGCACATGCACACCAATCTTGCAGCTATAAAAGAGACCAAGATGGCCCTGGAGGTTAAAAATGAGTCAGTATTGCAGGTGGTGCACCTACTTAGCGCCGATCATAATAACATAATAATTGGCAAACAGAGTTGCAGAAGCAGAAAGCAGAAATCACTGTAGCCCAGGTCCGCTCAATGGTGTTGGAGAACAGCACCCACTTGAGGACCCTGGAGAGAGAGGTGGCCATGTTAGAGGACAAACTAAACAATTGTGAGGGCCGATCCAGCCGTAACAATATTTGGTAGTGGGGGTCCCAGAGTTGGAGGTCACCACTGCTGAACTTTACCTGGAGGAGTGGCACTCATTGTGGGTGTTGCATGGAATAACCTTGAGGTGGTTCATAGTGGAGAGGCCCCATAGGGTGCCCAGCTGGCCGCCCCCTCCTGGGGCCCTTCCTTGACCAATGATTGCCTGGTTGTTGAACTTCCGGGATCGGGACACTATATTGCAGGTGGCGAGAACACATGGACTGCGAATGGTAAATGCTAGCAGCTGAACATTTTTCCTGACTATACGACAGTAGGCCAGCATCAACGGGATTCCTTTTGGGAGGTTAAGCAAAACCTCTGCAAGTTAGATATTTGGTTTGCTCTCCAATTACTGGCGACGTTTTGGGTTGTGGATCAGCTTGAGACTCAATTTTTCATGGCGGCAGATGCCATCTAGGACTGGTTAGAGAGGCGGGATATCAGCCTCATGCGAATGAGAATGATTTATCGTGCAACAATGGGAGGAGTGGAAGCACCGCCAGAAGGCATGGCAGAGGTCACGGATCACCCCAACAAAGGAGCCAGCACAGACAGAGGGTGATGGTGGCTCTCCAACATCAAACCTCCCTGAGCCTAACAACCAGCGGAAGTCGTTGGAGACCGACCAGGGGGGGGGAGGCGAAGGGGGAGTGGATTGTTGGAGGGGAACTCGGTCTGTGATGCAGATGGCAATTTGTGACCTCTCCAGAGTGTCACAGGAGGAAATAGTGTGATAGTATCGGCTGTGGGTTGAGGATGGGGGAAGTACTAATGGGCCAGGTTGTATGGTAGGGACATGGAATTTGTCCATGGCACCTACACACGGGGTGGTGAGTAATGACTTGCAAGACTGGGTATTTCATGGGACTGGTGTGGGCCACTTCATCAACTGCAATGGAGTGTGGGACTGAGGATTACAATCGATGTGGCTCCAAATATTTGTGTGTGTTGAGCAAGGGAAATACCATGTTAGAAATTGGGTCTCTATTTTGCAGAGGTTTGCATCCTGCTAATTAGATACCACAATCTAAGTCAGGGTTAGTCAGATACACAACTTAAGTGAACCTCTGCTCAACCTCTGGTAGCTTGGTACAGAGCAGTCAGGCTTAACTTAAGAGGCAATGTGTAAAGTATTTATGCAACACTTAAATTACAGTGACAAAGTAAATTCACCACAAAAACACTCCACACTAGTTTAGAAAAATACAGCATATTTCTCTGTGTAAAACAAGACCAAAATACCAAACATCCAATACATGGAACTCAAGATCTGAAATTTTAAAGAATAAACTGCAATATAGTGCTTTAAAGTCAATAGCGCTGAGGGGTTACTTGAGATCAGGCTAGACTGGGGTGAATCCCAAATTTCAGGCTGACTGCGATGGAGGGCAGGCAGGCAACAGGACCCACAAAGAGCCCACTGAAAAAGTACATAGGATGGTGCAAGCATCAGTGTCAAATCTCGAGCCTCGCTGTCAGGTCCAGCATCCTCATTGATCCCTGTACTATTCAGGTGCTGTGTTGTAGTTGAGCTACGCAGGGAAGTCCTCAGATCGGCACAGCGTCGGCATCAGAGGATACTGCGTTGGTTCCAAGTGGTTCAAAGTCGTCACTGCGTCACTTTTTGCAGGAAATTAGCTGCAGAACCCATTTTAAATGCCCAGGACTGGATTGACACCTCTTGACAGGGCAGAGCTCACAGTTGGTAGATCCCAGCAGCTGAAGCAGAGTTGAAACAAGTCTTTGATTGCCCTGAGACTTGAAGAACAGGGGGCAAGCCAGTAAGCCTTTGGAGAAATATGGGTTCAAGGATGTAGTGAGCAGGCCCAGTACTTCTCATTTCTAGGCAAGAAGCAGCAGGCCAACACAGGAAAGAAGGTAGCAAAGTGGCAGTCCCTCTTACAACACAGCAATCAGCAGGCAGCAGGCCAAACAGCAAAGCAGTTAGCAAAGTGGCAGTCCCTCCTGCAGCACAACTCTTCTTCCAGGCAGAATGTCCTTGGCTCCTGCAATGTTTTGATTTGGTGGTGTCAGATGTACTGTACGTTTACCCATATGTGCCTTTGAAGTGGAGGAAACTTTAAAGATGACTTTGAAGATCACAACATCTCTGCCTTCCTGACCTGGCCTTAGACTCACTACAGGGGTGGGGGAGACACACCAAACTCCGAATTCCTATCTTTTCCCAATTGGAAATTACATTTAAAATATGTTTTAAAGCAATCCCAATGTTAACCTATGGGAGAGATAGGCCTAGCAATAGTGAAAAAACGATTTTGGCAGTTTTCCCTACCAGGACATATAAAACTTAAAAGTACATGTCTTACTTTTCTAAAAACACTGCATCCTACCCATAGGGCTGCCTAGGGCCTACCTTAGGGGTGACTTATATGTAATAAAAGGGAAGGCTTGGGGCTGGCAAGTAGGTTATTTTGCCAGGTCGAAATGGCAGTTTAAAACTGCATCCACAGGCTCTGCAATGGCAGGCATGAGACACATTTAAAGTGCTACTGAAGTGTGTGGCACAAATCAGTGCTACAGTCCCATTAGTAGCATGCAATTTACAGGGCCTGGGCACATGTGTGGCACTTTACTAGGGACTTATAAATAAATTAAATATGCCAATTATGAACAAGTCAATGTTACCATGTTTTAGGGAGAGAGCACATGCACTTTAGCACTGGTTAGCAGTGGCAAAGTGCCCAGAGTCCTAAAGCCAGTAACAATGAAGTCAGCAAAACAGGAAATCAGAAGGCAAAAAGTTAGGAGAAACCACTCTAAGGATGTCAGGTCTAACACCATGCTATAGGGTGACAGCCAGTTTTAAGACCTTGGCATGGTAAGGTAGGTTGGGTGGGCAGTTGAGGCACTGTTATGGTTTTTAGGTCTCGTGAGCCAAAGGCTCGAAGAGACATTTTATATGTGGGTTTCTCAAAGTGCTACCCACATTTTTGGCTGGCCTAAACCTTGAGTGCACGATCACATGCACGTGCACAGCTGCTCCCACTCCCCCCTCCCTTCTCTATAGCTTTGGCTCCTTTGAGCACTTCAAAGGGTCCGCTCCCCCGCCCCCAAGCGCTCGCGCCCACGCTCCGCCGGGCTTGTCTTTCATTTTTTTTTTTTACTTTAAGCACGTGCGGCCAATGCTTGTTTTCTCTCCTTGCTTGTATCCCCAGGATGTTATCCTCTGGTCCGTTGTGGAGGCTGTTTTTGCAAACAGAGTGACATGAAGTGCATGTGTCTGAGCACGCATTCTGAGAGTTTGAAGGGTCTGTTTCCGCTGGGATTTTAACCCCGCAGAAGCATTTTAAAAATAAACCAGATAGTCAGCCCCAGGCCTGACTTGACTTCGAAGCTCTTGACTCCACCCTTCGCCTCACACACACTCCCCTCGCCTCCCCACAACAGAAGCACTATTAAGGTAGAAGAAAGCCGCAGTAGGCGGGTATTCCCTCCAAAACAGACTTTTGGGCTTAGAAAGCTAACTCTGAATAGGCCGTGTGTAACAATCTTGGCAAACGTTCAGAGAAAAAATAAACAGCCTGCAAAACGAAGCGCAATATCTACCCCACACTTGAAATAATTAAAGCAGAGAAACAAGTGGCGCGATCATCACATCTGCTGTAGCTTAAACAGTTCACAATTTTGAATGATCCTCCAATAAGACAATGGCGTCAATAACACGCACTCGTGAAAGACAAAACGTTTTAACCCGCCCCAAATGAAACAACGTTTAAAATAGCATTAGCATCTATAAGGAATGTAGTTGTCTAAAAAGAAATGCTCCGCAGTATGATTGTCGTCATTATTTTGGCTGTACATGTTCATTAGTACAGAAATGCAAAAGGGTTTCTCAAGCGTTGAAGGGTAATGTCACGCAAGCATGAATTCATGTCCGTCAGACCGTTTAACATGTATGAATAGGAGATACTGGATACTGAGGACCCGCAAAATATATTTATTTCACCAATTACGAACAACTAAATCACTCATGAGTGACAGATCTCGTAGCATGCATGCGTTGCACAGGCTTTTCGGCCCTCTCCACGCTCACTCGCCATGGCAAAGCTGGTATGACTGGTGGCCCTGCTTCACTCCACGCTTCAGCTTAAACAACGGCGACTGCACATTTCTGTTCTTTGCGTGGTTTGCCCAGCTCCATGCCACCACGGAGACAGTAATTTGCATGGCTCAAATACAAAGGCACGACCTCTTGCCTTTGCCAATGCTTTTCCACTCTGAGATACTGAATTGTTACGGCTCCGCCTCAAGAGGACGGTGGGGACGGGGGTGCATACCTGATTCCTATTCCACGCAGCAGTTTAGCACTGCGCCATTATCTCACGCGGTGCGTCTTTGAAACTACTGTGCTGGCCAAAGGACACCTTTCAGAGATGTTCGGCAATTAAAAACATCTTTCCTCTTACGTGTAAAGGAGGGTGCGAGGGGCTGTCCCTCCTCCTTCCACATACAATCCAGATTATCTCCGGGGGTCAACGTCCACTGAGCTCGGTTCTTTCATCCCAGCAGGGTTGTGATTCCCATCTCAGTGCACTCCCTGCCGGGGTTAGGCCGCTCGCCAGCTGCCCTTTTCAAGTGATAATAGGGCTTCCTGTGCGGCGGGGCGGGGGAGTCACACATTGCAGGCATTCCTTCTTTGGTTCAGGGACCGGCTTCATGAAACCAAATGGAAGTTACCCTCGCATTCAATTTATGTGAACAAAAAATTCCCACAGGCCTGGCTTTTACTCTTAATACTGATGTTCAGCCTTTTTACAAAACTCCCATCCTTGGCAGAGACGAGAATAGAGAAATAGGTATAAGAGCGATGTATAGAGCATCGCACAATTTGGAGAACTGGCGTAAATTCCGTGCATCATGCCTCACGGGTCAACAATTTAGCGAACAGGCCATATCTGCGCTCTCTATATCCTTTGGGCGAGACTGCAAGTCAACATGGGCAGAAACTATCATTTGATCGTTATACAAATCATAATAATTATTTCTACATAATTTGTAAATAATTATGCACTGCGCTGATGTAGTATTAAACCGGTTTCAGTGGCATCTTGTGGTAGACACTGGGGATAGCCTGAAACTGGTAGCCTTGGCGGGGGACGGGCAATGATCGTGATACTCACTCGTGAATGACTCCTCCTCTACCAACAGGTCATCATTAATTAATTAATTTATTTTAAAAGTTTTATATAGCGCTACCTTGACCCGTAGGTATCAGAGCGCTTTACATACATACTGTAAAGAACAAGCATTTGCAATGCAATAGGTCTCGCATTTACGTGAGTTTGAGCTATTGACATTGCCAATAACTATGCCTTTTATTTTTCTTTTCGTTTTAAAAACATAAATAAAAGGCATTGTCAATTACAATGCCAATAGCTTATACTCGTTTAACTGCGAGACCTATTGCATTGCAAATGCTTGTTGTTATTATGTTTGCAGGCAGGGTGGGGAATGAGGGGCCTGGATTGGGTGCCCCGTCTGAGAGGCCAGCTCCCTCATGTGAGGTACTCTGGTAAACCGCTCAATGAAGATGTATTCCCTTCAGTTGCTCACATGGAATGTCACTGGTTGGGTAGTGTGATCATGAGGGGACTAGTGTCCAAGGCACTTATGTGCAATGAAGCAGATGTGGTGTTTTTCCAGGAAATGCATTTAAAGGGGTCCAACTGCCCCCCCCCCCCCCCGGGGCAGAGGACAATATGAAGTGGTGGGACACTCAGGATCAAGAAAGGTGGTGATCCTGGTCATAAAATCTCTCCCTTTTCAGGTGACGCACTCAGATGATCTGGGCTGCTATATAGTGGTCATGGGTTTGTGGCATTGCGCCCTCCATTCGAGGGCTGACCTCCAAGCCTCTTGTCTCATATATTGTGACCCGGGCAGGAGGGCAGAAGCTCATCCCATGTTTAGATCTCCAATGTGGTCCGTTCAGTCCTCCACTGTCATATCCCTTTTGGAATGTGGGCCAATGCACTGACACCCTCTCGAAGGGCTGTCCCCAGCACCTCACAATTAAATCCTGCAGCCAGGGTAGGAAAAGTACAGCCCCACTCAGGCCTCATTTGCAGTCCCCATGACTCGCTGTCCGCAGGCTTAGCCACCAGCCATTGCCGGTCTATTGGGGCTGAGGGGCCATGCCCCTCCACCTTTTGCCCCTCAAGAATGGAGTCTGTCAGGGTGAACAAAGGTCAGCCTGACAGACACAGTTCATTTTCACGTCAGGCAGCCAGGAGCCAGACATGTGCAAAATGTGCAGGCTCCTGGCTGCCTGAGCTGAACTTTGCTGGGCTGAGGAAGTCACAGCTCCTGTGGGCAAGACGTCCTTAGCTCAGCAAAGGTCCCTAAGGCCCTCCCCTCAGTGACGAGGGACAGCAGCGCTGTTTGCCTCACACCTGGGCGCTTTAGTTTTAAGCCCTGAAGCACCAAGGGTCGAGTGTCAATCAGTGACACATCCTCACAGAGTGGGGTCAGCAGTCTCACTGACCCCATCCCACACTGTGATGACATTGGGACTGCTGCCTTCCCGCATTGGCTGACCATAGGTTAGCCAATGCGGGAAGGCAGCAGTCCCAGGCCTCCTGGAACCTCCGAGACGGAGCTGGCTGCAGGTAAGTGTGTGTTTTCTTTTAAATTATTGTTTGGTGCGTGCGTGTATGTATGAATGTTTGGAAAAGAGTGTTGTGAATGGATGTGTTTGTGTGTTTGTGCACATGTGTGTGAATGCATGGCTCTGAGTGTTATGTGTATGTGTGTGTGTCCCATCTGCCCCCCTCTCTCCAAAACTTACCAGTCACCACTGTTAGCCACACCTAACAATAAAGGTAAGATGGCGGCCGGGCAGCCCAGTCAGCCAAAGCAGATCCAGTCAAGCTGGTCCCCATCAGCTGGACTGGTATCCACCTCCTTCCAAACGGTCTCTGCAACCCACCATCATTATCTGGCTGGCAGTGGTTCCCCAGGGAGGTAAGGATCTTGGGCCTTGCAGTCCTGGATCGGAGCTCTGTCATTAGTTGACCTATATATTCAAACATCAGCAGTTTGAGGATTATTTATTCCAGAAAGTAATTTTTCATTTTTAGGTCAAGCATTCGAGACCTCTTGTATATACTTTAGTATAAACTTATATGTGTATTTTTCTGTTCAACTGCCTCTATTTAACTGTCTTGAAAGAAAATGACCTACAGAGGTCAGTAAAATACCAGAATTGCTTTCTGCTGAGGAACTTATTTTTTTTGTTGATTTTCCTGGCAACTGTCTCTATTTAAATTTCTTGACAGAAAACGACTAGCAGATTTCAGTAAAATACCAGAATCACTTTAGCATTCTATAGATTCGGGTCCATAGAAATTATCTTCCATGAGCACCCATAGACAATATTTTTTTCAAATCTTGTATTTTCAGGGATATGGCCACAGAAGGCCCTGATTTTATATTAAAAAGAGAGCTTTGGACAATACCATTTTCCACTGAAAGGCAATATTTCTCTCCAGGTGTTCCCATACCTGGTGTGTCAAAGAGTTTGGTGCTTACTTTCCCTCCATGTTAAAGAACAGTAGATGTTTCAGCACCCAGGCTAATGTGCTGCGTAGCTAAATACATATAAGGTTCCAAAGGCGAGACCGATTGCATTGCAAATGCTTGTTTAGGACTTGTGTCCTGCCCCTAACGCAGTAATATTGCAGGACGTGTCTATTTGCAGCTATGCGCTGGGAACGTGCCACCAGCATCTGAAACAGGGCCTCGGATCTCAAACCTGAGCACAGACAGCACCACCAGGGTTTCATGTGACTAACAGAGTTTATAAGGCTGGGAGTTAAAATGAGAAGGAAGCTTCCAGTGCACTCCTTTCTTATGTAAAATGTGTAGTTTTCACAGATCACATTAATAAATAAAACACCGCATCCTTGGGTGAGCTCGCACCTCCAACCTTTTGGTTATCAGCCAAAGGCGCCAACCGATTGCCCCACAGAAACAGGTATGTTCCATGAGTTTACATCTTCCATGAGGAAATCTCTATGTACATGAAATATTCCATAGCTGGATAAGAGATATAAATGGAGATTTTGAGTACCGTGTTTGTAAAACAAAGTAAGATGAACAGGGAAGTCACATTTTCCTTCCATTCTCCAAGTCGCTCCCCCCTTCCGCTGCTGCATTATAAGCTGTGTTGTTCGTTAACTGCCTCTCACGCTTTTCGGCGCACCTTTCACTCGCTTAAGGTCGTGGCTCCCACTGGTGCAGCAGTTGCAGTGGCACTGGGGCCAGTGACCTGAGGGGTCCACTGAAGACTGATTAGTGCAGCATTTCACAGCTCGAACAGTGGCCCAGGTGAGCATTTCCTTCCTTGCACTAGAACTAATGAGACATTGGTGACGTCACTGCATTCGTACTGTATTTGCTGTCTTTTTAGCAATACAGGGCCTTAATTCGTGCTGAGTTTTCTGCCAATGCTGATTCATTCTTTCAAGGAGCAGACGTGGACAAGGAACCCTGCAACAGTGTCACACTCAAGAGAAAGCTTCAACAGCATGTCAGGGTGGAGGGAACCGTAACAGCGTCCCAGACAAGAGGAAAATGCAACAAAGAGTCAGAAAGTGGAAAACTGCAACAGCGTTTAAGCTAAAAAAAACTGTAACAAAGGCTCACACGACAAGAAACTACATCTCAGACAAGAGGAAATTGTAACAAATACTCGCACAACAGGAAACTACAAACACCTCAAATAAGAGGTAACTGTAACAAAGTCTCACACAACAAGAAACAACATCTCAGACAGAGGAAACTGTAACAAAGGCTCACACAACAAGGAACTGCATCAACATCTCAGACAAAAGGAAAATGCAACAGTGTCAGAGAATGGAAAACTGCAACAGCATTTCAGCTAAAGGAAACTGTAACAAAGGCTCACACGACAAGAAACAACATCTCAGACAAGAGGAAACTGTAACAAAGGCTCACACAAAAAGAAACAACATCTCAGGCAAGAGAAGACTAACAAAGGCTCACAGCAAGAACCAACATTTCAGACAAGAGGAAACTGTAACAAAGGCTCACACAACAAGAATGAACATTTCAGACAAGAGGAAACTGTAACCAAGGCTTATACGACAATAAACAGCATCTCAGGCAAGAGGAAATTGTAACAAAGGCTCACACAACAAGAAAAAACATTTTAGACAAGAACAAGCTGTAAAAAGGCTCACACAGCAAGAAACTGCAACAGCATGTTTGTAGAAGAGATTAAACAATAACAAATACTCTCAAAAGAGGAAACTGCAACAAAGTGCCGAAGAATGCAAAACTGCAACAAAGCTTCAGCTAAAAGAAGCAGCATCAACATCTCAGACAAGATGAAACTGTAGCAAAGGCTCATACACCAAGAAACAACATTTCAGACATGGGGAAACTGTAACAAAGGCTCACACAACAAGAAACAACATCTCAGACAAGAGGGAACTGTACAAAGGCGCACACAACAAGAAATTGCAACAGCATCTTCTTAGACAAGATTAAACAATAACAAAGGATCACACAACAAGAAAGAACATTTCAGACAAGAGGAAACTGTAACAAAGGCTCATACGACAATAAACAACATCTCAGGCAAGAAGAAATTGTAACAAAGGCTCACACAACAAGAAACAACATTTCAGAAAAGAACAAGCTGTAAAAAAGGCTCACACTGCAAGAAACTGCAACAGCATGTTTGTAGAAGAGATTAAACAATAACAAATACTCACAAAAGAGGAAACTGCAACAAAGTGCCGAAGAATGCAAAACTGCAACAAAGACTCAGCTAAAAGAAGCAGCATCAACATCTCAGACAAGATGAAACTGTAGCAAAGGCTCACACATCAAGAAACAACATCTCAGACAAGAGGAAACTGTAACAAAGGCTCACTCAACAGACAAGCGGGAACTGTACAAAGGCGCACACAACAAGAAATTGCAACAGCATCTTCTTAGACAAGATTAAACAATAACAAAGGATCACACAACAGGAAACTGCAATGAATCTCAGTCAGGAGGAAAGTGTAACAAAGGCTGGTGGGCCGAGAATAATGCCACACAACGTGTTAGCAAATGATAATAAAAGCTATGGGGCATATTAACAAGCCAGGCGATAAAATTATCGCCGCTTTAGCGTCAGAAAACTGCTGCTAAAACAGCGATAATGGGCTTGATAATATGCTCTGTGGAATTCCAATTGAAACCCATGTTAGATGTGAAGGACGTCTAACATGAGCTTCAATTGGAATTCCATCGAGCATATTATCATGCCCATTATCGCCGTTTTAGCGGCAGTTTTCTGCCGCTAAAGCGGCAATATTTATATTGCCTGGCTTGTTAATATGCCCCCATATCTTTGAAAATTAAGGGTTCATGTCAGCCTTAAAAAAGCCTCCATATATGGAATCAGTCTCCATGCGTGGGCCTGGGCAGCCAATGCAAAATTGGGAGGTTTCTTTATTTCTCATAATGTAGCTGTAGTTCTCTGGCCAGAAAGGCGTCTTTGTCCTCAGCAGTAAAAGAAAGGAAAACCAAGCACATGCGACTTTATAAAAAGGTCATAAAACAATGCACAGCTTCAAATTTCTACAATTGCACAAATCCGTAATTTCATCGCTGCAGGGTCACCGGTATTATACATTCCTTCATTTAATTGATTCCTTTTTAAAATTGTGCCTTTTCAAGTGAAGTTCGAGAATGTGCACTCCAAACCTCACTGACTTTCCCTCAGAGTTTATGCTCCTTGCCCTAGAAGTGAAAATCACACTTGATGTGTGGTGTAATTTTTAGGTCGAGCATTCAAGACCTATTGTAACTTATCTTGTGGGGTTAAAGCCATCCCCCTACTGGCCATTTGTTTGTTTCAGTGTCCTTTAAAATCCTCCCTTACTAGTGGCCAGTCCTTCTCTTTGTTCCTCCTGTTTGTCTTTCTGTTCCTCCCAGACAGCAGGTTCTAAGTACTGCATTATTACGCTTCAGTTGTTTATTTGTAGTTTGGGGACTTTTCTTTTTCTCCTTTCCTGCTTGTGTTAGTGTTTGCCTGTGTTCAGCTCGGCGCCCATAACTGCTGGCATTTTAATGGAGCTTTCCTCCCTCTCATGTGGCTGCATGCCCGTGCCACTACTCTTTGTCTGTTTCAAAGTTAGTTGGCTTGTTTAAACTATGCCCAGCACCTGTGTGTGGCACAGCAGCATGCTACTTGCATTTTTATTTTCAACACGGCCCCGTGAGCAGGGCACTGACGCTGCCACAACTAATCCCCCTACATTTCAGGAGCAGAGCCCCACCTCCAGCACCACGAGCTGTGTGAGCGCGGCTTGCCAACAGTAGGATCGCTGGCTCTCATCTCAGTTACTGGATGGCAGTCGCCGTGCAGGAATTCTCTAGGACCACAGAAGCACACCTTCGCTACTTGCACAGGTCGCTGCCTGAACAACTTCACTCGCATCCCTGCTTGCCTCCCTTCCACCCACCCCCCCCAGCGTCACTTCTTTTAATACACCTTGACCACATCACTCTCACGCTCTTGAGCCATGAGGCAGCGTCAGTGATGCAGGGCCTTTTGTGGCATTTTATCTCGCCTCCTTGCGGTACCCTTTAGGGCTGACTGTTCATGCCTCCAGGTGTTTTTGGGCCGTGCCTGGCACGGCGCTATCGGGGGTGAACAATTTAAGCAGCATGTTTATTCATCTGTGTAAACATGCACAGGGCTCATTGCGCCTGATCGGACAGCCCAGTCTGTTTTTTAGGTCTCACAGAGCTGCGTTGCAGCACGCATGTGCTGCTCACTCTGCGAGGCTTTTTATAATCGAGGAGATTTCAGAAGTGGGGTTGAAGCCACACCCATCGTTCTCATTGGCTATCGTCATAGTTTATGCTGAACGGTGGCCTCCGATTGAAAATGAGGCTTCTTTGTTACCGCCCTGTCTCCTTTTTAGACGGTCCATCCGAACTGGATTGTTTGCTTTCGGCATTACACTGTCTTCAATATGTGGGTGGTAAGCACTATTTTGTTTCAGTTCCACACTGCTCAGCAGTGGCGCTGCTTCCCACATCGGCGGCCAGACAGGCACGCTGGCCGGAGGGGCTCTCGTTGTTGTTCCATTAGCAAAGTTACAGTTTGTTAACCACATCGGTAGCCAGACAGGCACGCTGGCCACAGGTGCGCTCATTGTTGTTCCAGTAGCGAAGTTACAGTTTCTTAACCACATCGGTGGCCAGACATGCACGCTGGCCGGTTATTTGTTGTTGCTTGCATACTGATAATGGCCACTCGGGTGCCTCTCCTTGCTTTAGCAAACCTACCCCACAGCCTTGAAGAACGTGTGCACCAGCTCACCTCACCTCACATAAGTGTAAAAACATATAATGTAGAATATTTTATTTTGTAATCAGGGCACGCTTTTATTATAGTGGCCGCTTTTTCAACAATTCCCCTAAATCCCCCCCCCCCCCCAGTCGTTGTAATTTACAATGTGAATGTAGTGCTTCACAGGCCCCTCCTGTCAGGTTGAGCTCGTGCTATATAAAGCCGCAAAAATAGGCCAAAAACACAGCCATTAACCAAAGGTACATGGAGACTTATCGCTGGGGTGTTGTCTACTTCACACAAAAAAGCTGAGTGTTTTGACCAGAGCCCAAAGGACAGATTAACTTTACCATTAAACGTGAAGTCATGTGAGTGGGCATGACACCACCAGTCTCATAAATATCACTCTTCTCAAGGCGCAGTCTTTATTTTGGAACCTGTATGCATGTTTGTGACGGTTATTTCACTAATAATATTGTTATGTGGTGCTTTACATGCCCCTGTTGGGGGCTTAATTTAATCCGGGGTCTACCGGTGCGCACATTAGCACTGAGCATTAGAACACTTTTTTATCAATCACAGACATGTGATTCTTAAGTAAAGTAAAAAGATGCTTGCCCCAGTATGAGCCCGTTCCGCTTTAACAGCAGCAATGTAACGTAGGTTCGATTTTGGCATTGGCGCAACATCCTGTGATTTTGAGCAAATCACTCAATCTCTCCCATGTCTACCCAAAATGAATGTGTCCCTGGATAATGTAACTGGTGCTTATATAAACTGCTGCAATATAGTCGGGTTGAGCTTGCGCTATATAAAACTGCAAAAAGGACCCAAAAACATAGCCGTCGTCCAAAGGTACATGGAGACGTATCACGGGGGTGTTGTCTTCTTCTACTAAAAAAGCTGTGTTTTCACCAGAGCCCAAGGGACAGATGAACCAAACCATTAAACATGAGGCCATGTGAGTCTGAGGACTTAAAAAAAAAAAATCAGTATTTGAATTTAATAATAATATTAGTAGTGTCTGAACTGATTGCCCTGTCCCATAACTGTCACTCTTCTCAAGACTCTGTCCTTATTGTGGAACCTGTATGCTTGTTTGGGTTGGTCATTTCACTAATAATATTGTTATGTAGCGCTTCACAGGCCCCTGCTGGGGGCTTAATTTGAGCAGGGGTCTACCGGTGTGCACATTAGCAGTGAGCATTAAAACACTTAATTATCAATCACTGACGTGTGATTCTTAACTAAAGTATAGTAAAAAGATGCTTGCACCAGTATGAGCCAGTTCCGCTTTAACAGTAGCAATGTAAAGCAGGTTTGAGTCTTGGCGTTGGCTGAACATCTTGTGATTCCGAGAAAATCACTCAATCTCTCCCATGTCTACCCAAAATGAATGTGTCCTTGGCTAAATTAACTGGTGCCTATATAAAGAGCTGCAATACAGTCGGGTTGAGCTTGTGCTATATAAAACTGCAAAAAGGGGCCAAAAACACAGCCATCGTCTAAAGGTACGTGGAGACATATCGCGGGGTGTTGTCTACTTTTATTTAAAAAGCTGAGTGTTTTCACCAGAGCCAAGGGGCAGATTAACCTTACCATCATCATCATCATCATCATAGTCTTTATTCGAATTAAAAAATAATTCATATAAAACACAAAAAAATACAGAATTATAAAATATCACAATCGCTAGATAATATAAAATCTTCCAATAAATAGGTAAAATTTGTAGATAAGAGTAGAATTAAACATAGAGCAGACAAGATGAAGTACAATACACATCGGTGATAAAATACGATAGATAAAACAGAGATAACTAGCAAGTAATGGCGAATTTTAGGGCCCTACCTATTTGCCTTCTCAGTGCACCGAAGGGCTTTCCTTCTAAGAGACCATGCCCACCCCAAGTATTTGGCTAGGACAATTGAATGGACTGGTAAATTGCTTGTATGTAGGATTCTAATAGCTTCAACAGAACTCCTTGTGCCCAGTAGTTTACATAAAGGGGAAAGCCAGTGTCGTCTAGGAGTAGCGTATACAGGGCAGACGAACAAAAAGTGGGCAATAGTTTCTTCTTTGGCACCACAAACAGGGCAAGTACATGTACTTACTCCAAACCACCCACAAGTTAGAGCCCTAAGTGGGAGGGATCCTGCTCTAAATTGAAAATAGAGTTTCCTATCACTTGGTGAGGTGATCAGATCCCAATAAGGTTCAAAGAAAGGTGTGACCTTTGCCTCTAAGAAACGGCTGGTCATCGTGGGGGGAGTAGAATCACCCCACACCCTGTGATTTGCCCGTTCCCAGTATAGTATTTTCAATAGCTTTTTAGCAGGAAACTCAGCGACAGCTGGATCGTTCCATAGGCCTTCCAACCCCAGAGCTTTTAATGATTCGCGAAGATTCCTAAGCCACCCAATCTTATGGAACTTGTCAACCTGAATTACGTCCATGATACCCAATGCGTAAGATCGGAGCTCCGGTGTAGTCCATAATCTCCTCCAGTATAAAACCGGACGGAGATTGGCCAAGTCCTTAATGGCCTTTCTGCCTAGATCATAACGCAATGGGACCATTGGCATACTTTGTGGTAAGCCGATAATGCAACGAAAAAATTTGTTTTCGACGGCTGTTAGGGATGTTAGTGCATCAAAGCCCCAGAGCTCTGCCCCATACAGGACTGAGTTTAGGGCCTTTGCCTCATATACTTGTAACACTGGTTTAACAGGTTTGGTAAAGGATTTTTTGTGCTCTTTAACCAGCGTTCCCGTAATCTGGGTGAGTTTCAGCGTGGACAGTTCCAAATGTCTGTTCCACCAGTTGTTTTGGGACACGTGAATGCCCAAGTATGTAAAGTTTGTTACCTCCTCCAGAATTTGGCCGTTCATTATAAGCTTACCAGCTCTGTAACTTGGGTGTGGGTTGAATGTCATAAGTTTGGTCTTTGACACATTGACCTCCAAGCCATGATCTTTGCAAAAGTTTTCGAAGATTGACAGAGCCCTTTGCATGCCGCACGGGGTTTTAGACACTATAAGAGTGTCGTCGGCAAACATTAATATCGGTGTTAGAGCTCCTGCCAACTTGGGAGCGTTGGTGTTAGCTTGAAGGATGTAATCGACTACTCCATTAATATACAAAGAAAAGAGTGTTGGGGCCATGGCACAACCTTGTCGCACACCTCGCTCGACAGGAAACTCGGGGGTTGATTCCCCCGGGCCGCCCCATTGTATTTTTGCGAAATTAGGCTCATTGAGTCTCCTAATTAAAGTCAATAGCTCCAAGGGGAGACCGAGCTTTTCAAGGACCCTCCAGAGTTGCTCTCGGGGGACAAGGTCAAAGGCAGCTCTTAAATCCACAAAAGTGACGTAGAGACTGCCTTTACCTAGTTCAACAACCTTCCAGAGCAATTGCTTGAAGCGGAACACCTGGTCCACGGTGCTGGTGTATTTGCGAAAACCCGCTTGGAGACTAGAGAGGATCTGGTTATCTTCGATCCAAATGAGTACCTCATTCAATACCATCCTCCCTATGACTTTTTGAATTGTGTCAATTAGGCTGATGGGCCTATAATTTCCTGGAAGGGTTTTATCACCCTTTTTATATATTGGAATTATAATAGCACCCCCCCAGGATTTAGGCACTGGGGCACCTTCAGCCACAGCGTTCGCAATTAGGGTGATGTACTTGCTCCAGGAAACTTTGTTGTCAAGAAAAAGATCGGATGGAACACCATCCAATCCTGGAGCCCGCCCTGCGGCTACACAGGACAAGGCGGCTAAGGCGTCCTTAGAGCTAAAGGGCCCTGACGAGTAAAAGACATATGGGGTTGTGCCCAAGTTTCTATACAAAGGGTCACATGCATATTGGGGTTTGAAATACCCCAACCAATCTTCTTGGGTGACATGATTTGAGGGATTTTCGGGCAGGCCCCCTCTGCCCCACTTTATCACATTCCAGAACAGTATAGTGTCCCGGGCATGACAAGCCTCCTTCAAATCAAGCCAGAACGATTCGTCCCATTTTCTTTTTGCTTGGGCTAAGCATTTCTTGTAAGCAGATCTAGCTGATTGGATGAGTGATTTACTCCCACTAGAGAGGGCTTGAGCCAAAACGCCTCTTGCGCTTTTACATTGTTTGTCATACCACCTTAGTTGCTTACATGGTGGTTTACTACCCTTGCTTGATTGCTTGAAGAAGAAGGCACGTAGACCCTCGAAAAATGACTCATGTATTCTGGTTACTTGCTCATTATGATCTTTAGTTTTCAAAGTTTCCTCGAGATTCGCATTAATTGTGGAGAGATTGGTATTGATACGAGCCATTACTGGGGTATTGGTCTTTACCAAGGTCCATTTTAACCTCCGCATATCATTTGTTGGAACGCACGCCAAGGGAACCAGTGTTTGGTCCTTGGTCAGCGAGCTGGGTTTGCCCCACCAGCTGTGAGAAACACAGATGGGGTTGTGGTCGCTCTCTAGTCTTGGCTCCACCACCATATCTATGGGATGGCACCACAGCCTCAAACAACAGAGGACATAATCGATCCTACTTACTGAGCGGCCATTGCCAAAAGTGGATACTCCCAGCTTATCTCCTTGTGTTCTTCCGTTCAATGCCCTTAAGCCGCTATCAAGGCAAAGTGCATTTACCTGTACTGCTACCGTAGACCACCTTTTAATAGGGGGTAGCGAAAGTGCTGGGATGCCCCAGTGTCGGTCCTCGTCGGGGTCGAAACCCCATTCAGAGTCCGAGTCTAGAAGGGGTTCGAATGTAACATTGAAGTCCCCGGCTACGATCAGGTCCCTATTGCACGATTTAGTTCCTATGATGGTGGTTAAAGTGTCCAACTCCCTTGACTTTTTCCCTTTTGTACCCCGAAGATATATGTTGTAAATATCCAAAGAGCCCTCCTGATCGAAAGTTAGTCTCACTAATTGGATATCCAGGGACCCCGTGTCGATCACAACAGCGCTCGAGAATAAATCCTGGCGAGCCAAATAATTAGTCCTCCAGATGGGCGGCCTTTCGGGCCTTTAGTTGCTGGGACATAGAAATTCAAATATCCCGGCATAAACCGAGCCTCAGAGGACCATGTTTCCTGTAGTAGACAGACGTCATAGTTGTTAACAAAGCTGACCCATTCAGGTGAATCAAATTTAGTCTTGATTAACCTTACCATTCAACGTGAAGTCATGGGAGTGGGCATGACACCACCAGTCTCATAACTGTCACTCTTCTCAAGGCGCAGTCTTTATTTTGGAACCTGTATGAGTGTTTGTGCCGGTTATTTCACTAATAATATTGTTATGTAGCGCTTTACAGGCCCCTGCTCAGAGCTCAGTTTAATCCGGGGTCTACCAGTGCGCACGTTTGCACTGAGCATTAGAACACTTTTTTATCAATCACAGACGTGTGATTCTTAACTAAAGTAAAGTAAAAATATGCTTGCACCAGTATGAGCCAGTTACGCTTTAACAGCAGCAATGTAACGCAGGTTCGATTTTGACGTTGGCTGAACATCCTGAGATTTTGAGCAAATCTCTCCCATGTCTACCCAAAATTAATGTGTCCCTGGATAATGTAACTGGTGCTTATATAAAGCACTAAAACATAGTCGGGTTGAGCTTGCGCTATATAAAACTGAAAAAAGGGGCCAAAAACACAGCCGTCGTCCAAAGGTATGTGGAGATGTATTGCGAGGGTGTTGTCTACTTCTATTAAAAAAAGCTGAGTGTTTTCACCAGAGTCCAAGGTACAGGTTAACCTTACCATTAAACGTGAAGTCCTGTGAGTGGGCATGCCGCCACCAGTCTCATAACTGTCACTCTTCTCAAGGCGTAGTCTTTATTTTGGAACCTGTATGCATGTTTGTGCCAGTTATTTCACTAATAATATTGTTATGTAGCGCTTTACAGGCCCCTAAAAAAAACTAAAAGAAGTACGTAAACGTCACTTGCAGGTTTTATTAACACAAATGCGAGACCTATTGCACTCAGGCCCAGCTCCAGGAATTTTTATTTGGGTGGGCCAAAGGTGCATTTGGGTGGGCCACTGCGGGCTCGATTTGTCACTTATATGTCTAGCCAGGCCTGCTTCCGGGCCCTCCTTTAACTCTTCTTAGTCTTACAAGGGCCAGTAAAAGGCACTCTTTTCCAAATCTCTTTCTAAATATTATCACTCTCAAAAAGTGTTTTTTCCATGTAATGTTCCTTTGATGGGAAGAGGAGGTTTCTGAGGGGGGAGTATCAGGCAAGTGACACTTCTGGGGCTCCCTCTGTGCGAGCCTTCAGGGAGAATCCCTCTTCATTACTAACTCCACCTGACCCCGTACTCTGCAACGCACTACCATACAGGCTTGATTATCCACTACTCCTCTACAGTGCACCTTATCTCACAGCTGACATTGGGCCCCAGCCCCAAATCAGGCACCATCGGGCTCCACTTTCATTTTTCCCGGTAAAAACATTAGTAAAATCACCTTCAAACTTAAAACATTGAATATAGCAGTAAATATAATTAGCACACACTTTAAAGTATGTTCCACAGTAGCCCTTATGACCCAACTGCTAAATAAATAAACAAAAACAGAAAGGCCATGACAGGGCCAGCTTCAGCGCTGATGCGAAAGTCTTATTAGGTGCCGCACCAATCACCTCTTTCTCCGTAAATACCTTTACTACCAGCTTCCAACAGTGCCACTCATCCCTCCATGGCCCCCCTATTGACCTCCTCCTCGGATTCCCTCACTGCCACACGTGCCCCTCATCTACCCATAGCCCCTCCCCCTCATGACCACCTCCTCGGATTCCCTCAATGCCACCCTCCACCAGTGCCCCTCATCTATCTGTAGCCCCTCCCCCTCATGACCTCCTCCTCAGACTCCCTCACTATCACCCTCCAGCAGTGCCCCTCATCTCTCCCTAGCTCCCCCTCCACCCCATGACCGCTTCCTTGGATTCTTTCACTGCCACCCTCCAACAGTTCCCCACATCGCTCCATAGCCCCTCCCACTACCTCCTCCTCAGATTCCCTTACTGCCACCCTCCAACAGTGCCCCTCATCTTTACGTAGCCCCTCTCTCATATGCATTTCATTTGTTGTATAGCGCTACTCATATCAGTGTAGTGTGTCAGTACTTTACACACGTACACATTATACAGAGACAATGAATCATACAATTATGTATATCAGTCTACAGGGAATGCCCCATAAACCAATGAGGATTACAAGGTGTATGAGTCACATGTGAGCCCAATGCTGTTGCGCGCCTGCCTTCAAGCCCTCACTGCGAGGGCAAAAGCATCTGTTTGGGTGGGCCAGGTTGATGTTTGGGTGGGCCTGGCCCACCCGGCGCACCCTCTAGAACCGGGCATGATTGCACTGTAAGTGCTTGGTCTTTTTAGGCATTGGAAGAGTAAGAGATTTGTCGAGAATACCAGGAGAAGGTGGGTAGGGGGTGAAGGGTGCCGCGTCCCGGTTGTGACCTCCTTCCCAGCTTTTCATGGCTCTGCCACCACGCCCCCATCTTAAAGACAACTGCTCTCCAAGGGATTGGACGCCACCCTTATCCACAAGAGAGCGCTGAGGCACGGATCTCCATATAAAAGGCAACTGTCACGCATGCAAAGCTGCAACTTGTTGATCACCAAAAAACACAAACTGTGGGGGATACACAAATTAAGCTAAAAATTATAGTTTTACATAACACATGACCTCCTACGAGGGCAGGGGTTTCCCGTCACTGTCTCATGAGCACCGTTCAGTTTCAGGCTCCCTGTTTTATTTAAGACAATTCTGGAAGGGGAGCTGAGAACCCAAAAGTAATAATGCCAGACAGCGAGTTTTCTCCCGGACACCACTCGATCAGTGATTTCTCGACGATTTGCGGTGCTCAAGCCCAAAGGCTGTAGAAAACACGCCCAGAGTCCCCCTTGCGTTGCAGCTGTTGTCTGAAAGAAGCTTCCCTGCAGTGCTTAATTTGTAAAATATGAAGTACAGGTGCTCAAATGTTTGTCGGAGGCCACACCTACTTTTCTCCGGCTCCACCCACTTCATCCACTGGCTCCACCCACTCAATTCAGAATCAAGATGGCTCGACGTAGGACTCTGAAGCAAAGCGAGTCCTGTGAGTCTCCGGTTTTGTTGCAGGCCACACTACAGAAATATTTTTTCTACGTAGAAAAATAGAGTAAATTTTCACCAAAACCTTGGCCTAAAAATTACAAGCATCTCTCAAAGGTGTTGAACAATCACAGACATGTAACGCCCTGTTTGGGAGCATAATCAGCTCAAAACGTATGATTCAGACAATCTCGATGTACAAATGGGTGCAATGTCTGATATTTATGTTTCTAATCTCTCTTCATTGCTTGATTTTGCTCACTAGAAAGTGTCAGAAACATTCATAGTCATTGAAATATCACTAATAATTACACTGAATTGACTGAAATTATGAAAATGGCACTTATAGCAATCTGAAACCTTGGCAACTATGCGGCGGGCGGGTGTCAGTGTCACTGGGCGAAGGGTGCACTGCACTTCAGGGAGAGTAGATTAGGACTTCACTACCTGGCAAATGAAACTCTCCAATATGAGCCCTGCTGCCAAGAGAACACTTCCTCCCAGGCCTGGCTGTTCCCTATTTACTCATCCAGCCTCTGCCTGCGAGGGAACCAAGCTGCTTCCTGCACCAGAGATTATATCCTGCTACCAATGTCTATACTTGCTGTTAAAGGCCCCCTACCCGAGTTAAAAGCCCAATTCACAGGCCTATAAGGGATAGAGGGCGACCCATTAATAAGTGGTATTGACATACACAGGTTAATAAAGCTGTTAGAGCATTTTGCCCCCAATGGTAATATGATATTCTAAAGTCACTGGAGCTAAAAGTCTTCCAAGGCTGAGAAAGCAGGCACCTCAATCCGTCGGTCTATAGTATATGCCCCAGGCAGGCATGCATAGGTAAATGCAGAGAACAAATTATTCGGCTGTGGCCGGCCAGTGCCTGTCGGTTGATGCCAAACTACACTCACCTGCTAAAGCCCCCAGGACCCTGCTATTCTACAGAAACCTAAAGAAATGCTTCCAGGTGGCTCCATACAAATGAGGGAAACCTTTTTACTTTGTGCACTCTCTCTACGCGACCGCATGGAGATATCAGCGCACGGCAAATGAGCAGGCAGGGGCCACATTGTGTGCCTCATGTGAGGTGGCACACTGATGGTGGTGTGTGGCTACCACTTGAAAGGGGAGAAAAGGAGGTACCGTTGATGCCCCAGTCATTCCTCTCCAGGCAGGTGCAGTAACAGTTCATGTTGCCATTGCATTGTGAAAAGTGGAACAGCTACTTTAGCCAGCTCGCCCTTTTTTCACAAATGTGCTGCCTCCATAGCAGGTGTGAGGTCATGGCTGCCTGGGGAGAGGGTCAGTGGCGGAGCATTAACTGTGCACTGACCAAGTCTGCATCTGGCGCACCCACTTACCGAGGCCGGGCTTGTTCACTGGAATATTGGGCTGCAGTTTAAGTCCCATCTGTTTCTAAGTTTATCAGATGCTGATACTCTTTTATCACTCCGTTCTGGTCTGATGCTCTTGCCAAGTAGAAAACATGCTCTCACTGGCTATGCTGCTCTGAGTCCAGCCCCACTTTACCTCTTTGAGCCACAATTGTGCATTTTCAGGTTCAATGCTAAATGAGTGCTCGCAGCGGTAACTCTTGTCAGTACTAGTACTAGTCCCTTTAGTCCAACTATAGTCAGTATTGAGCTACTGCTTACTCACGTAGATGATGGGACTGTCATGATGCAATCTGCATGGAGCTTTCTATTCACATGAAATGTTAGCACACCTCCCGTTTATAAAAACCAGCTCAAAACAACTGAGCAACAGTATAATGAGCAGCTAGTGTTGTTCGAATTATAAAAAGTGCAGGCAGAGGTCATGAACATGGAATTAAACACGTGATCAGCAATATAAACACACAGTGTGTGAAATGGTCATGTATACGTGTGCTTTTTAAAAACTGAATTTTGTTCCTATTCAATATATGAATTTTTTTGATTTCAAAAGAATTTTATTATTTTAAAAGCGCAAATATGAAACATAAGATACAAGCCAAAGTGACACAATTGATATCGGACAATAAGGTAATAGAAACATTAATGTAGAATTAATTAATAGGAGAACAAATCATTGTCATTCATTAATTTGCAGACATCAGATAAATAAATTACTTAAGAAGGGAAGACCCAAAATGATATCTGGCAAAGATATATATCAAAAGTATCACCCACAGATGGTAAATTAGGGAGAAGAGGAAAGAGAAGAAAGGAAAAAAAAAGAAAAGACGGAAATAGTAGGAAAGAGAGGAGGAAAGAAAAAGAGAGACAGAGAGAAGAAAAGGAAGAGGAGAGGATTTCCAAAGGAATCACCCATCACACAAGACAACACTAACCAGACAAATCAAAGGGATATTGCTCCACCAACCCTTCAGATGCCATCTCCATGTATGAATCTAAGGCTTTCCAAACACCAGAGGAAATAGAAGGAGAAAGATGAGCATGGTCCACTGACGTATGAGCACTTCGTAGAAAGGAAACCCAAGCCCACCAAGTATGGTAAGAGACGGACGAAAAAGATTTCCACTCCATGAGAATTACTTTGACTGCAATAGTTAATAAGAGGTCCAACAGCTGTAACTCCATGGGATCTAAGGGCAAAGGGACTGGGGCCGCCAACGGACCCAAAAGAATTAATGGAAAAGACAGATGGAATTTGATGTTAAAGATGAGCATGAGGTGTTTGTGAACTAAATCCCAGAAGGGTTGGAGAAGGGAACAATCAAGGAACATATGTTGAAAATCGCCTGGTAGAAGCCCACAACTCCAGCACAAATTGTCTTCTTTGAGATTAAGTGAATACAGACGAATGGGAGTCCAGTGAAGAAGATTAATAGAAAAAAATTTAGACTGTGTTAGAGAGGGGGCAATTTTGTCCCGAAGAGAAAATTTACCAATATCTTGCCAGGTATCAGAAGAGATATGAGCAGTAACACTATGATCAAAATGATGTAACCATTTTTGCTGTGTGACAGTTTGGGAAAGGAGAGTAGAGGACGATAAAAATTTGTAAATCCGAGACGCAACATGACCAGTCCTGATCCAAAGCTGAAAAAGCGTAATCATAGGGGAAGAAGGATGAAGGTGGACTTTAGCAAGTGCAACCTTAATCTTAAGAAAAGTATAAAAATCCAAATTAGATAGAGAGAATTGTTGAGCAAGGGATGAGAAAGGGGAAGGATCATTGTTGGAATCATAGAGATGTTTAACAAGTGAGATACCTTTCCCAGCCCAGTAAGACATCAACTCAGGGTCAATATTAATTTTGATTTTAGAATTGCGCCAAATAGACGACCATCTAGTTTTATGTAATGGAATTGCTACTCTCTTATCAACCTTACGAACCGTAGCAATAGTGTCTAAAATAATAGAACGAGAGAATGGAATAGAAAGGGTGTTTGTGGTTAAAAAAGATGCAGTCGGCAGTGGGGAGGCCAATTCCTGTTCTATTGTCAACCATGCAGGAGCATGAATAGATGGAGAAGAAAACCAAAGGGTACCCTGGGACGCCAGAAAAGCAGTTTGATACTTCCCCCAATCAGGAAAATTACAGCCTCCCATATCATAAGATTTCCGTAAAAATTTATAAGCAATCCTAGCCCTTCTATCATTCCATAAAAATTTAGAAGTAAGTAAATCAAGTTCATGAAAAAAGGAATCAGAAAGCCTTACTGGAAGCATAGAGGCAACAAAATTAATAATAGGCCTAATCATCATTTTAAGAGTCTGCATACGGCCCCACCAAGAAATATGCTTCGGAGTCCAATTTTCTAAAAGACGTCTCACCTTAAGAATAGTTTGGGATTCATTATAAGTAGCCGTAGCATATAGGGTGGAACAAAAATGGATACCCAGATATTTTAGCTGTTTAGATTGCCATTTAAAGCCAGCCGAACCCATATGAGAGGAGAAGCAGTAAGCATTTAAAGGAAACATCTCTGTCTTATCTTTGTTCAGAGTGTAGCCTGAAACTTTTGAAAAAAGAACAATCGTATCCGAAATAGCAGGGATGGCCAGTTCAATATCATCAGAAAAAATGAGAACATCATCTGCATATGCAGCTGTTTTTATCTGATGAGACCCAAAAGAGAACCCCTTAATATCTGGATGCGAGTCAATCATTCTGAGGAGAGGATCAATGGTCAACAAAAATAAGAGAGGGGACAAAGGACACCCTTGTCTAGTGCCCTGACAAAGGTTAAAAAAGGAAGACGTAGCACCATTCACCCGTATGTTAGCCCTAGGTCGGGAGTAAAGAGACATAACCATACGAATAAAGGAATCACCCAGATTATGTGCACATAGAACAGCTCTTAAAAAAGGCCAAGATACCTTATCAAAGGCCTTTTCAGCGTCAAGGGCCAAGGCTGCCGCCGGAAGATTAGATCGTTTAGCGGCACCAAGAATATGACAAAAAGTACGAATATTATCCCGTGCAAGACGCCCCTTTACGAAACCTGTTTGGGAGGGGTGAACCAATTGAGGAATAAAGGACTCTAAGCGTTTAGCTAAAATTTTAGCAAAGATCTTGGCTTCCATGTTAAGAAGGGAAATGGGACGAAAATTTTTGGGATCTGCGTGATCCTTCCCTTCTTTGGGAATAACTACAATAGTAGCATCAGCCGCGGAACCAGACACAGAACCATCCTTAATAAAAGCATTAAAAACGGATTGGAGTTTCGGGACAAGCACGGGAATAAAGGTTTTATAAAACGCAATAGGATATCCATCAGGACCAGGAGCTTTACCAGACCGAGTAGCTTTAATCGCGGAAATGATTTCATCAGAAGTAATCGGGCAATTTAATGATTGATTATCTTCCTCCGAAACAACTTTCAAAGGAACCGACTTCAAGAACTCCTGACATTGTTCAAAAGAAGCTTGAGCCGACGGGGTATATAAATTATTATAAAAATCATGGAAAACCTCAAGGATTTCTGCAGTTTTAAATTTTTTCATACCAAACTGGTCAGTAATAGAAGGAATTTGGAAAGTATTACAAGAAGATTCCTGGAACTTTAAAGTGGCTGCAAGAATCTTGCCCGCACGATTTTTTAACAGCAGTCTCTTAGATTTCTGAGCCTGCAGGCCAATATGAGCTCTCTTAGTGACTATAGTATTGTATGAATACTTTAAGTTCTTAATAGACTGGAGGCAGGTCTTGTCCTGAGAATGTCGAAAAAGGGATTCCTGACGTTTGATCTCATCTGCTAAATCCGTGAGTTCCTTTTTAATGGCTGCGTTTCTCCTTGACATACATTTAATGACCTGACCACGGAAAGTACATTTAAAAGAGTCCCAAAGAACAACAGGGGAACTGACTGACCCAACATTCTCAGTAAAAAAAGTCTCAATGTCATTGGAAAATTCTCGCACCAAGGACTCATCATGTAAAATTTCTGTGTTGAGTCTCCACGAACGAGCTCGTGCCCTAGGGACAAAGGACGTAAGAGTAAATGTCACTGCGGCGTGATCAGAAACTAAAATAGGGTGAATAAGCGGAGAGGAAGAAAATTGAACCAGAGAAGAGTGAACCAAAAGATAATCAATGCGTGAAAAGGACGAATGAGGGGAAGAAAAAAAGGAGAAGTCACTACCAGTGGGATTATGAAGACGCCAAACATCCTGAAGATGGGTAAGAGAGCACATATTAGTCATTTGTTTGTGTGCTTTAGGGGGACGAAAATTAAAGGCAGAATTCCTATCCAAGATAAGGTCCATTGGCAAGTTAAAGTCACCACCTACAATAAGATTGCCAGAGTGAGGGGTATCCTCGAGCTTTTTGGTGATCGTATTCCAAAAGGACGGGTCATCCTTGTTGGGGGCATAAATATTCATGACAAATAAGTCAGCATTACCATTGGACATCTTAGATAGTAACCAACGACCCTCTGTATCCTGTTCAGAGGAAACGATAGATAACCCAGAGTGTTTAGAAACTAAGGTAATTACCCCATTCCTTTTGCCACAAGCATCTGAACAAGCAACATCAAAGACCCACTCTTTCTTCAGAAACAACGCCTCCTTGGCAGAGAGCTTTGTCTCCTGAAAAAGGACGAGATCCGAAGAAAGAGATTTGCAGTAGTCCAAAATCTTTGACCTTTTGACCGGATGATTTAACCCTTTAACATTAAGGGAAAGTATATTTAGTCCAGACATAGAACCATTATCAGGAAAAAAAGATATTCCCTATGTGACAAATGAAGCGCAACAACCAGGAGAGCTAACCAGCAGACATCAACAGCCAACACAAAACAGGGTGAGACCAAAGAGGAAATCCGAAGAGAAAAAAGGAAAGAAGAGGAAAAAGAAAGCAAGAGAATACAGAAAAAGAGAGAGAGAAGGGCCCATCCGGCAGGTCTGAAAAAGACCAAATTCATACAAGGGGGGACATGGGAAAAAGAGCGAGGGGCCAACAGGAGAAACAACAACAACAGCATAAAAAGCCCCAGAACAGTGCATAGCTGATTATACATTTTAAAAGAAAAACTATCTAAAAGCTAAGAACTGGGATTAATTATAACTTTTTAGAAAATAAAGCGAAATGAGAGACTATAAAGGCAACACGTTTGACCAAATTAATATATATATAACAACTAAAATGAGTCATAGAGAGCGGTAAGAGCAGGAAAGAGAGAAAAAGAAAACACGTTCAGGCAATAAGAGCTGATGGAAAGTGAACTAAAAGATAACATTACTATTAGATAGAACGAGACGAAAAGGACTCCATCAAGAGAAAAAGGACCATAATGAAGAGAAAAGAAGAAATACAATCTAAAGCATACTATATGATACAATATGGAATAATAAGTGAAACATAATAAGAAACGGTATATAGCATCCTATCAATATAACAGTCAGTGAATCCTTATGGCAGCTAAATAAGAGACCTAATACTACATATAAATGTGTAAAATCTATATACAAACTTATAGATAACTGGCCATGAGTAAATAAAGCCAAATACACCCAAACTGGCAGAATAAGTATACTTGCCTAAGTAAGTGGGCATGTAGGTAAGAGAGGCATAAATCTATCAAGTACAAAGCATCTATAAAAAACTAACCTACTCGAAACAGACAATTAATAACACAATGTAATCAAATCACTCAATGAAAAAATCAATAAAGAAGGTATAACTAGCAACTATATGAATGACCATTATTGACTCTAAATATAGTCATAAATAAATACCTAGTAAACAGATGTGATTAAAACACCTAGACAAACCATACAACAACACGTTGATAAAGCAAGGAAAAAAACAATGACCAACTCCATAGAATACGAAATAACAAAAAACAACCATGAAGCAAAAAGACCGACCACAAAAGGATAAGATAAACCAAATATCACCACAAAAGTCGACGCACATACCGAAGACAAACAACGGGAAAGGAAAAGGACCATGACCTAATAAGTCGAGAGACAAACTGGGGAGGCAAGGAGTAACAGGACGACACGCGAACAGGAGTGAAGTCAAGCCAACATGAGATGCTACCACAAAAATTGAAAGGTTTATACAATAAAACTAACAACACTAAAGACCAAAACACCATAACGATAATAGGGGAGCACCAAGAAACGACAGAAATACGTCAAAACCAATGGACAAAGAGACCACCGCGCAGATCTAAAAGCAGCTAGACTTAATAGATCTGACAAAGACAAAAAACAATGGAATATGTATATCCGCATCAGGTGCCAGAAGAACCAGGAACATGTGAAGCCCCCGTTTGAAGATCCATCTGCAACTCCATTTGATTATCCAAAAACGAGGCCAAATCCACAGGTTCGTCAAAAATTCTGACACGACCTTTGAACGTAATGCGGAATTTTGAGGGACCAGCAAAGGAGAAGGGGATATTCATCTCAGACAAACGCTTCCGAAGATTAAGAAAGCCCTTCCTCCTTATCACCGTGTCCCTGGCAAAGTCCTGAGAAATTGAAATACGATGGCCATTCCAAGAGACAGCTCTAACCTTCCGCATATGAGCCAAGATCTGCTCTGTATGTTGATGACGCAGCGGTTTAAAAATTATCGCTCTTGGTTGCGTAGCAGACTTGGGGCGAAAGGAGGGGACACGGTGTGCCCATTCCAGTTCAAAATCTTTATGGAAAGAAATTTGTAGTGTAGATGGAATCCATTGATAAAGAAACTCAATCATGGAAGATGCCTCTTTCTCAACATCCTCTGGAAGACCAAAAATACGCAGATTGGATCTACGATTACGATCCTCTTGTTCAGTGAGGTCTTTCCTCAATGCTGCCATGGAACGCTCTATCTGCGTGAGAGATCTAGAGTGCTTTTGCATGGTATCCTCTGCGCCACTAATCCGTGCTTCTGTACCTGAAACACGAAGGGAAAGGGCCTTGAAATCATTCCTGATGGCTAACACCTCCACCTGCAGTAAATCTGTATTAGTCTTAGTAGACTGCGCAATTTCATAGACCTCATTAAGGCGCGTCAGGATGGACTCAAGAGTCGAATTAGTGTCTTTAGGAGCAGGCTCAGGTGTTGGGGAAACCTGTTTGGACCTCTTAAGAGATGCTTTAGAGTCCTTAACGTCTTTAGCATTCGGTGGAGGGGCCATATTCTCAGCCATAGGGCAAACCACCTCAATAGGAACAAAATACACCTCCTCAGATAGAGTGAGAGCAAGAAATGCCAGGGGCTGTAAAACACTCAATGTGCGAGATGAAAAATGGGCAGGAAGAAATAATGCACTTGCATCAAAAAACGCCGAACAGAGAATATGGCAGGCGATCCCAGTCAGAAAAAACCACCTCACAAAAAATATCATGTGCTGCAGGCGCAAGTAGGCACACACCGACTACGAAAATAACCAAAATCAAGCCCAGAGCAAAGAAGCCTCACATAAGGAAGTGGCAGTGCGTCTGACGAATAATATAGTAGCAGAAACCTCAAAAAGTTCACACAGTGGGCAGCACTGCAATAGGCGGCAGGAAAAAACAAAATACACTCAAGAAAAGTGAAAAAAACGTCACCAGCTCCTGTATGCCTCCATTCCTGACAGGATAATCCAGTAGCGTCGTCGTGTAGAAGCGAGAATAAAACTCCCTCACAGAAGAAACAAAATGGCGGCCACTCGTGAGAACATGAAGCGCCACCTTAAAATGACGATAAATGGACTCTGGCCACTCTCCACCACCAGAAAACTCCCTCGTAGCATACACGGCAGTTTCCCAGGCAATATTTCATCTTCTGCACTGAGCGGGGCATTCCTCAGCGTCAGCAATGTCTCCGTCGGCCCTCGCTCTTTACGGAGCTCAAGCGCGAACCGCCATCTCGCAGCGGCGCGCAAGCCACGCCCCAAATATATGAATTTAAACTTAATTCGAAAACTCTTAACTGGAATATTAGAGCAATACATGGTTTAAGTTTGCTCAAGTTAGGAATAGGATAACAGGCGTGCATACAAAAAAATGAATGCATACATTATCTGGTGCTCATGAAAAGCACTCCAATACCTAGTGGATAATTTCCGATGTTGTAGATTGAGATGCAGGTGCCGAGCACCGGAAGCCACCGGCACCGGCTCAAACTAAAAACTGAATATAGGTGATGTTATTAGGCATCCGGGTGGGCTCATGAAGAGGATGAAGAAAATACAGACTAGGGACAGAGGGAACCGATTTGAGGCACACATCCATTAGGGTCGGTCAGTCAGCATTCTTGAAAGTCTTCCATACTCAGAGTTGGAGATATATTTACCAGCTGCCATTAAACTACTCTGACTATTGCTGCCTCCCCCTCCCCCCCTCCCCCCCCCCTTCAAAAGAAGCCTGAAATAATGGCTTTCATCTGGGTTGTTGGGCGCTTCCTGCTTGGCAGCTCCTTGTCTTGCAAGTGCGGGGCTGGGAGCAGGCCACGGATGGCAGAAATGTGACTGCGCAAACTGCCTGCGCGGTGTTGCAATGGTAATGGGCTATTTATAGTACTTATGCCCGCATCCGATCGGATTGGCCTTTCCGATTAGGCCATCGCAGCACGGCACCAAAACTGAAACTGCTGTTGCACCCACAAGAATGGCTTCAATAATATAGTTCCGTTATGTGCGCTAGGGCGATTACTAACACATTCTCGTGGGGTGGGGTGGACAGTGGACTCCGTTTGTCTGTTATTTATTTTGGAGCAGCACTGAGGGAGATTCTTCTTTTTTTGCTAAGATTTACTGATGATCCAAATCCTCCATTCCGATTGCAGTACAACATAAACTAGCGCCAGTAAATAATGTTTGTGGTTTGTACACCGGCGCAAGATAAGAAGTTCGACAGCCGCTGCCCCCACCCCCTCGAGCCAAGTACACAGATGCTGGGGCAGTGCCACACCAAGAGGCGCGTTTGGCGGCCCAAGCTACGTCACAGGATGGGGGTAGACAGTAACGACGATGCGTGGCTACTACTGTTGTTTAATTTACTTTACAATACTGCTAAATTTAGTAGTACTTACAGTTACGGTGGTGGGCTGGGGCACACTGCCTTAGAGACAGTTTATTTACCGATTTAAGCTGGCCTGCCTGTGCCTGGTGCTACACTGGCTGCCCTCAACGTCCTCGTGCTGCCGCCACTGCCTAGAATGATGATGACTCGGTGCGGTGTGCCGGGGCGTGGCAATTCTGAATAAAATCTGCGCACGCTGCCGCACAGCCCCTACCCCGAACGACCAAATCCATCCCAATGCCCCAATCTCAATGTCCCGCCCACCGGCACAACAGTACACTAAACTAAGGCCCGCGGCTCGGCGGCTGTCAATGCCATCATATTTGATTTTGTAATCTTCTGTTCTGTCACTTGGCCGAATCAATGGCTCAGCTCTCTTCATCGGGACTCGGGAGCAGGGTTGGGACTCTCGAGTCGGACTCGGGAGCAATCAAAAACAACACTGCGCCGAGTCAGTACTGGAGTGAGTTTAGCTTTATAATATATGAGTTCTTAACTTTTTATATATAATACTTTTGTTACAAATACTGCATGCAGCCAGCAGACTCGTAGACCCGGCCCTGATAATTAAGTACCGGTGCTAAGCACCGGAAAGCACCGGCACAAATTAAGCACTGCTTCCCTGTGAACGTTTTCTTCCCAGCCCTCCAGGTTCCTAGTCAGACGTCCGCCACTTGAATGACAGGGTCCAAGCTCTGGCAGCTTTTCAAAGATGCAACATCCAGCAAAGCTCCCTCCCCGCCCTTTCAGGGAGGAATTCTGGTAAGTCACGGACCCTGCCCCAGCCCTACAGGCAGCAGTCTAACATTTGATAGAATTCACCGAATCACTGTCTTTCAGCGATGAATCTGAAGGGACTGACCCAGCATCACCCTTCAGTGTCAAGTCTGATGCATTAAAATATCCTGTTTCTTACAAAGTGCTTGATACTGTATCAGCGCTATTTCTAAGCACTGTGAAAATGTGTGGTATTCTTGCCCTGTCTAAGGGTATTTAATTACCCAACTTCGTAAAGATGGAAAGCAGAAGTGGCCTTGAGAGGATTGTCACGGGGACTCCCAGAAGATTAGATGTCAGCTGCGGGCGTTTAACTTGCTGAGCCATCTTGGGAAGACTTGTTCCAATCCCATCTCTGCGACTAATGCTGTTGAAAAGCCGTGGAGAGGCGGGATTCTGGGGTGAGGGGAGCATCACCATTATGAACTCTCCGGAGGGGTGTACTTAGGGGGCGGGGGAGCCAGGGCAGCACGGAGTTCCTTATGGGGAGAGGGGGGCTTGCAGGGATGTAACCCCTCTCACCTCTTCCAGAGTCTGTCAGATTCAGACCCCTCAAGGACACCCTGTCCACAGGAGCAAGGTTTGAGGGGTAGTAATAATTGTCTGCATATTCATGACTCCAGCGGCTAAGCTCTCCCGTGGGGCTTTTATATGATTAAACGGACATTAAGAGGCTCAAACTGAGAAATTACTTGGATATCTTTCTACTATAACAGAGACTGATAGAAAGGGAGCCCCATGCATTAGAAAAAGCATAGCTCTGTTTAAAAAAGTAAACTGTACACATCCTTTATGTCAATTTGGAAATGTTTTTTTATTCTGGCTTGCATTGTGTCAATTGTAGCACAGACCTTCCTAGTAGAACAGTTTGTGCAAAACCTGTGCAATTTTACTAAGCTTTAAAGCACCGACGCCCTCTTTTTGTAATAAAATAAGAACACATGTATCTGTTCTATTGCGTGTTTCACAGTTCTGTTTCCAGACATGTCTCCAGGCCCAGTTTCAACCTGTGTGCACATGATGGTGTACCTCGAAGCACCTCTTAGCACCAAAAAGCAGCCCCCTCCAGAACAGTGCTGCATGTGTCAAAGGAGGCGCTTAAGGATAACAACAAACTGCACAAAAAGCATCGCACCATTGACATAACAAAACATTATCGGGCTCCTCCTACAAGAAAAGGAGAGGGGACCCTCGCAAAACCCACTCCTCAAAGTACTTCACCTCTGCGCCTCATGCATGTGACGTCAGCGGGAGTGTCCTTGATGTGGTGAATGTGAAAGAGACCGTGTCAGAGCAGCTTGTGTTCATATTTATAACATTAATCAGTGTGATGTACAGGGGCCGACTGTAGGTGTCCCTCACTGACGACTAACTAAGGTGCAGTTGACCAAAGGAGAGCACCCAAAGAGTCCTTTCTAGTTCTGCAAGTTTCTCCAACATAAATTGTTGAATCCCGCACTGCTATTTTGGCCCTTCCCACGCCCAGATAAGGCCCCAGTTTTAACGCCTATCATAACACATGGTAAGTTCACCTTCGATGCTCCTGAGGCCGATGGTGCCAGTAACTCTGTGTCTGAGTCAATGGGCACTACCAGGGGACCCAATGAGCACTACCAGGGGGTCCTATGGGCATTACCAGGAGGCACCTTATTCACCCTCTGTTTGATCTATCTCGTGTCTCTCTCCTTAATTCACTTCATCGCTTTTACCGTTATCCTTTCTCTTTTTATCTCCACACACCTCTATATCTCTGTTTCACCCCCACTTTTTGGACCCTCTAATTCACCTACGTATATCTATCTGTCTCAGTACACCTCTCTTCAGCCTCCTCTCATGAACCTACCTCTTGCCACCTCTTTGGAGTCTTACCTTTTTATCATTTATACCCCTCTAGATGTTCTCAAACGTCTACTCTCTCTGCCACTCTCTAGTCTTACCTTTACATCTTTTCAACCCCTCTAGACAGTCTCTAAACCTCAATTCTCTCTTTCTACTTGTAAGCCTTTATATCTTTTATACCTCTCTAGATGCTCTACAAATCTGGACTGTCTCTCCACCAGACTGTAGTCTTACCTTTACATCTTTTATACCTCTGTAGATGCTCTCTAAACCTCAACCTTCTCTCTACCTCTCTCTAGTCTTACCTTTGCCTCTTTTATACCTCACTAGATGCTCTATGAACCTTGACTCTCTCTCTACCACTCTTTAGTCTTACCATCACATCTTTAATACCTCTCTAAACCTTGACTCTCACTCCACCACTCTCTAAACATACCTTTACATCTTTTATATCTCTGATGCTCTTTACACCTCAGCTCTCTCCCCGTCACTCTTTAGTCTTGTCTTCAAATTGTTTATACTCCTCTAGACGCGATCTAAATCTCAACTTTCTCTCCACCACTCTTTAGTCTTACTTTTACATCTTTTATACCTCAACCCTCTCTCTGTGCACCTTGCTTACTGTTTGCGCTTTCCATTCCAGCTCCCTGGATCATTCCTCTGTATGTTTCACTTCAACCATGTGTCTGATTTCCTCTATTCTTTACCAGCTACATTATCAAAACTATCTCTTGCCCTCTACTTTTTCTGAACTAGCATCATCTCTCATTCTCTACTTCATCCCTTTGCCTCTACTTCACCTTTTTCTCTCTTCACCTCAACTCTTTCTACCCTTCACCCCTCTTTACTTTTCTCTCTGCCTTACCAATCTCTCAACATGACTTGTCTTTCTATACATCTTCTCATGTCTTGGTCTATCTGCCTCACTGCTATCTCTATACTTCTTTAAATCTGTGCCTTCCTCTAGCTGTTTCTAACTCACTTCTCATTCTAGCCTGCCTCACCCATGCTTTACCTCATCAACTGGTGCACAACACGCTTCTCCCCCTTTCTACACTTTCTTGACTCCATCTGTATTTCTTTACCTCTCTCATAAAGCGTTCGCTTCTCTCTAGCTCTTTTTTACCTTCCTTTTTTACCTGTTTGTACATTTCAGTCCGACAACCTTACCTTTCTCTCCCTCTGTTATGTCTTGCCCTACCTCACCTTTCTGCCTCATATCTGCCTCATATCTAACTTCCTCTACTTCACCCCTCTTTTTATACGGTTGTCTTGTGTGTTTCTGTTACCCCTCTGCTCATTTTCCTCACACCCTCACCTCTCCTCTTAGTCAGAAAACTTAGAGACCACTGTCTAGCCAGAAAACTGAACACATCAGACAAAAGGAGGAACAAGGCAGGGGAAAATACCTTAGGATCATCCAGCCAGCTGGAGTATTCAGTTGTGATACTCTTTTTACTGTCCTTCAAAAATAAACATACTTGAAGGCCAAAAAGAGAGCAGTGCTTTTGGGTTACTTTAATCTGACTATGGAACAAACACTGACCTGCTACGTTGGAGCAGGGTCATTCTGTGTTTTTTGGTTAAGCCTAGGCAGCGCACGTGCTGTCTCTTTGAGACATGCTGTATTCATTCACTCTGAGATTACAGCCCACCCATTGCCTTTTTATTCATTACTTTAATTGTCCTTTAAAAATGCTTGGTTGCTAGTGATCTTTCCTCTTTGACCCACCCTGTGCTCATTTGTTTCCTCCCACAGAGCAGCGCCTAACTTCTGGCATCGTAACTTTAGTGCTTAACCATTCATTTCAGGGCACTGTTTTTTTGTCAGTCTCTTGTTGGTGTTCCGGGCTCCGCTCTATATAGACGAGCGCCGTTTCTTAATTAATTTATTTTTGTTAGCCCATTCAGCTTTTCATTCGCTATCTCCATCATTGGCTACGCAAGGGGAAGGATAGGGCAACAGGGCACGGTCACAGCTTAAAAAACAACTTTCTAAATAATTTCTCATGCTAACTTAATAAAATTCGGATTTGTTTTAACTACTATACATTTCCGCATTCACGATCATACGAATCAAGGCTAGCACTTCTCCACAATCATTGCTTTTATCGTCTGAAACCAAAAAGTAAGTTGTCACCATGGTGCACAATAGCTTTGTCCATACTGAAATAACCCAGTCACTCTTTCGCTACTACAGCTCACACACTGCGGTACCAAGTCCCCAGAGCCAGACAACTTTAAGTCGGGCAAAAGGTTCATTTCCCCACCATTTCCATAGTCTGCACACGTGCAATGTTCACACAGCAAAATAACGGGGATTTAGGGGGTTCTATTTCACCTAAAAACATGGATGCCATTTTGGAACAAAGTCCTAACATATAATAGTAATGCTCTAGATGGGAACCATCATAAATTACACAAGTTTAGATATCACTGCGCAAAATACATTTGTGATGTGTGTTATCCATCAAGCCTAGTGCGGAAGCATTAGCGTTGAGTTTTAGGAAACATACTGTGACTCAATAAAAATATAAAGTACAATTGAACAGTTAACACAAGAAAATGTTTTGGTGAGCTGGGTGTTTTGCAGTGGTTATGGAAGGACCAAGATGGTCCCCACTGTGGCTCTCACCTCTAACTAACTCTCTTCTAATCTCCGCCACCTCCTTCACACCTCTTCCGGTTGCATCAGTTCTCCCTTGCCTAAGCTCTGCCTTTGCCAGCCTAAGTCCCTCCTCCCAGCACCGCTACCTGTAGGCCCCACCTCTACTGCCTGTCTGGGCTCACGGGTTTGTTTACAGTCTGTGGGTGATTGTTGCTGTTAGGCAATAAATGGGAATCTGAACTGCTCATTAGACCAGGAGCACAGACTGCACCTGGGCAAAATCTTTGAGAAAAGGCAGAAGGCGGCCTTCCACATCCTCCGATGTGAGTATCGGGATAGCTTGAGTATAGCGGAGAGTGGAGGGTGCATACAAATGATCCCCCATAAGCGAGGGCCAGAGCATACTGTGCTTTTTGTTGGTGGCTTGACATGGAGCATAAAATGTAAGTTATTTGTGACTACCATGTTGCTCTGAAGTTGCAGCACATGTTTTTGATTGTTGGAAGTGCACCACAAGCTCATTGTGTGCTTCAGGCTTTCTCTGGAAGGTTGTTGATAATTATCAGACTGTTTTCATTGAATTATTTTATATTTTGTAACGCATTGGGTCTTAAATGTGCTGCTTGGCTAAACACTTATCAGGTCCCAAAGGCGAGACCTATTGGCTATATCCCTTATCATTTTTTAAATCACTTCCTTTCTTTCTCAAAAATTCTCCAGACACCATTTTATGTGTCTTTATGATCACAGAAACAGCTTCAAAAGTGCTCCTTAGATGGAGACCATTGAATATTGCACACCATCCAACGTGGAGCATGCCCCGATGAAGAAGCATGCCACCTAAGTGAGTGAGTATCTGTATATCCTGATAAGGAGACTTTTAGGGTTGAAGTGGAATCATTTTCCTGTGCACTTACTGTACTGAATGCCACACTTTTGTAGGTCTTCTTCTGGGTTAGCCTGCCTGCTATAAAAAGACTGCTAAAATGGCTGTCTTCATGTAATTGATTTTCCCTCCATGGTTAAATTATGTATTTTTGTATCTCATGTTTTTAGATCATAAAATCTTTGGGCTTCCCTTCCCTCTTTGCGTATTTCTCTCTACCTTCATCGTTACTGATGTTTTCCGTCTAGAGGGCATGGCTCTTCACATTAGGATTTGTGAGTTTCACCCATCCATCTAATATTTACTGAAGGGCAATGTTAATTAGAAACAAAGAGCTGTGGGTGTGTGGAACTCTGATGTTTCAGAAATATCATGAAATAAACTTGAGGGGTAAGCGTGTCTAATCAGGGTCGTATTGGTAAAGGTGGGCAGTCGGGCAATGGACGATGAGCCCGTATCGGACTTACAGCTGTGGGGCGCTTTTCTGGTTCAGCGTGGTGTTTGATTTAGGCTGTGTCTGTGCTGTTAAGATGCCGCCAGTGGCACAATGAGGCCCTGAGCAACCTTTCTGGAGGCAGTTGGGTCTCTATTACCTCCCTTTTACCAACGGGGCAGAGGTGTCATTCTGAGTCTCTCATTGGGTTGGCCCCATTAATGTATGCAGATGGAGCAGGAAGGAGGGGGGCTGAGCAGGACTGGATTCACATATATTCAGGTGTGGTTCATCGGTGTGAACTAATCCCTGCACAAACAGATCTGGCAACATTTGCATTTTTTTCATCTCAGTGAAGTTAGGAAAGCATGCCTCTTTTAGAGAACCCCTCCTTCTTTTCATAATACTTAAAACAGTGAAGCAGAATTTTGCGAAAAGGGTCAATCTGCAAATGTAGGTCTCTTTTTCTATAGTGCCCAGGGCTAGTTTTGATCCCAATCCAACCCTGTGTCTAATACATAATACTGCCATTGAAACTGTGTCCCTAATTAGCGTGCCCGGAAGTGGCCGCCCCCTAGAGGTTAGGTGTAACGCATCCACCGCGCGCCTGCGGAAGAGGCGTGGCAAGCCACTTGATGTTCAGAGCCTCGTCGCGCTCACACTCTGCTCATGGGCTTTAAACAGGGGGCCTGGTTTCAAAGCTCCGTGCCCTGATAACTAGACTAATGCGCCAGGTGAAAAGTAATAGGTGTTTCTATAGAAACTGGTGATTTTCATTAAGGGAATTTTCTTTGTCGCCAGGTTCAAACAGTGATGAGTGCTGTGCTGTAATTTTCTTTGGAGCCATTACCTGAACAGCCTTTCGGGTACAAAGGACGTGAAGTAGAATTTTGGCTTCTATAACATTAGGCAGGCAGGGCAGGCGTCCTTGGCTTATTAAAATTCCGTCTTGCAGAAGGGGCTTCACAGTTTGATGTTAATTGCTTGTTCTAATAGGCGTTGAACGAGTCTACGGTCACAAGTTCCAGACATGCAGGGCTGTCCGCAAGGGTTCGTTTTAATTCTTTGATGTTGTGCATTTGCACTTTGCTGATGCCAGGTACAAGAAGCATGACAGATGCAAGTTAGAGTTTTAATGAGGTCCTATGTATTTTCTTTGTTCTTATGTCCTTGAACACGAAGCATGCCTAATGACATATCACTGGTTCTTTTCAAGCCTTCTTCTCTTTCTCTCTCTGCAGGCTGAAATTTTGCTGCAATCTCCATGAAGGGAATAGGACCCTTCTGGAATAAGGTGTTTGCAAAATTGGAAGGAGTAGGAATAATGATTCGATAGGAAGTGATGTCATGCAACTTTTGTCACTGATTTGGTTATATCACAGGAAGTGATCCCAATACAAATGCTGGAAACTCTCAAAGATGATTAAAATAACACCAAAATATTACTAAACAAGCATTGGAACTGCAATAGGTCCTGCATTATTTTTTTTGAGGTAGAGCTATTATCATTCTAAATGGCAATGCATTTTACCTACCAAAAGAGGAGGTTTGAGCAGTAGAGAGACACTGAGGTAAGGGGCTTATGCCTGGAATGCACGAGAGAGAGGAGTAGAGAAGATAGAGGGGAGTAGGGAGAAAGACTGGGGTAGGGAGAAAGATATGGGTTGGGAGAAAGAGTGAGGTAGGGAGAAAGAGACGTCAATTTCTTTCTAAAAAGAACTGTTGGCTGTAGAACATGAGACATGCAGTGAGAGAGAGCTTGAGGATGTGGATCCAGGGACAGGCACGAGGAGCACGAGACTGGCAAGAAGACAGAGAGCATTAGAGTGAGAGAATGGGCTAGAGAGAGACACATATACAGTGTAATGAGTGCCTAAGACATAGTGGTAGATCTAGACTCGTCACTCAGCCATAATGTCCGAGGCTTCCTCAACTCATCCAGCTCGTTGACGGAGTGGGGATGGGCGTGAGAGGGGAAAGAAGATAACAGTGCAGCACTGTGAGCCAGAGATAGGTGCAGCTCATCTGTGAGAGAGACTAGGACCGAGGCCAGGCGCACAACACCCATTGGACTCAAAGGGCTTCAGCCCCCCTGTCGTGTGTGGCAGCCCGGGATGAGACAGCTTCCCGGGCAATCACACCGCCGCCCCGAGCACTTCACAGGTCTTTAAAAGACCATTTGCATGTTAATGAGGCCTTTCTGTTGTTTCACTCCTTCTAAGAGCCCCTGCAGCTCCACTCTGCCTATTGCTTAAAGATTCAGCCCCCCCGAAATTTTGTCTTAGCCCCCCCCCCCCCCGAAAATTTGGCTCTAGTTGCGCCTCTGACCGAGCTGGTGGCAGGCAATTTGTTCTATAGGTGCAGACACATACATGGAATAGTTCACGGATGAAAAAGACAGAATGACAACTTAAAGACAGACACTGGGAAAAGAAAAACTAGGAGTTAGAAGGACAGATAGAGGAACGAAAACAGCCCCCCCCCCCCCCCCAAGCCCTATAAAATGCACCTTCTATTGTTACAGGCATCTCTCCTGCAACGCCCTGCTGTGTTTGTACAGCGCTGCGCAGGTGACTGTTTGAAGGACTAACAGATTCTACACTTGGTAAATGCAGACCTACCAGTACCAGAAATTAAACACGAAACAGGCCTGTTTGAGCTACACCTGGCAAGGTGAAAAAAGAGACCAACCTGTAGTTTTTATTTTTATTTTCTGGTACTTGTAGTTTTGATTTTACTCCTAAATGCAGATTTACAAGCACAGTATCAGGATCCATGGAAAATAGGACTGACTGAGCTACCCATGCCCGACAGAAAGGAAATTGTAATCTATGAAAATAAGTTAATTCGATGCACGTTCACAAGCTGACTTTAGCACCAAATCAAGGTACAAATAACAGTTCTGACTGTTTTCCCGCAAAGCAGTAACCTTATTTTTAAATTCAATAATTGAAAATAAAAATTCTGAATAAAGTCATAACCTAAAGTCATTTCTGCTGTAAAACGCCCACATAACCGGAGTGGTAGCTGCGGCCTGTGAGATTACATTCAGTCACCCTCTAAGGAAGCAGCATTCCCAGTGTAGGGGACGGGACGCCTCCCAGCTGACTCCTCACCTGAGAGCCCATTCCTTCAAGACAAGGTGCTATATGGTATAAAGAGTCTGGCAGTGACCCACACCTCCTAGCCTGACAGTCTGGCCTCATCCAGGAAGTGGGATTGTGCAAAGAAAGTGCAAACCTCTGCAGAACCTAGTGCACCCTCAGGCTGCATTCTTTCCTGGTGCAGACATGGCAGTGAGTGACTCGGAGGAAGTGATTCAAATGGCAGTTGAGGGTTAATGGCTATATAAGATCTCCTCCGCTGCACACCTCCGGAGCCTAACTCCACTCGGTGTACATTCAAGAACTCAGTGCAGTCTCACATGAGGGGGCGTAGTCCCTTAAATCACGTTGGGAAGCAAGATAATAAAAAAAAGTCGAGCCATGCTGAAAGAAAGGCGCGAGCCGCCGTGTTGAAAGTGAAAGGTGCTGAAAATAAACATAAGCAGCAGTGCCACTGCTGAAGCGTGAGTGCGCAGCTGGTTAAAAAAAATGATTCATTGAAATTCAAGGGAGCCTGCTGTGAGGAAAAAAAACAAATTCGCCATTGTTTGTATGCCTCGTGCTTTGCTGAAGCACGCCGCCCAGGTGATGAAGAGCCTGATAGCAGAGAGTTGAAAAGCGGTCCCCTGCAGGAAAGCACCTACTGTGTACAATAGGAGAAAGACATTTTAAAAAAGTAGTGCTCACCGACTGTAAATAAAACACACCAAGTAACGACACAGTAAAAGGTCCAGCCCTCATGGGAGGTTACACATGCAGACAAGGTGGTCCTAAGGAGGGACTACTAAGCCTATTTACGAACTAAAAGCAACCATTAAGAAAGGACAGTAACAGGAGCCAATTAAAAAGATGGGCGGGGCTTCAAGTCCATACCTTAATACAGCATGCCTCGCAGAGCAGCCCATACGGTGCCCAGGCTCGACCTAAAAAGACCCAAGAATTAAACTTGCACTTAATGTATAATATGATTGGGTGACAGGATATAATATATATATAAAATGACCAAAGCCGAAATGTGAAAAATTGGATCCTTCCTTCAACCAAAAGTGGTACTAAAGAATGGTCTCTGTGTAGGATGAATTCCTGTATCCACTTTGGATACCAGGAGCTGTTCTGTGCACAGCAGACATCTGTACAAAGTTACATCTTGATTTCTGGTCCTACCCTTCCCTGTCTTGTGTGAGACTCAGTCCGCTGTGAGTGAGAATGCTCAACCTGAAGTCTAAAGTGGCGACGAGCTGAAGCATCACCTGCTACCCTCCTACTTATGCATCACAGGTGTAGTGGTATTTCCTGACGAACCCAGAATCTACGAACCCAGAGAACTGAGTTGTCTCCTGTTTTATGTGTTTCACCGAGCTGTGAGGCATCAACATACTTCAAGGATCCGGTATTGTACTTTCATTATTTT
This sequence comes from Triturus cristatus, assembly GCF_964204655.1. Lineage (NCBI taxonomy): Eukaryota > Metazoa > Chordata > Amphibia > Caudata > Salamandridae > Triturus > Triturus cristatus. The sequence continues at coordinate 679,168,782 of NC_140595.1, forward strand.
ATTCATGGGGAGACCACGGTCTCTGACTTTTTTTTTTCTAAATCTGGAGATTGTATGACTTTCATGCGCTTGAATTTTCTGAAGAATATGTGGGAAGCGGCCTTGAAAACTTATCTCAACACCACACACGCATTTTTGCTAGTTTTTCCTTGTTATGTGCTCTTGCCGAGAGAAGTGTTGTGTTAGCCGTTACCAGTGCGTTTTCTTTTAAAAGATTACTGTGCCCTTGTGTTTTTGGTGTTTTCACATTTTCCAACGCCTGCTCACGGTGATTTGCACACCAATCCTGTGCAGATTATAATTATTGCTGCTCCATTATACACGTTTTCCAGTGCAAGTCAAATTATTCTGGCACCATCGGATACATTTATTAACACAGTCATTTTCACACCTTTCCAGTGTAGATCAAGGTTATTTGATTACAGTGATTTGCAAACTTGTCCAACATCATCAATTCATTACAGTGATTTGCACACTTTATTGGTGCAGGTTCTCATTGGTTGTATTTTTTTTTCTTCTCTCTTCTCTTCAGTCGACAATGCAATTTGAACCTCCTACTAAATTTTTACAAAATAGGGGAGATCCGCCTATCCCTTGGATGCGTTGGAAGGAAGAATTCTTGACATATTTAAAAGCCATTGATGATGATAATATGCCAAATGAACGCAAAAAGAATATTCTTCTGCATTGCTTAGGTTCTGAAGGGCAATTGACTTTTCGTACTTTAGAACAAATTCCTGTAGAAGCTGGTGAAACTGAGGTATTTCAGGGTGCACGCTTAAGGTTAGAGAAGAGATTCAAATCAACTGTTAGTGTAGCTTTGAATTGATTTAAATTTTACACCAGAGCGCAAGAAACTGAGGGAAGTTTTGATGATTTTGGGTCTGTCTTTGCATTGTAATTTTGGAGCGATAACTGATCAGATGATAAGGGATCAGATCACAGTACATGTTAAAATTAGGAAAGTTTAAGAACATGTGGGTCATGGGGGATCCAAATTTGCAAGATGTGATTTCTACAGCTAAGACGTTGGAGCAATCCAAGAAATGGATGAAATCTGTACATGCGTCTGAGAAACTCAATAAAGATGATCTTGATGTAGTTGGGGCAATTAGTAGGGGAGTTAATAAGAATAGATATGATGAATATAATAAAAATACTACTGGGAGTGCCAACAGGTTTGAAGAGGACAGGTATGTCAGGGATGATAAGTTTGTATATTATCATTGTGGAAGTGCATCTCACATTGCTTCCTCACCTCGTTGTCCTGCCATTGGGAAGAGATGTGTGAATGGGACATTTTGCCAGAGTTTGTTATGATGTGAAGAGGAATAATAATTTGAGTAACAAGAATAAAGTGTCTTGCCTTGTTAGCAGAGTTGGTGGTGATGAGGGAAACATGGGACAGGTTTGTGATTCTTCGAAAGAGGATTCTGAGAGAATTAGAGGACTGATTGTCTCCATCTCGGAGGGTTTAGAAGAGAAGACAGGACAAGAGAATGTCAAAAGTTCTCCCAAATGTGTAGTGAGCATTAATGGAGTTGATTTAGAACTTATGGCTAATTCTGGTTCGCCATGGACGATTGTTACCACAGACTATTTTTGTTCAAAAATGTTGACATTTGTGGAGTATGGTGTGTTTAAATCCATCTGAAATTATTGCTGAGAGCTTTAATGGCAGTGTCATTCACATAGTGGGATATGTTAACACTGATATTCATTTTAAAGGTAGAGGTGTGATGATTAACTTGTATGTGGCACCCAAGGGAGTGAATGTTCTTGGTTGGAAAGATCAATGGAAACATGGCATTATTCTCAATCCCAGGAGTCACGAGCCAGTTTTAGTTATTGAAGAAAAGGAGATGGATAGAGGAATTGTGAGTTAGGAAAACTAGAGGGCTACTCCCAAAATGTCAAACTTAACTCTAATGCTAAACCTGTCATACAAAAGTTACACAATGTTCCCATTAATGTGAGGGATGAATTAAGAAACATGTTGATGGATATGGTAAATGAGGGAGTAAATGAAGAGATAGAGTCTTCAGAATGGGTGTCTCCGATAGTTTTGGCATGCAATCCAGATAATTCTCTGAGACTCTGTGTGGACTTGAGAGCTGTTAATGCCAACATTATTGTGAACTGTCATCCTTTGCCCAACATTAATGAAGTGATTTGGATGCTTGATGGGGCTAAAGTATTTTCCCCTCTAGATTTGAGGTCAGCCTACAACCAGATTGAGCTTACTGAGGATTCTCGTAATTTCAGTGTTCATTACACCACAGGGGCTATTTCAATTTAGATGTATGCCTTTTGGATTAGCCTCTGCGGCGTCTGTTTTCCAAATATCTACGTTTCATCTTTTCAAGGATATGGAAAAATGTGTCAAATGTTTCCAAGATGATATCTTAATATTTTCAATAGATGAAGTGGAACATGAAAAGCATCTTAGAGAAGTGTGTAGTGTTTTGAAGAAAAGTAGTTTAAACCTAAAAGGTAACAAATGTAATTTCTTTTGTAAAACTGTTGAGTACCTGGTTCACACGGTACCCAAGGAGAGTGTAATTCCCAAGAAATCCCCGGTTGATGCCATTCTAAAAGCTTCTACTCCTGATATTAGGGAGAAATTATTGTCTTTTGAAGGACTTTGTTAGTATTACAGCAAGTTCATTGGGAATTTTGCTACTAAAATGGAACCTCTCAGAGAACTCACATGGAAAAATGTGGAATATCTATGGACTGACAGACAAAGATTTGCTTTTAAGGAAATTAAGAAAGAGATTGCCCATGCTCCTACTCTTAAACATTTTAGAATGGGTGCACAATGATTGGTAACTGTGGACGCAAGTATGTATGGATTGGTGACGAGTTATCACAAAGGTGTGGTAAGGAACAGTGAAATATTACCTTTGCTTTGCTCACCTTGTCAGATGCTGAAAGAAGATATGCTGTTATTGAGAAGGAGCTTTGGCATGTGTCAGGGCCATTGAACATTTCCGTAATTTCATCTGGGGGTCACGCTCTATTCTCAAAACAAAACTCTTGTAGGGATTCTTTCTCCAGGTGGGCGTTGGAATGCCACTGCTCTGATTGCGAGACTTGTCTCGAAACTTCAAGAGTATTGGTTTGAAGTGAAAGATGTGCCAGGACACAGTAATGTAATGGCTGTTTGTCTCGTCTGCCCTTATCTGACATAGCAATCAATTTAACTGGTATTGACGAGGACGTTGTACTTGCGGTGTCTGATTATGTTTCTGATGAGTTAAAGGAGTTACAGAAAGACAAATGGGTGAAAAATGATATAGATGATCAGCTTTGTGTCAGATTAAAAAGTTTGTAGAAGTGGGATGGCCAGAAATGAGGAAAGTGGAGAAAGAACTTATTCCATTCCTTAGAATAGCTGAGGAGTTGGTTGTAGAAAATTGACTTGTTTTTAAAAGTGGGAAGTGATATTTTGAGATTGGCTCATGAAGGACATCCAGGTATGTCCTCAATGAAGAGGCTCATACGCACCACGTTTTGGTGGCCTGGTTTGGATAGGATGGTAGAATAGGTGGTGAGGGAATGTCATATTTGTGTCAATAGTGAAAAAATGCTGAAACCTGTTCCAGCTCCACTTCAACCCATACCCTGGCCTACCACTCCTTGGCAGAAGGTGGGATTTGAAATTTCTGGACCTTTTCAGGCACTTCCGTCTGATTGTCGTTTTGCCATGGTGCTAGTTGATTACCATTCGAAACAGACTGAGGTGAAACTGGTGTCTCATGCCACTTCTAGTGCCATTATTGAATTTTTCAAAGACGCTTTTGCTAAGGAAGGTTATCCTGAAGTGATAATATCTGATAACGGTGCAATTTGTGTCTAAAGAAATGCAAAGCTTTTTCTCTTTTAGCAATATTAAACATGCAAACACTGCTTTGTACGAACCACAAGGTAATGGACAAGTTGAAAGGTTTAATAGAGTCCTTAAGGAGTGTATTGTTTCGGCACATGGTTTTGGTTGTTTGTGGAAGGCCAAATTGAGAGAGAAACTGTGGTGGTATTGTATTATTTCTCAAATCACCACTGAGGTCAGTCCTTTAGATTGCTGAGAGGTAGACCACCCATATCCAAGTTGTGTCCTTGGTGGTTCAGAAGGGAATAGGCAAAATTTAAAGGTGAAGTGAATGTTCAAGAGATTAAGGACAGAGTTCATTTGAAGCAAAATAAGGTAAAGAAGTCGTATGATGAAAAATAGAAAACCAAGTGTCATTTATTTGTAGTGGGTGATTGGGTGAAGATGAAGAAACCAGGGCTGTTTCCGGAGAATGTGCATAAGTTTGGTAAGGCTATGAGAATCATCAAAGTTCTCAGGACACCCCCACGCCGCACGGCCCCCAGCTGTGTGCGTTTCCCCTCGTGTGCCGTAGCTGCTGCTCGCAGACTGGTTCTGCCGTCTGCCTGCCGTTCTGTCCCCCAGCTATTTCGACTGTTTCTGCGTTCAACTGTTGTACTTTGTGCTTCATTGTGTATAATATTGTTTATTCTGTACTTGTTCCCGCTCTGCCGCCTGCCCCACTCTCCGCTTCCCGCCGCCGCCGTTCTCGCAGCCACGCCCCCTTTTCCCGCGTCATCCCCGCTCCCACCTCCCAGCTGCTCCTCCCTCCCACTTAGCCATAAATGGGGACCGCACGGACGCGCAGCGGTCACGCGCAGCGGGCGCGCCGATTGTGCGCCGAAGGCGCGCCAAAGGCAATTCCGTCTGCACCCGTCTGCGCCTGGACTGCGCCCAGCACCAGGACCCCTGGCCCCCGCCGACGCAAGACTACCCGACGGACCTACGACACCGCCACCCTCAACGCACTCAATGCCAGCCGGAACCCTGCCTGCTACCGAGCCACCCCGAGACGCACCAACGGACCCTTCGCCTGCCAAGCCTGCCGATTCACCTGCCTCCGGACCTGCACCACCCCGCCAAGTCGAGCACCAGCAGCAACCACCTGAAGTGCATCCTGCTCAACACCCGCTCCGTCCACAGGCACGCCGTGGAACTCTGGGACCTGCTCGACGCGACCGCACCGGACGTCGCCTTCCTCACCGAAACCAGTATGAACGCCTCCTCAGCGCCCAACATCGCCATAGCCATCCCGGACGGATACAAGATCACCCGGAAGGACCACGTCAACCAGACGGGGGGAGGCATCGCCATCGTACACAAGAACACCATCCGCATCTCGACTAACTCCGACAAAACCTTCACCGCCGCCGAACACCTCCACTTCCAGATACACACCGACCCCAAGACCACCCTCCGAGGCACCCTCATCTACAGGCCCCCGGGACCACGCGCACAATTCAGCGAAGACATCGCAGACTTCATCGGCCCGCACGCCCTTCCCTCCACCGACTACATCCTCCTAGGAGACCTCAACTTCCACCTGGAGAACAACAATGACAGAAACACCACTGCCCTGCTGGACAACCTCGCCAACTTCGGACTCAAGCAACTGGTGAACACCCCCACCCACTACGCCAGCCGGACTCAAGCAACTGGTGAACACCCCCACCCACTACGCCAGCCACACGCTTGACCCCGTCTTCTCATCCAGCAAGCACATCTCCTTCCGCCACTCCACCGGACTCCACTGGACCGACCACAGCTGCGTCCACTTCAGCTTCAGAAGAATTACGACCCACCCCCACCCCCAACAGGTTCCCCGCCGGAGCTGGAGCAAGATCACCGCCGAGCAGCTCACCGCCTCCCTCAGCCAGAACACCCCCACCAGCACAACGGACCCCAACGAAGCAGCCAGCAACCTCACCAAGTGGCTGACCGCCTGCGCCGATGACCTCGCACCACTAAAGAACCTTCCCAGCAGACCCGGCAGCAAGAAAACCCCCTGGTTCACCGACGAACTCAAGGAATCCAAGAAGAACTGCCGCACCCTCGAGAAAGCCTGGCGGCTTGACCGGACCACACACAACAGGACCGCCCTCAACCATGCCACTCGCAAACACCATCAGCTGATCTGCGCCACCAAGAAGTCGGCACTCAAAGAACGACTGGACAACAACGCCCACGACAGCAAGGAACTCTTCAGCATCGTCAAAGAGTTCTCCAACCCCAGCGCCGGAAACAACGACATCACTCCCTCGCAAGACCTCTGCGACTCACTCGACTCGTTCTTCCACCGCAAGATCTCCGACATACACAACAGCTTCGACGCACAGACCACGCACCCTACCACCGAACCAACGCCTGCCACCACCACCCTCTGCAACTGGACCACGATCAGCACCGAAGACACCACCCACACGATGAACTCCATCCACTCCGGATCACCAACCGACCCCTGCCCCCACCACGTCTTCAACAAGGCCGACTCAGTCATCGCACCCCATCTCCGGGACATCATCAACTCCTCCTTCCACACCGCCACCTTCCCGGAGAGCTGGAAGCACGCCGAGCTTACCGCCCTCCTGAAGAAACCAACGGCGGACCCCACCGACCTCAAGAACTACCGTCCCATCTCGCTCCTTCCGTTTCCGGCCAAGGTCATCGAGAAGACCGTCAACAGACAGCTCGCCGCCTTCCTCGAGACGAACAGATCCCTCGACCCCTCGCAGTCCGGATTTCGGGCCAACCACAGCACCGAGACCACCCTAATCGCAGCCACCGACGACATCAGAACCCTGATCGACAATGGGGAAACAGCGGCCCTCATCCTCCTGGACCTCTCTGCGGCGTTCGACACTGTCTGCCACCGCACCCTAGTGAAACGCCTCAGCAACATCGGAATCCGAGAGAAAGCACTGAAGCGGATCATCTCTTTCCCCGCCGGAAGAACCCAGAGAGTCCGCCTCCCCCCGTTCAGATCCGAGGCCACCGAAGTCATCTGCGGCGTACCACAAGGATCCTCACTCAGCCCAACCCTCTTCAACGTCTACATGAGCCCCCTCGCACGCCAACACAACCGCAACATCATCTCCTACGCTGACGACACCCAGCTGATCCTCTCCCTCACCAACGACCCCACCACCGCCAGAACCAGCCTACATGAAGGGATGAAAGATGTCGCCGACTGGATGAAGAACAGCCGCCTTAAACTGAACTCAGACAAGACGGCAGTCCTCATCCTGGGATCATCACCCTCCGCCTGGGACGACTCCTGGTGGCCCCCGGCCCTGGGCACCACTCCCAAGCCAACGGACCATGCACGCAACCTGGGCTTCATCCTGGACTCCTCCCTGTCGATGACCAGACAAGTCAACGCCGTCTCATCTTCATGCTTCAACACCCTGCGTATGCTCCGCAAGATCTTCAGATGGATCCCCACTGAAACCAGGAAGACAGTTACCCAGGCACTCGTCACCAGCCGACTGGACTACGGGAACACCCTCTATGCCGGAACCACAGCCAAACTTCAAAAAAGACTCCAACGCATCCAGAAAGCCTCCGCACGACTCATCCTGGACAACCCCGACACAACCACATCACCGGACACCTGAGAGACCTGCACTGGCTCCCCGTCAGCAAGAGAATCACGTTCAGACTCCTCACCCACGCACACAAGGCTCTCCACGACCTGGGCCCCAAGTACCTCAACGACCGCATGACCTTCTACACGCCCACCCGCCAGCTACGATCGACCAGCCACGCCCTTGCCACCGTACCACGCATCTGCAGAGCCACCGCCGGAGGAAGATCCTTCTCCTACCTGGCAGTCAAGACTTGGAACTCCCTCCCCACCCACCTTCGGCGAACCCAAGACCATCTCTCCTTCAGGAAGCAGCTCAAGACCTGGCTGTTCGAGCAGTAACTTACCCCCCTCCCCCAGCGCCTTGAGACCCTCCCGGGTGAGTAGCGCACTTTACAAATGCCGTGATTGATTGATTGATTGAAAGTTTATGTAGTGACTCAAGATGGGAAAGTCTGGAATGTGAAACGTTTGGCTAGGTGTAAGCCTGATTCCAATGAAAAGTTTGATGGTGGGTCTTTCTTGAGAGTGGACTTGGGAGAACAGATCTGCTCTGATTTGCAAGGTGCTAAACTGCCGAGAAGTGAATGCTTTATGGATACAAAAGCATCTAATGGGGGAAGCTTTTCTGATTCCCTTGCTGAAGAATCTGTAGCTTCCAGAGTTAAGTTGGGGATGTGTGTAAAACGTTGTCCTACCAGATATGCCGATTTTGTATGACTGAACTTTATTTTCTTCTTTATCTTATGCTTTTCTCTGTAAGTGTTTTTTTAATCTTTCTTTTGTATATAGTTTTATTGTATTTTATTTGTTTATTTTTATAGGGAAAGGTGTGTTAGATCTACAGCTTTCTAGCTATCTATGCCTTTGTCATTGTATGATGTAATATGGGTCTGTCATGGAATGTGGGAGGCTCAGGTTGATTCTTATCTAGGCAGTTGGAGCTGTTCTAGGGGACTGTGCTGCAACGGAATAAAGTCTTCTCTCAAGTTATACCTGTTGTCTTATTTCTGGATTTAACATATCTGTACAAAGTTACATCTTGATTTCTGGTTCTACCCTCCCCCATCTTGTGTGAGACTCAGTCTGCTGTTGGTGAGAATGCTCAACCTGAAGTCTCGATTTGTCACTCACAGAGTTTTCTGATAGAGAACATTCCTTGTCCCAAATTTGCTACACCATTTAATTACACTGCTTTCTCACACCCTGTACGATTCACCAAAATGCATTCTCTACATACCACACTACACACTGACTCTACATGCTGTGTCATCGCCATATCCAAAATAACAAAGTTGACATCCTCCATAATATATTCAAGTAACCATAGCTTCATCTCCCTTTGTTATTACCACACCATCAACTTTTATAATGTCATCCTAACACCATTTTTCTTATTTTCACTACACCATCCTTCACCAAACCCACTCTCAGAAATAACCACATTGCTTTCATCATAAAGTTATTGCATGTCGTGTCATATTGAACCCTTACCCAGCCACACTACTTGGCTGAAATACTCACCAAATCTTGACTTACCACCATGTCAAGGTACTCTTTGGCTCAATCCTGTGCCTCACCGTGACTAAATATATGACCTGCATCCTATAACATATCCCTAGTGCAGACTGCAGCAAGCCCTGACTGTACTCCGGCCCCACATACTGTATGTTACCAACATCACTCCTAAGTACACATCGGTTATTCTCTGGACTGAACTTGGTCCACATCCGGATTTGTATACTCCTAACATCCAGGCTTCACATCCAGCATCATGTGTTTTGCACTTCACCATCCATCACTATGCATGAAACCCCCATTATATTGTGACTTTAAGGTAAGCAGCAGCGACATGCAGAGGTGAGCAGGGAGTCTTGTAGTATTCCAATTAAGACTTTAGTCTCAGACAGCTCACCATTATCCTGTCAAATAGCTGCACCCAAAGTTCTAACTAACACTACAACTAAAATATAACATTCCTATCCAAGCTAAAAGCTGTATTCTAGATTCTAAATTTAAAAAGAAAGCCATCCCTTATTAAAAATAAAATACAAAACACATCAATATTTATCAAACAAAAACAAACAATAAATAGACTGGACTAATTAACATTGTTCAAATCAGTCTGAGGTTTCTTAATATATGTTGTTGATTTCCTAATGATGCCAGAAGTAACATTATTAGTGTGAGTATTCGATTAAAAAAAAAATGCTTGAGCAGATGGACAGGTTTGAGAAAATTATTCTGCCTTTGTGTCCATATATTGGAATTCGGACTGTCTTCACAGGTTCTTCACCTTCAATTTCGATGCAGTCTTTGTTTGTCTAAAACTTTGGAAATGTGAGACATTGTTGGTTATAATCGTTGCTTTACTCTGCACAGAAATCATTGATCCTTTTACTTTAGTCACAGTTTAAGCATTTGAATCATAGACACTTTTAGATTTCTTTGTCTGTGGCTGCCTGATTAAAACCACGTCACCTAGATGTGAATCTTGTATTCCGGCTTATCTTTGTTCATCTGTATATCTTTTCTTTCATTCTTTTGCCAGCATATCCGGTCTGAAAACTTCTTCCCATCATTCTGGAGGCCTTGCATGTAGTTGTGATAGCCACTTTGCTTTATTTGACCAAGCATCAGTTCCAACTGAGTATACTAGTGGTTCCATGAACATTGTTTCTATAATGTCTCAAAATTTAGCATAATGTGTGATTTAATGCCACTGGTAACTGTTTTGCTCTCTGAACTGTCTTCTCTATAGTACTCATTAATCATTCAATAATTTTATTTGCTTGTGGCCAGAGAGGAGTTATTTTCCTATGAATTACTTCCATATAATATAAGAATTTAAAAATGTTTTTAAACTCTTCACCACTGACTGGCTGTCCATTGTCAGTTTGTAACACAGACGACTTTCCCCATGTCGAAAATATGTCCTCTATAATTGGAAGTACAGAGGATTATGAGGTTGATGTGGAAAACTAGAGTATTCATCCATAACAACAAACTGATAATGTCCTGAGTCCAAGAGCCCATAGAAGTCTGCTGCAAATGTTTTTCAGACTGCATCTGGAAGTTTTGACATCTTAAGCTCTTCTGTGAATGTTTTCTTTGCAGTGCATTGGCAGGCTTGAATAACTTCTTCAACACAAGCATCTAATCCAGAAAATCACATTTAGTCTTGTAGAAAAAATGTTGTTGGGGTCATTCTTCTGTGACTTTCGTGAGCGACAGCAATCAATCAAATTACTATCTTTGTTCCACCAAGAATTCCAGATAAAGCTATTCCAAGTTCTTCCACTACTTACTCCATGCAAAGTGTGGGATCAAAATATGATAGTTGCGCAGCAGATGAGATGTCTTTTTAATTTCCAAATATGATACTTCACATTTTCCCTTCCCTTCAAACTTGTTTCCTTACTTTATTAGTTCATGCAATAGCACACTTATAGTAGCAAAATCTTTAATATACCATGAACAAGAACTAGCCATACATTGAATCGCAGTTCCGACAGCTCCTAATGCAATTTATTCACCAAAGAAGATATTTTGGCAGGATCTGAACGCATTCCTCCCTTTGAAAAAATATGACCATGGAATGTCAATTACGGTTTATCCTTTTCACATTTTTCAGCATTTAAGGTGAGACCAGCTTCATTCAAACACTGACATACTTTTGTCAAAGCATAATCATGTTCTTCTTGAGTTTTTCCAAAAAATAGAACATTGCCATTATAATTCATGCAATTTTCTACAGATCTGATTACATTCTTTATTGTATATTTCAGCAGCCGAAAAAATTCCAAAGTTCAATCATTCGTATCTGAACAAACCGAAATGAGAGGAAAATGTTGTTATGTATCACAAATGTTCATCAATTTCCAACTGATGATAACCTATGCACAGATCTATCCTTGAAAATACTGCTGCACTGTTGAGATTACTTATGTCATCCAAATGTGGTCCTGGATGCCTTTCCCTTTCAATCGGCGTATTGGCAATTCTCATTTCAACGCGTTACCTGATTTTTTTATGTGTTTTTCCAAGATGCTGAACAAGTTTCTGGCTCAATAATATCTTGCTGTATTATAAAATCTGCAAAATTGTATCTCTTTGACATTGTTTTGTAGATATACTGGGAGCTACATGTGTACTACGGGTTTTATTGACTCATTTATATGTAAAATAATGACCTTTCCTTCAAATTTACCTACATTTTTAAATTAACTTTGAAATTTTCATAGGACTGGATGTTGCATTGTAATGGGAAACATTATTGCAATTCGACCCATAAGTTGTTCAGTTACATTGCTCAATAAACAAGGACCTTTGACTTCTCCCTGCAAGACATGAAATTCTTCCTCAATTGATGTGCTCCAATAAGTGAGTTTCCATGATTTTTACTTTATTATTGACAGGTTGTCTGGCACCCACTAAAAAATATTACATTAGACAGGATTGAAGGAGGTTTTTTAGCCATTTTCACATACTCAGATACATGTTGTTCCACGATCCAAAACAAATGGTGCGTTGTGGGAACCAACAAGAATATCAATGGTGCCTGTTTTCTTTACATGATCCCTGTGCATTAAACAAATTTGTTCTGAACTTCTATCACATGCTTCTTGCACTATGTGCAGAGCTGTTCCCTCGAATTATTTTTTTAGGAGAATTCTTGACTAACTCAATAATAATTTAACTTGTCTCATGTATTTGTCACCACTTTTATTATCTTGGTTTCTTTCATCCTTTCAAATCTCTTTTTGTTATAGTTTTCATTTTGCTTTGCACATAGTCGCAAAATGTTGTCTTCTTCCACACTTTCAACATATTTGTCCCATAGCTGGACAATTGTCTGTGTGTGATTATTGTATGCAACATCTGTAACACTGCTTTCTTTATCCTTTTTGATCTTTACATTGTTCATACTCCCTTTTTCAATCTTATAGCTTCTTCATTATCGAACTTGTCAAATTCACAGAATGTACCTAATTTACATAATCTTGTAACAGAATTGTTAATTTATTTATCCTCTGTTTGACATGCAGTATGAGAGTGTACCTATCAAAATATATATTCTGTTGTGGGTCAAATATGTCATTAGGCATTTTATAAGTTCTTCCATCCGCCTTAGGTAATGTAATAAATACATATTTCACTTTATCTCCTATTAACTAGAATAATAAATCTCTTGCCCATTCATTAGAGCAGAATACTACACAAGATGGCCCCACGCTATAGTTTATCACGCCTTCACAAAGCATAGACATATACCATCACAATATAACATCCTGGCTGATCAACCTGTACCAAACCGTCACTGCTTTATACTTCCATTCTCTCATCTCACACTGATCCCACACAATCTATTATATTTCTCATGTATCACACTCGGTAATACCGCTATCACACCTTGATCTCACACCCTGTATTATAACTTCATGCTTCCTCAGTCCCACATCTTATATTATATCTTCTCCGCTCACTAGCCCCATAAGTTGCAACATAATATACATCACTCAGTACTTACAGATTGCATCAGATCCTCAACACAACCTTGTCCCAGAGCCAGAATCATTCCCCACCACACATTAATGGGGAATGATTTATATTACACGTATTTACATTATCCTAGGCTCATACCTTCCTCTGTTCTCTCACTACATGCTACTTCATATTGTGACACTGTGAGACATTTACTCCTAGGACCTCCCAGGCAGTCAGGCTCTAGCCAAGAAGCTTAAGGCAGCCCTAGTGGCAGCTGGGTCCTGCCATGTTGAAACTGTGGATCGTGGGTAATTTTACAGTAAATCAATAAGGAAGAGCAGCAAAAGGAGGTGGTTTAACTCTGAGAAAATAGTTACTTCTGCCACAACATGACGCCAAAATCAGAGATGCATGGGCAACAGATATGGGACATCCTATCACTGATAAGGAGTGGAAGGGGTGTTGCAAACAAATCAAACTGGTGTCCTGCAACCACAGACACAAACTCCTACATTTCAAGATGCTCCGACGGGCCTATGTTACACCTCATCAGATGGTTAGAATCAATAGCACCTACTTTACGCATTGCCACAAATGCAACACACAGGCAGCTACGTTCATACACATGGTGTGGACCTATGGTGTGATTAGCGCTCACTGGCAGGAGGTACATGAACTGGTCCAGCGCATGACTGGGATGCAACTGATGCCTTCACCCTTACTAGCACTGATGGGCTACACAGATACATTACCCAAAGGCATGCGCAGATTTGTAGCAATTGCAATGCTACTGTAGGAGCGGGCACTAGTACTTCGCCGGGGCACAGTTAAACTATGGCTCAAGAGCGTGTCCTACTGTGACACTACTGGTGACTTATACGCTAGCTTACAGCTGCCAACATCCTGCCCCAAGGACGTTTTGCAACCTTTAAGAGATTATCTCTTGCAGCAGGCGGAGCAAGATACACAAGCCATTGAAAGGGGGCAGTACACAGCGTCAGGAAATTAGCACATTTGGGAACTGTTTCAGAGAATGTGGTAAACTGATTGTTGGGGACGGGCAGAGAACCAAATGTCTTCTGCAATCTCTATGTATTACTCATTGGGGGGCAAGCAGATATGTACCAATAACTAGATACTATCATAATTGTGGGTGCGGCGATATATATTGTACTGGACATGATATGTTTTATTTGATTTGAAAATGCTGGACTATCGTTTTTTTCTGGTTTTCCTTTTACATAACCATATTTCACTGCTTCTGTATGCTTTTAAATGAAGCAATAAAGAAAGTTTTGTTTAAAAAACTATGAGAATATAGTTAAGATTAGGTGGTAGTATGTTTCCAATCACTATCTAGTACATAGGGTAAATCTGGTCCTTGTCCACTGCAAATTGTTGTTTTTCCGTCGTGACTGAAGTTTTCAAGGCACTTTTTGCCTTAAAATTTCTAAAAATAATATTTAATTATTTTTTCTAAATTAGTTTGGTTATTGTATTGCGTGTTTTTTACTTAAAAAGTGTTGGTATTTAATAAACTTAACGCACAGTTCTCCAAGCATTGCCTGCAGCTTGCACTTTAGATGCCAGGGAATGAGCAGATTTTTGAGTTGGTAGGGCTACCCCTTCCGAAATTCACAACTCCTTTTCTGACAATGGTCGATAACTAGGAAAATTGCGCTCAAAATCAGTTTCCCTAGGGACGATAACACCTCAGCAGTCCTGGGAAGATTCAGGCTTGCTTGACACCCAATGAAAGTATTACATTATTTCATGAGCATCTCTTTCGAACATATAGGTTTTAACCAATTATATATAGATTTTATTCTAACATACACATTCTTGTCACATCTTTATAGTCTCTTATCAGTGAAGAGTTCCACTGTTCCACTGAACTTCCAGGAGGATATTGGGATCACTTATGCCCATTTAGTGGTTTGGTTTGAACCACATCATCAAAAAATCCTACTCGGTGGTCTCTGGGTCAAAGCCCAGATTGATTCCCTTCTCAAGGATGAGAGAAATTTATCCAATGGAGATGCCTTTTCAGTGGGCCCATAAAGTAAAAGGTTGAATGTTTATACTTGTTCGTCAGTTCATGCACTACAATGGAGGTGCAGTTGAGGTCATATTTAGAAGCAGGATCAGTAGCAACAGTGTGGTTGAAGGGATTCAGCTGTAACCACCACATTTACCAAATGTAAGTGCCCAGGAGTAGAAAACAAACTTGGGCCAATACAGAAAAGCCTAATGATATGATGTTGCAAGAAAGAGGTATTCACATTATGTTTTCATGAGCTAGACATTCTCAACAAAGTTGCTAGAGCTATTACTATAGTCCTTGTCTTATTTATTTATTTTTAAAAGGACAGTGCTCTTCATAAATCATTACGACTTTTGAATTATCACAGTATCAATCTTCCGATTATGTATGTTCCATGTACATCCCATAGTTCCCTTATTTTATGATCTGTAACATTGAATAGTTTTGAAGATCTGTAACATTGAATAGTTTTGAATTTTTATGTATATTGAACAAGGCTGTTCATAAAAGAGAGGTGGCGTTTCCCAGCATTTCAAAAATCTTAAGCAATTCCAGGCTCTTATCATTTCCCTTCTCAATAACTAAGCCCTTTTTTGGACAACGAGAACGAGTGCCTTCCTGAAGCATACGAACATCTGCCATCTTAATGGCAAAGGGCTGAATGGTGGTTCTAATGAAACAGCATCTGTGGCCATTACTGTAAAGCAGCCTTCTAAGAAGTTAGATAGATATTCTTGCAATGCTCCATTTATTATGTTGTATTGTATTGTATTGTATTAATATTTATAAAGCGCAGCTGCGACCCTACGGGTATCCAGGCGCTCTGACAGAACAGGATCACTTATGCTGAGGGGGAAGGTCAGGGGACATCAGGCTGCTGGAAAGAGCCAGGTTTTAAGGCGCTTTCTGAATTCCATTAGCGACTTCGTCTGTCTAAGCCCCTGTGGGAGCTCATTCCATATCCGAGCTCCCGCCACACTAAAAGCCCTCCCACCCAACCTTGAGCGTTTAAACCTGGGTTGTGCCAACAAACTGGCATTAGAAGATCACAGCTGCCTTGCGGGAGAATAACGTATAAATCTTTCCTGGAGAGGGACCGGTCCACTCCCATGAATTGCTTTATGAACTAAGCAGAGGGACTTAAAAAGAACCCTTTCTCTAACTGGCAGCCAATGAAGTTCACGTAGCGCCTGAATAGAGGAAGAGTCGTACTTGCGATTTAGCGCCAACTTCGCTGCAGCTGACTGAACTCTCTGTAGCCCCTGCAGAATGTATTGGGGGGCTACTAGATACAGGGAGTTGCAATAATCCATTCTGCTTAGCACCGTACTCCTAACGGCCGTGCTACGAGAGTCTTCGGGCAGCAGTGGAAGAATACGGCGTAAAAGCCGTAGTAATCCAAAGCATATGCTGGCTGTCTTATTAGCCTGCGAGTCCAACTGGAGATTACTGTCAAATAAGACACCAAGATTCCGTACTGTGCTGACTGGGACCAGTGGAGCCGCATCCGGAACAAGCCTGAGGTCCACTGGTAGGTGTTGAATCTACCTTATCGGCGCATAGCACAATAGCTCGGTTTTATCTCCATTAAACTGCAGGCAATTTCTCTGTAGCCAGTCGATAGTCAGCCTCATGCAGCTTTGGAATTGCTCCAGGGGAACTGCCTGTTTTCCTTCCAGTGAGAAGGCCAGTTGCGTATCATCTGCATAATTGATTAGCTCCACCCCGAACGCCTTGATGATTGGAAATAGCGGCTGCAGATATATATTAAATAGGATGGGGCTGATGCTGGAACCCTGTGGTACTCCAAAATCTACGGGGGTCTTATCTGAAGAGAAAGGTCCCAAAGTCACCATTTGATGTCTTCACGCTAAATAGGAGCGGAGCCACTGTAGTGCCTGGCCCCTCACCCCAAAGTCCTCCAGACGCTCCAGCAAGATTGTATGACTCACTGTATCGAATGCGGCTGACAGATCCAGGAGCACCAAAACAGCGGTGCTCCCGTTGTCAGCCCGCATTTGCATAATGTCCAGCATGGTGGCCAGAGCTGACTCCGTTCCGTGACTGGGGCGGAAGCCAAACTGGTCCTTATCCAGCAGATGGTTTTCCTTTAAGTAGTCCGAAAGGCACCTACTCACAACCTTTTCTAAGATTTTAATAGGAAAAGGAAGGAGAGAGATAGGCCGGAAGCTAGCTGGAACAGTTGGATCCAAGGTTGGTTTTTTGATAAGGGGGGAGACTACTGCCTGTTTCCAACTCTCTGGAACCAGACCCGCTTCCAGAGACTGGTTGCAAATCTGGCACAGCCAGGGGAAGGTCAGGTGACCATAGAGCTTCCATGCCCTCTGGGGCAGGGGGTCAAGAGATGAACCAGAAGAGATACTGTGAGCCGTTGTAGCAAATGACACTTCCGTAAAAGAGGGGAAAGTGGTCAGGGAGCAGTGGCGGCCCGGTCTCTCAATGGCCATCTCCTTATCTGAGCCCTGACCAGCTGCATCATTGCCCTTAAAGAGATCAGTTATCTTAGCCACCTTGTCCTTAAAATGGGTAGCGATCTCATCACACAGCCTTTGTGATGGTACTACTTTGTTCTCTAGGCAGCGCGGGGCCGAGATGGATCTAACAATTTTGAACAGTTTCTTAGCCCCATTTGGAGCTGCTCTATGGAGTCAGCATAAAAATTGGCTTTACGCTCCATAATGAGCTGCTTATACCTGCTCTGTGCTGATTTTAACGTCAGCTTATCCATGTCCAAGTATCCCTTCCTCCATTTTCTTTCGGCCCGTCTGCAGTGTGGTCTTTGCATTCTCAGCTCTTCATCGTACCAAGGAGCAGATGGTTTATTCCTAATTCTTACCTTTTTTATCGGAATTAGATGGTCTAGATCGGTAGTGATGAACTCGTGGTAGGCGTTATAATTCACCTCCACCATACTGGAGGCCTGAAAAAGACTAACTGTGGGAGGAGTTAGAAGAACACCCATTTTTGCCAGTTTAGTCCAGTTTCTGCCTTCCCGGTACGATACTGTGGTTTTAGCTTGGGCTGGAGTATCAGGTAACAGTAGATTAAAATGTTGAAATTAAAAGCAGGGTCTGCCACTATTAACCACCTAGAACTGGGATGCAGATTACAAAACATCTGATATATGGCATTGAAATTGAATTCAGATCCTTTGACAATTCTTTCAAGAGTAGTTCCATCCTTAAGATACTTTGGCCCACCAAGGTATCCAGAAAGACCCCAGGCAAATGAGCATGCTCCTTGTACTACCCCTTCCCGCTTTAGGGATTTAATTGAATGTTGAGTGGCAAGAGGATTTCTTAAGAAATAGAGAGTTTTATTGGCTGTTATGCAGTATGGGCCTGCCCTGTAGCTAGTGTGAGTAGTTGTACACTACACCAGTCTGCACACAAACATGTAGACAAAGAATGGATATACGATGAACAACTCTAACGTGGCCTCAGAGGAGACATTACAAAAAATGGTCATGGGGAAGGACAATGCTGAGCATCAGGCAACCTGATCATGGACAAACAAACACATCTTAATGAAAGGGCTGTGACTGTGTGACTCATTAAATAACAACTGTGACTAACTGCCTCATGAGGACAAAATGGATTGCACCACAACGTGAGTGTACAAAAAACACTATAGAGGTTCAAATTCATTCCAGATTTTCAAAGTAACCACGATGTAGAGGAGCTCCATTAGATTCTTTGTATTAAAATCTGCTTGTGAATATCCAGACTGTCAGGCGTAGATATGGCCTATAGTGATCTCTGCTGAAGACCCCTTGAGTACAGATCATGTCCCAGTGAGAATCATTCCTGTTATTGCTACAAAATGCCTCACTTGAAGAAAGATCAAATGTCTCCATGTTAAATTGAGGGCATGTTGGAAGCTGTAAACTTTGAGATTGATTCTCTTGAAATGTTGATTTGGGGGAAGAGAAATCAAAGGTAGTCCAAAGGTTTACCTGGACATATATGAGAGCATACTTAACCTCTCAGCCACCAAGGGATAGACCTGTAAATTGAGCTGTGCATTGTATACATTTATTACCCAGAAAAACATGACTAATGATGAATGAGTAAAACTGAGAAAGGTTCATCCAGACATAGGTGTGGTAAATCGGCTCCAAAAGTATAATCAAAGTGGAGCCCAGTTATCATCGTCGAAAATATATGTTAGAGTCCTAAATGAAAATGCTTAAAAGGCACTGTCTGGCATCAATTCTGAAAAACCCTCCTGTGCTACTTTTTTTGCCAATGTTCTCCGGGAAACAACTGTTACAAAGCAGTCATTACATCACAATGCCTTTCCAATGCAACTTTTCCAACACAAGTGCCTTTACCTCACAAGGCATTACAACACAAGACATTACAACGCATGCCATCACAATGCATTATAAGGTAAGTAATGGAGAATTTTAAGTTTTAGGGAGGGTATGGGTTTAGGGGTAGTTGACAATAGTAATTTTTACCCCTACACTATCTAACACTTTCCCTACTGTTGCACTCACTGGAGGGAGAATAGTAATTTTTACTCCTATGCTATACTACACTTTTCCTACTGTTGCACTCACTGGAGTGGGAATAGTGACTTTTACCCCTACGCTATCCAACACTTACCCTACTGTTGCACTAAAAATATTATGCGTTGTGATGGAATGCGTTGTGATGGATTGCGTTGTGATGGTAGTTTTAAAAAATGTGTTGTAATGGTAGGCGTTGTAAAATCATGTGATGCAACGGTAGTTGTGATGCAAAAACCGCATTGTGAAAGCATGCGTTGTAATGGTTTGTATTGTAACGTCATATATTCATGTTCTCCCACCTTTTCACAAGTGGTTTCCTATCACCTATAGTAAGTAAACACCACTTGTGTACACTGGCACAAATTTCTTTTCTAAGATCAAATTAAATTTCTCTCTTAGAACCGTTTCCACTTCTTCATCTTTAATGGTTCTGAACTCCACCAGGTCCATATTATCTTTGTGGTTGTATGTTACTTCTGTATAGTTCCAGCCACACAGACATCGAACGCCATCAGCGAGTTGTAGGGTGCAGAGGGACTTCTTTCTAAATAGCGAATCTGGAGATGTTTGGAGAAGATTGTTTATGTCCAGGAAATCTTCTATCGTTCTCTCCTGAAGAGTGAAGCGATATACTTTCTTGTATTCATCCTTATGCAACAGATCAGCATTAGAAAAACTTTGATCAACAACATATTGTTTTCTTCTTATTTGATCAAAGTGCCAAACCCCATCAATGTCTGCTAAGTAAAATGTGGCAGGAACCTGAGGCTGATCTTTTCCCGATATCAGCTCCAAGGGTTCCCATATTTGATAATAGGCACCAAAACTACCATCGACGATATACGCTTGGCCATCAACAACCACTTTGAGCACGAGATGAGCCATATAAGTACTGTATATTTTCTGCAATGGAAGGTAAACACTTCCTCCATGCATTGTGACCTCATATCCCATTGTCTTTAGTACCCAAAACAAAAGGTGATTCTGTTCGCAGCACCACCCTCCACGTCGCTTTCTTACAATTTTGTTGTATATCACATCAAGGGCCAAGTCGATGGCTTCACCACACTGGATACTCAAGCTTTCAAATGGAACTGTCTTAATATGTTGCTTGAAGATCTCTTTCAATGTTTGATAGTCACAGTTTTCAACTGCTCCTTTGTACTGGATTCTTGAGAAATATTCTTCCAAATTCATTCTTGATACTATAATAAACATAGAATGATCAGTTGTGTGTAATGAAGAAAATAAATATCCAGTCACAAGCAAATATGTTTTAGTGCCTGCTGGTTATCGTACATTTGTTTTTTTAATGCTTTTTTTTAAAACTACAAACAAACAAACTTTCTATAGATAAATGGTAATGCTTGGTTGAGAGCTATCAAGTCAACATATGTTCCTTCGTTAGGTCAACACAACTGAAGAAGTTAAGACTTGTAGAGGAAACTATAATTGCATTTTGCAATTATGCAAAAATAGGATATTTTACAGTAGTATACGATTTTGATTAAAAAAACAAGGTTGAGAGGTAATTTATTAAGTGCTATAATCAACTATGGTTGACAGCAATTATCTACAGAAAATGGCAAGGGTCATCGAGATTGCCCATCTGTGTACCACAATACAAACCTGTCCCAGTTTAACGTAGATCTGGTACAAATCAGAAATAGTAACTGCAAATGTATCCTAAAGCAAACATATTAATTACTTCAAACAGAACATAATGGGACCTGCCGGGGAATTTACAATTGATTAATTCTTATTTAAGTAACACTCCAATTATATGGGTCAGGAAAGCCTTGTTTCTTACAGTAAGAGAATCAAAAAACTTTAGAACCCAAATGTTACTAAGTGCACTAGAGTATCAACTAAAGTTCTAAGACAATCAGTATAAATTAACCAGTATTGTGGCTCTTTGATTTTGTCTGATTCTGCCCTCATAAATATCTCTTAAATAATATGAATGGAGTATTTTTGATATTCTCAGACATTTTCAGTCCTGACTCCTGAATCGCCACCTCTTCTATGTCATCTCTATAGATGATGTGCAGTTGCTTCAATACATGGTTTTACAAATAAAATGTGGCAGGCTGTGAAGCCATTCTCTGAGGAACTCCCTTGTGAGCCAATAAATGCAAAAACAGATAAGCCAGAGGCAGAGTCCACATTCATCTGTCTATTTCGGCCAGTTGCCCTGCAACACATGATTGTCTTGATTGATGGGAAATATTCAGCCTGCTCTACATAGGATGCCTGCCCTATACATTTCTTAAAACAATGTCAACATTAGTTGCTCCTTTTTAAGCTCATTGTTAACAGTATGTGCCCATTCAAATTTCAAGCAAGCCACTGCTATCCCACTGCTAGCAATACTGTAATTAATCACTAACTCAGTAACTACAGACCATATCTAACCTACAACGCGGTCTGAGAACTGGATGTCTACTCATATGGGAGCCTTAGCTATGGTCTCTGAATCCTTACGCTAGTTAAATCTTGTCATTTTGCAGCTACAAATTATTAGGAAAGGTGTCCCTCTACTGCCTACCAATGTAGAAACAGTTTGCCATTGTGTTAACTAGGGTTGGCTATTATGATGAGCTATATTTAGGCCTCTTTTCTTTAATTACTAAATTCTAGTGCATGCAAAATGTGGCAGCTGTTCTGGTCATGAGAACACACTGTCTCTCACGTATGACTCCACCACTTCTACAATTGCATAGGCTTGCAATGTACTACCACATTCTGTTTAATGACCTTTGAGTACTGTTAGAAATGGAATTCCTGGTTGGTTGAGGTATGCACACAGGCCAAGCAGGGACCACCACTCTAGTCAGGGAAAGCTAGATACACACTAAATGATACACTGTGCTCACCCTCTGGTAGCTTGGCACAGAGCAGTCAGGCTTATCTTAAGAGGAAATGTGTAAAGTATTTGTGCAACACACACACAGTAACACAATGACTACACCACAAAAAGACTCCACACTTGTTTAGAAAAATAGGTTATTATATTATAAGCAAAACAGGACCAAAAAGACAAAAATCCAATTTATTGAGGTTGAGATACTGAATTCTAAATGAATAAATGCAGTAAAGTGCTTATAAGCAAGTAGCGCTAAAAAGGTTACTTTAGGTCGCGCTGGACCAAGGCAAAGTCAACGTTCGGGCCGACGCAATGGAGTGCGGCCGACTACAGGGCCTTCGCAGGCCTCGGTAAACAAAGTACCTTTCCTGGTCGTAAACAGTGCGGTGCGTCTATCTTCTCCACCCAGTGATGGTGGGGTGACAGTTCCATAGACAGGTGCGCGAGTCAAAAGACACTGAGCAATGTGCCTGATTCTGCCATGCAGTCAAGGGGATGCATCGATCTCACCAAGCTGCAGTGGTGGTGATAAGCTGTCCGATGCAACGATTTCTGGAGGCACAGCACTGGTTCCCATTGCCATGCAACCATTTTACTCCTGCAACCAGGTTTATGCGCCGGTTCTGCTACATGCAGACAGGAGATATGTCGAAATCTGTGTTGCAAGTATCTGGGCTACTTCCTGTGAGCCAGGCATAGGAGCAGGTGTAGAGACTTTGACCTGAGTGTCAAGCAACAGAAGGCAAGCCACCAAACACTTGGAGATCACTTGAAGTGAAGGAAGAGTGTAGCACTCCTTCAGCAGAGTCAGAGAGCAGCAGGTTAACAAACAAAAAATAAGGCTTTCCAGATCAGAAGCCCAGTTGAATCCCTTAAGCAAAGCTACAGTAACAAGTCCAGTAGTTGACATATCCCCCAAACTGCCTTTGATGTGGGGGGTGACTTCAAAGCAGCTCTATGCAGTGCACAAGTATCCCTTTCAACCCAGTCCTGCCAGTCAGGCAATCTGTGGGGAGTAATCAGTCCTTTGTGTGAGGACAGGGTATTCACATTAAGCATTACCCCCTCCCTTCCATACTGCCCAGGCAAGGCCATCAGAATGAAGATGTATGTAGATGGATACTCAGACACACCTATCCTTCCTGTGTTGTGGCTGTCTGGGAGAATGCACAAAGTGTAGCTGTCACCCACCCCGGACATGTATTGGAGACAGGCTGTCAGGCACACAGAACAGTAAATACAGAGAAATGTCCATTTTCTAAAAGTTGCATTACTAGAACAGTAATGTTACATCAAACGTAAACAGTAAGGGGAATTTATAATTACCATTCTAAACATGTAAAACATGAAAAAAGATACTTCTCTCTGATCAGGATTTACAGCTTAAAAGAACATTAAGGAATTCCCAATGCTAGACTACGAGAGGAGTAAGCAGCACAGTAGTGAAAAAGGAATAGGCTGTTTATCACTCAGGACATGTAAACTATAAAGGTCCATGTCCTACCTTTTACTTACATAGCACCCTGCCCTTAATGTTACTTAGGGCCTCCCTTAGGGGTGACATATGTAATAAAAGGGAAGATTTAGACTTGGCAGCTAGTTTTAAATGCCAGGTCGAGGTGGCAGTAAACAGCACACACACAGACCGGTTTGAAAGGCTATTTATGTGGTTGTCACAATTAGTTCTGCAGGCGCACAAGTAGCACTTGAAGTACAGGCCCTGAGTATATGGCATACCACTTTAAAAGCGACTTACCAGTACATCAAATATGCCAATCAGGTATACACCCCTGTCATCGTGTTTTGGAAGAAGGACGTGGAATTTAGCACTGGTTAGCGGCGCTAAAGTGCTCAGAGTCCCATGGCCAACAAGAAGAATCAGCAAAACATGGAGGTAAAATGCAATAACTCTGGGGACAGACCACCCTAAGGATGACAGGTCTAACAAGTACCAAACAAGACCATTCATGGCAGTGTTCCACCTTAAACTGCCTCTAGGCTAACTTGATTTTTACCTCCTCATCAACTTGTCACTAAAGAGAACTTAGCCAATTCTAGCTACTTTGACAAAACTCTCACAGGAGGTTTCATCTTTACAACTGAGGGGGCGTGTCCAAGGAATTTGATGCCTGCTTCTATAGAGCCCAATTCAACTAGTTGGCTTTTCGCAGGCAATCAAATTTATTTTTCCTCAGAATGCATTAGGAACATATTTCTGAAAAGAAAACAAAGATTCCCAATGCAATCTTTGTTTTCTTTGCGCATATATACCCAGATTCCTAGGGTCCTGAGGTATTATGTTAAATGACATAAGTAAGGAACAGCATATTGCCAATGGAGAAGATTCCACCACAACATACATACAAAATCATGCCAGACTCCAAGGACCATTCTAATTAAGAGGCTATTTATGAGGTGTGTACTAACACCCTCAAAGAAAGCCTCTTGACACTGTTAATTCAGGCTAATATAGGCTCAAAGAGAGAGGGATAGAGAGAGTTCAGTGTTAATTTGAAGTCCAAGATTTCTGAACACATCTGAAATAAACTACGAGACCAAGAAGACTGGGATAATATTCCATAAACTTGTAGAATTTACTGCCAGGTTTATCTTAAATTGTTTAGAGTTCAAATTAAGCCTCTTGCTATTCACCCACAAGCATATCACCCACAACGCTTGGAGAGGTTGAGGGAAGCATATCCTCTTCACCCAAGATATTCGATAAAATCTTCATACCGTCTGCATACACTTAGAAGAAAACCCCAGTCCACGAAACAGAGGGATGAGGTGTTGCTTTAGTAAAATATGAGATAATTAAGAACCACCCCCCACAACTGTAAAGAATTGGGGCCCAGGTGATAGATCTCGTCTGACCCACTTCAGGATGTGCTGAGGGGAAAGAAACAATACCTTAGTGTCATAAATTGTATTTTTGGTTGACTGGGGTGTGAGCCTTGGTGAAGCAACAACCACAATCCAAGTCAGGGTAAGGCACAAACAAACCCCAAATTATCCTGTGCTCCACCCACTGGTAGCTTGGCACAGAGCAGTTAGGTTTAATTTAGAGGCAATGTGTAAAGTATTTATGCAACACTTCAAACTATGAAAAACACCACACAACAATATACACACCAGGTTAGTAAAATGGAGCTTAAATTAATAAATAAAAGAACAAAGATCCAATCAGTAGATCCGAAGTGATGACATTTTTAAAGAATAGACTGTAAAATAGCATCTTGAAACAGAAAGCGCCAACTATCTGTTTGCGCTAGACTGGGTCAAATTATAAAATTTGGCCAACCATGCGGGTCAGATACAGTCCGAGATTTGTCCCTCTAAAGGTTTACCTTCTCAAATTTTGTGACAAGAGTCCTGGTCTCATCTTGTCACATTTGCTGTGCATTCAAAGACAGAGGTCCTATGTCAGGATTTGTCTTCCAATGGAGCCTGGTGTTTACTTTTCTTTCTCCGACTTCAAAATGTGAGGCTTTGTGTGACAATGTTACTGGATACGGACGGTAGGAAAGTGTTTTTTTCCTAGCACACAACAACATGTAAGTGAACTGTGCAAGTTTTTTTGAATATATCAGAATTAGGAAAGCACAAATGAAGCATTTTTTTTGTGATTCTGACATTGTATTGGAAGAAATACTTTAATATGATCATAAAAAAATGAATATAATAAAAAAAATTCAATATACTAGGTGGTGTCATTCCACACATTATCGTTTGTGTGCTGTATAGCTTTATTAGTAAAACTGTATGTCTGTGCAAATGTAATGTACATTCCAATTGGAAATGTGTTGTCTGTAATGGCTGTGTGCTACCACACCATGCATACTCCACTCTACCATACATCACTCCACACCACTGCACTCTACTCTGCACAACTCCTCTTTACATCACTCCATGCCACTGCACTCTACTCGACTTTGCCCCACTCCACTCTACACCACATCACTCTACACCTCTTTACACCACTCTACATTATCCCAATGCACTCTAGGCCACTCTACTCTACACCACACCACTGCACTGTTTGCCACTGGACTCTACACCACTCCTCTCTACACCACTCCATCCACTTCAACCTACTCTGTACAACTCTACTCTACACCACTCTGCAACACTGCACTCTATGCCAATACACTGTACAACAATGCACTCTACTCTGTACAACTCCACTCTACACTCCTGCACTCTATGCCAATCCACTGTACGCCAATCCATTCTAATCTGCACCACTGCACCTTATGCCACTGCACTCTACACAACTTTACTCAACTCCATTACACTCTACGCCACTCTATTCTAAGTCAATGCACTCTACACTGCACCAGAGGTGGCTCCTCCGCAATGGCGCAAAGGGGCAGGGCCAGGGCATGGGAGTGGGAGGAGGAGTGCATTGTGCACTCTCTAAGTGCGATGTGTGTTTGGAAAGCTGTCTCAGGCCGATTAAAACACACATACGCACTTCGGTTTCTCTAACCCAGCTGTATTGAACAACCGGGTTAGAGATACCTCACAGATTCCCTGACCTGAGTGGAGAGTCTTTCAGCCCACTCATGCCGATCCCTGCACTGCTCTGCATTGCGTAACTTGTTTAGGGAGTTTGTGATGTCTCAGTGTCTCCTGGGACACAGAAGACCCAGCACAGAGGCACTAAACTGGAGGTGGCCGGCAGCAGGTATGTTTAGGTTTTTAAAAACATTTTTATTACCCATGCCCCTTCCCGTGCTCCCCCGCGGTCCCCCTCCTCCCCATCACACCACTGTTTCTATGTGGCAGCCGCCTCTGCAAAGCATAATTCCACTCTATGCCACTTCACTTTATGCCACTTCACTCTACTCTGAAACAATGTACTCTATACCACTGCACTCCACTTTCTGAAACTTCACTGTATGCCACTGCACTTTACGCTACTCACCTCTAAACCACTGCACTCTATACCACTGTAATCTATGCCAATCTACTCTACATCACTGCACTCTATGCCACTACAATCTATTCTGCATAACTGTAATCTATGCAACTGCTATATATGCAACTGCTATCTATGCCACTCTACTCTATGCCACTCTACTCTATGCCACTCTACTCTATGCCACGCTACTCTATGCCACGCTACTCCATGCCACGCTACTCCATGCCACGCTACACCACTGCACTCTACAACACTCTCCTCTGAAACAATGCACTCTCTGCCAATTAACTCTACTCTGCACTCCTGCACTCTAAGCCAATACACTCTTCTCTGCATCCCTGCACTCTACACCACTGCACTCTGCAGCACTCCATGCTATGTCACTGCGCACTACACAAATCTACACTACACTTTGCCACTGCACTTTATGCCATGCCACTCTATGCCATGCTACACCACTGCACTCTACAACACACTCCACTGCAATAATGCACTCTCCGCCACTAAACTCTAAGCCACTCTACTCTACACTACTGCACTCTAAGCCAATGCACTTTATGCCACTCTACTCTGCATCCCTGCACTCTACGCCCCTGCACTCTGCAGCACTCCATGCTATGTCACTGCACACTACACAAATCTACACTACACTTTGCCACTGCACTCTATGCCATGCCACTCTATGCCATGCTACACCACTGCACTCTACAACACACTCCACTGCAATAATGCACTCCCCGACACTAAACTCTAAGCCACTCTACTCTACACTTCTGCACTCTACGCCAATGCACTTTATGCCACTCTACTCTGCATTCCTGCACTCTCCGCCACTGCACTTTGCAGCACTCCATGCTATGCCACTGCACACTACTCAACTATACTCTACACCACTCTTTGCCACTGCATTCTATGCCATGCTACTCTATGCCACTCTACACCACTGCACTCTACGCCACTGTACTCTATGTCACTGCACTTGATGCCACTCTATTCTGCACCACTCCACTCACAGTACTATGCATCACTCTAATCTAAGCCACTGCATTGTACAATGCTGCATTGTACGCTACTGAATTCCGTGGTTCTGCACTCTATGCCACTGCACTCTATGCCACTATACTCTGCAACACTTTATGCCACTGCACTCTACCCTACACCAATGCCCTCTACACTAGTGCATCTACACTCCTCCACTCTACGCAACTGTACTCTACTCTGCACCACTGCACTCTATACCACCCATTTCTACACCACTCTTTGCCAGAGCACTCTGCGCCACTCTACA
This sequence comes from Triturus cristatus, assembly GCF_964204655.1. Lineage (NCBI taxonomy): Eukaryota > Metazoa > Chordata > Amphibia > Caudata > Salamandridae > Triturus > Triturus cristatus. The sequence continues at coordinate 679,197,382 of NC_140595.1, forward strand.
CTACTGTGCTTTATGACATTCTATTCTGCACTCTATGCCACTACACTCTGCAGCACTCCATTCTATGCCACTGCACTCTATGACACTACACTCTTTGGCACTATACTCTACACCACTCTACACAACTGCACACTATGCCGCTGTACTCTACCCTGCACCACTCCACTCTGCACCACTGCACTCTACACCACTGCACTCTACTATGCAACACTAATCTACACCAGTGCACTCTAGGACGCTGCATTGTACAACACTGAATTCTATGCTGCTACACTTTAATTCACTGCACTCAACCCCACTCTACTCTGCAAAACTAAGCCAATGCACTCTACACCAGCCCACTTTACTCTATGCCACTTCACTGTACGCCACTCTAAGAGACTCAATTCTATGCCACTCTAAGACATTATACTCAATGCCACTCCAATCTGACACTATGCTTCACTCTTCACCTTTTCACTCTATGACACTCCACACCACTAAAGTTTAGCCACGTTGGTGTACAATATGGCTAAACACATTGGCAAAGCCAATAGCTCTTGCATAGGCAAGACCTATTGGCTTTGTCAATGCCTGTTGGTTAGGTGTTTGTCTCCAAAATGGGTGCCTGCAGATGAAGATGAAGAAGGTAGATTAGTGACAGATGGTCATGGTAGATTGTTTGTGAAGTTTGATGTAATCCAATAAAGCATCCCAGAATTAATAGCAGTCCCATTCTTTATAGATGTCGTAGAGTTGAGTAAATTCTTTAACTTCTGGTCAACTCAACATTCAAAATTAGAGATGTAGCAAATATAACTCAAATCGAGGTATATTGGTGAACAGGCCTGAAAGTAATTATGCCAAATGCGCATACAAAAGTAAATTGAGGAAGAGGAGATGGAATTTGGAAGTTAAAAGTTAGTTTTCCATCCAAGCGGCATTGAGATAAAGCGACCTGGGGTATTTTGGTTGATTGTAGCTTAAACAACTGTCATAAAGGGTTGCTCTGGGTAGCCCCAGAGCAAAAGTACCTTGATCCTGGTCGTAAAAGCTAAATCTTTTGTTGATCGCGATGCATACAACTGCAGCAATGCATCGGGTCTGTGAGCAAAGCATTAATTCTTAAGTGCCGCAGTTCTGAATGTGATTCACAGGGTTTCCATGTTGTAGAGACGATGCATCTATCTTATTCACACAATGGGGGTGATGCAGCTGTTCTGAGCGTGCTGCACCAGTCCTGTTCCCTCAACAGTGGCGATGCAACGATTCTGCTCTCGCAACAGAGAATGCATTAGTTCCACCTAGGTTTACTTCCAGTGGTCCAGGACTGGGGTGGCACCATTTGGCAGGACAGAGTCACAAGCAGGTGAGCACAAGGGTTGGAACAGGAGGGTTCTAAGTTTTTTGTGTGCCTGACACTTAGGCAGCAGGAGGCAAGCCAGCAAGCCCTTGGGGTCACTCTGGGTTCAAGTGGTCCACGTCCAGTCCTCCCCAAGCAGGGGGAACAGCAGGCAGCAGGGCAGCTCAGCAGGGGAACAGCAAGGCAGAATTCAGCAAAGCAGCAGTCCAGCAGAGTGGCAGTTCCTTCAGCAGCACAGCAGTCCTTCTTCCTGGCAGTGTAGTCATAGGTCCAGAGGTGTACTGAGTTGATGGTGTCAGGGGTCCAGTACTTTAAACCAAGTGTGCCCTTGAAGTGGGGGAGACTTCAAAGAAAAGCTTTGAAGTGCACACAGTCCGTGTCCCGACTCCAGACTCTCTAAAGGGGGGTATGCAACTCTTTGTGTAGGCACAGGCATAGTCCTTTTAGGTGCAAGTGTGAGCTCCTCCCTCACATCCAGCCCAGAAAGACCTTTCAGCCAGGTGATGGGCCAACAGGAAGTGAATGACCAATCAGGCACATCTAAGCTCCCTGTGTATGTAGCTGTCTAGAGGGAATTCAGAAAGCCCAGCTGTCACCCATCCCAGATGTGTATTGGAGGCAGGCAGATGGCACAGAATTGTTTAGGTAAGGAAAATATCCACTTTCTAAATGTGGCATTTTTAGACTTGTAACTTAAAACCCAACTTCACAATACGGTGTGATCAGAGCTGGTTCTAAGGTGGTGCGATCGGTGCCACCGCACCAGGCTCTGACTTTCAGGGGGAGCTGTGTTGTCAAATAGATTATGGATTTAAAAGCACTTGCTGCAGCATTCCTAGACTCCGGACATTTTCAGGCAACAATAAAAATGGCAGGAAAATACTGGTGATTAAGTGACCTGCAGGAGAGAGATCGAGTCTAGTGGCAGTTTTGAGTCCTCATACAGTAGTGCAGAGGGTTAATATGCCTGCTGCAAAGCACGTGTACCATGCAGATCACAAAGTGCATATCATGTAAATAGTTCAGTGTGTTACTGATTTTGTCAGAGAGATCATTTCGTTACGTGCAGCTTCTAAGTTAAAATCCAAGTATAGAACAGTGAGCTAAGAAGTGTGAACAAAGACCTCCGTGGAAACTGAGTGGTATTGATGAGAGCGTTGTGATTTTTTTCCGCAGTCTAATATTATCCTAATGTTGCAAACAGGGTTCATTTGGGTAGAAATCCATTCTTATTAGAAAAGACAACCCACAACCACTGTGGCACATAGTAAATTCTGAGTTTGTGCTTCTCCGGACCAAACACTCTTAAACTATACTGTCTACCAGTATGGATGACATGTGACTCCTATATCCTGTAGTTGTCCTTCTTATGCAATATTTAATAAACAATGATTTACACATCTGTTAAAGGTCTCTGTGTAATGTGAGTGTGATGTAAAGTGCTCAGACACCCTACACTTGTATGAGTAGCACTATAAAACAAAAGAAATGCATGTGAGAGAGAGTGGTTATGAGACTTGAGGGTAATAAAAAGTGATAGTGAGAAATTTCATGCAGAAGGAAGTCATTGGGGGTGCCACCAAACATGGTCGCACTGGGCATCACCAGCGCTAGAGCTGCCCGTTGTTGTGATTTCAAATTGTGAGTCCAGAGACACCAGACTCAATCTATTTATCTTTTCCCAGTTGGAAATTACATTTATAAAATGTAATAAGGTAATCCCAATGTTGACCTATGGGAGAGATAGGCCCTGCAGTAGTGAACAATGAATTGGAGAGTTTTTCACTACCAGGACATGTTAAACTTAAAAGGTACATGTCCTACCTTCCAAGTACATTGCACCCTGTCCTCTGGGTTGTGTATGGCCTACCTTAGGGGTGACATATGTATGAAAAGGGAGGGGTTAGGCCAGATAAGAGGGTTTATGTGCCAGGTCAACATGGCAGTGTGAAGTTGCACATACAGGCTCTGCAGTGGCAGGCCTATACATGGTAATGGGGCTACTTATGTGGTTGGCACAATCAGTGTTGCAAGCCCACAAGTAGCATTTAATTTACAGGCCCTGGGCCCATGTAGAGCACTTTTCTAGTGACTTAGAAGTAAATAAAATATGGCAATTGGGGATGAACCAATACTACCATGTTTAGGGGGGAGAGAGCACAGGCACCTTAGAACTGGTTAGTCCTCAAGTCAGCAAAAAAAGATCAGACAAAATGGAGGAGTTAGGCAAAAAGTTGGGGTAAGACCGCCCTAAGGCTGTGAGGTCTAAGATACAAAATACATATATTTTTAAATGGAAGAACTGTCTATACTTACCAAAAGCACCCTAGGTCCAATTCCTTTTCAGGTCCCCCAAGCATCTCAGACCCCTGTTGGTAAACTCTGACCTGATCTCTCGTTTCTCATATTCAATAATTACCTTAAAAATCCACTTTGTCTTCCTTGGATACCAATTTACTTGACGAGCTCCTCAGCTCAGCTAACCAAGTATTATACTGCATGTATTTATTATGCTTTATTTACCTGCCATTATAGCTAAGTGAGTTGACCACTCCTTGGTGAAACATGATGTTGCCTGCAGGTTGTATGTTTAGTTCCTTTTTCGACTCGTCTTCCATCCATCCGAAATGGTACATTTATTATTACTGACTTGGTAATAATAACATTTTATTTACGCACTAGGATACTCATAAATTTGTTATATAAGGTTATACATTTCTACGGTCTTTTTAACGTGAAGGAAGATGTCCATCACAGTAGGCAGTGGGGGTGGGGTTGAATGTGGGGTCCGGCCTGGCATTGTGCTACCCCACCCAAGCTTGCTGCTCCTGCCCCCCTCCCTCTTGCCATCTATTGTCCATGACCATGCTCCCTCATCACAGCCATGTGATGCGTGGCCATTGTTCTGCCACTGCACTTCCTGCCTGCCCTAAACAGATAGCTTGCTGCCCCATCCACCTTCTACCTGCTCTCTGTTGTCAGAGTCCATGCACCAGCCCCTCCCTCCTGTCCTGCATGGTCCGTTGTGCTGCAAATGCCTTCCATTTAGCTCGATGTCCCTGCCTACTACTCCTACCCTTTGTTCCCTAATTCCATGCAGCATCATTGCCCTCCTGCTTAGCCTCTATGCCTATCTTGCTGTCCCTACTCTCCTTCCCCCAGCCTTCGATGTGTGTGTCCATGCCCCTGGTCCCTCCTTTCTGCCCACCATATTCCTTGGACCTGCCACCCTCCTATCTACTCTGAGTGTTCTGTTGAGCTGCCACTGCCCTTCCCAACTGCCTAGCATGGTGAGATGGCTGATGCCTGTCCCTGCCACCTCCAACCTGTCTGTCCAAGTTCCATTCCCCTACCACCTCCCACCTGTTCTCTTTGGGCCATTTTGCTGCCAATCCCTTCTGCTCTCCATGCTCTGTTGTGCTGCAACTGCTCCTCCTGTCTGCCCTGCATGGACTGTTGTGAAGTGCCTTTCCCAGTTTATCTGTGTCAATCAATCAGGGGTTTGTAAAGCACAGTTACTTACCCGTGAGGGTCTCAAGGTGCTGTGTCCTTCTGTCCTCAATGGTCTTTTGTGCATGCCCTGCCCCTTCTGTCTTGCCCACCATTGCTTTTGTGCTGCAACTAACCCTCCTCTTTGCCATGCATGGTCTTCTGTGCTGCCACAACACCTCCCACCTACCCTATGTGGTCAGCTTGTGGCACCTGACCCCCTCCCACCTTCTCTCTGTTGTCTCTGTGTATGTCATCATAGTCTCACAGTTGCCCTCTTTGGTGTGTTGTGCTTCCAGTGCTGATCCCACTTGCCCTACATGGTCAGCTTGCTGCTCCTGCCCCCTTTCCCCCTGCCCTCTGTTTTCCATGTGCAGACCCCTATCGCCTTCTTTTAGCTTTGTTTGGTCTGCTGTTGTTTCACTGTACCTTCCCTCCTTCCCTTCATGGTCCATTATGCTGCAACTGTCCCTCCTGTCTGTCTGCTATGGTCCGCTTGCTGCTCTTACCTCTTTCCTCTCTGCTCTCTGTTGTCCATCAACCACGATAAATTTAAACATGTGGTGAATGACCCTCCTCCATTAGAGGGTCTTATTCCCATAGAAATTAAGGTTAGTGCTCTAAACAACTATAACAAGGACATATTTTCTGAGTCCTCAAATAGCAACAAAGCACTTTCAAATAATTTGCTATCTTTGTTTATTTTATCCAGTTGATCACTTGATTATATGTTACACTTAAAGGAGAGGATGTGTGGCATTACAGCCAGAGCTGCAGACTTTGTAACTGGGGAACCAGGTTCGAGTTTCGGCATCATCTCGACATCCTGGGATTCAGGGCAAATCACTTATTCTCCCCATGCCTAAAACGAAAAAAGAATGTGTCCTTGTGTAATGTATTTGATGCTCATGTAAAGTATTCCTATACCTTTGCGTCGAGTCTGCGCTATGTAAAAGTGCAAAAAACTAAATAATTAAGTGTTTTCCATACTTCTGTCATTGGGCTACATTTGGGTGATATTTGTGCAAGATTTATCGGGCCATCTTGGAAGACTTATTTATTATGAAGCTCCCTAATTTCATCATTTACTGCAGTACCCTCAGTAGAAAATGCTTTCAGTTTTCTACTTTGATTGCATCAAGATGGCGTTCATATTTGCCACACCTTCAGCATAAATTCAGAATGTTAGCACTCTAATTGCTCATTAGAACACTGTAGTAAAACTGATGATCACCAGGGAGTTAAATGGCAGCTGCTGCTGGTGTTGAAAGTGCATGTTTCAGTCTGCATCTCAGAATGTTTTAATGAAATAGAAGAGGAAGATATTTGAGAACTCACTTAAAGTGTGCCCTAATTTTTCTTTCTACAGCACTAATTATAATTACTATGACAAACTGAACCCCCTCATTTTGTTCCTTTCTAAATTAAATGTTTAAGTTTTACCAGTTTGATTCAATCAACATGGTTTCAGGTGTGCCATACTTTTGTCATGAAAAAAAAACTGTTAGCTTTCTTGTTGTTCTTTAGAACGATCTGAAAGGCTGCACTAGAACACAAGGGAATCAACTTTAAGACTTCATTTTCAAATGGCCGAGAAAAATAGTGTGAATTTACAGAAAATATGCCCTCATTTTAACTTCTGGAGCACCTCCCATAACCTCTATGGGGAAATCATGAGAAGACCATTTTCTTGAAATCCTGAAAGAAGGCTTTTCCACGGGGTAAATTCACCTTAGAACACACCACAACTCCTAAAATGAGTATGGTACCATCAACAAATGATTTATATATTAACTAAAATCTGTTATCACCCTTTATACGTTCTCCTTTTTGTGACCCTCAAAACCTGCCATTCACTACAAAGCAGTTAAATAGGTTGCTGTCATGTACATTGGTCTCAAGATGGCTGCCAACACTTCCTGGTTGAAGTGTTGGCAGCCTATCAAATTTCAATAGAATTTCAGTAAGATTTTGGGCTCCCAGATGTCTATATTTTTTAAACCTTAATATCCATGAAACTACTGAACGGTTTTACACCAAAATACAAAAAGCACACTTTCTGAACCAACATCTAGCTTTCTGCCAAATGTGGTGTAATTCTGTTCAGTGGTTCGGGCTGTAGTTGTGTGCAAAAAACAAAAAATCCCCACAAACATAATATGGGGAAAAATCATTTTGGGACCCCTTATTTCTTGGCCCTTGCATGACAAATCAACCCCGAAACTTTCAACACAGCAGCTGAACCAACAAAGGGAAGCTTTGTGAAAATGTAATAAAGATTTGTCAAGCGGCGCCAATATTATGGGCAAAATAAAAAACATTTTTCCTATGCAAACTTTGGTCCAAACTATATATTTTCACTGAAAAACCATAGGTTTCAGGGACGTTATAGTTAGCTGGAGATTTCACTTGTATAAAACCATAGAAAAATATGTTATCTAGTCTCTAACCCATGCATTCAGTAAGACACATTTAATCACTCACTTATGCAGTCAGTCACACAACTACTAAATCATCCATTCAGACACTCATACACCCACTTATACTTCAATACCCCTTGGCGTATATATATATATATATATATATATATATATATATATATATATATCCACATGCAAGCACACCACAATTGAGGCGCCACACACGGTATGTTGGTTCACCTTTTTATTGGCAGGATGGCCGGGAAATAACAGCACCACCTTGTCAGCAAAGTTCATGGCCATACGCGTTTCGGGTTAATCACCCTTGTTCACTGGCATCCGATGGGGAGAAAGCAGCAAAAGTTCTTCCGCCGCACTTGCAGCAATTTAAAGTAAGTCCGCCCCAATGGGCGTGCCCAGAATTGCATTATGGTCTTTGTTGTTCTTGATCCATAGTGGTTTGCCGCTATAGCCCCAAAATAGCTTTGAACCTATAGTAGGTTACTGTCCCAGGTGGGGCTGGGTCCCCGCCTATGTTGATCCCACCAACATGGTCACACCGTTCCTCTGTAGCTTGTTGTAATCAACGCGCTGGAGCCGCACTTCCGCAGCGGGGCATCTCGCGATCTGGACCCGACCGCTATATATCCACATGCAAGCACACCACAATTGAGGCGCCACACACGGTATGTTGGTTCACCTTTTTATTGGCAGGATGGCCGGGAAATAACAGCACCACCTTGTTAGCAAAGTTCATGGCCATACGCGTTTCGGGTTAATCACCCTTGTTCACTGGCATATTTTTATACTTTATAGAAACACACATTCACTGGATGATGTCATCAGTGATGTCATTTGAGATGTCATCAGTGATGTCACTGAGCATGTCATAAGTGATGTAATATGTGACGTCATCAGCAATGCGGGGGAGCGAGTTATAGTTAGGTCTACTAATTATAACGGCCGAATTTCTATGGTTTTACACGAGTGAAATCTCCAACTAACTATAACGTCCCTGAAACCTATTGTTTTTTCAGTGAATTTCTAAGGTTTTTTAAATGCTAATTTCTAACTATAACGTGTCTGAAACCTATGGATGGTTTTTTCAGTGAATTTCAAAGGTTTTTTAAATGCTAATTTCTAACTATGCCTACAAAGGTAGGACATGTGAAGAAAGAGGAAGAAAAGTGCAAAAAGAAGCAAGACAAATGCAGAAAGAGGCAACAGAAGTCCAGAAAGACAAAGAAAAGTGCAGGAAGAAGAAGAGATGTGCAGAAAGAACCAACAGAGGAGCAGAAAGGGGCCTTGTTGCAAAATCATCCTATGCCCACAACTTTTTCAGACGGGTACTGGTGGTAACTGACTCGGACTAACCAGGCCTAGAGCCAGTGCTATGCTAAAAGACACTAAGAATACAGTGAAAACACCTACGTACACTAGGGAACACCATGTGTTGGGGTACCCCTGAGATTAGCATGACCTCCTCTGCAAGGCCCTAGGACATAATAGGGCAGGGGGATTAAAACTACCTCTAAGTCAGAGGTGCAGAAATATGATACTTTAACTAGTAGTCGCATTTGCAGAGTGGTGGAGAAAGGGTGCTGGGCGTCCAACCATCGCTCAGGAATTCTGCTGCGTAGGACTGACAAGAGGTACCAGGAGGGATTCTTGGCCACCAAACTCCCTCAGGACTAAATTGGACTTAATCCCCCATCCTGTAGTCTGCCACGAGGCACGTTTGCAGAGTGGTAGAGATTTCTTAGCAATCCCACTGTGTGGGACTTACTGGAGGTAACAAGAGGGGTAGTTGGCCCCCCAAGGACATCCTTGGGGGCCAACTTCCCAAACTATTACCTCCAGTCAGTCCCACACAGCAGCATTGGTAAGTACTCGTACCAGGCCATGCCCTCTTCGCTCACCACTCTACAAACGCGCTCCCTGGCACGCTATTGGATGGGGATTGAAGTCCCCTTCACTGCTGGGGGTCCTTTAGGGGCCAACTAGCCTACCTTTAACCTCCAGTAAGCCCCACACAGTGGGATTGGTGAGAGCTAAACAAAGGCCATGCCCCCTTTCTCCACCACTCTGCAACGCAGGCCTGTGGTGCTTACTGGAGGTACCTGGTGGGCTAGTTGGCCCCCAGGGGCCCTCAGGATTGAAGGGGAATTAATTCCCCAACCTAAAACATGCCACAGGGTGTATTTGTACACATGTCACCTCAGGCCCCGCCCCCTCCCTTCACCACTGTGCAAACATGCCCCGTGGCACGTTTTAAGTTGGAGGATTAAGTCCCCTTGAATCCTGATGGTCCCTGGGGTCCAACTAGCCCACCAGGTACCTCCAGAAAGCGCCACAGAGCTGCATTGCAGAGAGGTGTAAAAAGGGGCGTGGCCTGGACCACCTCTCTGCAACGCAGCCCTGTGGTGCTTACTGGAGGTACCTGGTGGGCTAGTTGGCCCCCAGGGACCCCAGTATTGAAGGGGAATGAATTTCCCAATTTAAAACACACCACAGGGCACGTTTGCAGAGTGTTGCTGGGAGGGGGCAGGGCCTCCGGCACGATCACAGTGTTTTTTTTTTTTAGAAGGGGGGCTGTGTGGACTCCCTTATTTTTCCTTTTTTTGGGCCCTGGGGACCCCATCCCCCAGGGCCTGACCCCTTTTTAAAAATTTTTTTTAAATATGAACGGGAAGGGGGCCGTGTGGGCCACCCTCCCATGGCCAATTCAGGCCCCAGGGACCCCATCCCCCGGGGCCTGGCCACATTTTTTTTTGTTTTTTTTTTTATGAAGGGGGTCCGCGTGCCCCCCCCCCCCTCCAGGGCCATTTCTAGCCCCGGGGACCCCATCCCCCGGGGCAGGCCCTATCCATTGGGGGAGCCCCAATGCCCCCATGGTTCCGCCGGCTCCCCGCCGGAGCCGGCATTGCTTTTCCACATGGGGAGCTGCTGACATGCAGCTCCCCTTGTGGAAAAGCAATTCTGCTTTGCTTCACTGAAGCGAGAGCAGGTTTCCCTGCTCTCGCTTCAATGAAACAAAGCAGTTTGCAATGACAGGGCGGGAGTCGCGTGGCTCCCACCCTGTCATTGCAAACATCAGTGTTCCGGGGGTGGGCACCCCGGGACACTGCAGGAGCTGGCCTTGGGAGTGGCGGTCCCCAGGGTCATCAAGGGCTCCTGGAGGGATGCCACGAGGCCCCCCTCCAAACATTAGCAAAGCCCTGGGGAGGTGGTGGTCCCCGTGTGGAAATTTAGCCTGCAAACTGAACATTATCTGCGCCATCTTGCCTCTCCCCAGCGCCACGCACAGCGAATGCACGGCCGCCATTTTAGGCACCCCACTCTCTCCCCGCTCACTCTCGATCGCCAGCGCTTTCCCCTGGCGCTGCGAGCATCCCCCGCGCGCCGGCCACCCCCGCTCTCTCATACAGGCCATAAACCCTCTCCTTCTGCGCGACCCTGCTACGGAACCACATCCGACCGACATCCCATACATGGTCATGCCTCTCCTTTGATAACCCCCTTCCTCTGCGCCCCATTGTCCGAACTGGTCCCAGGCCATCACCTAGCCCTGTGGATGCAGTTTATTGCCCCTACTGTAAGGGAAACACCCCGCATCAAAGGGATTACAGTAGATCAAAGCCCCTACCCCCTGAGACCCGGCCGGTTGCACACACCCCCGGGAATTAGCGGAATTCCCTGCTGCGCGATAGCCATCTCCCACTGCGGGTAGGGTGGGAACCTCTACTGTAACTATGTGTGGGATCGGATCTGAGCCGGGGCTTCAGGGGATGTTCTTTCATGCATCAAGAGAATCTCAAGAATGTACTATATGTAATAAAGCAATAAACCGGTGTATAAGAGACCAGGTCTCAGAGATGCGGTTAGAGCACCTCGTGACGATACCTTGCTGTCTGATCTGATGTGTTCTGCTCCGACGGAATAAAACTTTGTTTCCTGCCTTCCAGTCTCCGGCGCCTGCCTCTTTCATTGGTAAATTATCGAGTGGTATGAGAGGCGATTACCGCCGGGCAAATACTTGAAAGGTTATCGACTGAAACTGCCGCTACCATTTAACAATTGGCGTCCCAAACGTGGGGCCCATCAGCGACACGTGGATCCAGTGGGAGAGGTCCCGACGACAGAGTGAACGACTGCAACGATCGGGAGAGCTCCTGCCCAATAGACCCTCGTCTGGCAGCCGATCATCCGAACTTCACTGGTTCCGAGCAGACCTCTCTCGAGTGATCTACGGTCCTGACTGGGAACCATCAGGAGTGCCGCGGCAAATACGGAGAGTAGAGGACGATCGGGCGCTGGAGGCGGAAGACGAGAAACTGTCCACGCGGTCCGGGTAAGGTCGTGATACACGACAAAATGCGAAATAATTGATTGATTGTTTAAAGCTTTGGAAATACTAGTATTGCTCATTGATTGTGCTCATTGATTGTTCTCTTTGAGATATTCGCTGTCTACAAACGGGGAGGAGTAGAAATACTCTCTCTCTCTCTCCCTTTGCAGATAGTGAAGGGTAGGTAACGCAGACTTTTGTCCCCGTTGAAACCCGTCGTGCCTATCTTTATCTCCCCATTGATTGATTGTCCGAACATTGATTGTTTTGGAGAATAGTGCTTTTTGAGATATTCTCTGTTTGCAAATAACGTAGAATAGGAATATTCTGTCTAGTCTTTGCAAATAGTGAAGGGTAGGTAATGCTGACTTTTGTCCCCGTTGAAACCCGTCATGCCTATCTTTATCTCCCATTGATTGATTGATTGATTGTCCGAACACTAGTTGTTCGATATTGGTTCTTTGGAGGTAGTCTCTGCTTACAAATAACGAGGAATAGAGATATTCTGTCTAGTCTTTGCAAGCAGTGAAAAGATAGGTAGTGCTGACTTTTGTCCCCGTTGAAACCCGTCATGCCTATCTTCTCCCCACTGATTGGTAGTTGGTTCTGCCCGGACCGCTTATTAGAGGTGAACCATCCGGCTCCACTGGAGGGCACCCCTAATAAGGACATGTTCACTAAATATGGACTAGTCGCCGTAGCTTATACCAAGCTATGACATAAATATACAAAGAAGGACCCCGAGAGTCAGTGGCCACTGATGGGATCCTTCGACGACCATAAGATAGAAGCGCTAGAAGTAGCTCTGCGTAGCAATAAGACGACGCCTACTATGCTTGACAGTATCGGCATGTGGCGCAAAGAAGCAACGCAACGGAAAAAGAGGGAAGAAGTAAAAGCAGAAAAGGAATTACGAAAGGCAGCTCACCTTGCCGCTAGAAGGTTAGAAGAAGACATAAAGGAGAGAAGGGAAACTAAACTAAGACAGGAGCCCGAAACCTCAGGCCAGTATGCTGTTAGGACCCCTTCTTTGCTCTACCCTGAGTTGTCCTCCAAGCAGCGAACGAATGATGAATTACTGTTAGGTCCCCCGATCATTTACATGCCCCCTCCATATGCACCCTCCCAGTCAGTAGTGCAACACCTACAACCCCCGAACACGAGCGAAAGCAGTACAGGGGCCTCGGTCCTCACGGCCTCCGCGCCGGCTGAGCCTCTTGTACTGAACCCAATGTCGGTTACAACGCTAGATGACCATGAGATGGGAAAGAAAGAGTCCACCAGAATGAATCGATTAACAAAGGATGAACGAGCAGGAATTGATAAGATAGTAGGGACACTGGTGGAGCGAAAAGAAAGTGAGGAGTATATAACAGACGTGTATAACTCGTATGCCGACAGCCGCAGACGACACTTCGTCGTACGGCTCTGTTATCACGCCCTGAATGCGTATGAGGAAAGATACCACGATAAAGGTCCCGAAGGCTTAGCAGCCCTATATAGGAAGGTAGACATCGGAGAGGAAAGAGAGGGCGACGTTACGAACCTCTTCACTCGTACACTCGAGGTCTACCGACACCTTAAAGAACATGGACAGACCACCAAAGCAGAAACCCCCATAGCGACTAAGCCCCAGGAAGGAAGGGCTGATGCCATGATGCCCATTAAAGAAGCTGCCCCCTACTGGGTCCCCCCACGAGGTCTGGGAACACATGACGACATCAACCACCAAGATGCGAAGGGAAGGGTTGTATATAACTGGGTCTACCAGCCGTGGGACCGGCAAGACATTTTGACCTTTAGAAAAACTCTACCCGACTTAAGAAAGAACCCGACTGCCTTCTACACTGAACTGGGTACAGCCTTAGGTTCTACGATTATGACTTTAGCAGATATCGACTTGTTCTTTGGGCTATGTCTGCCGGCTGATGTGTGGAAACAAATCCGGAAAGTTGACCACGCTGAGCCGTTCGGATATACCTGGGTACAACTCGATACCATAGATAAGCAGCGAGAACCAGGACAGAAACCCCCAAAAGCCATATTAGAGCTCCCAGACAAGATTGTACTAAAACTGAAGACTCTAATCCCAGAAAGAAAGGTAGACTGGTCGATAGTAACGGCTTGCCGCCAGAAACCCCAGGAGGATGTGTCTGAATACTTCTCCCGATTCGAGACTGTGTTTTCCGATTACAGTGGCCAAGACATGACCACCGCAACCGGACATCACCTCTTTGTCCAGAATTATGTGAAGGGTCTGACACAAGAAATTTCCCAGAAACTACAGACCAGCGAGAGTAGCTGGGCAGCCTCCAAACCCGCAGCGATTCTCCAGATGGCCCAATACTACGAAAATCAGAAAAACGAGAACGATAGGGCATCAGAGAAGAAGAAAAAGGAACTGAAGGAGAGGGTAATGATAGCACAGTTGCAAGGGGTGACCATAGGAAGGGAACCCCCGAAAGAGAATTACCACCCAACCGCCCCTAGAAAGCTACCCCCTAGAGACCATACACCTGCACCCTACAACGGACAGAGAGACTTAGATGGGAACCAATGTGCGTTCTGTAGAGGGTTCGGACACTGGAAATCCCAGTGCCCGGTCCTTCTGGAACTAAACAAAAATAGGGATCCCAGAGACACAGCATATGACCCCAGAAACAGAGGACAGGGACGAGGGCACACGAACGACGCAACCAACGTCAGGCCAGGCAAACCAAACACCTTTGACCGCCCCCGACAAAACCAGTGTCAGCAGTCCGACTATGAAAGCACCCATGACTTCGCATAGGACCGCCAGGGGCAAGGGAGGGATCCAGTCGAACTCCGTGTTGACCAGCAAGGCCCTTACGTCACTGCTAAGGTCTTGGGCACAAAATCCCCATTCCTGGTAGACACTGGGGCGACACGTAGTGCGTTATCCAAACGACTGATCCCTAGGGCACCCTTGTCTGGCTCACATGTAACCTCAATAGGCTTCGATGGAACGCCCTCCACTAACCCCTTATCAGCACCAATCTCCTTTGACTTAGAAGATAACACCACTGACACGACCTTTCTGCTCTCCTCCAACACCCCCGATGCTATTATGGGACTTGATTTGCTAAAACATTTTCGAGCTACCATCAGATGCTCCCCAGACGGAGTTCGAGTCATCCTACATGATAACCCAGATCTGTCCAGACCCTGTCACACACGGCGTATGCTCTCTATAACCGATGCTGACATGTCCCTACTCGACACATTACCTTCACATCTATGGGCTAAAACCGACTCAGATGTAGGGCGCATGGTGATCGACCCGGTACACATAACTGTCCGACCGGACGCAGTGCTCCCAAAGCTTCCACAGTATCGGATATCACCCGAAGGCGAGAAGGCATTGGTGGAAATCATCGAGTCCCTAGTCGAGGCAGGAGTGGTAGAAGAAGTAGTGAGTAATGTTTGCAACAGCCCTATCCTACCCATTGTAAAGAAGCAAGGCGAGGGGGATGAGAAAGCCTACCGTTTCATTGTTGACTTGCGAGAGGTTAACAAAGTAGTCATACCCCAGTACCCCGTGGTCTCAGACATCACCACCATCCTTACCCTGATTCCATCCACTGCCACCATCTTTACTGTTATTGATCTCAAGAACGCATTCTTTTCCATCCCCATCCACCCAGACAGCCGCTACCTGTTCGGATTCACTTTAAAAGCCCGTTCATACAGATTCTGCAGGGCACCCCAAGGCTACACTGAGAGTCCCAGTATTTACAGCCAAGCCCTCAAGAGGCAACTGGATGCAGTCCAACTACCCGATGGAGTGGTGTTGATACAGTACGTCGATGACATTCTTTTGGCGGCCGACACCACTCCACTTGCCGTCACAGCCACCATTCACCTCCTCCGCTTCCTTGCGGAGAACGGTCACAAGGTCTCCAGAAAGAAATTGCAATTCTGCCAGCCCCAAGTAACGTATCTAGGCCACCTACTATCCAAAGACGGGAGGAAACTTACCCCTGACCGAATTCAAACCATTCTAGAAACCCCTGTTCCCAAAACTCAGAAGCAAGTGCGGTCCCTAGTGGGCCTCACCTCCTTTTGTCGACAGTGGTTGCCAAATTTCAGTCTTATCGTAAAACCTCTGCTTTCCCTGCTGGCTAAAGATACCCCCTTCCCCCCCCTCCCCTGGACACCCGAATGTCAATCCTCCTTCAAAGAATTACGAGACGCCCTCTGCTCGGCCCCAGTCCTAGGAACCCCAGACTACACTAAACCTTTCTCCCTCTACACCCACGAAAGGGAGGGATGTGCGTTGTCTGTCCTAACCCAGTCCATAGGCCCTAAGCAACGCCCTTGTGCCTACTTCTCTGCCACTCTTGACCCCGTAGCCAGAGCTTTGCCCGCCTGCCTTCGAGCAGTAGCCGCCGCTGCTGTCTCTATCCGGCAAAGTGAGGGGATCGTGCTCTCGAACCCCCTCACAGTATTGGTACCCCATGCTGTTGATACCCTCCTGAACCAAACCAAGACTCAACACCTGACTAGCGCACGACTGACTGGTTATGAACTGACTCTGCTTGCACCCCACATCACATTGAAACGATGCACCACTCTGAATCCAGCTACTCTACTACCTCTCCCTGACGCTGACCCCAATGCATCCCCTATACATGATTGCGTGACCCTCACCGACGAACAAACCAAGAGTAGGGTTGACCTCCGGGATACTGCCTTCCCGGACCCTGACGGAGAACTGTGGGTGGATGGCTCATGCATCAAGCTCCCCGATGGCACCACCTCAGCTGCCTATGCAGTCACCACAGCTCGAACAGTTGTTGAGACAGCCCGCATCACACAGCGATCCGCACAGGCGGCGGAACTAATTGCCCTCACACGAGCCTGCATCCTGGCAGCAGGGACAACCGCAAACATTTACACAGACAGTCAGTATGCCTTTGGGGTAGTTCACCACTTTGGGCTCTTATGGAAAGAGAGGGGATTCTTGACTTCTCATGGCACACCCACCCTGCATGGAGATCTAGTCTCTGGCCTGACCGAAGCAGTCCTCCTCCCCACACGGTTAGCTGTGATCAAATGCCAGGCACACAAGAAGGTGACAGACATTATAGGACAGGGAAATGCACTAGCTGACATTACTGCCCGAACCACAGCCGAGAACAGGTCCACGACCCGCATGTATGTGACCAGGTCACAAACTGAGAAATGGAAGGATGCTAGGGAAACGATTAGGGATATCCAACTAGCCAGCACACCACACGAATTAACTGAATGGGCCCGGGTGGGGTTGAAGGACGATGACGGTTGTTGGCGGACTAAAGACTCGAACAAATGGTTGCTACCCGACTCATACTTGATCCCCATGCTGACCATGGCACACTCCCCCGCACACATAGGGTCTGCCCCCATGATTGAACTCATCTCCAAAGTCTGGCACAACGACAGAATACCAGACTCAGCCAAACGTCTGGTCCAACATTGCCTAGTATGCCTCCAACACAACCCTGGGAAAGGAACTGCTGTACCCCGGGGAGGGTTTGGGGTCCCCAATCACCCCTTTGAAGTCCTACAAATGGACTATGTCCAGCTAGAAAGGTGCCAAGGTTTAAAGTATGTACTTGTCGTTGTGTGTGCCTTCAGCAAGTGGGTGGAAGCCTACCCAACCCATGACAACACCGCTATGACGACCGCAAAAGTACTACTGAAGGAATTCTTCCCCCGATACGGCCTTTGTCGAATTTTGTGGAGCGACAACGGCCCCCACTTCGTAGCCGAAGTTATCCAACTCATCTTAAAAGGGTTGGGTATAAAACAGAAATTCCATGCGGTCTTCCACCCCCAATCTGCAGGCCTGGTTGAGCGACACAATGCCACATTGAAGCTTAAGATAGCAAAAATAGTCGCCACCACAGGACTAAGATGGCCAGACGCTCTCCCACTAGCATTGCTATCAATGCGTTCCACCCCCACCAAACACCACTTAACCCCCTACGAGGTCGTCTTTGGGCGGCCCATGAACCTTTGGACTGCACCAAAACCAACATCTATCCACGACGTCCCGGACGTCCTCATGTCTGACTATTTGTATAACCTAACTAAGACGTTGTCTGTTATCCATCAGCAGGTGCTGCACGCCATTCCCGATGTTTCCAGGGGCCCCGGGCACGACATCCAACCCGGTGACTTCGTCTTAGTGCGTAACTTCCAGCGCACCAAGAGTCTGGAGCCCCGGTGGACGGGCCCCCTGCAAGTCCTGATCACCACCCGAACAGCTCTTCGAGTGGAGGGGAAACGCAATTGGCTGCATGCACACCACTGCAAGAAGGTATCACCGACCCTGACAACCACGGACAACATCACCGCCCAAGAGGAACTTCTGGACAAAGACCGACCATCCCTGAGCCGCTGCCCGGATACAGAGACACTTGAATTGATTGAATATCCCGATCCCACTGTGCCATCCAAAGAAGGGTATAACTTGCGACGAAAG
This sequence comes from Triturus cristatus, assembly GCF_964204655.1. Taxonomy (NCBI): domain Eukaryota; kingdom Metazoa; phylum Chordata; class Amphibia; order Caudata; family Salamandridae; genus Triturus; species Triturus cristatus. Next base: position 679,215,471 of record NC_140595.1, read on the forward strand.
GAGAGAACTTCGGCTAAGCAGACCACAGGCTAAGTGGAAATCTCAGAACGGTAGCCTAGTCACCTCAAAGGCCACCAGGAGAGAAACTAAAACAAAGTCTGTGGTTCTGCCCGCTACCGAGTCTCTTGAAGGTGATGGAAGCGCCCGACATGAAGATGATGGAAGCAACCGGACGTCCGAAGATCCACTACAAAAACCCAAAGACTGACCGAATGCACAGCTTTAAGACAATAGCACTTTTCATTTCCCTTCTCTTTTGCCTTCTCCTCGTGGTCACCTTCTGGATCATGGAGGAGAGCACACCCGCTCATAAGACATTGCTGACCACCGTTCAACCTACCACCACGAAAGAACACCATCTGATCTCACTTTCACCCCAACTCCGAGAAAGGCGTAAGGAGTTCTGGAATAACTCTTTTGTGCAGTTGCTCCACCAACACAATCTTGCCACCAACGCCACTAACTGCTGGATCTGTGGATTGCTACCCCATGCCACTGGGCACTCAATCCCTTTCATCCCTTCACCTTTTTCTGTCCATGGTTCCTGCCTCGCCTGGCTGATCCTCCTGCAGGAGAGCTACAAGGACAATGCCACTTCCGGCAGAACCATGTCACACTTCTACCATGGGTTCTGGCTGAACAAAACTGGTAGAACTTCCGCCCTCTTCTGCCCTCTGAGATCGAACACTTCCTTTCACATGGACATCCCCGCCAAAGAACGAGTTGAAATGCAAGTGTTCAACAATCCAGCCAGACCCACCTTCTCTTACCTCCGAAAACGGACGGCCGCCACCCTAACAGTGGCCCTGTCCGTCATCAACATCACTGGATCTGTATGCCTCGAAGGCCTGGGGGCACAGCTGGTGGGCCACAGCTCCTGCCTCATCACCCGAACATTGGACTCAGTTGACCCACCCTCCTTTGTTGCCTCCCCGAATATGTACTTCGTCTGTGGTACTAAGGCCTACACCTGGCTCCCGAAAGGTTGGGGAGGCACCTGCTACATCGCCTTCGTCCTTCCCCCGACATATGTGGCTCCAGCAAACCATCACCAACAGAAACGTGCCAAAGACATTGTACAAGCCGACTCCACCGGAGCACAGTTCATGGACGCAGTAAAGGGTCTTGTTCCGCTCTGGGGTCCGATGGCAAACAGCCGTGCCATCCGCCACTTAACCCAGGCAGTCGAAACAGCAATGAACATTACAGCTGGCGCCCTCGCCAACAACACCGCTGAGCTTCAGGCCGTCCGCCTGGTGGCTCTTCAGAACCGCCTTGTTCTAGATGTGGTTCTGGCTGATCGTGGAGGAGCATGCCGCATCATTGGGTCCAGCTGTTGTACCTACGTACCAGATAACTCACCCTCAGTCTACAAAGCAATTGAACACCTCCACAGACTGTCCACAGAGGTCCATCAAGAGCAAGAAGAATGGTCGCTGGGGAGTTGGTTTTGGGACACTATTAAAAGTTGGGGATGGAGGCTGTTTTCATTTATCCTAATACCGATTGTGATACTATGTGGATGTTGTTTGGGGATTCAGTGTCTGCCACCTTTATGTTCGCTTTTTATGAACTGCATCTGCCCTAAGACTTTGAACTTTGAAACAGAGCGGATGAAAGCCCTCTATGAGGTGGAAGTCCGCAGTATTATGGGGATAAATCCGAACTAGACAAGCTGGCGAGATATGTTAAAAGGGAGGACTGTGGAAATTTAGCCTGCAAACTGAACATTATCTGCGCCATCTTGCCTCTCCCCAGCGCCACGCACAGCGAATGCACGGCCGCCATTTTAGGCACCCCACTCTCTCCCCGCTCACTCTCGATCGCCAGCGCTTTCCCCTGGCGCTGCGAGCATCCCCCGCGCGCCGGCCACCCCCGCTCTCTCATACAGGCCATAAACCCTCTCCTTCTGCGCGACCCTGCTACGGAACCACATCCGACCGACATCCCATACATGGTCATGCCTCTCCTTTGATAACCCCCTTCCTCTGCGCCCCATTGTCCGAACTGGTCCCAGGCCATCACCTAGCCCTGCGGATGCAGTTTATTGCCCCTACTGTAAGGGAAACACCCCGCATCAAAGGGATTACAGTAGATCAAAGCCCCTACCCCCTGAGACCCGGCCGGTTGCACACACCCCCGGGAATTAGCGGAATTCCCTGCTGCGCGATAGCCATCTCCCACTGCGGGTAGGGTGGGAACCTCTACTGTAACTATGTGTGGGATCGGATCTGAGCCGGGGCTTCAGGGGATGTTCTTTCATGCATCAAGAGAATCTCAAGAATGTACTATATGTAATAAAGCAATAAACCGGTGTATAAGAGACCAGGTCTCGGAGATGCGGTTAGAGCACCTCGTGACGATACCTTGCTGTCTGATCTGATGTGTTCTGCTCCGACGGAATAAAACTTTGTTTCCTGCCTTCCAGTCTCCGGCGCCTGCCTCTTTCATTGGTAAATTATCGAGTGGTATGAGAGGCGATTACCGCCGGGCAAATACTTGAAAGGTTATCGACTGAAACTGCCGCTACCATTTAACACCCGGGGGTCCGTTACCGACCCCAGCATTTAAATACTTAGTGCCCCCGGGGAGGTGGCGGTCCCCCGGGCCTGTGTGGGGGCTCGAGTCCCCCCACACAAGTTCTTTTTAATAAAAAAAACAAGCCCAGAGGGGTGGCGGTTCCCGGGGCTGTGGGGGGCCATGTGCCCCCGCAAATATTTTTTAAAAAGCCCCAGGGGGTGGTGGTCCCCGGCTGGGGCTTGGGGGGGCCTTGGTGGCCCCCCTACACATTAACAAGACCTGGGGGGTGGCGGTCCCTGGGGCTGCGGGGAGGGGGCGAATGCCCCCCGCAAATATTTAAGGAAGCCCCGTGGGTAATTACAATATTGCATGCCCCCGGGACTTGGCCCACCCGGGGGATAAATAATAACGAAGTGCGGGAGCCCGCGCTTCATTTTTTAAAATTTTTGGACAAAATTCGTGCTGGGTGCGCAAATCTCGCAATGTTTTTATTTTATTTTTTTAATGCTTTTTTTTTGCCCTGGGGGTCCTTGTGGGACCCCCTAAGCAGGCCTAGGGGGTCAGGGTGTTTCTACCCTGCCCCTTTTTCTTGTTTTTTGCGTTTGTTTTTCTGTTTACCGAGTCACAAAATGGCTGCCAACACTTCCTGGTTTGGAGTGTTGACAGCCAATTAGAATCAAACTCGTGGTCGGGAGGATCCGCGGATCCATCGCGCCTCTAGATAATGAAACTTTTATTTTTTGATTTTCTCAGCAACTACTGAACGGATTTACACCATTTAAAACAAAGGTCTCTTTCTGAACCAAGGGCTACCTTTTTGCCAAATTTGGTGTAATTCTGCTCCTCAGTTCGAGCTGTAGCCGTGTCTAAAGTTTCCTATGGAAATTAACATGGAGAAAACACGTTTTGGGACTCCCCTTTTTTCTCGGCCCCCGCTTGCCAAATCACCCCAAAACTTTCAAGATAGGAGCTGACCGGAGCACACCACAAGTTTTAAAAGTTCGCAAAGATTCGTCATCCGGCACCAAGGTTATTGGGAAAACAAAAAACGTGTTTCCTATGGAAATTAGGTCCTAACTATAACTATCTACTGGCGACCGCCAGTAGATAATATATATATTATCTACTGGCGGTCGCCAGTAGATAGTTATAGTTAGGACCACGTTTCCATAGGAAAACCTCAACATTCTATTTTGAATAACTTTGGCGCCGGTCGACGAATCCTCGCGAATTTCTCAAAATAGGTGGGGCGCTACGCTCCGCTCCTACCCTGAAAGTCTCGGGGGGATCCGTCAAGCGGGGGCTGAGATAAAAGGGGGGTCCCAAAACGCGTTTTTCCCATGCATTTTTCCATAGGACCTTTAGAACGAGCTACAGCCCGAACGGCTGAACAGAATTACTCAAAATTTGGCAGAGAGGTAGTCCCTATGTCAAGGAAGTGCCTTTTGTAGGTTTGGTGTAAATCTGTTCAGTAGATTCTGAGAAAATAGCCTTTAAATCAATATATATATCTGAGCCCGCTTACGGTACGCTTACCGTACGCTTACGGTAAGCGTACGGTGGCATGCGCGAGCGCGATTCTGATTGGCTCTTAGATCTTAGTAAACATTCGAATCGGCCGAAACCAGGAAGCAGCGGCCGCCATTTCGTGAGTTTCACTCAGAAAAAAAAGAGTGAAAACAAGGAAAGGGGGCAATGAGGAGAGTTACAGACCCCCTAACATTTGTAAGGGGGTCAAAGAAGGACAGAAAAGTACAAAAAAAACATTTATTGATTTTAAAAAAAATCACGGGGTACGCGTACGGTAAGCTTACGGTAAGCGTACGGTAAAAAAAATAAAAATAAATAAATGAAAAGCAGATTTAAGAGTTTAGAAATTAGGGAGCTCTAAAAAGAGCTGTTGTGTTTATGAAGTCATTTTTTTAGTGGTACCTACAAGTAAGTACCGATGCAGAGTCTAAGGTTCAAGAGGAAGACTCTGTTCCCTTCATCATTGAAGTGCACACCATCTCCTCTATAAATGTCTTGCATGTCATAACGCAAGTTATATATTCACTGAAAAAACCATAGGTTTCACACACGTTATAGTTAGGAATTAGCATTTAAAAAACCTTGCAAATTCACTGAAAAAACCATAGGTTTCACACATGTTATAGTTAGCGGAAATTTTACTGATAAAAAAACAGTGAAATTCCCCCGTTATAGTTAGTGTAGGCAACTATAACTCACGCGACCGCAATCTTCTGCTGATGACATATGTGTCTTTATGAAAAAAAAATATTTGAAATATATGTATAGCTAAAAATGTATGGAAGAAGACATGGGCAAATAAGTGTCTAAATACAGTATTAGCATCAGCAGAGGATTGCGGTCGCGTGAGTTATAGTTGCCTACACTAACTATAACGGGGGAATTTCACTGGTTTTTTATCAGTAAAATTTCCGCTAACTATAACATGTGTGAAACCTATGGTTTTTTCAGTGACTATATATATATATATATATATATATATATATATATATATATAAATATATATATATATATATATATATATGTGTAAAAAAGAAGCAGAGAACTCTGGGTACTTCCCAAGTTTAGGTGGAAGGCAGCTCCTGTAGAGAGCACCCTCAACAGCACCAAAACTCTTCTTTTTTGCATAATTATGCGTCACACTATGCCTGCAAGGGTATTGTTTTGAGATATATATAGATATTATCTACTGGCGGTCGCCAGTAGATAGTTATAGTTAGGACCGTGTTTCCATAGGAAATCCGCAACATTCTATTTGGAATAACTTTTGCGTTGATTGACGAATCCTCGCGAAATTTTCAAAATAGGTGGGGCGCTCTGCTCCTTCCCTGAAAGTCTCGGGGGGGATTCGTCAAGCGGGGGCTGAGAAAAAGGGGGGGTCCCAAAACGCGTTTTCACCATGCATTTTTCCATAGGGACCTGCAGTCCAAGCTACAGCCCGAACGGCTGAACAGAATTACTTGAAATTTGGCAGAGAGGTAGTCCTCAGGTCAGGGATGTGCCTTTTGCAGGTCTGGTGTAAATCTGTTCAGTATTTCTTGAGAAAATAGCATTTAAAAGCATATACATATCTATAGGCGCGCACGCTAACGTGCGCGAGCGTAATTCTGATTGGTTGTTACATGTCAGTCAACGTTCGTATCGGTCGAAATCAGGAAGTGTCGGCCGCCATTTTGTTTGTTTTCAGTGCGAGAGTGGAAAAGGAAGGTGGCGAACGTGAAAAGGGGGCAGGGTTGACAGTTCCTGACCCCCTAGCCTTGGTCAGGGGGTCACAGGAGGACCCCAAAGGGCCCAAAAAAAGTTTTAAATTTTTTTTTTTAAATCGCGGAGTGCGCGCACCGTGCGCGCACGGCACAAACTGCGTTATGTGGGCGCGCGGTGCACGAAGTGCGCGCACGGTGAAAAACCTTAAAAAAAAAATTTAAAATTATAAATACATAACCTAGCATTTAAAAAACCATACAAATTCACTTAAAAAACCATAGGTTTCACACATGTTATAGTTAGCTGGACATTTCACTCGTACAAAACCAATGAAATTCCCCCGATATAGTTAGTAAAGGGAACTATAACTCACGCGACCGCAATCCAGTGCTGATGACATCAGATATTACATCACTGATGACATATGTGTCTTTCTGTAAAATAAATATTTATTAAATATGTATAGCTAAAGGTTAAAGGAAGGAAAAATGGGTAAATAAGTGTCTAAATACAGTGATGTAATATCTGATGTCATCAGCACTGGAATCGCGGTCGCGTGAGTTATAGTTCCCTTTACTAACTATAACGGGGGAATTTCATTGGTCTTGTACGAGTGAAATGTCCAGCTAACTATAACATGTGTGAAACCTATGGTTTTTTAAGCGAATTTGCAAGGTTTTTTAAATGCTAATTCCTAACTATAACGTGTGTGAAACCTATGGTTTTTTCAGTGAATATATATATATATATATATATATATATATATATACACACACATATATATTTTATGGTTTAAACATCACTAAAAAATGCAAAGGGGCAGGCCTAATGCCATTAATAAAATGAACAAATAGAAATTTCAACACACAGTGATGGCAGATGTGAATGTTACCAACTTGAATGACGTCACTCCACTTTCTCTATCTAGGAGACATCAAGCAATGGGGATGAGAACAGATTCAATTAAAAAGGCACGCAACTGATACCAATCTTGTTAACCAGTATTGAGAAAGGCAATGTCGCCGAAACGCGTCTACTGGTGGATGTTTGTTGATTTTTTTTTTAAGTGATGGCCACTTATCACGAAAGAGGCACCCATCCTGCAAAGTGTTCAACTGGAATCAAGTGGCTATTGTGGAACAATTACTTTAAAGACTGTTAGAACCGCTGCCAACTAAATGAAAGGTATACCTGCAGACACAAGGCTGGAACATTACTAAATGTTTAGTGTCGGTTACTAAAACTGGCTCTTACAGGTACGTGCCCTATTGTGTTAGAAAAGCAGCTGGACGAGGGATGCAAATCGATATTGCTTGAGCCTGTGAATGTTGAAGTGGCTAAAGGAGAACTGTAATGACTCAAAATGACAGTGTGTCAAAGAGATGTCCCATATATGAGATCCATTATGGTTAAAACATCACTAGATAATTCAAAGGGGCGCGTGTAATGCCATTAATAAAATGAACAAATATAAAATTCAACACACTGTGATGGCGGATGTTAATGTTACCAACTTGAATAACGTTACTCCACTTTCTCTTGCTAGGAGACATCAACCAATGGGAATGAGAACAGATTCAATTAAAAAGGTTTGCAACTGATACCAATCTTGTTAACCAGTATTGAGAAAGGCAATTTCGCTGAAACATGTCTACTTTGTTATAATAAAGAAATTTGGAACCCGCGGAGTGCTCCTATGTCCCTGGTGGAGGTTTGTTGAAAAATAATTTTACGTGATGGCCACTTATCACGAAGGAGGCACCCGTCCTGCAAAGTGTTCAACAGGAATCAAGTGGCTTTTGTGAATATATATATATATATATATATATATATATATATATATAACATATACAACTATAACTCACGCGACCGCAATCCTCTGCTGATGACGTCAGATATTACATCACTGTATTTAGACACCTATTTACCCAAGTCTTCTTCCATTAATCTTTAGCTATACATATATTACAAATATTTATTTTTCAGAAAGACACATATGTCATCAGTGATGTAATATCTGACGTCATCAGCAGAGGATTGCGGTCGCGTGAGTTATAGTTGCCTGCACTAACTATAACGGGGGAATTTCATTGGTTTTTTACGAGTGAAATGTCCAGCTAACTATAACATGTGTGAAACCTATGGTTTTTAAAGTGAATTTGCAAGGTTTTTAAAATGCTAATTCGTAACTAATACGTTTGTGAAACCTATGGTTTTTTCAGTGAATTTCAAAGGTTTTTTAAATGCTAATTTATGTATGTATTTTTTATTTATTTTTTATGGGTTTTTTTGCGTGTGCGCATGGAGCGCGAACCTCGCGGGTTTTTCCGTTAAAAATTTTTAAACATTTTTTTGCGTGTGTTTTTCAGCGTGCGCACTCCGCGATTTTTCGAAAAAAAAATATATCTTTTTTTGGCCCTTGGGGGTTCTTCTGGGACCCCCTGACAAAGGCTAGGGGGTCAGGAACTCTCCACCCTGCCCCTTTTTCACGTTCTCCACCTTTGTTTTTCACCCCCTCAGACTGCGAGAGACAAAATGACGGCCGACACTTCCTGGTTTCGACCGATTCGAATGTTTACCGACATCTAACAACCAATCAGAATTGCGCTCGCGCACGGTGCGCGCGTATAGATATTGATATGGTTTTAAATGCTATTTTCTCAGGAAACACTTCCTTGACCTTATGGCTACCTCCTTGCCAAATTTCACGTAATTCTGTTCAGCCGTTCGGGCTGTACCTTCGACTAAAGGTCCTATGGAAAAATGCATGGGGAAAACGCGTTTTGGGACCCCCCTTTTCTCGGCCCCCGCTTGACGAATCACCCCGAGACTTTCAGGATAGGAGCTGCACGGAGCGCCCCATTAGTTTTGAAAATTTCGCGAGGATTTGTCAACCGGTGCCAATGTTATTCAAAATAGAATTTTGAGTTTGCCTATGGAAACTAGGTTGTAACTATAACTATCTACTGGCGACCGCCAGTAGATGTGTATATATATATATATATATATATATATATATATATACACACACACACAAAATTTTGTATGCATACTGTATTTTCCCCATTTTACGTGAGTCATATTTACAACCCCTGGTCCTATGCATTACATTTTACTGCGGAAAAATGTTTTTATTTACAAAATGCCTCCTTCCAAGTACATAATAAATCATCAGGTTAACCACGCATTGGCCTAATGGGAACAGGACAATTATTGTATACTTCTATCCAAAGGACTAATTTGGCTGATGGTGCTCATAAATTATCTCAGCGTGTTTCTACCTCTGTACAAGAATACATGAAGTTAAACTGCAAATTCGAAGTAAATATTGAATTAAGATGTACTTTAACAGTAGATATCGTTCTTTAATGTGAGAATCAAAATCTACAGCACTGTGCGTCCCTCGTCTCTGTAGTCCTCCAGGCTCTGTGGCTTCGCCACGACCTGGGTCAGTTTCCAAATAACACTTTTCAGGGGAAAGACTCGGCCCCACCACACCACATGGACAAAAGGCAGAGCTGACAGGCAGGTATTGCTGGTCCTGCGGCATTCCATTCTTACGAAATGTTAAGCTATTTTCATTTTGATTACAATGTTTGGTGTTTCATTCACCTTTTAATGCACACAGACGGTTCATAATATAATGTTTTTCCGTTTTATGTAACACACGCCCCAAACTAGACTGACCTTTGGCGCTTTAAGTCATGGTCGATATTGCCCTAATTCACAGGATTTAACATCTTAAAGATGAAAGTCTTAATCAGCCCTGTCCAGCTATAAATTCACACCCGTGAAGATTATGATTTATACACAATCTGGCAGAGTAGAAAAGCACTATTGGATAGGAAACGCTGAAGTGAGTTTAATTTGACCTCGAATAGATGGCAGCCCCTAACACACCGAAGGCGTATCCAGGTGAGGCCACACCGAAGAAGCGCGGTGCTTAAAGTGACAATCGCGAGGCTCTTCAGTGACTAGGGTCACCAGATGGTGACACGTCACCCGAGGATGCCTTGTTACACTACTAGCTCTCATTTTAGATTTTGGAATTGTTGTTTGTTTTGACTTCAAATTAAGGAGTTTATACTAAAGCACCCAATTAGAATGGTTGTCTGTATTAAACCCAATAGCGAAGCAGGTACTTCCCGGTGACGTGGAACCCCCTGGTATTTCTGCTTTTCAGGAATCCTGCTTCCCTCCTTGAGGTATACACACCGGAGATAGGAGGCTGCCACGCCTTATCTCTCCTTGCAACCACAAAACTGGCAATTTTTCCTTACCTCTGCAAATATCACCAGATTTCCAGCCGAAATGTTAGCCTTTAAAGAATGGGTGGAAATGAAGGAACTTACTTTAAAACGATCCTCGAAGGGGGCTGCTGTGTCCACGTGCACGCCTGTCGCGTCTCTGCCTCTAACAGTGCCGGTGTTGTGTAATATCTGGTATCCCCACGGTATCGTGTATCCCCTGCACTTCGGGACTTTTCGGAAACGAAACTCAGCCCGGGCAGGATCAGACAGAAGCAGCTGATCACTGCTCGGGCTGAGTTAGGGTATACACGATTCAACAGGATGCCAAACTCGGCTCAGGACGATAAATCACCTGAAACTTTTGCACGAAGAGAGACAGACAGAAATAAATGGAGAAAATGAATCGTAATAGAAATAGCAATTAAGTGAATAAACATTGTGAAAGCAAAGAAACTATTGCTGAAGCATATCGAATCGTAACGAAATAAAATGAGGGGAAGAGAATATAAACAACAGGGGGTTCAAATAAGAGCAAAAAAATATCAAAACGAGCGAAAGATTAAAGGGTAAAGGTAAAAAAAAAGGCAATGAAAAAGGCAAAGTATTAAAATGGGGAAAGAGTTTTGATTTTCATATAATGAATATGTTACAAGTTGTTAATGACAAACATAACTTGCACAATAAGTTGAATAACAGTGCATGTTTAGTTTGACTCATATAACATACTTGTCATTTTACCAGCTGCCCTATCTTTTTGTGCCCATGCTAATTAAACAAGCATTGGCAACGCAATCTGTCTCCTACTTTTGTGAAAGTTAGAGCATATTGGCGATGTAAATGACAATGTTTTTTACTTATTTTCTAGGTCGTGCCTGGGCAGCGCAGGCGCTACTCTGTGGCATGATGTATTGAAGCATGGAATAGAAGCCCTGTACACTCTCCTCTCATATTTGCCATTGGCTTGTGTCATTGTCCTTCGTAAATGCTGGCTTCTGATTCGTTAATAGGCTTGTAAGTTCTTCCTTAGTACCGCCTTGTCTTCATTTGTAACCTCCCATGAGGACTGGCTCTTTTACTTCAGTTGTTACACGGTACGTCTTTTTTAGTCTGTAAGCACTATTTTCTTTATTGAGTTTCTTCTACTGCAGGCACAACATGCTTTCCTGCAACATTCAGTGCGCCATGCGTGCTTTCACTTTCCGAGCAGCCTGGGATAACGGCGGCCGCTTCTTTGAATAGGTCTCGCATTTACAAGAGTTTGAACTATTGGCATTGTAAATGACAATGCCTTTTATTTATGTGTTGATTAGCAAAACAGATAAATAAAAGTCATTGTCATTTACAATCCCAATAGCTTAAACTCTGGCAAATGCGACACCTATTGCATTGCAAATGCTTGTAATACATGGCTCCTGGTGCACACTGGTGGGACACATTCTGTTGTTTGTTTCTCACATTGCTGGTTTTCGTACGCAGATACTGGTGCACGCTCGTGTCTCAGGCTACACAGCACACATTCTGGAACTAGTTCCCTTACTGCCTTTGTTCGTACACAGATCCTGGTGCATGCTGGGGGCTCACGGCATACATTCTGGTGCCAGCTTCTTACGTGGTAGGTTTTTGTACAGGAATTCTGGTTCACGCTCATGTCACTCACTGCACAACACACCCTAATGCTGGTTTTCCACATAGCAGGGCAGGTTTTCCTCATAAATGCTGGTGCGTGCTTGTGTCGCATGCTGCACAGCACACTCTAATGCTACTTTTCCACATGTCTGTTTTTTATGCACAGATTCTGGTGCACGCTCATGTCTCATGCTGCACAGTACACACTAATGCTGGTTTTCAACAGGGGTATTTTTCATGCACTTATCCTGGTGCACGCTCGTGTCTCACATAGCACTGCACACATTTTGATGCTGGTTCTCACACATGGATCCTGGTGCATCCTTGTGTCTCACGCATCACAGCACATTCTAATGCTGGTTTCCCACATGGCTGGCTTTCGCGCACAGATCCTGGTGCACGCTCTTGTCTCACTTTGCACAGCACACACTAATGCTGGTTTTTCACAGGGCTGGTTTTAATGCACAGGTCCTGCTGAATGCGCATGTCTCGTGCTGCACAGCTAACTCTAATGCTAGTTTCCCACATGGCTGTTTTTCGCACACCGATACTGGTGCACGCTCATGCCTCACGCTGCACAGCAAACTCTAATGCTGGTTTCCCAAACAGATGGTTTTCGTGCATGGACCCTGGTGCAAACTCATGCCTCACGCTGCACAGCACACTCTAATGCAGGTTTCCCACACAGCTGGTTTTCGCACACGGATCCTGGTGCACTCTCATGCCTCACGCTGTAAAGCACACACTAATGATAGTTTTCATATATGGACCCTGGTGCACGCTCGTGTCTCATGTGGCACAGCACACTCTAATGCTGGTTTTCCATAATACTGTTTTTAAGGCACAGGTCCTTGTGCACACTTGTGTCTCACACTGCACAGCACACTTTAATGCCGGTTTCCCACATGGCTGGTTTTCACTCACAGAACCTGGTGCACGCTTATGCCTCATGCTGCACAGCACAATCTAATCTAAAGGTTTTCAAATGGGGGCGTTAGAGGGCGTCTGGCAAAATGGCCACACTGCTGTGAGGCTCTGCACGGCCGAGCCACAAACCCCCAATTATCTGCTGCATCTCGTACGTTTGATAGCTGACAATTACCTGTGCGAATTCCTGGTATTCTGCGGTGTCCCTCGGTGGTGGATTTGCCTCTGACGATTCACTGCTTGCGGCTCGACGTACCTGTGCTGTCTCGCTACCGTGACTCTGCAAATGGCGGCCGCCATGCTGCTTTAGGCCGTACTTAGAGGCGGAGTCTGGTGCTTGACCTGGATCTATGTGCGGTGTCTCCTGCTCTGTTGAGGCAGAACGACTACCTGCTGACGCTGCCTGCCTTGCTCCGATCCTGAGGGCCGGGTGCCGGAGAAGTGAGCCATTGCCCGTTTGCTGGTGCGGGTGCCGGGGGCTGCTCGGATCGTGAGGAGCAGGCACCCGGGGCTGCAGTCATCATCCTCCCCACGTCTTCTGCTGGTGTGCGGTGACTCTAAATTCCGGACGCCCGTCGGCGCCGGCAGCGGTGAGTGGGGCTGGGGTCGGGTAGAGGCATGGGCTGCGGCAGCGGGATCGGGCCTTAATCCAGGACCTTGCCCTGATTGCTGCAGCTGGCACGGGGCGCGATGTTGCGGTTAGGCTCCCGCGTGTCGCCTTCGGCTTATTTGGAGATCCCCTCGGCCTTTCAGGTGCCGCTTCCCTTGGGACTCTTGAGCGGCCCCCGAGCCTGTGGACAGTGCTGCACCGACGCTTCAGCCCTAGTCACATGACAGCTTCTCAGATACCACCATTGAAGGACGGGGGCCTGGGGGCATAACTTCTCAGCTCTGGGACCTTGGCTGGTGTGCTGAGGTGACTGCGGAGCGCAGCGCTGTCGACCTAGATCTTGGGGGTTAACAGTGGCCTGGATTGGAGGCCTCCTGCTGATCACTGCTTCTGTGGGCCCGCAAAGGTACTCCTTCTGGCCTCCTATCTCTCTTGACTGTGTATGGCACTTACCTGCTGGTAAGGGCTTCCACTGCTACCACTTGCGGACCTGCTGTGGGGGGGAGTGTCCCTGGCGGGGGCTGATTCTGCATTGTTTGGAGTTTACGACTATCCCCCCCAGTTAAGTTATTTCTCGGCCCTCGTGAACCATTGCACGACCACCTGTGCTTCTATCCTTGGCTCAGGTGTATACGACCGGGCGAGCTAGGTCTGGGGCCATGGGGAGAACTGACAAGTCGCAGCCACGCCTGACTCGAATCGTGGAAGACTACCAAGACCATGCAGAAGGCTGCGTCGGACTCTGAGGCTGACTCCTTAGCGAAGGGCCCACCCACGCTGGAATCCACGTTGATGGATATGCAGCGCTCACTGCAGTCTATTGAATGCATGACGGCTGCGGTAAATACCCGTCTTGATCACGTCTCCTTCCAACTTGAAAAACAGAATGCCCAGGTGAATGAGGTGGAACAGAGGGTGTCAGCGACGGAGGACGACCTTAGTTCTGTAGCAGGCAAAACCTCCAGCATGGAGAAAGTTCCTCCCTCATTCAGGCAAAGAACGAGGACTTAGAAGCGCGGTCCCGGTGCAACAATATCCGTATTACTGGGCTGCCAGAGTACACAAATGTGGGTAAAATGGAGACTTATATTGAACGCCTCATCGTAGATATCTTTGGTTCGGATCAATTATCCAGCATGTTTATAGTGGAGCGTGCCCATTGTTCCTTAGCTGCTCACACGGTCCCAGGTGCGCCTCCTCGCCCCCTTATCGCTAGAATGTTGAATTACATGGATCGTGACACTATCCTCCAAATGGCCAGAGAGAAAGGCGCTATCGTCCATCAGGGTAACACATTGGCCATTTTTCCTGATTTCACGGTGGCTGTCCAGGCGGCCCGCCGAGAATTTGGTGGTGTGAAAAATGTTTTGCAGGCTGAGGGGGTCTCTTATGCGATGTTGTACCCGGCCCGACTCCGCATCGGGGTGGATGGCGACAGCAAGATATTCTCATCCCCAAGGGCCGCGATGGACCACGCCAAGCAGCTGAAGCGCAGGAGATGGGACTCTACTACTGCTCCTGCGGCAGAGGAGTAGGGGTGGGATGTATCGACAAGCTTGGGGCTTCTTGTTTTTCTGCGACTCCCTTTTATGTCTGCTGTCGCTTTCCTTTTGCTCTAATTTCTAATGTTGATCATTTTTATGTAACATATTCTTCTGTGCAAGCACTGATGCGCCTTTGTAACTTCCACGTGGCTGTTCACAGACTCTTATTGCCAGTTGGCCCTTTTCCTTGTCCTGTGGCTACCTTATGTGTGGTTGGAGCGTGGGTCCCATAAGGGTTCATGGCCATCGGCATTTAGTCATGGGCATGGTGGCAGGCTCATCTTTAGAATCACTACCATCCAGATGCCTTGGAATTCTGTTTAAGACTGTTTGCCACACTTGTTCTATGCATGCAGTTCAATGTATTGTACAAGCTTGGCCACCTCCCACCTATGGGAGGCTAGCAGCACTCTGTGCCCCCTGATGATGGGTGTACCCCAAATGTACTCTTTAGTTGTTGGGTTGTGGGGGGAGGAATGGGGTAGGGTATTGGGATGGCTTTGGCATGTTGGGGCAGCTGAAGTGGGTGGGGCGTGGGGGTGGTTCTTTTTTGGGAAGGCAGAATGTAGTTAGCATTTTTAAACTTCATAAGTGGTTGCACATGAAGCTTGGATGCCATCTATTAGATATATATATATATATATATATATATATATATATATATATATATATATATATATATATATATATATATATATATATATATATATATATATATATATATATATATATATATATATATATATATATATATATATATATATATATATATATATATGGGTCCATATATGTCAGGTCCTTCATGATGACTAGTGGGATCCAGTTCCTTACTTGGAATGTTCGTGGCCTAAATACGCCTAAAAAAATCAGGGCGGAGTTTGCATACTTAGATCGTATGGGAGTGCAGGTTGCCCTCCTACAAGAAACTCACCTGACTGGGGAATCAGCTATCAAAGTGGGCTCTCGTTGGGCGGGGGTTCGGCTCTTCTCCTTTTTTTCATCCTATTCTAGGGGCGTGCTGACCCTGGTGAAGAAAGGTATATCCTTCACTGTGATTAGATCTGAAACTGATGCTTGTGGTCGGGTTGCGATTGTGCATGGCCGTTTGTCTGGAGAGAGTGTGTTGATTGTGAATGTTTACTGACCGAACGTGGATGACCCTTCGTTTTACTCTGATGTGTGGCGTCAGATATCGTCGTTCCCCCCGGCATTGGTCATATGGGAGGGGATTTTAATCTGTGTTTAGATGCTACCTTGGACCGAACTGACAGTAGTGTGGCCCGACCCAAATGTGCGGCAGATGTTTTGCTGGGGCTTCTAGATACTGGTCACTTACATGACGTCTGGCGTAGATGTCATCCTTCAAGTTGGGAGAGCACGTTCGCTTCCTCAGTGCATGGGTCATGGTCCCGCATTGATTTTTGGTTGGTATCGGAGACGGTTTGCACCTGGACGACAGAGGTATCACATGGGGCTCGCACTTTATCGGACCACTCCCCGGTATTTCTAGCGTTACAGATTCCTATGTATCAGACGCCACCTTTTGCTTGGTGGCTGCAGCCTTCGGAGCTCAAGGACCCAGTATTCAAGCACATTATAGCAGACGCCATCAAACATTATTTTAGAGAAAATGAGGGGACTGTAGAAAGTGTGGGAACGCTTTGGGAAGCCTTTAAAGTTACTGTACGGGGGGCTTGCATAAGTGTCCAGTCCGGGGTATTGTGGGATATTCGGCATCGGATAAAGAAGCTAGAATCTGACATCTCCAAGTTGGAGCGGGACTATGACTCTGACCCAACCACTGCCAAACTGGCCCCCATACGGGAACTGGTTACAGACCATAATTAGACTGTTGACCAAGAGCTGTTACATTGTTCCCGGCGCCGCACAGCGCGTTACTATGGTGAGGGTGGCCGCCCTGGCCATTCGCTGGCGCAGAAGGTGTCTGAACCGAGTAGCCAGGAAACCATAACTGAGCTCCTGAATGAGGCGGGGGAGGCCCGGCACTCGACCACTGATCTCTGTGACTTCGCTCCGGGAGGCCCTACTGGTCACGCTACTGAAACCGGATAAACCGGCAAATCAATGCGGATCGTATCGACCACTTTCTATTATCAATATAGATGCAAAGATTTTGGCAAAAATGATAGGGCCCGATTCACAGAACTAACTTAAGACAAAATCCTAAACTTACTACCATTTTGGTATTCACAGAAGGCACTTACTCATTTTGGTATTCACAGAAGGCACTTACTCATTTCGGTATTCACAGAAGTTAGGAGTCCTAACTTTAGGACTCCTAAATGCCTTTTGTGAATACCGAAAGTCTTAAAATTATGATTTTTCTCAGTTTAGTAGTAGTATAGTTAGGACTCCTAACTTTAGGACTCCTAAATGCCTTCTGTGAATACCGAAAGTCTTAAAATTAGGATTTTTCTCAATTTAGTAGTTCTAAATCTAAACTTAGGACTACAAAATTGAGAAAAATCCTAATTTTAAGAATTTCGGTATTCACATTTAGGAGTCCTAAAGTTAGGAGTCCTAACTATACTACTACTAAACTTCGAAAAATCCTAATTTTAAGACTTTCGGTATTCACAGTAGGCATTTAGGAGTCCTAAAGTTAGGAGTCCTAAACTTAGGACTACTAAATTGAGAAAAATCCTAATTTTAAGAATTTCGGAATTCACAGAAGGCATTTAGGAGTCCTAAAGTTAGGAGTCCTAACTATACTACTACTAAACTGCGAAAAATCCTAATTTTAAGACTTTCGGTATTCACAGAAGGCATTTAGGAGTCCTAAAGTTAGGACTCCTAACTTCTGTGAATACCGAAATGAGTAAGTGCCTTCTGTGAATACCAAAATGAGTAAGTGCTTTCTGTGAATACCAAAATGGTAGTAAGTTTAGGATTTTGTCTTAAGTTAGTTCTGTGAATCGGGCCCATAGCTTTTAGAATACAACCACTGGTTCCACAATTGGTATTGCCAGATCAGTCTGGGTTTGTCATGGAGCGCTCCACCATGCATAATTAGCGCACGCTTTTTTCTACTCTGCATTACTTTGAGTCAGACTTCCAAGTGGTGGCTGTGCTGCTAGACGCAGCTAAGGCCTTTGACTCTCTACTGTGGCCTTTTATGTTCACAGTATTGATTAGAATGGGCTTTCCCCCTTTCTTCTTGCAGTGGCTAAGGGTTCTGTACAGTGACCCGGTTGCCCGAGTGCGGGTTAACGGGTGGGTGTCATCATTGTTTCCCATCAGGAGAGGCACAAGGCAGGGGTGCCCATTGTCGCCTATGCTATTTGCCTTAGCAGTGAAACCCCTTGCCTGCAAGCTGCATCAAAAACACGCTGCAGCTGCACTACAGTTCCGGCAACGACCATTGATAGTCTCCCTTTATGCGGATGACATGCTGCTTTATGTTCGCAAACCTGCTGTCCACCTATGTGCACTCCTCAGGGAGTACGTACAGTTTGAGCGCTTCTCTGGCCTAGGGATCCACTGGTCCAAATCTGTGGTGTTTCCGCTAACTGCAGGTGCTAAAGAAGTGGAGCTGGACTTTCCCTTGTCATGGACATCTGACCCTGTGAAATATCTGGGGGTCTGGGTCCACAGGGACCCGGATATGGTTGTCACTGAGAATTACGGCCGCACGGTTACCCGTATTTCTGAACAGGCTATGAGATGGGTGCACATGCCCCTCTCCCTGGCGGATAGGATTGCGGTTGTAAAGATGGTGTTCTTGCCTAAATTGTTGTATTTATTTGTCAATATCCCTATAAAATTGAATGTGTGCGGAGGTAAGAAGCCCAGGTGTAGATGGGATCTGTTAGTGCAGCCTTTTGATCGGGGAGGTTTCGAGGCTCCTGACCTTCGCCTCTATTATCTGTGCGCTCAAGCGCAATTTGCGCACTATTGGAATTTCCCACTGCGGTTTCAGCCCCATGTGGCTATTGAGGCAGATGCTGTACTTCCTGTTCCATTGCTGGCAGTGACTCCCTCGGGGGGGGTCGGGTGGTCCACGGTCTGAGATCAACCCCACACAGTGCACGGCGTGGGCCTGTCGCATGCTGGCTATGAGGGCGCATTACGCTACCTGTATGCGCCGCTGCTGCCTCTAGCATCACACCCAGAAATCTCTGCGGCAAGGGCGGGGCCTGACCTATGGGAGTTGGCTGCAGCTGGCATCTCTCGGCTGGGTGACTTATACGCGGGGGGATGCTTGCAAACGCTACAAGAGGCATAGAATGGTGCAGAGCGTGGTTTTATGTTCAACTTCACATACGTCCGGGTTTGTCAAGCTGTCCGTGCGGCGTATCCGGCTTATCCTGCTGAGCCCACCATTCTACTAGCACTGCAGGTGCTGCTGACAGGAGAGAGTTGAAAAAAGCTAATCACAAGACTCTATAATGCCTCCTTGCGTGAACGCGATCTGGAGGAACGTCCCTCTTGCGTGCGTTGGCGGCTGGTACTGGGCACTCCTATTTCACCTGAGGTCTGGAAAGCGTGCTGCCAGCTTACGCGCCGCCTCACTGCCAATTGCAATCTTCGAATTATCCATTTTAAGTTCCTGCATCAGGTATATTACTCCCCCCTACAGTTATATAGATATGGTCTCAGAGATACCGCAGACTGTGTGAGGAGTGGGGCGGCAGACGCAGATTTTTTCCATGTTGCCTGGCTATGTGCGAGGGTGTATGCTTTTTGGACTGCGGTGGTGACTATTCTATCAGAAGTGGTGCTGGAACCTGTGTGCTGTACCCCTGAGTTATGCTGGGGTATGTTAAGCGCCTTAAGCCCTGCAATAGGCACATTGTTGCAGTCTCCACTCTTCTCGCAAAAAGGGCAGTGGCGCAGTGCTGGGGAGCAAAAACGTCGCCTACTATAAAAAAGTGGCTCCATGATTTGGTGTACTGTAAGAACCAGCTTCAGATATATGAGGAGGAACTGCCGGAATCATCTCGACCTAAAGATTTTTGGGCCCCCTTGACGGAGTATCTGGGGTCCCACCCGGACCTACTGTGAGCGTTATGCGGTGTGACTTCTTTAGGCTCCGGTTCTCCTTAGTGTTTAGGCTATAGGGAGGGGCTGGCCTGCTCAATGGGTGATTGTCGATTGAGGTTGGTCCTGGAGTTGGTCTTAGTACTAGGCTCTGGGTTGAATAGGGGGAAGAGCTTTCTTTGGATTTGTTCTTGGTATAATTTTGCATAAATGGATGTCTTGTTGTCCGAAATGTACTGTAATTCTGCTATTGTTCTGCCTGGGTGTGGGTGTGGCAGGGGGTGGGGGGAGCTGTGGGTTTGCAAAGATTCTATTGTTTACTATGGCGTGTACTTTGATTGTCCAGCTTGTTTTAAAATCAATAAAATAAACTTAAAAAAAAAAGGTTTTCAAATGAGTTTCTCCTACTGCAGGCAGACAGGCTTTCCAGCAACATTCTGAACTGGGGCGGTGGTGTGAACTAAAGAATGATGATGGATTAAACCCAGATCAGTTGACTGGGGGTGAGTGTTTGATTTGCTCAAACGCTCCGTCCATCATCCCCTTTGGTATCGCTTTGTTCGTCCTAAGTTGGCAGGGTATGCCCAGACGTGGGTCCCTTGCTCACTTTGCCACTGGATTCAAGATAGCTGGCTGATGAGGGTTATGAACCCGAAACCAGTCCCAGGATGCTTGTTTCCGGTCCAGGGAAGACATGGCTTGGCAGTTTGTGCTGGACTGTTCCCATGATTGTCAAAAAAGGAGGGGTTTAGCCCAAAGGATTAGAGGGTAGGTAGGGCTTATATAGGACTGTTCCCATGAGGCACAGGGTCAGACTGATTTGCATATGGCCATGTCTGAACTGGGGTGGTGGAGTGAGCTAAAGAATGATGATGGATTAAACCCAGATCAGTTGACTGGGGGTGAGTGTTTGATTTGCTCAAACGCTCCATCCATCATCCCCTTTGGTATCGCTTCCTGCAACATTCAGCGCTCCATTCGTGCTTTCAATTTCCAAGCAGCCCGGGACAATGGCAGCTGCTTCTTTGCAAGGAAATAGGTCTCGTATTTACAAGACTTTGAGATATTAGCATTGTAAATGACAATGTTTTTTATTTATGTGTTAATTACAAAACAGATAAATAAAAGGCATTGTCATTTACAATGCCGATAGCTTAAACTCTAGCAAATGCGAGACCTATTGCATTGCTAATGCTTGTTTTTGTTTGCAGTGGAGTGATCAGTTAGAAAAAGAGAGTTAAAGCTATTGGCATCGTAAATGTAAATATTTATGTGTTATAGAGTAGAGTCGGTGTATGTGGTGTGTAGTGGAATTATGTGGCTACCATCCAGATAATGTGAGCATTTAAGAAGCAGAGGTGCAGTTAGGATGGATGGGTTGGTGGAATGATAGCTATTTGTATGAATGCTTGAATGGATGGATGGCTGTACATGCATTGATGTCTGGGTGATCAGTTGAATGAAAAGATGATAGGTGATGCATGGGTAGGAAAGTTACAGATGGTTGGTATGGGAAAGAAAAAGATGGACACATAGGGAAAATATTTATAAAAAGGAAAGTGTTGTACTTTATTGGACCTTTGGTCGAGACTGGATGATATATCAGGCTACATGGTGGCCCAGATCTCAATAACCATAAAATCCCATTTACAATTCAGAAGTTGGTGGTGGTTGTGTGCCCTTACCCTGAAACTAAGCTTCATTGTCAGCTGCTTGGATGCCTGCCTAATCTGCAGTTTTCCAACACAATATTACACTTGGACGCTGGTTTAACCCATTCAAATCTTAAATGCTGTGTTCCATCAAACCTTACAAGAGACAGTTACTAATTATGACTGATGAAGGAAAAGCCTGATGACTGGTCCCATTTATAGCACTTGCATGTGGTGTTCTGCACGTTGCAAGGACACGTTGACAATGCCCTGTTGAAGAACACAATTATGCCACTCTGTGGCATTGAGACTGCCAAATATAGGTCTATTTGTAAACTCTCTGGTGCATGACATGCACACAAAGGGCATGCTACATGTTTCTGGAGACTTGCAACTTGTAACCGTGTGAGGGCAAGGAAGGGATGACATGACTGGCACAGCAGGGGCAGCATTACCGTCTTTGTTCTGAGGACTGCAACATTTCCCAGTGAGCCTTCACAGCAGCAGCTTCCCAGTATCTCTGTTGCTTACTTGATTGGAAGAACAAACAGATGATATCATATTCTGAGGCCGTATTACAGATGACTGCGCCAGCGCTAATTGTCACTGTGCGCCAAACGGCATTACAGAGGATCAGTCTGTAATGCACCGTGATGTTGGTGAAGACTTTGAACTTTGTGCTTATAAGCGTTTGCGTCTGTGTGCATATTGTATTAGCGCACAGACGCAAATGCACATAATCACAGACATACTCTGGTGCACAGCGACAATTAGCGCTGGCGCACTCGTCTGCAGTACGGCCCCAGAATGTTTAAGATACTGCTTTAGTTGATGGGTCTAGGTGAAAGTCCTTATTCTCTCACCAAACACCTGACCCATACATTCATTGAAGCACTACGAAGAAGAAATAAGGCTGCACTGCGCTCTGAAAAAACAATAGTCTAGCCTCACAAATCAGAAGTATAACTATACCCAAAGCACGCTCCAGAAACATTTTGTATGCCTTGCAAAGTTGCAGATAACAGTTTCAGGTGTTCAGCATGTATTATATTAAACAGCACTCCTGCCGAACTTGTGATGCTGTACCTGCCCGGACAGCCCACCACCCCTGCCCTACCTGAACAAATGGAGCTCCAAGGCCATGCGCGTTGCCTGCTCCAGCTTTGCCAGGCCCAGTTTCACCTGCTTCTGCTGCAGCAGCGTGGACCCCATGGTCTCGTTGCTGTCTTCCAGGGCCTCCAGCAGTTCAGCCAGCACCGGAGGCAGAAGGAAGGCAAAAACTGGATTATTTTGACCAGCGCAGCACCCTTACTTTGTCACCCTAAGGGCGCCATATTAGTTACGGTACTTTCAACGCTGAAGATAATCTGTTTAGGATGCGCCATCTTGGTTAAGGGTTCGCAAACTGTGTAATCATGGTTGAGGGCTCGTGAACCTAATTCAGCGGCAGCAACACAAAACAAGTACTAGCGAAAGAAGCGAGACGGCTCTTAGCAGAGGCACTGTCACACGGAGGGCAGACTTCATGCATTTAAGTTCACAGCATCCAGGCGAGCCACCACTATTTTATTCTCACCACTGACTGATGAGAGAAATGGGGGGTTGTGGGCCGGTAATGAGAGAAATGCAGGGGTGGGCGGCTGTACATATGAACTGGGCTTTACATTTGTTGCACAGTGATAAAGCATGGCATGCCGCGCTGCCACAATAAGAAAAAATAGTTCTACCCAACAACAGATGAAGGATGCAAGCGGAAAGAAACTGTATTTAGGCGATGCTCCTCTGTGAAAAACTGAAGTGAGGTATCACTGCATGAACCACTTAGGAGGCAACAAAGAAGAGCGACACTGGACTGAACCAATGTTAAGCAGCAGACTCCTTTATCAATATAACAGGTCTTCCAGACAGCACATGTGTGTTCCCTAGGCTCAACCTAAAAAGCAATACAACTATGTATTTTTTTTCCTTTTGACATTTACACCTACAACAAGAAGCACACAAAGCAGTCCTTTAAAAATATGCATTTCTTCTATGATTGCAAGAAATTGGATTCATATTTGGGGTGGTCAACTATGCATCTCAAGAAATATTCACAACTCGAGACAGCGTGGACCTTCATAGTCACTAATTAACCTAAGCTCCACCCACTGATAGGAATGGTGTAGATAAGACAGGCTTAATTTAGGGCAACGTGTGACTTATTTATCCACTGTCAGAACAGTAATAAAGTAAAAAACACCAAGCAATAAAAATACCAAACCGAATTATAAAAATAGAGTAAAATGTAATAAGCCAAAGGACACCAAAACAAGACTAATCCATTAAGGGATACATCAGATCTGAATTTTAAAGATTAAAGTGATAATAGCACTGAAAAGGAATACACACCATTGATAGTCAATGGCCACAGTAGAGTTTTTCCTTGGGACTCAGTCTCTGAAATTGAAGTCAAAATCCTTCAGTGGGTCAAGCCCCCAGGCTGTATCCGACGGTCAGCTCCATGAGGCCTGGTACCTTATCGATCAGGGCACACTGATTTGCTGCTGCGGCGAAGCTCCAAGTGGGAGAAACCACTTTCTTCAAACCAGCGTGGCTATGCCGTGGGTGGATAAAATGGGTTTGTGTGTTCCGGTCCTCTTGAGAACTGGAAATCTAAAACCTTGTAGGTACCAACTTTTCAGAGGTGATATGACAAGTGCAGTTAGACACAGCTCAGGTTTCCAGGACCTGAGAAACAACAGTTGGAAGTCAAGACTCACTCCAGGAGAGGCCATCAGCAGGTATCAAGTCAGGTCCAGTTGTTATTGGTCAGCTGGGCACTTCATGGAAAAGTCCTCTTGCATCTTGTTGTGGCCCTATAGCTATACAGGTCAATAGGCGTCTACTTTTTTGTCCCGGTTACAAGGGAAAGCAAGCCCAATCCTTCAAGGCTCTGCTCTAGTTACAGAAATCAGGTCTGGTCCTCTTCTCTTATTCCACAGGTCCATAAAGTGTGATTAAAAAGTGTGTCTTGAGGTTCCATATTCACGCTTGGTACCAACGAGTGTATTGCTCCTAATGGCGCTCAAAGCGAATGGGTAAAAGTTCCTAGGGTTAACTCTACCCGCTTTTGAAACTGTTCCTGTTTGCCCTTCTGTAAACAATCCCACAGTGCCCCCTCACTCTCAAATTCCAAGATGGAGAAATCCTTTTCTCTTTATGCAGAGTCTGTGTGCACTGCCTTCCCAGATGTATGACCAGAGAAATCAGCACTCTCCTTCTCTGAGGTCACCCTACACCAGTTCTGGAGGTAGCATTTGGGGCCAGCCTAATAAGAAGGACATAAGCCCGGACCTCTCCAGATGTTACCAAACATTTGCATGTTACAGGGGACACCCCTTCGAAGTAAATTAAGTTCCTGGGCCAACCCCACTGGTCTTTCTGCCAGGAGAAGGGAAAAACAACTCCTGATTCCCAAGCCATTGTACCTGCCCTATGATAATTTTTCATACCATTCATCATGGCTTATTCCTGGCTGTGCCACTGCTTATGAGAGAATGCAAATTAGCCTTAGCAGCTTCAAGCAGGGAAAAGTTTACTTTCTAAAATATACCGTTCCCTAATATTCATTAAAAATGCGACTTCACACCATTGAATTGGGATTTTAATAACTAATAGAAAATAGTCTTTTCATAATTTTTGTAGCTGGACCCTAACTGGAGAGACCAACATTTATTTTTACAATCGCTTCCCAGTGTTTCCCTTTGGGATAGCAAGAGCCTTCTCACAGTACAAATAGGTTTTGGGTGCAAGTCACTATAAGGGCATGTTAACTGTATATTTCTACTGTTAACTGTATATTACTACTGTTCTACTTTCATAAGCCCTGCACACTGCCTTGTGGGCTATGCAGCCTAAACAGGAGTGACTTTTTGATATTCAAAAGAAATAATTTTACCTAACAAAAACTTTTTGTTGAATGAATGCACAGTAAATGTTTACAGTGCTGCAGTCAGGAATACACAGGGTAGGCCTGAAGCCATGTTTGCCCTGCTGCTGTAATTGATGGCACTATAGGCACTGCAGTCCTCTATTGCCATTACATTTCCGGACCCTGTGTTCACTTTCTTCATCATATAGTAAGGACATCCAAGCAAGTTAAATATTCCAATGAGAAATAAGCCAAATTAACCATATCTAAGAGGGCACACAGGCACCCTACTAGCAGGGGTAAATTGCACAGAGTTGTTAAAGCCAGCAAAGCAGATATGGGAAAAATCTGGAGGGACGCCACACAAAATATGGTCATTTCCTACAATGATTATTAAAAGGAAGCATAATTGTTACAAATGAATATAGGGCATTTTACACAAAAACCTTTTCATGTGCCAACACTTGGCTGTTTCAGAATAGTAAACATAACCAAATGATATTTGTTTCTGGTGCAGCCCCAGTGTCAGGTCTCTCTTTATTATGAGAGATGTAAATCTTCACTTTTTAGTCTACATTGAGCATTCTGGGACTTTTAGTTACTCTTTTAAGATTGCCAGTATGGAGGAGACTTACTGGCTTGGGAACACTAAAAGTGCTGTGTGAAAATGAACAGTGTAATGGTCAACAACCCAAGGAGGATCCAGACATTCAAATACCTGCAGCGCAAGCTTCACTTTAACAAATAAAAGTTACGGTCAGAGTTTATAAGGTGTACTAGGCGGTTGCTTCAGGTGCAAAGTGAAGGGCATGCCAAATTCAAGGGGAAACATTGCAAATTAAAAAAAAAATTGAAAGCTAAAAAATATCCTTAGTCTCAATATGTTATTTGGTTTTAGGTGGTGGATACTCCCTCTACTTGGTCTGGTTAGTGACTAGCAGCCAATCTTGGGTGCTACTGGTTACAGCACATTCTTCCTTTGCTCAATAGCATTTTGTATTTCACATTTAGAAAACATTTGAAATGGGTAAGTAACAAGACATTTCCATAATGGTTAAGTGAACACAATATTGTTTTCTAACAATGTGTACCAATCTTTCTGTTTTCCAAAATCTTTTTGTATGGGGGTAGCAAACAAAATTGCTCATGCATTAATATATCTTTGTCCCCACTTTTCAAAGTTTCCTTTGAGCCACTGACCAGTTTAAATGGCCTTTTATTTTGTAGACGCATACAGTCTTGTTTTGCATTTAATTTCACAGCTTTCACATCTGCTTCCTTCGGAGTATACCAAATATAATGGCCTGTACAGCCTATAATATTTGGTAGCCCCCATTTTTCTGAAGATTGAACTTGCCAGGATACAATTTGACATGGCCTTATGTTGGCTGTATGAACACATTACTTTTTCTACCAGATAGAATCCTTGCTTGAGTTTTCAAACATCTTTTCCTAAAGTGATACCACATATTACAGCTCATGCATTTCTGTAAAATCTGATTTCCCCTACTTTTCAACTCAAGTTGCCTTTTTTTATACCAGATTGCTGTATCTTTTCATATTTGTGATTTCATTCCACACGCTTTCACATCAGGGTCCTTCTGGGGATGTTAAATATAATGCTTTATAAGGGCTGTAATATTTGGTGTTCCCTATGTTTCTCGGGTTAGAGCTTACCAGGATTCAATTTGACATGGCAAACTTGGGGCTCCATGAACACAGTTTGGGGCATATCAAAAACGAGTCGATAGAAAATTATTGCCGCTTTTGCGGCCGTTTTCGGCCGAAAAGCGGCGATACTTTTATCACCTAATTAGCAAGGTCACGCTAACGCGTGAAACCTTGCTTTAGCGTACGAAATCTTAACGCCCAGCTTTGCATCTCTAATGAGATGCAAAGTGGGCGTTCCTGACCTGACATGACAGGAGAAATGTTGCTAAGTGACATTTTCCTATCATCAAGCCCCACGCTATGAAGCATAGCGGCAGGAAAAGTAGCGATAACCCCTGTTATCACTACTTTCCTTACGCCTGCTTCAGGACTGACTTAGCCATGATATCCTATGGAAGGTGGATATCATGGCTAAGTTTGTGAGTCCCTATCAACAAGCTAACGCCACATTTCGTGAGATTATCGCTCGGTTTCCAGCGATAATCTCACGTTAGGCAGTTAGCGCTAGGATTTTTATCGCTTTTGAGATAAGCGTTGCTAATAGCACGCTATCTCAGCGATAAAAATCCACGCTAGCCGGCGATAATTATCCTAGCGCTACAGTATCTTTTCACATTTAGTACATCATTCCACAAGATTTTGCCCCCTATATTCCTGCCAAATAGCACCGGTTACTGTGTTTTCCAACATCTTTTACTGTGGGGATATCTCATATTACTGCTCCTGCATTGCTGTAATTTCTGATATCCCCTACTTTTCAACGGTTACCTTTTAGCCACTGACCAATTCAAGTTACCTTTTATGTGATAGTAGATTACACTAATTCTTTGCATTTTTCATTTGATTCCACAAGCGTTCACATCTGGTTCCTTTCGGAGATACCAAATATAACGCCTTGTTTGGGTTATACTATTTGGTATCCCTTATATTTCTTGAGTTAGAGCTTACCAGGATTCAATTTAACATGGCATTCTGTGGACAAATTATTTTCCTGCCAAATAGCACCCTTACCTGTGTTTTCCATAATATTTTACTGTGGGATACCACATATTATGGCTTCTGCAGTGCTGTAATATCTAGAATTTCCAACTTTTCAAGCATTACCTTTTAGCCACATATCAACTTAAGTTGCCTTTTATTTGCTAGCAGACTGCTATATCTTTTCACATTTTTTAATTCACTGCGCAAGCTTTCACATCTAGTTCCTTTGGAGGATACCAAATATAATGTCTCATAAGGGCTATAATATTTGGTATCCCCTATGTTTCTCGGGATAGACCATACCAGGATTCAATTGGACATGACATTCTGTTGTCTGGGTGAACAAAGTATTTTCCTGCCAAATGGCATCCTTCCCTCCGTTTTCCATAATATTGTATTATGGGGATACCACATATTACAGCTTCTGCATTGCTGTAATATCTGGTACCATATATAATGGAATCTACCGCCTATAAAATTTGGTATCCCTTGTGTTTCTCGGGTAAGAACTTACAAAGATTCAATTTGACGTGGTCCAATGTTGGATGGCTTACCACAGTATTCGTTTGCCAATAAGCGCCCTTCCTTTTGCTTTCCAACATCATTTACTATGGGGATACCAAGTATTTGGGCTCACGCATTGCTGTAACATCTCGTATCCCCTACTTTCCATGGGTTACCCTTTAGCCATTGACCACTTAAAGTTGTCTTTTATTTGGTAGCAGATTACAGTATCTTTTCACATTTTTTACATCATTCCATAGGAATTTACATCCAGTTCGCTTAGGGGATACCAAATATAATAGCCTATATGGCCTTTAATATTTTGTATCCCCTGTGTTTCTCGAGTTGGAAATTACCAGGGTTTAATTTGATATAGTCTTATGTTGAATGGGTGAGCAAATTGTTGCTATGCCAAGTAGCACCCTTTTTTTTCGCTTTAAAACATCATTTAGTATGGGGATACCAAATAATATGACCCACATATTGCTGTAATATCTTGTATCCCCTATGTTTCATTGGTTACCCTTTAGCCATTGACCAGCTGAAGTTGCCTTATGTTTGATAATAGACTTCAATACCTTCTCACATTTTTACATCATTGCACAAGATTTTACATCCGGTTCCCTTAGGGGATGCCAAATATAATGGCTTTACCGGGTACAATATTTGGTATACCCAGTGTTTCTCGGGTGAGAAGTTACCAGGATTCAATATGACATCACCTTATGTTGCATGGGGGAACACAGTATTTCTATATCAAATATCACTCTTCCTTTTGCTTTCCAACATCATTTAATATGGGGATACCAAATATTATGGCTCACTCATTGCTGTAATCTCTTGTATCCCGTATGTTTCATGGGTTACTCTTGAGCCATTGAAAAGTTGAAATTGCCTTTTATTTGATAGCAGCTACAGTATCTTCTCACATTTTGTACATCATTCCACAAGATTTTGCATCTGGTACCTTTAGGGGATACAAAATATAATAGCCTATACGGCCTATAATATTTGGTATCCCCAGTGTTTCTCGGGTTAGAAGTTACCAGGATTCAGTTTGACATCGCGTTATGTTGGCGGGGAGAGCACAGTATTTCTATACCAATATCACCCTTCCTTTTGCTTTCCAACATCATTTATTAAGGGGATACCAAATATTATGGCTCACGCATTGCCATCATAACTTGTATCCCCTATGTTTCATGGGTTACCCTTCAGCCATTGACCAATTGAATTTGCCTTTTATTTGATAGCAGACTACAGTATCTTTTCACATTTTGTACATCATTCCACAAGATTTTGCCTCCGATACCCTTAGGGGATACCACTTATAATAGCCTATACAGCCTATAATATTTGGTATCCCCAGCGTTTCTCGGGTTAGAAGTTACCAGGATTCAATTTGACATTGCCTTATGTTGGATGGAGGAGCACAGTATTTCTATACCAAATGGTACCCTTCCTTTTGCTTTCCAACATCATTTACAACAGGGATACCAAATATTATGGCTCCCGCTTTGCTGTAATATCTCGTATCCCCTATGTTTCATGGGTTACCTTTTAGCCATTGACTAGTTGAAATTGCCTTTTGTTTGATAGCAGACTACAGTATCTTTTCACATTTTTGTACATCGTTCCACAAGATTTTGCATCCGTACCCTTAGGGGATAGCAACTATAATAGCCTATACGGCCTATAATATTTCGTATCCCCAGTGTTTGTCGGGTTAGAAGTTATCAGGATTCAATTTGACTTTGCTTTATGTTGGATGCAGGAGCAAGTTATTTCTATACCAAATAGCACCCTTCCTTTTGTTTTCCAACTTCATACACTTTGGGGATACCAAATATTATGGCTCACGCATTGGTGTCATATCTCGTATCCCCTATGTTTCATGGGTTACCCTTGAGCCATTGAAAAGATGACATTGCCTTTTGTTTGATAGCAGACTACAGTATCTTTTCACATTTTATACATCAGTCCACAAGATTGTGCATCTGTACCCTTAGGGGATACCAACTATAATATCCTATACGGCCTATAATATTTGGTATCCCCAGTGTTTCTCGGGTTAGAAGTTAACAGTATTCAATTTGAATTTGCCTTATTTTGGATGCGGGAGCACAGTATTTCTATATCAAATATCACCCTTCCTTTTGCTTTCCAACATCATTTAATATGGGGATACCAAATAGTATGGCTCACTAATTGCTGCAATATCTTGTATCCCGTATGTTTCATGGGTTACCCTTGAGCCATTGAAAAGTTGAAATTGCCTTTTGTTTGATTGCAGCTACAGTATCTTTTCACATTTTGTACATCATTCCACAAGATTTTGCATCTGGTACCCTTAGGGGATACAAAATATAATAGCCTATATGGCCTATAATATTTGGTATCCCGAGTGTTTCTCGGGTTAGAAGTTACCAGGATTCAGTTTGACATCGCCTTATGTTGGCGGGGAGAGCAAAGTATTTCTATACCAAATATCACCCTTCCTTTTGCTTTCCAACATCATTTATTAAGGGGATACCAAATATTATGCCTCACGCATTGCCATAATATCTTGTATCCCCTATGTTTCATGGGTTACCCTTCAGCCATTGACCAATTGAATTTGCCTTTTATTTGATAGCAGACTACAGTATCTTTTCACATTTTTTACATCATTCCAGAAGATTTTGCCTCCGATACCCTTAGAGGATACCAATTATAATAGCCTATACTGCCTATAATATTTGGTATCCCCAGCGTTTCTCGGGTTAGAAGTTACCAGGATTCAATTTGACATTGCCTTATGTTGGATGGAGGAGCGCAGTATTTCTATACCAAATGGTACCCTTCCTTTTGCTTTCCAACATCATTTACAACAGGGATACCAAATATTATGGCTCCCGCTTTGCTGTAATATCTCGTATCCCCTATGTTTCATGGGTTACCTTTTAGCCATTGACTAGTTGAAATTGCCTTTTGTTTGATAGCAGACTACAGTATCTTTTCACATTTTTGTACATCATTCCACAAGATTTTGCATCTGTACCCTTAGGGGATAGCAACTATAATAGCCTATACGGCCTATAATATTTAGTATCCCCAGTGTTTGTCGTTATCAGGATTCAATTTGACTTTGCCTTATGTTGGATGCAGGAGCAGGTTATTTCTATACCAAATAGCACCCTTCCTTTTGCTTTCCAACTTCATACACTATGGGGACACCAAAGATTATGGCTCACGCATTGGTGTCATATCTCGTATCCCCTATGTTTCATGGGTTACCCTTGAGCCATTGAATAGATGACATTGCCTTTTGTTTGATAGCAGACTACAGTATCTTTTCACATTTTATACATCAGTCCACAAGATTTTGCATCTGTACCCTTAGGGGATACCAACTATGATATCCTATACGGCCTATAATATTTGGTATCCCCAGTGTTTCTCGGGTTAGAAGTTAACAGTATTCAATTTGAATTTGCCTTATGTTGGATGCGGAAGCACAGTATTTCTATAGCAAATAGCACCCTTCTTTTTGTTTTCTAACATCATTTACTAAGGGGATACCAAATATTATGGCTCACGCATTGCCATAACATCTCGTATCCCCTATGTTTCATGGGTTACCCTTTAGCCATTGACCAATTGAGTTTGCCTTTTATTTGATAGCAGTCTACAGTATCTTTTCACATTTTGTACTTCATTTCACAAGATTTTGCATCCGGTACACTTAGGAGACACTCAATCAATCAATCACATAATTTGTAAAGTGCACTACATACCCGGGAGGGTTTCAAGGCGCTGGGGGGGGTGATGCTGCTATTGGTCGAAGAGCCATGTCTTGAGTTGTCTCCTGAAGGTCAGCAGGTCTTCGGTTTGTCGCAGGTGGAGGAGGAGGGTGTTCCAGGTCCTGGCGGCGCGATTGGAGAAGGATCTGCTTCCGGAAGTAGTTCTCTGGATGCGTGGGACCGTGGCCAGGGCGTGGTCAGTGGAGCGGAGTTTCCTGTTGGGTACGTAGAAGGAGAGTCGACTGTTGAGATAGGCTGGGCCGGTTTTGTGGAGTGCCTTGTGTGTGTGGATAAGAAGCTTGAAGGAGATTCTTTTGTCGACGGGGAGCCAGTGTAGGTTCCTCAGGTGGGGGGTGATGTGGTCGCGGCGTGGGACGTCGAGGATCAGGCATGCAGAGGCGTTCTGGATTCTCTGTAGTCTGTTGATGAGTTTGGACGAGGCTCCAGCGTAGAGGGTGTTTCCGTAGTCGAGTCTGCTGCTGACAAGGGCCCGAGTGACTGTTTTCCTCGTGTTTGTCGGGATCCATCTGTAGATCTTGCGGAGCATGCGGAGGGTGTTGAAACAGGTGGAGGAGACTGCGTTGACTTGTTTGGTAATGGAGAGTTTCGAGTCGAGGATGGCTCCCAGGTTGTGTGCGTGGTCGGTGGGGGCCAAGGGGGACCCCAGTGACTTGGGCCACCAGGAGTCGTCCCATGCGGAGGGGTTAGACCCGAGGATGAGGATTTCCGTCTTGTCTGTGTTCAGTTTGAGGCGGCTTTCCTCCATCCAGTCTGCGACGGCCTTCATTCCGTGGTGGAGGTTGGATTTGTTGGTGAGGGAGAGGATCAGTTGAGTGTCGTCGGTGTAGGAGATTATGGTGAGGTTGTGCTGTCGGGCGATGCGTGCTAGTGGTGCCATGTAGACGTTGAACAGCGTCGGGCTGAGGGAGGATCCTTGAGGGACACCGCAGATGATCTCGGAGGCCTCGGATCGGAACGGGGGGAGGTGGACTCTCTGAGTTCTGACGGAGAGGAAGGAGGTGGTCCAGTCTAGGGCCTTGTCTCGGATCCCTGCGTCGTGGAGGCGCGTGCGTAGTGTGTGGTGGCAGACGGTGTCGAAGGCGGCGGAGAGGTCCAGGAGAATGAGGGCCGCTGTCTCGCCATTGTCTAGCAGGATCCTGATGTCGTCTGTGGCGGCGATGAGGGCAGTCTCGGTGCTGTGGTTGCTGCGGAATCCCAACTGGGATGGGTCCAGGATGTTGTTGTCTTCGAGGTGACGGGTGAGCTGGGTGTTAACTATCTTCTCGATGACCTTTGCTGGGAACGGAAGCAGGGAGATGGGTCGGAAGTTCTTGAGGTCGCTCGGATCCGCCTTGGGTTTCTTCAGTAGGGCGTTGATCTCTGCATGCTTCCAGTTCTCAGGGAAGGTGGCGGTCTCGAAGGAGAGGTTGATGATTTTGTGCAGGTGGGGTGCGATGGAATTGCTGGCTTTGTTGAAGATGTGGTGCGGGAGAGGGTCGGACGGGGATCCGGAGTGGATTGTTCCCATGGTCTTAATTGTGTCCTCGATGCTCACGTTGGCCCAGGTTGTCAGGGTGTCATGGGTGGTGGGGTGCGGTGGGTTCGGTTCGGCGCGGTCGGCAGTGGTCATCCGGGGTCTGAAGCTGTTATGGATGTCGGTGATTTTCCGGTGAAAAAAGGTCGCGAGGGAGTCGCACAGGGTTTGCGATAGTGGGATGTCGTTGGCGTTGGAGCTGGGGTTGGAGAGTTCCTTCACGATGGTGAAGAGCTCCTTGCTGTTATGTGCGTTGTTGTCAAGGCGGTCTGTGAAGGAGGTTCTTTTGGCGGTCCTGATGAGGTGGTGGTGGTTGTGGATGGCGTCTTTGTGGGCGGTGCGGCTGTCTGGCGTCTTGTTGCTGTGCCATATGTTTTCCAGTTTCCGGCAGGTGCGTTTTGAGTCGAGGAGTTCCGGGGTGAACCAGCTGACTCTTCTGCTGGTGTCTCTGCTGGTGGGAATTTTCAGCGGGGCAACGGTGTTGGTGCAGTCTTTCATCCAGCGTTCGAGGGTGAGTGCACCCTCATCGGGGTTGGTGGGGTTTGTCGGAGGGTTGAGTGCGAGGCTTGTCTGTAGTTGTTCTTGGGTGACTTTGCCCCAGCAGCGGCGGGGTGTCTGTAGTGTGCGGTGGTGTGTGAGGGGTTTTCGGAAGGAGAAGTGGATGCAGTGGTGGTCTGTCCAGGTGAGTTCGGAGGCATGGCTGAAGGTGACGTAGGGGCTTGAGGAGAAGATGGCAACTAGCGTGTGGCCGGCGATGTGGGTCGGCATCGTGACGAGTTGTTTCAGTCCGAGGTTGGCGAGGTTGGCGATCAGGGTGGAAGAGTTGCTGTCATTGTTGTTCTCCAGGTGATAGTTCAGGTCTCCGAGGAGGATGTAGTCGGTGGAGGTCAGTACGTGCGTGCTGATGAGGTCGGCGATGGAGTCGCAAAATTGTGGCCAGGGTCCTGGCGGTCTGTAGACGAGGGTGCCTCTCAGGGTGGTCTTGGGGTCCGTGTGGATCTGGAAGTGCATGTGTTCGGGGGTGCTGAGGGTATCGTTGGTGTTTGTTGAGACCCTGATGGTGTTTTTGTGGACGATGGTGATTCCTCCTTCGGCCCTGTTGGTGCGGTCTCTGCGTGTGATCCCGTCTGGGATGGCTATGGCCATGTCTGGCGAGGAGGTTTCATTCATCCAGGTCTCGGTCAGGAAGGCGACGTCCGGTGATGTGGTGTCGAGTAGGTCCCAGAGTTCGACGGCGTGTTTGTGTGCGGAGCGGGTGTTGATCAGGATGCATCTAAGCTGGTTGGGTTCCGTCGTGGTAGGCGTCTTGGCGCTTTCGAGGCAGGAGAAGCTGCAGTTCCGGCAGGTGAAGGGGCCGTGGGTGCGCCTCGGGGCGGCCTTGCAGCAGGTGTGGGTCCTTCCTGGGTTGAGAGCGATGAGGGTGTTGGCATCGTAGCAGAGGTGGCGGTCCTCGTGGCTGCTGTGGGGGCCATGGGTTCTGGTGCTGGGCGCGGTCCAGGAGCGGATGGGTGCAGACGGGCTTGCCTTAGGCGCGCCTTTGGCGCGCCAGCGGCGCGCCCACTGCGGGCGGCCGCCCAGCGGCCGCCATATGTGGGGAGGAGGGGAGGGAGAAGCAGCTGGAAGGCAGGAGGTGTGTTTAACAGGGGCAGCGAATGGGCACGGAGGGGGCGGGGCCGCAGGGGAAGCAGCGACAGGGGTAGGGAAGCGGAGCGGGGCGAACTCGGGAAGGGGACAGAATCAGGGGGGCGACAGCAGCGAAAAACGGGGAACAGAATAAAAAGGGGGCAGCAGCAGAGTCAAGACGGGGCACACATAAAATGGGGCAACAGAAGAGTCAAAACGGGCACACAATAAACGGGGGCAACAGCAGAGTGAAACGGGGCACACAATAAATGGGGGCAACAGCAGAGTCAAAACGGGGCACACAATAAAAGGGGGCAACAGCAGAGTGAAATGGGGCACACAGTAAAGGGTGCACAGAACAGAGCAGTGAGCGGGGGGCAGGGGGGCACAGAGGAGGATAGGCAGAGAAGGCAGAGTAGAGCAGATACAAACCAAGGCCACCACCGGCCACCAGGGATGAGGCGCATGTGGAAGCCTGCGGGTGGTGGAGGGCCTCGACTTCGGAGACGATCAGGACACTACAGCGGAGGTGCAGGCGGAGCTGCAGCGGGGGGGAGCGACCTTCCAGAAGGTCACCAAATATAATAGCCTAATGGGCCTATAATATTTGGTTTCCCCAGCGTTTCTCAGGTTAGGAGTTACCAGGATTCAATTTGAATTTGCCTTATGTTGGATGCGGGAGCACAGTATTTCTATAGCAAATAGCACCCTTCTTTTTGTTTTCCAACATCATTTACTAAGGGGATACCAAATATTATGGCTCACGCATTGCCATAACATCTCGTATACCCTATGATTCATGGGTTACCCTTTAGCCATTGACCAATTGAGTTTGCCTTTTATTTGATAGCAACTACAGTATCTTTTCACATTTTATACATCATTCCACAAGATTTTGCATCCGGTACCCTTAGGGAATACAAAATATAATAGCCTATCCGGCCTATAATATTTGGTATCCCCAGTGTTTCTCGGGTTTGAAGTTACCAGGATTCAGTTTGACATCGCCTTATGTTGGCGGGGAGAGCACAGTATTTCTATACCAAATATCACCCTTCCTTTTGCTTTCCAACATCATTTATTAAGGGGATACCAAATATTATGGCTCACGCATTGCCATAATATCTCGTATCCCCTATCTTTCATGGGTTACCCTTCAGCCATTGACCAATTGAATTTGCCTTTTATTTAATAGCAGACTACAGTATCTTTTCACATTTTGTACATCATTCCACAAGATTTTGCATCCGTACCCTTAGGGGAAACCAAATTTAATAGCCTATACGGCCTATAATATTTGGTATCCCTAGTGTTTCTCGGTTTAGAAGTTACCACGATTCACTCTGACTTTGCCTTATGTTGGATGGGGGAGCACAGTATTCCTATACCAAAGACCACCCTTCCTTTTGCCTTCCAACATCATTTACTAAGGGGATACCAAATATTATGGCTCAGGCATTGCTGTAATATCTCGTATCCCATACATTTCATAGGCTACCATTCAGCCATTGACCAGTTGAGGTGGACATTTATTTGATAGCAGACTACAGCAGCTTTCACAGTTTATACATCATTCCACAACATTTTACATCCGATTCCTTTAGGGGATACCAAATATAATGGGCAATGCCATCTATAATATTTGGTATCCCCGGTGTTTCTCTGGTTAGAACTTAACAGGATTTAATTTGACATGGTCTTATGTTGGATGGGTGAGCACAGTATTTCTATGTCAAATAGCACCCTTCCTTTTTCTTTTCAACCTTGGCTACTATGGGGATACCAAATATTATGGCTCAGGCGTTGCTGTAATATCTTGTATCTCCTACATTTCTTGGCCTACCATTCAGCCATTGACCAGTTGAGGTGGACATTTATTTGATACAAGACTAACGCAGCTTTTCACATTTTATACATCATTCCAAAACATTTTACATCCGGTTCCTTTACGGGATACCATATATAATGGGCTATGCCATCTATAATATTTGGTATCTCCTGTGTTTCTCGGGTTAAAACTTACCAGGATTCAATTTGACATGGTCTTCTGTTGGATGGGTGAGCACAGTATTTCTATGCCAAATAGCACCCTTCATTTTTCTTTCTAACATCGGTTACTATGGGGATACCAAATATTATAGCTCACGCATTTTTGTAATATCTCGTATCCCCTACATTGCATGGGCTGCCATTCAGCCATTGACCAGCTGAGGTGAATATTTATTTGATAGCAGACGACAGTAGCTTTTCAAACTTATACATCATTCCGCAAGATTTTGTATATTTGTATATATTTGCGAAGTAAAAACATGCACACTAAAATCATGCGTAGTAAAGGTATTTGCGAAGTAAAGACTTCGAAGTAAATACCCCCGAAGTCCCCTCATATTGGCCATTCTCCCTATTAAACGTAGACTATAAGATATTAGGGAAGGCCCTGGCTCATTGGCTGCTCCCTGTTGCTAACACCCTAGTGCACATAGATCAATGTGGGTTTATTCCATAATGCAATTCTTTTTTCAACATACGATGACTACTTAATCTGATGAAACCTAACTTGAGTGAGACGGGGTAACAGTTGGTGGTGACGCTTGACTTAGATAAGGAGTTTGACATACTGGGTTGGGATTACCTTCTGGCGACTCTGGAGGAAATCGGCGTCGGGCCAGGATATCTTAATTAGATCTGCACCCTCTATAAGAACCCGAAAGCAAGAGTCAGGATGGTACAGTTAATAATTGAAAGGTAGAGAAGTGTGAAAAGTGGCACAGAGAGGATGAAAACGGGGGAGAAGAGACCCAAGTATTGAGAACAAACTATTCAAAAAAAGCAAATGTGGACAAAACCTCTACATGCATTTGTCCCTGTGCTAATAAAAAAAATTGACCAAGGTAAACTTGCAGGGAAAAGGTCTGCAACATTTTTCCATCTGAACCACATTTTATTAATGCATTTGGTGAATGAGGAAGTTTAGCTGGGCAGAAACTTTGCAAACCTTATGAATTGTAGCAATTGGGAACGTCGCGAAAATTACAGTGGTATAAAAAAAGCTTGGCAGCCCTCTTCATCACATGCCGACTTTGGGGCAGATTTAGAAGCCCCTTGCGCCACTTTTGCATCACTTTTAACATGGGAAAAGTGACGCAAAAGTGGCGCAAGGGGCTTGTAAATCTGCCCCTTTGTCTTTGCCTTGACCTGTGTTGAGAGATCCACTACCTTTTGGTGCATCATAAATACCACATACATACATATAAAATACATTTCTCTACTACTTGAAACTGTGTGACTCACTGACTTGTTTGATACATATTGATGCACCAATAAGAAATTAGTTAATATGGGGTGACTAATTGCTAAATATCAAATGTGTTTTCCCTTCTGTATCTCTCTCAGGACTATATCAAGAGTGAGCTGATAATTAAAATGTGTTCACAAATTGTGGCGGTTTGCTATCGTCGTGATTTATGCAAGGGGAAACCTGCTGCAAATTGTGGGACCAGAAAAAGCACATGCCATGTTTGTTCACCCCAGTATGGAATAGCATGAGCTTTTCACATGACATTCTACAATTCAAGGTGCCTTACTCGTACCATGCACAAATTGCATACCACCTCAGTGCACCCATTTTGTGCAGCCCTATCATAATTGAGGCCTTAATCTTTCTTCTTCTCTTTGTGTCTCGGCTAATCTAACTGAATGAGGGCTGGCACATGTCACAGAGTAGCCATTTGGTCACGTGGGTATGAGCAGGACCAGCCCCAAATTCCTCATAGATGATGGGCTAATTCCACAGACCCATGTTCCGCACCAAAGCTACGCTGCTGTCTGCCCTTTGATT
Source organism: Triturus cristatus (assembly GCF_964204655.1). Taxonomy (NCBI): domain Eukaryota; kingdom Metazoa; phylum Chordata; class Amphibia; order Caudata; family Salamandridae; genus Triturus; species Triturus cristatus. Next base: position 679,254,678 of record NC_140595.1, read on the forward strand.
CACTTCTGGAGCTGCTTCTCCTTTTTCAGAGAACTTAATAAGTTGTATATTAAGCTCTGCTCCTGCAGCCCTTCCCTCTTTTCACTACCCTTGTCTCTGGTTCATGTCACCCCTGTCCTTTACACCCAATTTCTCTCGGCTTTGCCCACCTCTCCTAAAACTGATACGTCACCTATAACTCTCATGTCCTATTAACACCCATCCTTCTGCACATAACCATCTTTTCCTGTTTGTGACCAAACAGCAAGCTGTGGATTTTGAAGCCTTTTTGGAAGTTAAAGAAAAGCTCATGATTTATTTTAAGTAAGTAAATCTTTAATTCATGATTAATTAAAATCTTTGCATCAAAATGCATGATAAAACACCTATACAACACACATAAAATGACTAATTTGATAGCAGTAAGGTCAATAAAAATCTATTTTGAAAGCATTTAATGTTACTTTAAAAAGTAAAATAGAAGATCTGTACTGGTTCGGGCATTAGTAAGCAATAAAACATTAAAGTGCAAGATATCAGTTCATAAAAACCCTTTTTCTAAAAATTAAGACAAAAGTTAATTGCTGGAAAAAAGGCGTAAGTAAACCGATAGAGCAGTTGTCAAGGGGGTCGAGGTGGTGCGGTTCAAAGTTGAAGTGTGATTGTTCCCACCTTCGAGTATTGTGCCTTTGGTTTGAGCCCAGCTACAGGCAATCACAAGCGTTTAGGAGTGTTAATGCCCAAGTGGTGACTTCTCAAGTAGCTCTTGCATCTCCACTGGCTACTTGCTCCTTAGTCGCAGCCCTCTATTCAAATCTCTGAAGGAATTTGATCATGGCACAGTTCAGACTGATATCTGTAGGGTCAAAGCAGGCTAGCACTGTCTCCCTGCATGACCTTATGACAGGTTTCTCCACTTCCTGCACAAACCCTTGTATTTTGGGGCAAGATTTGAACCTCTCCATGAGGAAGGAATACTATGGAGCTAAATGGGGCAAGTTGAGCTGTCCAGAACAGTGGGTCCTCCCTGTAAATGGCTGGTGGAATGCCATTCGAGCCCAGTGCCCCTTACCTACGTCCCCTTGCAATTTGCCTCTGCACATCGCAAGGACGGATTGGGCACCTGGCTAATTCTGGGGCCCTCTCCCTTTGTGAGGTTTGAGATGTGCTTGCTGGGTCAGGGTCATCTAATTTGCACCTTTGTTGTTCCTCCAGTGCCCCTTGATTATAGTGATAGCTCAAGAAATGATACCAGATTGTCTCAGAGTTGTTGGATGCTGCCACTCTTGGGAGGGGCCGGTTGATTCGTTTAATGTTTGCCAAAAGGAGGTGGAGTTGTTTTCTCTTATGTCATGCAGCAGCTTAGTCCGGAATGAATCCTGAGATGCCCTTTGAAGCTGCCATTTTGCTCTTTTTAATTGTTTCCTTGAAGCTCCGAGATCTTTCAGAATGACAGGGTCCATAGGTGACCTTTTGAGGGGTTGGGAGAGGCGGTTGGCTTCCTTTTTGGCCATCCAGAATCGGGGTTACACTCCCTCCTCCCCTCTCCAGGGAGTTGACCTTAATCTCTTGATGTTGCCTGTTTATTAAGATTAACTTGACTGGTTTTGCAGTCAGATCTGTGAGTTTTATAGTGAATCTTTCCCAGCTGATCAGTGGGTTTTCACCAGAGGCGAATGTGCATTTTATGCGTTTGAGGTTGATCATGTAACCTGGCGTTCCATTATCCTTTGCGGGTACGAGTGCTTCTAAGCCTAAGTATAGAATTATTTCTTGGGACCGGAGGTCATTTTCCAATTTCTTGCCATACTCATAAGCACTAACAGCTTGCAGTAGTGAGAAACTTACAAATGTGTAGTCAATGAGTGATGCACCAGATCTGGACAGAAACGAAGGCTCAGGTGGTTTGCCGGGGTTGTACCGACCGTTTAATGCTCTAAGGACTAAATGATCTAGGTTTTCTTGTAGGCTTTGACTTCTCCTATCTTCTTTTTGCCACTGGGGGCCACCTGAGTTGGCATCATCCAAAGGGCTTCTTGGGCTGTGACCTCATTTTTCGGTAGCTTGCTCATTAGCCACATGTTGAAGTGGCCTGTAACTATCATTTCACTCTTGTTAAATTAGCCTTAGAGTCAGGTTTGTCTTAGTCAGCTTCTCTGTTAGCACAGCCTTGGTTGCGGCGTTGGGGTGAATGTAGACGTTTACCATTATAATTTTCTTTGGCTGGCTGTTTGTAGTCGTGACCGTCATTACTACGATTTGTAGGCCAGCTTCATCAGTTTCTTGCTCTAGGTTTTCAATATTTCTTGAAGCTCAGACTCCTATTGCCAGACCACCCTTACTGCAGCCATGTTTGTGTGCATTGACTGCAGGAGTATAAAAGCTTGTAAAGCCCTCTAGATGAGCCCAGGTTTCTTGGAGGAGAATTACATGGAAGGTGCGCAGGTATTGGTAGGTGTCTAGTCCTTCAAGCATATTAATATTCCAAGAGCAGATCCTAAGTGCTTTGTCAATACCAGTAGTAAGAGCAGTGTCTTGTCATTGTAAAATTCCGGTTCTGTTCAAGGCACCAGACAGCCAACCCCACTCTGTGCCATGTCTGGTTCTGTGGCATACCCACCACAGGGCCGTTCAGCCCATTCAGTTTGCTTCTTGCGCCTCTCAGGACAGAGTAGACAGTTCTCGGTCAGGTCGATGTTAAGGCAAACTTATATCCTGTTCCCTTGAATGGTGTAATGGTAATCCCCCCACCCTGGAATATATTGGCTGCACTCAGGATCTTCTCAGCAATCTCAATAGAGCCCCACACTACCTTAGTTGATTCATTTCACTGACCAGCGCCTGGGTCAATACATTCAATTGATACTATATATTGTGAGGCGACCTCCCCCGTCTCATCCATTGTCCGAATGAGCTTGAGAATGTTACCTCTATCTGTTCGCAGGGCCGGTTTGTTTAAAAGTGGTCATTAATGTTGGAACATCCTCCCTGTCCTGAGTCGTCAGTTTCTCATAGAGATCTGCATCCCTGGGGGTGGAGTGTGCCCTGAGTCTTGTATTGAAGACTGGGTGGCTGCCAGCCTGCTAGACCGTGGGAGCTTTTTGTTGCAACCCTTTCTCTTCCTTGCTCCCTGCTGTTTTGGTGGTTCGTCCATGTTTTATTGGGTCCTGTCAAAATCTGGTGAGCCTGCCATTGGCGAAGGTGCCATCCCAGTGTTGGATCCAGCAGTCCCCGGCATTCATTGTTGCAGCAGGAAAGGTGGCCACACTTCAACCCCTCTGGCTCTACTGGAAGTGGTGCCTCTGAGTGGTTTGCCTTAGTGTTCAGGGGTCCTATGCTCATTTGGGGCCTGTCTTTATTCAGGTCTTTGAGGTCAACCAGTAGACTCGACATATTCACCGGAAGTGTTGACAGCTTGTCTAAGACAGGGGAGCACCCGCACCTCTTTCCTATTCCCTGCATGTCAGCCTGTACTTTCGTTTGGTTTGCAATTTTCGGTTCGCAATTTTCTCATCAATGCCTGACACATACATTGCTAGAGTGTTCAGTAGGCTAATTTGTATGTCCATTTGCTTGTTTGCTTGAAAACTGAGTACCTCTTCTGAGCCCTGCAGAATCCTTAACATGGTTGACCATAAGGCCCCTTGTGAGTTCTTGCTTCCTTTTGGGTTTGGGCTGGAGTTTGTTGGTGCCTCAATGCTCTATGAAACAAGCATCCTCTCCCATTCCTTCGAGTAGAGATATAAAGTATCATTCACAGCTGCTAATGAGTCCTCATTGTCAGTACCAGCCAAATTGTCAGCTGTTTCCTGAGGGCTCAGCACAGTGGGGGGGATAGTCGCAGCCACAGCACGACCCAGTCGAGTTGAACATTTTGCTATGGGATCCCATTCCTAGCCCTGGCGGTGAGTCAGTCATGAGTGTTTGACATTTCCTTTCTTCCTCCTTCAAGTTGGTTTATTAACTGTAGCAGGTCGTCCCGCTCCACAGTGGTTGGCCGAGTGTTGGCTGCAAGAAATGTTCTGCTGTCAGGGGGATATAATTTTTCATCACTGTTTCCTCTGTCTGCTCAGAGTGTTCTAAGAGCTCTAGGCATAAAGGGTTGATTTTGACTCTCAGGCTGGCTCGTGCTACCGGCATCATACCCTGGTTATCTAAATTATTCTGCTTAAAAGGGGATCTATGGATTTCTTGAAGTATCATGGTGCCATTGCTAGTTGTGGAAACCACCGCCTGCCGGGGGATAGCTGGTCCTCTAAGAGGGTTTTGTGCCAGTACTCTGGGGCTTAGGGAAACAGTAAACCCTTTGATGTTCAAATTGCTTTACTCCCCCAGCGTCTTTCAAGAAGGTAAACTTAAACGTAATCTTTGGCTGTAGCAGCCCCTCATTGGCCTCCCTAGGGAAGCATGTTGCAATTTAGTGTGGAGATACCAATATAGGTGTTAGTGTCAGTGGCTATATTGGCTGCTTTGGCGCCTTCCTTTTCCTCTTTAGGGTCACCACTGGAGCCCCGGATTTACCTGATCACATGCTGGGATCTTTTTCCCCAAGTTATTCCAATGAGCATCAGGAGGCCCCACCTCCTGTTGATTTATGCTGCGCCCAATCTCAGTCGTCTCACAGTAAAAGCCAGAGCCAATATCTCCTTCCTCCTGTGGCTACACATAACCCTTTATCACTCACTGCCTACTGGGAGAGGTACGAGCACACCACTACCCAATATGAGTTGAGGCTTGTGTCCTTGTTAGATACTTTATGGTGTCTTAAAAGTATCGGATCTTACTACAATGGTTCTCAGTTAGCTGTTTTGAGCACTTGTAGCCAATTCTCAGCCTGTGGCTGCCTAGTGGGGATGCCCTGTGTATCCCAGCAGGGATTGCAACCAAAACTGAGCTTACTGGCTGAGATCAAGGGGGAGGGGATAGTGGCAATGTTGCAGTAAAAATGGTAAAGGCGGAGCTGGTATGGGATTCTAAAAAGGAAGGCACAAGCTGCACTGACCTAAAGCCGGCCACCTCCGCACCTACCCGTTGTGTGCCACAGCACTATGGCCTTACCTTAGCTCATATTCCACCCTCCACATCAGAGCTCAGCAATCTCTTCCATCCTAGTTTCCTTCTTCCTTGGAGCTTCTCTGGACATTGACTTGCATTGCCCTCGATGTGTTATTCGCCACCTTCTCCACTCGCAGCCCTGTTGTCATGCAGGCTCAGTATCTCCAATGCCTGCTCTGCTGACCTTCAAGGCAGATGCAGGCCTGCGAACTATGCGGGAGGTCCTGGTAGTTCTGGCACTAACCTCCCCTTCCTGGGAGCTGGCTGCAGCACAGTATGTGTCTCTGTCTTATATCGCGCCTCCGTGCTGCAAGGAGCGATCAGCACCCCACCAGCTGGCATGGTGCGTAATGTTTGGTGGTAACGCGGGGGGACAACTGCCCCAGAATGCTAAGTGCTGCTGGGTTGAAGGGGTGTCTGTTTGGAAGGTATATTGATCACTGGCATTATCAACCCTCAAATACTGTGGAAACTTGTGTACTCCCCTAGTGATGTGGCAGTCAAGAGCTGCGAGGGACTGGTGTCAGCCGGGCCGCAGTCTGGGGGCCACAGCTCCAGAGGCCCGTGTGGACTGGGAGCCCCGGGTTGACCACCTGTGAGCTTCAGATGTCTCTTGCGCTCCACTTGCTTCTCGTGACACCGTTCTCCTCAGCCTCACCTCAGAGGCTGTAAACCACAAAAGCTTCACGCTCGAACTGCACCCTCCAAGGTCCTGCCTTGGCTTCTGCATCCTACATCTTGTGTGATACTCTGCACTGCTAACCATGAACTCTTGATTCTGTTGTGTAATGTCAGTGGTACAATATATATAATCTATGCCTATTTCAAAGTCCATCAGTACTCTTTTCTCTTCCATTCATTTTTCCTTTCTGTTTATGAGATTATCTGTCCTTACTGTTCAGTCGACACATGGAGTCTCCCCACTGCTTGGATGCACTTATTTTTAGGGACGAGCATTTATTTTTCCTCAACAGGTTTTGATCCAGAGCAGGGGAGAGAGAACCCCCAAAAGAAGGAAAGGAAGAAGAGAAAGGCAGACAGTGACACAGCGACAAAGCAGGGATAAACAAGCACCTGCAAGAGTGAAATAAAGAGGCAGGGAATGAGGTGGAAGCAAGACAATGCAATGTTTAATTTAACACACCGCCATTTAATAATGACAGCCGCGGGCATCTGAGCAAAACTTTGGTTACAGAAAAGGATGTCTGGACAAGTTTTTGTGTTTGTTCTGATTCAGGAAAAAATTCCAGTAGGCTGAGTTCAAGGTGAAAATTCTTTATATAAAGGTGATTTAGGAATTCTATATAGGTTAAATAACGAGTGAAAAAACAGCCAACTCGTGTTTCGCCCCCTTACATGGCCATCCGGCCTGGGGCTTCTTCAGGGTGTATCAGATAATCAATTGAGCTTACGAGTCTTCTAGAATTAATACAGTCGGATATTCTAAGTCGATCTATATGTCTCGGGCATAATCCCACCGGCGTGTCTTAGAAAACAATGCAAAACATTGGGCCCTGAGACTTATTCTTTTACAAATTAAGCACTGCCTATTGCTCTTCCATCTGGAAATCTATTCACCGTTTGTCTCCTTTCCTACCTGATTCTTTTTATTTACCATCCTTTTGCTAATGCATGTCTCACTTCTTTTCGCCATCTGAGTTCAACAGAAACCTAATTTCTCAACTTTTCCTCTGAAACCCCCAACGCATCATGTTTTGATTCCTTTATAAATTGTGCCCTGCTCACATGTGCACAGTGGATGATTTCTAATGATGCCTTACTACTGAAAATTATAAACATAATACAATCCTGCAATTAGGAGTATGCTAATAATATGCTAAATTAATAGCAGGCATTCTCTTAGCTGAGACACACAGAATCTTATTTAGAGTTTCTCAGATGTGAAACTTTAACAAAACGTGAAGGGTATCCACTCTGCCGTATTACAAGTGCCAAACAAAGGCTGTAATGCTCTTTGCAATAAAGTGAATGAGAAATCCTCCATGGCTGTCATTTAATTGTAATTGTAATTATATAGTGCCTACTACGAGGCGTCAAAGCGCTTTACATCAAATAGCACACTACGCCGGAACGATTAGTGGTTAGTCCAGTGGTTATTGTTGTTTATTTTGATTAGTTGTGTAGTTTCCGGTGAACTGTTGGGTGGGATAGATAGGCTGGCAGATATTAGTTATTGTTAGATCACAGGGATAGGGATTTAAAGAGGAAAGGTTGTGATCTATGAAATGAGGTATCAGCCAAATGCAGAATGACAATAAAAAGGATTGAGGCAGACAAGCAAGAGACAGAGGAGACTATTGTTTAATTAAACTACTATTCTCAGAAATAGAAGATATGCAGAGCATGGAAGCCAAGCAGAGGGGCATTCTGAAGAAAGAAAGGAGAGGAATCAAGCAAGAGTAAATGAATGACATTTTTTCAAGCAGTGTTTAGGAGTATAGTAGGAGAAGGCTTTCTGTGTTCAAGTAGTTAGAGAATGTCAGCTGTAGAGAGTAACATTATACATAGTGTTCTATATCCAGGGCAAACAGTTTAAACATGTGATTGCAAGTGTATACATCATTTCAACATTAAGAGCCATAGATATTGCAGAAAAAAAGTGTGATGCTCATTTAAAGTGCTCTAGTGCCCCGAACCTGAGTTCGCGCAATATAAAACTGTAAAACAATATCAGTATGCCTTGTAATGCCTTCTTTCATTCACGCTAAGAGAGGGTGTGAGGCAACGGACAGAGATGCTGAATCCAGAGCCGGGAAACAAGTCTCGAGTCTCCGCGTCGACCCAACATCCCTTGACTACGGGCAAACCACTCTATCTTCTCGTGCCTACAAAATCGGTGTGTTCCTATGCAATGCAACTGGCGTCCATGCAAAGCACTCCTACACTGCCTGGTGGAGCTCACGTAACACAATATGAAAGACAAATGGAGGCTGAACCCATGGCTGTGCAGATGTGGGCCAGAGGCTTGTTGTTTACGAGGCTGATAGGAAGACCCATTTGTTGGGGGCTTCTACAGGGAACGTCCTGGAGGGTAGGGGGTGTGATGGCATCTGAGTTGATTCTCCTGTTCCTCCCTCCGGTCTGATCCTGGTTCAACCCCCTACCCAGGGAGAGGAGGCCATGACACCCATGCAAAGAAACAGGGAGCTAAGTGGGAACAGGAAAAGTGGGCAACACTCCCATGAATGCTGCATATTTATAGCCTCTGGAGTCATAGGGGGTCTTTAATCCTTGCAAAATGGAAATGAACGAGGACCACAGAAAAGAAAGTCAGACAACTGAATTGAGGGGGGAATGGGACACAGGGATGGAACTGAGGCAGAAAAGATCAAGCAATGCAGGAACTGAGTGAGAAGAGAAAGAGATGACAGAGACGAAAGCAAGTGGGAGAGAGCAAGATGGTGCTTGTGTAACCTACCTCACTGCGTATCGCCCCACCCCATTTCGATAGCTCGGTGGTCCATTCCAGTACCTGAACAGCGCGAGGAAGTCCGGCGGGAGGGTGAGCCGATGGTGGTGAAATGTGAGAGGAGCTCTGGTGACTCACGTTATGGATGCTTTAGACGCGGTCTCCTCAAATTTGCCGTGGATTATAATTTGGCTGTGAACCTTATGACGTCGAAGTAACTGGCTAATGTGCTACAAACACAGGCCGTTACGGTAACCCTAAAAGAGGAGTGGCTGGCAAAGATGGCAGACAGAGGGGCAAAGTCCACGAAAACTAAACCTCCATCGTAAACCGTCACGGCGGCTCTGTTAATGTTAATGTTAATCATAGATTTATAGAGCACACAGCTACTTGACAGAGTGTCCCGGCACTATGACAGAAGAGACAAAGAGCTAAGACTCAGAGACCAATATTAGTTATGGTAATGAGTTATGGTAATTGTTCGACCGGATGGGCCAGGACAGGTGCACCAACTTCAGCTCAAGTACCAAGCAGCCGAGACACAGCAATGGAAGGAAGGATGGTGAGAAAAAGTGACGATCAGACAGCTAATGGATAAGGAAACCCAGATGTTGGCAACAAACAGGCACAACAGCTGTCTCGTGGTATTAACCCCATGGAAGCTGGAGATGGCCAGCCATCACTTGTTGATATGTTTTCTGCTACAAGGAACAAAGAAATGAAAAAGGCAGTTATCCCAGCGGTCCAGTTGGATTTGGACACCCCTGTGATGTCATCAGAGGAATTTCCAATTACGATGCAGAGCGAGGTGGATGAAGAGACAGTAATCCTGGTGCCCTCATCAGCACTGCAGTCGGATCCATTAAAGTTGGCACCCCGGCGGGGTCATATAGAGCGGAAAAAAAAGTGGGGTTGAGATGTCAGCGGTTGTTGTGTCCTCCAGTAAGGCGAGTCCTACCCAGATAATCCAAGGCAGTTTAACAGGCCCAATAACTTTATGCTCCCCCAAGCTTTTGGGTGGAAAATTCTTCTCGTTGATGGATGACTCGGAAACATCACCACCAGGAAACAAGTCCTCCACTACTACCTTTTTGGACCTAAGCAGCAACAGCCCATTGGAGGAATCAGTGGTGGCTGTAGGGAGAAAAAGTAGGTCCGAGGGTGGGGAGAGAGAAAAAAAAAGCCTCACTGCAGAAGAGAGGGGAAAGAAAAGGAAATGTGAGAAAAGAGAGCTCTAGACAAGATGGATTGAGTCGGGGGAACTCACCCAACCTAAGATTTGATTATCCAGACACACAGTTGCTGCCTCAGGAAAATGAGAAACCAGATAACGGAATAATAGAGGGTCCCAGCGGCACAGCTGATTCAGAAGTACAGAACACGGGAGAACCTTCACCCTCTGATATTTTATTTTCTATAAAACAGATGCAGGAGGAAGTGACAAGTGACAATCGTTGGGCATAGCAAGCCTCTAAAAAATTGCAGGGTGCAGTAAGGGAGATCAATAAAACATGCACAGACATATCGGAGAGAATGACAATGGTTGAGGCCCGTACAGAGTTTCTCGAATGAGAGGCAGCAGAATTAAAGAAGACAAAGATATCTCAAGATCCCAGATAACTGACATGATGCGGAAATTGGAAGAGAAGGAGAACAGGCAAAGAAGAAATAACCTCAGACTCCTAGGAATACCTGAAGGCCATGAAGGGGGGATGCAAGAGGGTATAGAATAAAACTTTTGGAGGGGGCCTTCCCAGATTTGATAGGGTGGGACTGGGAAAATGAAATTCAAAGGGCCGATCGTGTTCCCTTAACTCTTAAAATTCATCATGCAGGCAATCAAGAGCAACCTCAGCCAATGCTTGTATTTTCAGGCAAATTTTTTCTGAGGGAATGTATATATGCGCAAGCACGGCCAAATGCAAAAAAGGAGTTTGAAGGGGTTTTCTTTTGTGCAAGACCTGACTTCACCTATGCCACAGTGGAGAGGAGGTGGCGTGTGAGGCAATTATTCACACAATTCCAGAAATTGGGAGCGGAGGTATATTAACAGTACCCTGTGAAACTGAAAATAGTTTTTTTTTTTTTTAAATATTTTTATTAAATTTGCAAACACAAAAGAAAAAAGACCACTCATCGATCTTCAGGCATAGCAGGAGGTTACTACAAGCGGAATTATACAGTGCAGTATTATTACAAGTGAGACATAAAGACATGGAATATGTAGCATATCGCCTTTCCCAGCCCTCACCCGTGCATCCAACCATCACATTACTCTTGATCACTGAGTTCAGCCTCCGACACATCCGGTGGGGGCTCACAAATATTCCCTCTGTAGACATTCCACCCGCTCCACACCTGTGTCCATTTCCGGGGGCACCCCCTATGTACATATACCGATTTTTCAACCACCATAACTTGGTCCATGTCACGTATCCATTGCGCCAGGGTAGGCGCCTGCCCCGAACCCCATCGTTGGGCTATATTGCGTTTTGCCAGCATAATCCCTAACGTAACCCATAGCTGCATCATTTTCTTATGATCAGTTTGTTCCCATATGTTAAGGAGACATCGCCGAGGCTCAGGGGGTGTCACGATTCTAGTCACCTGGGAGAGCGTATGCATCACCGCCCTCCAGTAGACCTTGATGGCAGGGCATTCCCATATGGTGTGGAAGAAAGATCCCTCGTGACCACAGTCTCTGAGACATTGCGGGGACTCCGCACGCTGTAGTTTAAATAGGAGTGTGCGGGTGTAGTAGGTGCGGTGCAAAATTTTGAGTTGGACTAGTCTGAGCTTGGACGATATGCCCACCTCCCTGGGGGACGACAGCGCGGACTGCCACTCCGTCTCATCGAAGTCCCCAAGTTCTGCCTCCCATTTACTCTTAAGGGTCAGGAAAGGATCAGGGCGATTATTTATTATTTTCCTATATGTGAGGGACGTCGCTCGTTGAATAAGATGTTCTGTCAGGAGCCGGTCCTCTAGGGGCGATGACTCCGGGAGCCGTGTCCCTGGTGGAATCGCCGCCCGGAGAGCGTGGCGTATTTGTAGGTAGCGGAATGATTCAGAGTCAGCCAAGTCATACTCCGTCTGCAGTTGGGGAAAAGCAACCACCTCTCCCCGTTTCCAGAGGTCCCCGACTCTGGAGATACCGATGAGGTCCCATTGATGGAATCCCTTGGTGGTGCGGAGCACCCCGAGCCGTTTCGTGTCCCAGAGGGGCGTAGCCTGGGTAATCCTTCCGGCCCAGCCCATTGTGCGCTGTGCCGTGAACCATATCCGGAGAGTGTGGGACGTGGGCCCCTCCGGAGGGTGACCTTTTTTAGGGTTGTATAGGGCTCCCAGCACCCCCTCCCCCCCCAGCAACTGCCTATCCATGCGGTAAGCAGGGTCATCTTGCGGCGCATGGAGCCATTGGTTTACGATCATAAGTTGCGACGCCCAATAGTAGGTCTTGATGTCGGGGAGGGCGATACCGCCATCATACCAGCCGCTGGTGAGCTTGTGTAGAGCTATTCGTGGTGCCTTGTCCTCCCATAGGAGGCTGGTAACCTCTGCATTGATAGCCGTGAAATAGGAGGCTGCCACCGGGAAAGGGGTATTTTGTAGCATATATAGGAATCTAGGGAGGGCAAGCATTTTGAAGAGCGAAGCCCTTCCCAGCAACGTCAGGGGCAATGAACGCCAGTGTTTGACGTCGGCACGTAGCCTTTGCAGGGGCTTCATGAGATTTTCAGCCATAAATTTGTCGCGATCCGCCGTCACATAAATGCCAAGATATTTGAAGCCCTCAGGGGCCACTCGGATTTTACAACCCCTCGGGAGGCGAGGCGGGGAGCCCTGGAGCATGTATAGGATGGATTTCTCCCAGTTGATCTCATATCCTGACCTCCTCCCGTATGATGCACATATGTCAAGGAGACAGGTAATGGAGCGTGCCGGCGAGGCTAGGTACAGGAGGACATCATCGGCGTACAGGGAGATACGGTCCTCCCATCCCATTGTCCATTTGAGCCCCCGTATCACAGGGTCCTGCCGTACCCATGCAGCTAAAGGTTCTAGTGCCAGCGCAAAAAGGAGCGGAGAAAGGGGGCACCCCTGTCTCGTCCCCCGACCCAATGGGAAGGCGTCCGAGACGTGGCCGTTAACTACTACCTGCGCGAGGGGCTGGGTGTAGAGAAGCTGGATCCACGCGCAAATCTTGGGGCCCAGTCCCATGTGACGAAGAGCAGCAAACAGGAAAGGCCATTCTACCCTATCGAATGCCATCCGCGCATCTAGCGACAGGATGGCCGCGTCCTCCTCTATCGAGGAGCGGCACGCAACGATGCCGTGCAGACGTCGTATGTTCAGAGCAGTGTTACGGTGGGGCATGAATCCCGACTGGTCCGGGTGTATTAGGGTATGGAGGTAGGGCTGTAGTCGCGTCGCCAGCACCTTAGCTAGTATCTTCGCCTCCGCATTCAGTAATGAGATCGGGCGGTAAGAGGAGCAATAGTGCGTCGGTTTGTCAGGTTTCGGGATCGCCACTATCGTGGCCATCCTCTGATCGCGGGGGAGGATCCCGGTCGATAGCCCGTCCCTATACATAGCTAGCAGGCGCGGGACCAGTAGGGAGGAGTTTTGTTTATAGTATTCAATCGGGATTCCATTAGGCCCCATCGCCTTCCCAGTGCGAAGGGCAAGAATAGCAAGTGTGAGCTCCTCAGCCGTCAGGTCCGCATCCAGGGCCGCTACTCCGGAAGGGGGCAGCCGAGGCATTGCGATGTCCCGAAGGAAGAGCTCATTGTCCGCGACGGTAAAGGAGCCCTCCGGGGTGTATATCTTTTTGTAGTGGGCCGCGAAAGCCCCAGCTATTTGCCTGGGCTCCGATGTAAAGTCCCCGGGTCCAAGCTGAATCCGGGCCACCCACCGCGCCGCACGTTCCCCTCTCTCCAGCCATGCCAGGAGTTTGCCGGCTTTGTCGCCCAGTTCGTAGATAGTATGGTGTGTTGCCACCTGTTTAGCTCGTGCCGCCTCCCAGAGATGGGATCTGTATTCCTGTTGCGCCATGCGAACTTTATGCGCAGAGTCCTCATCAGCCTGCGTGGCATGAAGCGCTTCTGCCTCACTCACCCCCTGCTCAAGCTCCAGCACAGCGAGTCGCTGGGTTTTCTTATGTGCCGTAATGACGGAGATGGCCTGTCCTCGTAGGACTGTTTTAAAGGCCTCCCAGAGGGTTGCTGGGCTCCTGACAGAGTCAGTGTTCTCAGTGAAATAGTGTTTGGTCGCCGTTTTAAGGGCCTTACTGATTTTAGGGATTTTTAGAAATCCGGGGTGAATCGGGAATACGGCGCGGTTACAGAGGTCGACGGCCGCTAACGAGATGACCACCGGTGAGTGATCCGAAATGCCCCTCGGGAGGTGTGAAACTTCAGTCATCCCTTTGAACCCAGAGGGTGATGTGAAGATATAATCTATGCGGGAAAGAGTGTTGTGTGCTCCTGACAGGAAGGTGTACTGCCTCTCCTCTTGCCTATACGCCCTCCATGTGTCTATGAGGCCCAACGCCTCAGTAAATTCTCGGAGAATGGGGGTGTCACCGCCGTGTGCCCTGCATGACGACCTATCAAGCGAAGGGTCCATAGTCGCGTTAAAGTCTCCGCCCATGACAAGCTCGCCCTGCGGCAGCGCCAACAGGAATTCACCCAATGCCCTGAAGGAGGTCTGGTGCAGTGTCGGGGGGATGTATACGGTCACCAAGTTGTACACTTTCCCCTCCCATTGGCAGGTCAGTGCAGCAAAGCGACCATGCTCCTCTCGACGAGAGTCAAGAAGAATCAGGGGGGAGCGCTTGTTGATCAGTATACCCACCCCTCTGGATCCGGTTGTAAACTCAGAGTGTATCGCCATCTTAAACCCCCATCTGTCCAGAGCCTTGGTGGTAGTGCCCACTAAATGTGTTTCCTGCAAAAGCGCCACCGCGGGCCCTCTGCGCTTAAGGTATTGCAGCACTAGTCCCCGCTTAATCTTGTCCCCCAACCCGTTAACGTTCCCGGACAGAATAGTGAAAGAAAGACCGCGCTGTTGTGTATGGACGTCTAGTAATCTAGCATTAGTCTCTGAGGCCATAGTGGGTGACGCCATAGTATTGTATGGGAGCGGGAGAGGCGAACGGTCTCATGTCGCCCCTGTGTGCCTGCACATGTCTATCAAGCCTAGCGGACCAATGAGTAGTTAACAAACCTGAAAGAAAACATAAACAAACAATCCAAGAAAACCCCGTACCCCCCACCCCCCTCCCTGCCTCCCTGCCCAGCGGATTTAGAACTACCCGCCACCCCAACTTAGCAGAGTGCTTAATTCCCATTAACTTGATACTTGCGTGTGGGGGGAAGCCGCTCACAGTCCCGACGCCGCTCCCCACACCATATGTTCATCCCTTCATATGTCCAAATGTACGATGAGGCGACAAGGTCAAGAGTCTGAGGCCCCTGTTCGCCTCCAGGCCTCCACGTACTCCATGCGCCCCAGGCCAGGCCCAACCACCATCTCCAATGAAGGCTGTTTGTGGATAAGCTCGACCTCAGGGCACGCCATCCTCTGCCCCGGACCCCCCGACATCCAAGTCCCCAGGGGAGGCGGAGAGGCCGCCATGGGCACGCTCCGTGCGACTCTTCGCTCTCGCTGGACGCCATCCCTCAAGCCACTCCGACACCTCTGCAGGCGATGCAAAGAACCATGTACGACCCTCAGCCTCCACCGGAAGCTTCGCCGGGAAGAGCATGGAATATTTAAGTTCTCGGGTCCGGAGTTGAGCCTTGACCGCTGTGAAGTCTCGTCGCTGCCGCATCACCGTCGCCGTGTAATCCGGGTAGAGGGTGACTGTGCTGTTGTCCACCCGGAGTGGGGGCGCCCCGCGGGCCGCCTGGAGGATCGCATCGCGGTCGCGAAAGTTGAAAATGCGGGCCAGGATCGGGCGCGGGGAGGGCCCCCGGTCGAGGCCTCCCCCCCGGCACCCGGTGCGCCCGTTCCACCGAGAAGAATTTTGAAAGCCCACGAGGCTGCAGCTGTTCGGTGATTAATTTTTCCACGAAGAGGTCCAGAGCCGGGCCATGCTCACTCTCCGGTACGCCCACGACCCGGACGTTGTTCCTTCTGGACCTGCCTTCCTGATCATCCAGCTTGGCCAGCAGCTGTTTCTGCACCTGTTCGAGAGTTTGTATACGTTTCTGATGGTCTGCCGTGTCGTGGGTGAGGGTGGCCGCGGTCGCCTCCACCTCGGAAAGCCTGGAGTTGATTTTGGCGACATCGGCCCTGAGGAGTGTAACCTCTGTGGAGACAGTGCCGATCGAGGCTTGCATCTGAGTCAGCGTGGCCATGACATCCGCAAGCGTAAACTCCGCTTTCTTATCCGGGGGGGTCGCACCCTGGTCCTTAAGGAAGGCATACTTCTCGAGCTTCGCTTGTGCCCCTCCGCGGTGGCCCTTTCCCCCCATGTTGTCCGGCGCTCGCCGCGTCCGCTCCAGGCCCGGCCAGGCCCCGGGAGGTCCGGGGTGTGTGAGGCACGCGTGCGGGGTGCGCCCGGAGAGGGCTCCGTCTGCGTCCGGGGATGTGAGGCGTCGCAGACAGGAGTTATGGCAGCACTACACCCATCCACTGCTTCCCCAATGTCTCCAGCACACTAGCAGTAGAAGACCATGTGTCTCTGACCAGGCGCAGCTGTGTTGGTCGAAACTGAGGCGGTCCGAGCCCGGACGCAGCAAAGGCCCCCCCCAAGAGGGCGACGTCCTTCTCTAGTGTCGTCGGAGGGCAACGTTCCCGGGGGAGGCACCACCCCAGCCGGGGCTCAGGAGAGGTCCGATGCTGTAAGCAGGCGTCTGGCAGGTCTTGACACTATTCCCCCAGGGCCTCAGTTGTGGCTTAGCGCCCAGCCCACTCTAAGTCCGCGGGCATCAACCAGGGCGCACCGGGCACCAGGCGCGCACTGTCTCTAGGCCGGGCGCAAAAATGGCTGTACCGCTCACCCTCTAGGTTCCAGGGTAGTCCGGGTGGGACCGCTCACTCAGCAGTCCCTTCCACGATGTCTCCACCCCGGCGCAGGCCGCCTCGAGGCTCAGGTCCCGGTCAGGTCGCCGCGTCCAGGCCAGGAGGGGGGATGGGAGGACACCGAGACTCCAGGCTCCCGGCACGCCGATCGGGCTCCCTCGCTCGCGCAGCGGGGACGGGCGAAGGCCAGAGCGCACAACACCCCCGTCTCTCCCCCCGCAGGGAGCAAGAAGGAGCCACGAGAGTCGGTTCTCCGCAACGCCGGGGACCGGCGCGCTCCAAAGTTCCGTCCCGCACGCAGGGCGACGCAGCTCCGCCCCGAGGTCAATCCAGCTCGGGGAGCCGAGGCCCAGCGCTCCGCCCGCAGGCAAGCCCCGTAACTCCGGATTAGGGCGGCCAATGGGGCCCGGAGTCTCAGCGACGGGATGCGGAGGCACTCAGGCACACGGATCCAGCTCCCATATGTCGTTTAGTGGTGAAGGGTAGTCGGATATTTTCAGGATAGACTGGCGGCGTGGAGGAGCTCGAGGCTCAGGCGGCCATCTTCATCGCGAGCCAAGCTCCGCCCCGAAAATAGTTTTTAAGGGTAGTGTTCGTAGCCTTACCTGATTGAACTGTCGGGGGAGATCTGAAAGGCCTCAACAGAGAAATGGAGGGAGGGAGCCGAGTAGTTAGATGCAGCTGTTGAGGAGAGAGATTCCCCAATGATTTACAATGAGATGGGACCATCAAGCTTATGATGCTTTGAAGCAGGACAAACTATGGAGAGGTTGTAGCAGATGGATAAGTTGGGGGGTGGAGAGAGCAGTTATACAGATACCCTCACACAGGCTAGGCTTGATTGCTCACATGTGTGGGGTGGGCGGAGGGAGGAGGTGTGGGGGTTTGAAGGGAAAGGGGGTTTTGGGTGATGGGTTGGGGTGGGGTGAGGGGGAGGATAGGGGGTTCATACGCTCAGAAGTGTAAAAGTTGAAAATTAGGACAGAGCCATTTTTAGGTCTCGCCTGATTCAGCGCTTGCGCTGATCTGGCCGAGACATTTTGTAAAGAGGCTTTTTCAAAGTGCTGCCGTGGCCTAAAGCTACAGTGCACGTGAACGTGCACGCGCGCCCTCCGTTGCATGCGATCGTAATCGCGATTGCGATCACTTTCACTTTCGTCGCGGCCGCGTTGCCAAAACCCAAAGTTAAGTGTGCCTCCTTTTTCCCTTATTTCACTGCTCCTTTTCTCTCTGCTTGCTTGTTATTATTTAGCCCGAGAAGCTTGTTTGTCCCGAACTCCCCCCATTTACCAATGTTCATGTCTGTCACCTGTGCGTCTCTGTTTCCCTGGTTTTCTCCCCACCTCCTCTGTCTTTCCTCTGTATTGCTGTGGTCTCTGCCGCACCAGTATTCCCTTTTCCTCATTCTTTCGGTTTAGCTGAGTTTAGCTAACACACTTGCACTGTCTGTCTTCTTTCTATGTTTTTTCTCTGTACACCCCTTTCCGTTTGTTGGGAACCTATCACCAGTGTGTTTCTGCTCGGCTCTCCGATTTAGTATTTGGCTGTCTCGCTGAGTGTATTTCTCCTTTCAGTGTGTTTTGTCCTCCCTTTTGTGTTCCTCCGCCTTCTCGTTGCTGTCTGTTACGTCTGTGTCTTTTTGCTGCGTTTTTTCTTTCTCAATCTAGCTCGATGTCTCTCCTTTTCCTTCTCCCGCCTCTACTTTTGTGATAAAAATGGATAGCATCCTCGTTCTTATGCTTATTTCTGTCACGTGTGTCGATTTTGCTGTGTGTTTTCTATATTTGTATTTCCGGCTGTATCACTGTGAGTTTTTGTTAAGTGTTTCATGTTCGTGTTTATCTTCTTTCTCGTTGTTATTACTGCCACCTGTGTGTTTCTGTTTCGCTGCGTGTATTTATTTATTTCTATCTCACTTTGTACCTCTCCCTTACTTTAAACGCGTACTTATCCTTCTTTATCTCTGCCCCCTGCGTTTTTTGTTTCGCTGTGTTTTTCCTGTTTGTTCCACCCTGTCTTTCCCCTTCGTTCTCACTCTTTCTCTCCTTTTTTAATATTTCATGTTCTTTTTCACCCGTGTTTTCTGTTTACCTGTATTTTCCCTTTTGTCTCTCTGCTTTTCCTCTTCCTTCTCTCTGTGTCATGTTTCACCATTTTGTTTTCTTTGACACCTGTGCGTCTCTGTTTCGCTGTATTATTTCGCTTTCTGTGCATGTGTATATTTCCCCTTCTAGCTCTGTTTCTCTTGTGTTCACCTTGTTGTCTTTGTCATCTGTGTCACCGTTTGGCAAAGTCTCTGTTATAAATGGTTTAAGTCGACCTAGTATTTAAGAGGTTAGCTGCATTTCATAATGCTTGACTGTCTGACTGCTCTTTGAATATTGCTTAAAACAAGCATTTGCAATGCACTAGGTCTCGCATTTAAGCGAGTTTGAGCTATTGACATTGCACATAACAATCTTACATGTTTTTATTCGTTTTTAAAACATAAATAAAAGGCAGTCATTTACAATGCCAATAGCTTAAACTCATGGAAATGCGAGACCTATTGCATTGCAAATGCTTGTTGTTAATTGTATCCGTGTATAAGAGCTATAGTCGGGCTATGAAAGGCATGTAGTGGTTGGACAAGGAAAAGTGTGTATGTGTGGGTTGAATGATGCCAAAAAAGAGCAAGAGTGGCAGTTTGTCAGCCAACATTGAAAGCAGATGTGGTTTACTTGCAAGAGACCCACATTGAAGGCTCACGTAGAGATGTCCTAAATACCTTTGGCTATAGGTTGATTTTGGGGATCTCTCAAAGTGTTCGAATACGGGGGCTGGCGATTTTGGCCAAAGGTAATAAAATACAGTTCACGCAAGTTCCAGCTGACAAGGTAAATTGGTGATTGTTGGATGTCATATTAAAAACGGAGGCGTACTGTCATTATGATCTGTGTATGGGAGTATTTTGGACATCCCACATATTATTAACGACTTATCGAATGAATCAACTCATATAGAGGTATGTGGGGATCTGAATATCAATCTGCCCAGTGGTTGGGATAGTGGAAAATCTAAAAAGTATGTGGGTCAGAAAACAAAAGTTTCTCGTGCCATAGAAAGCATCTGTGAAGATCATGGGCTTATTGATGTCTGAAGTAGGAAGAGACCTCTAGAGCATGGGTTCACTTATTCTTCGGGCCCACATGGTGCGCTTGCGGGGCTAGACAATTTTTTTGATCTCAAATACATTGTTGACGAGCTGTAGAATTGAATGATACCCGTGTTTTTTGTCAGATCATAATACTTTAATGCTGGAAATTCAGGGTCGGGGAGACTGAAACTAAAACAAAGTGGAGTTTTGAGCGGGCCTTATTAACAAATGTGGATTATCGCAGCCATATGAGGAATTGATCCCAATATTTGTAAAGGGAAAAGTGGTAGTGCACCAATAGGGGTAGTTTGGGACACACTGAAGATGTGTTTACGTGGGGGGATGCTGGGGTTCTCGTTGGATAGAGAGAAGGAAGAAAAACAACTCATTCAGCGTAAACAAGATATGTTAGCTACTGCTGAGGAGGACCTGGTTGGAATAGTCAAGCAGGGAGGGGAGATAGGGGAGGCTCACCTAGGGGTCACCTTAGCTAGATCAGCACTTAATCAGATTTTTGCAGATAGAGCTGCAGAAAAAATGGCAGCCCGGAGGGAGGAAGTGTATGAATGTAGCGAGCAAGCCGGGCATCATCTGGCTGCAAGAGCTAGACAGAAATCTCAGCAAATGAAGTTAGAGGAATATGTGATCCCACTTTCGGGGCAGTTTCTGAGCACAGGAAGATCAGGGAGGCATTTAGGGCATATTATCAATAGCCAGCTCAGATCAGATAGCCGATACTTTGAGAGGAGTGCCGCTAAGGATATTGTCCCCGGAAGATAAAGAGTCCCTGGAAGGGGACATATGTTGGGAGGAGATTTATACGGCATTAGCTGGTATGGCTACAGGTAAGGCCGCAGGGCCTGATTCGATCCCAGTGGAATTTTATAAAACGTTTGCCCCCCCATTGAAAGTACATCTGACTGATTTATTAAATCAGATCTATAGAGGAACTCCCCCTCTAGGATCGTGGTCTACAGCAAATATGGTTGTTTTCTTAAAAAAGAATAAACCAGCCACAGTTCTTAGTTCATATCGACCAATAACTTTAATGAACGGGGATGCAAAGGTTTGTCCTAAGATTTTAGCTGCACGGTTGGCACAGGTTATGCCACAGATAGTGTCCAGCCGACAACATGGCTTTATAGCGGGCGGGACATGACAGATCAGATCAGAAGAGTGGTCACACTGCTCGATGCAGTACAAGTGTCATGGGACCCTAAGGCTCTGGTCTTATTGGATGCAGAGAAAGCCTTTGATGGGGTCTTCTGGCACTTTCTCTGGCAGATAATGCAGATTATGGGCATTGGACATTTTACAAGTGGTTAAGACCCTATATTACAAACCAGGAGCTAATATTTTTGTCTCAGGTGATTTGCCTGAAAATATAGAGATCACACAAGGGATACGGCAATGGTGTCCCTGCTCCCCCTAGCTGTTTGCACTATATATATAGTCCCTCTGAAACGTAAATTCAAGTTAAATTCAGCAATTACACCAGTGATAGTACAAGGGTGTAGGAGAGTAGGGTCTGCTATCCTATGGTCACCCCAAATTTTTGCTTTTTGCTTCACTGGTTTTTGACATATTGAGGCTGTGGGCCTGCCAATCAGACCCCCAGCCTGCTGTTCTCTCTACTAAATTTACACTATGCACCCTAGGTGCATAACCAATTGGAAGTGGATCACCCTGTGAACCCTGGTACCAGTGTACACTAGGTACCCAGGGCATTGGTGTATCTAAGGCCTGCCAGGGGCTGAAGCATGTATTATGCCACCCCAGGCTTGGCCTAACAAATTTGACACAACTGGCTGATCACTCAGCTGGGGTAAGTTGGTGTAACCACCTCTTACTTAGGTGTAGTATACCTATACCTAACCTTAAATGGGACACATGTTAACCTATTAGTCACTCCTATGGCAGGCCTTAACAATCCTGAAGGCAGAGTGCTTGGTTCCATGTGAGATGGTGCTCTGGCATGAGCTGAGCCTGTCTGCAGTGGTCGGAACAACTTCCTTCTACTGTTTCCAGATATCGTCATACCATATACTCTTAAGTGCATTATGAACCTCGCGGTTAAATGCTAACTTTGGTTTGGCTTTATCAAAACATGTCGAGTAAGGTGTCATACGAATTGGAATACTAACCCCTCGCCAATTCTGGCGACGGGGATAGCATTCCACCCTTCTAGAGGGACACGACAAGTACAGTACCTGAAACCCGGGTAAAATCAGACATAGCCTCAGCTCCACAAAATGGATGCTGCCACCACAGACACAAGTCTGCCCTCCTGCTGCTGAGAGTCCTTCCAGCTTGGGAGGTGTGGACAAAGGGTTTCCTGCCAGGGGAAGTGCGTGCACCACCCCAGACAGGATTTTGTGTATTGGTCAGGTAGGGCTTGAAAGAAACCAGACATGCCTGAGGCTCACAAGGAGCCTCGGTGCATATGCCAGTCCAAACCGGTCCTGGGGCACACCAGTCCCGGGCCTGGGGTGAGCTGGACAAAGGATTGGGGGTGTAACCACCCCCCCTTCCTGGTCCCACCCTTAGGGAGGGACCTAGCAGGTAGTCCGGCCCCTAGAATCCGCTTAAAGGTAGGAGCTGTGTCCTAAGACTTCAGACATCCTGGAATCAACTTGAAACTAAGAAGAAGACGGGAACTTCGACGCTCTGCCGCACAGAGGACTGAAGCCAATCTCCCCTGTGGTTAGGGAGTGACCACCTTGCTAACGCAAGCACCATCCAGCGAATCAACGTCTGCTTTGCCGCCGCCTCCCGCCGGAGTCCGAGCCCAGAGACTGACAAGACCTGGACCTCCAGACCTCTCACCGCCCGATCCACAGTCCCTGAGAAGAGGAGACCCGTGGAGGCACCGAGACACGTGGAGCCAGCCATCTTGAAAAGACCACAACAAGCTGCAAGTGCAACAACCGAGGCTCCCTCCAAGTTGTGCTTTGGGATCTGAGAAGCCCAACCCTCGAGCAGCATCTGCACCAAAGGTGAGCCCTCCAGCATCTCCACGATCTGCGTGGGGCCCTTCTGCATTTTGCCACTCGACGCGCCTAACCGGTTGCTGGCCCACTGGCTAGTGGCCATCTTGGCGACGAACTTCAAGAAATACACCGCTGGTCTGGTTGCTCCAGACTGGCCCTTGCTCCCCTCCAAAGGAGCAATCCCTCTGACCTTGCTGGTCAGAACCATCAGCTTATTTCATCTTCCACAACAATTGCTTTTGCCAAAGCTTGTTTGCTTTGATCAAGTCGCCGACACCGCCGACAGCGAGAGCCTGCGTGGGACAGCTCGTGACCCGACTCCTGGACGTCGTCGACCTTCAGGGACCACGTGGCTGCAGAGACAAGCTACACCTTTCTTCCTGTTTGCACCCGACATCGCCTGGTACCCACCTGGTGCCACACTGGTCACTGGCTAGTGACTGTGAACACTGTCCCCTCTGCTTACAGGTCTTCAACATCTCCGATCCACTTTTGGATCCACCGCATCTCTTCCGGGGCGACCGCCTGCAGCATCTTTATCTACAGGCTCCATTGAACAGATAGAAGAAACCCGACGCACTTCGACGCCTATGCACCCGCTTCCTGTGGGTGATGTAAAGCTGGCACTCTGGTGCCCAAGTGTAGAGTATCATCTCTAGTGTCTGTGTTTCGAATCTTGAGTTCATAGTCCATCCGGAAGATCCTCTTTGCAGTAACTTTGTACTTTTTACGCACCTATTGAAAACCTATGGGAGCTCGCGTGTGACTATTTGCTCTGCACACGCAACCCGTGGACCTCCTGGTCACTAACTGAAGTTAGCTCCTTGTAGGCCCAGCGATTCTAGAGGCCCTAGGCCTTTTCCCTTTTCTGTTCGTGGTACTTATACCACTATTTTAGTATATGGTTTGAGCGGCCACCAGGGCCTATCCATTTAAAGTGCAACTTCTGTGTATTCTACTGTAATCTTGTTTGACGATTTGTGCTCCTGTGCTCATAAAGAGACTAGGGGTTACTTTGAGAAATAAATACATATATATTTTGAATATATATCTGTGTGGTGTCCTTTCATTGGTATAAAAGGGGGTTACATTTGGTAAAACAGCCTGCTTAACACGTTTCACGAGTTTAGCCTCAAAGACTGCTTAGCCTACGCTACCACTAGTGCAGCTAGTCCGAAAAGGTTGACTTACAACCACACCATAAGGGTTGCTTGGCATGGTACAAGGTGGTCACTTTAACTAGTGAACATCATATACCAGGCCAACTTCTCACAAAGGGTATGAGAAGAAAATCTTAGCGTATGCAGACGATATAGCCGTGGTGACCCCTAAACGTGAAATGGCCCTTAAAACAATTGAAAGGGAGGCAATACTCTTTGGGGAGGTTTGCGGATACTCGTTGAATATGGATGAGACCCACATGGTGATAAATGATAAGATAACGATGGTGGATAAAAGAATGATAAAAAAGCTGTCTATATGGGTGTTAGCATCAACTCGGAGGTGGACTAAATCTGGACCCTCTCATAAGAAAGATGAAAAAATATCTAGGCAGATTAGACAATTTCCATCTTACAATTGTGGGGAGGTGTAATTTAATAAAAATGATTTTTTTTCCCTAAAATTCTTTATTTGTTTAGGTCAATCAATTGAGAATTCTCGAACCATTGGTTGAAGATGCTTGACACAGTGTTCTCAAGGTTTTTATGGGCCTACTCCAAACCAACAAAGGCATTGAAATACCTTTCACTTCCAAAAGAAAAAGGAGGGGAGGCATTACCAAACCTCAAATTGTATTATTGGCCTTTATGTTGCAATATAGCTCTACATTACTTGGACAACAGCACATTAATAAGCCTCAAGAGGCTATATCTTCAACATATGAGTTATTGATTGGCAATGACGCCTGGGGTTGCTTCTGGAGACAACTAGAGTTTAGCTATTACAAAAAAGTTAGATTCAAGTGCATTTTGGGTGCCTATAAAGTCTGGGC
The DNA here is from genome assembly GCF_964204655.1 of Triturus cristatus. Taxonomy (NCBI): domain Eukaryota; kingdom Metazoa; phylum Chordata; class Amphibia; order Caudata; family Salamandridae; genus Triturus; species Triturus cristatus. Next base: position 679,279,292 of record NC_140595.1, read on the forward strand.
CGGGGTATGCAAACTGCTGAAAATAGGAAGAATGAACTTTTACAAACCGTTGCTGACTAATGAAAATCTTCCCTTAATTTTTGGGGTTTAGTGTATACAAAGATGGTCGCAATTAGGTATCAACAGTCTACGGGCTTTTTATTCCTCCACTGGGATTGTCTCATTTGAGGAGTTAAAACATAAGTTTGGTATTAACTATAGAGTCTTTTTTTAATATCTGCAAGTCAGGGACTATCTGCAGCATAAGGGGGGTGGCTCAGTGGGCTTTGGCATAATTGAGCTGGTCGAGAAATAACCGCACGATGCGAAAGCAGAATCGGGAATTTATATAATATTCTGAATTTAGAGATGAAAGGTGATCTCGTAAAGTTCTCGGCAAAATGGGAAGAGAATGTATTGATATCGGATTTGGATCTCTATAAAGCTCTTAATTTCTCGCAATCTGTTTTTACGTCAGCTAATTTGCAAGCTCACTTCTTTCAGACCTGCTTTATGTTATACCACACGCCCACTAGTATAGCAAAATGGGGCAGGGCTGAGGTGTGAACTGTCCTCGCATTTCCATGTGTGTGATGATGTAGTGCATATGTTTGCACCTTGTAGTGCCCTGAGCCCTGTAAAAGACTAAATCGCCTGTTTTCTTGAATATAAACTAGAGACAAAAGTCAGTCTGACCACACATCTTATTTTATTGGGAGTTCAAAAAGAGGGACGGTTATGAAGGCAAAACCTTTTTTGGCAGTGACAATGGCTTTTTTAAGACTCACTATAGCATCGGCCTGGCTAGATCCGAATACCCCAGTGTTCCAACACTGGTTGAGACAGCTATTGGTGAACCACAATCTGGAGAAGGCTATTTATGATAGGAAAGACAGACAAGCAAAGAAAAGGGGAAGTAAACTTTGGGCACCCCCAAGTGGTTGGGTAAACAACTAGATATGTAAAGGGCTCTTGGGGGATTTGTATTTAGTATATATGGCAGTGGGAGACCCAGGAGGTCGGGCTATAGCCTTTTTTATGTCTTTTTAAAATAGCCAAACTATCTTTAAAGGTTACATTGTGTGGCTAGCAAGACGGTTAGGAATTTGTATATGTATATAAGGATTGCTCAATTGTTTGTATATCCTGTGGGCAAATTGAATGCAAATGGGGTATGAGACCCTCAGGTTGAGGGGGGTCTGTCACTTTTATTGGTATTTTTGGAGGGATTTTATTTATTGTCAATGTTTATTCTTGCACAAAGCACTACAAAGTAGGACAGCTGACTTTGTTAGGGGTAAATCTGCCGCCCGGTTGGTCAGCTCCAACTCTATGTTGTGGTAAAATAGAAAAGATTGTATTTTTGGTTATATGGATGTTTTTTTTTATACTCTTTGTGTATAGTGATTAACTCTGAGTGTATGGGGCAGGGCATGGGGGGTGGGTATAGGGTGTTTATATTGATAGAAAATGTGCAATAAAAATATTTACAAAAAAAAACCAGACAAAAGCAAGTGGGTGGAGGGGCAAGCAGTAGAGGGGCCAGGGTGGGGCGAGGAAGCAAACAGATGTAATGAATGAAGGGAACAGGGACAGGACATGCAATAAGCGGATCTCCAGCATAAGTTTCACTGTGCAACCACGCAAAACATGCATCTGCTCGACCGATAAAGTATGCTTAACCCCCAACACATGTACACATGCACACATCTCCCTGTGAAACTGGAACACAATCAGCAAGGCTGCTATTACACTGTCCATCCACAGCTGACTCTAGAACACCTACTCTGCACTACACAATAGGATTGTATACCACATAGACGCACAAAGCAGAACTGCCCTGCAAAGCTGCGGATACACAAAACATGTAATTTGGCGAAATTATAAAGTAGCATAAAAACACTGAACCCCCTCCCCCCCATAAATGGATATCATGTCGTTTTCATCCAGATTTAGGAAAGGTTGAGCTGCTGCTGTCCATGTGGTATTGCGTTATGAAGCTTAGTATTATACTTTCCACTGCACAAAGGACAAAACTATTTATATTGCCTATGCTTGTTTTAATGCATGGTGTGAGTAAACCCTCACAAAATACATGGGCAGAATTTACTTTTGGTTTTATGTGTGAAACAAACTGATTTTAAGTTATCTAGATAAGGCCGTCATAACCTTTTGACTTCTGTGGACTCCCACTGAGTCATTACTGGAATGTGGTGGCCCGAACTGAGTCATTATTGGAAGATGGGGTCCCCCGAGCCTAAGCAATTTTCATAATTTGAATCTCAAAACAATGCACAAAAATACAAAAACAAACATATACCAAACGAATGCTCAAATATTGAAATATTTTGTTTAATTCACAATCAATATAAACTTTTACATTTTCAATTTTGCTTCCTTTTTTGTATACACTTTATGATGTTGAATGTATTTATTTTAATATTATCTCATTTTGTAACACAATCATGGACCCCTGAGTTTGACTCGCTGACCCCCAGGGGTCCTGGGACCACAGGTTAAGAACCACTGATGTAAATTGCTTTGATTTGATTTTTAAACATAGCTGACAAGTGTCTCATGGGGATGTATAAAACGCCAGGCCAATTCTGGCATTTTAGTCAGCAGCACTTTGAATGCTAGGATTATGAGCCCTTAATGAAAGTGTATAATGGAAAACTACATGGCCCGCAATGCTGTGGTCTTAAAAGCCAGGAATGGCTGATAGTATCAAATGTCATAGTGCTACTTGGCAGGCTTGTGAAATGCGAAAAGGAAAATTACATCCTAACTGACTTTTTTCTTGCAGGGCATCAACAGCCAAGTAGGTGAGAGGACAGAGATAGCCTTTCAAAGGCAAATACAAGCTACTCACTGCAAATGGGTTAACATAAACACTCATTGGAAATGAACATGCTAACAAAGGATGCTATTTATCAGAACAGTGCAGTAGTAGCGGAAGCTAGACATGTCTAAAGACACATTTGGAAAGAAAAAACAATATGCTGGCACCATTCTTCCCGAGGTTAATTTCGCGTGATTTAGATGGGGCAGCTGCATCTCCACTAGGATTGATGTAATCTGCCTTGAACAGGTGCGCCACTTGCTGCAGGTGTGCCATGACTATCTCTTGTGCTGATGACACCCCAGTGTTATACCCTCAACAGGGGTCATAGTTCACCATGGACGAGGGTGAGGCTGGTGGTCATTGGGACGCCTCTATTCTTCCTGTACAAGCACTGTCACTGTGCATGAGGCCCAGCCCATGCAGCCTTCTAGTTCAGTAGTAAAATTAGGACCAATTTAAAATGATGATTTTAGTTTTGTACTGCTCTGCTGTGCTGTCAATCATTAGGGGCCTGTGTGCCAGCTTGCATCATATCCACTCAACACCAACAGACCAGTCATCTCAATCGCCAGGTGCGGCACAGACATGCACTTGGGCTCAGCCTTGATTTGCTGAGTGAATGTTATGATGGATGGTGGCACTCGTTAGGGATGATGACAAGTGTCAATGAAGGTAAGTCACTTGTGCCTTCTGGGAAGGCTGAGGGAGCACACATTGGTGTCACATGTTATAGTGCTTGAGGAGGGTCAGCAGGAATACCTGTACTTTCCCGCCTATGTAAGCGACACCAGCAGTCATCACATGACCACCATGAATGGATGACTGTGGGTAGTGCAGTTCCAACTCTATCCAACCAGTCTGACAGCAAGGAATTGTGTATGGACAAAGCAGGTTCCACTCTTGTTGGCCAGTCAAGCAAAGTACTGAATTACTGAGTCTGAGCCCCTCTGCAAGCATGACAAATAGGACATATATCATTTTATTTAGTTATGGAAGCGCAACTAAAGTGCAGATGTGTTTATGCATTTAATAGTTTTAAAAAGCTCTTAGGTGTTGCCCTATGACTACTTTAGAGCACTGTGGAAGTAAAGAAGGTGAAAGGAATAGAATTATATGGTGATGAAAAGGAATTGAACCACCTGGATATGGTACACATAGGAGACACGTAAATGGTCATCCTACAAAAAGGTCTTGGAGGACATTTTTGCCTGGTTTTTATATTGACTATGTTTTAAAGTGTGAACATTAAATGCATCTCTGAAAAGGCAGGTTCTAAGGTGGTTTCTGAATTGAAGGCCCTTTACTAGGTTTCTCATAAAAAGGGTCCGGTTGTTACCAAAGTGAGGCCTCACACACATCAAGCACCTTCCTCATTTGTCAGTGTTCTGGGCTTTTGATGAATGAGCTGTGGAGCACTGTCCGATCATGAGGTTTTCATAGGTTGGTAAGGTGAGGCCAGATGCTTGACTGTATGATAAAGAGTGACTACTTTCATGTGAGTGCGGATGAGTGACTGAATGGATGAAAGCATAGAGATACTTTCAGTTGTAAGCCAGACTAATTGACTTAGACAATACCTTCTCATAGTGCAGACACCTCGATACAAGGTTCAGTAGTTACAACTTGATTCTAATTCATTTTTGTTTATTATACACAGGTTTCTTTTGCAGGTGCATTAGCCCACCATATCGGATTGCAACAGGTATCACTACCTTTGAATATCTAGTTTAATATAAAGCACCCAACTCGTTGGCTCTGCACATGCCCAAGGAAGTCCAGGTTCACACCTGCTCCCACCATTCTGAAATATGAGAAAGCTTTGTGCAGCATGAAAGGGTTTTCTCACTAATTCCTCTCGCATCTTGTAAATAGCTGGGCTTTGCTGCCCTGTGGACCTCTTCTATGGCCCACATGTGGAGGGGCACTTAAGATGTGACAGGAGCAAGGCTTTCCCATAGAGACTTAAGACAGAGGGGCCGATTCTGATTCCATCTGTAAAACATACCGACCGACACGGACCGGGAATGGAGACCGACCGACACGGACCGGCGCCGTACGACCCGCGCAGTACGATGCAACGCATATGAATTACAACCCACTCGCACGGAACACGAGCCGAACAACGGAAACGTACGAAAAATCAGTGATTCGCCCGTAAAATGATCGGGAATCCTACCGACCAACACGCACTAGGAATTGACAAGACCGAAACGTACCCACGATGCACGAGCCGCGCAGTATGATGCAAAACGTATGAATTGAGACCGACTCGCATGGAGCACGATCATGAAAACCGAGACGCACAGCAAATAGTGACTAGCAAACTACAGACCCCTCTGCGTCCAACGCATACGACAACATCAAAAACAGCAGAATGTCAGTGTGACAGACTCGGGTTACCCCGCGCGAGCCTCTGGCAGCGTCCGACACAGTCAAACGAACGTCTCCATCATGCACAACAAAAGCAAAGGAAAAGTCACAACAAAAAGCTCCAAAAAACAAATGACAAAGCCAATAAATAAAAAATTAAAAAGGAACCAAGACACACCCACAACTCCACCTGTATAATGGCATGATCCTTTGCAAACTACAGGCATAGGACAGCAGACACCAACACCACATTGCAGAGACACACCACAACGCACACAACAACTACACCATTTGCACCACTTAAAAACTAAATCACATATTCACTGACAAACTCACACCTACCACACTCACATACACCCCCATCAATCCCCACAACCACCCAGCACCATGCCCCCAAGAAGAATCCAAAGTTCACAGATAGTGAGTTGGAAGTCATGGTTGATGAAATACTCAGGGTAGAGCCACAGTTGTTTGGCACATTGGTCCAACAGACCCCCATGTCACAGAAAACCAAGATGTGGAAGAGGATTGTTGACAAGGTCAACGCACAAGCACCTTGTTTGCGCACAAAGGACAATATACAGAACAGGTATTATGATGTGCGCAGGAGGGACAAGAAGCTCATCGACAGGGAACACACCCTGAGCAGGCAGACTGGCGGTGGCCCTCCTGCCAAACCAATGCACTTCAGCTCCTGGGAGGAGAAGGTGCGGGCCATCCTACCACCGGAAAGCATACATGATTAACAGGAATACCAGAGCCTGGTGAGTACACATCCAATACACTCATAATTGTGTGGCAACACACATATAGCACTGTCAAGGGGACTGTGAAAAAAATTACCGCCAGCAAAGCCATAGCAACGGAAAGGCAAGTATCCTGTGTGGTGTATATCAGTTATACAAATACAATATCTGCCATCCCACAGTAAGATGGAACTACGTCCTAACATGTACAAACCTAATGACCAATACTGCAAGGCATGACCATAAATAACCAACAAACACTGTCATCCATTTTGCCACCACTGTCACACCACCTCACAGGAAAGCTGAGTCAAAATGAAGCAAGGTTGGGCTGCTGGGAATGTGCATGTAGCAGAAAGCATGATGGGAGTTGCAGTCACAGCCACCAGTCCCCCACCCACATGTCCCTGCAAGCTCACACTGAACCATGCTCACCTCACAAGGAGTGCAAAAGTACTGCCAAGATGGCTGACACTAGGCCCTGCTGTGGGGAGCACAAGGTCCTGCTGGGCCTTGGCCTCTAACTGACAACAGGACACCAATGCCAGACATCGTGAAAGGTGACCACTACTCCCTGCAATGGAAGCATGATGCATGGTGGGAGGTCTGGAGTGGGGGAGGAGGACTGCCAGCTCTGACTACAACTACCAGCAGGCACTTGCACATACACAAACACACACCCCTTAACACAAACTACACCCAAACCACCTGGTCTAATGCAATCCCTCAGAATCCCTTTGAATATCCCACAAATATTGACCACACTGGGATCTGCTGTGTGAAAGACATGGGCTTTTCAGGACCTGAGTGCAAACAAACACCAGGACACCACTGCCTGCCAAACTGTCAGCACAGGCCCACCACCACATAGGGAAAAAGATCCACAGGAAGGAAACTCAGGTATTGTGGGAAGGTGGGTGGAGCCAAACGCATGATGGGAGTTGCAGTCACAGCCACCAGTCCCCCACCCACATGTCCCTGCAGGCTCACACTGAACCATGCTCACCTCACAGGGAGTGCAAAAGTACTACCAAGATGGCTGACACTAGGCCCTGCTGTGGGGAGCACAAGACCATGCTGGGCCTTGACCTCTAACTGACAACACAACAGGACACTAAGACCAGACATCCTGAACATAAATTGTGACTCCCTGCAATGGAAGTAGGACACATGGGGGATTCGCTGGCCTCTGTGGGTGAAGGAGGTCCTGCAATACCATCAATGTCGCCTCAAAGCACACCTTCTCAGCCAGAACAAAGTGCACCCTTGGGACCAGTCACTCCAAAAGTAAATGTCTTGGCAGGATGGATGACACATGGTCATGATGTATGAATTGTCTGCAAGTCACACCTATGCACTGGCCAACTCAAACACATCTACACTCACACCCATTGGAACTGTAGGTATCCTCCCACTCTCTGGAGATACAGCGTCCCTGTGGAGTCCCCTGACCTGGCTGTGAAAATGTGTCTTGTAGATGACAATTGGGGAGATATAGACATAGTACATATCAACAAGCACACACAATGTCACCTATACATCATTGACAGTGGACACCTGACAGTGGCTAGAATGAACACACACATAGCTGACACTGTAGCATGGTGTCATTCAAAGAATGTGCAGTTGTGAGCTGCATTTCAATCCCACATCAGTCTGCATTGTACGCAATGTTCATGCAACACATTATTCACTGTCATGGAGACCCTAAACACAATGACTAACCTGGACTGTATCTGAGGAGGCATGCAACTCACAACAGCTGAACTGTAACACACACACCTCTGCCCATCACTGTCATGAGCATGGAAAAGCAAGAGAGTTTCTGTGCCCAATCCCTCTCACTATGGAGGAATTTGACAAGATAGAAGGCGTTAGCACATACAAAACTCAGCACCAACTTCATTAGCTATGCTAGCACCATGACTTGTATGAAAAGAGATGTGAACTAGGAACACAGACAACAAATTAGTGTCTCACATTGGATCTCAGGCATACCATACTGCAACCATGTTGCACAGACACACCAATGTGACACACAGAGGAAAGAGAAGAATCACACAATACATGCCCCAAGCTCGCCACATACCCCAAGTGTAATTGTACGTATGTCATTGTTAAAGCACAAATGTGGACAGTGATAATACAGCAGTGTCAGGTATGTAATGGAACCTGAGTGGCAATCTGCATCTACAGACAATTGGTCAATACATGAGCTGGTCATGCACACAGCTTGACGTGCACATCAAAATGCTCCAGGTTGCCATTACAAAGTGCTCCAACAATATCAACCTCTGTCTGTCACAACTTAGGAAAATGCAATGTACAGACTCTCATAATGATGTTCAGTGTCAAATGTCATGTGTGTGAAACATTGAGGTCTGTAAAAACATAACATACATTGTGTGTCTCCTTCAAACACAGGGGATGCTAGGGACACAGCAGGTCCTGAGGAACAGTCCCAGTCCCAGACTCTGCCGGACCCTGAGCTCCCCTGCGTGGATCACTCTCCGTCCTCTTCGGACGATGACCTTGACCGACCTGGCACCTCTGGCGTGAGTTATCGTGCAGCCCCAGCAGCAGTAACATCAGCACCCCCCTCAACCACTCCTGCCACATCGGACACCAGACAGAGTCCCCATGCCGACACGGACAGGCCCAGGCCCCAGAACAACAACCGGAACAGGTACACAGGGCCCCCCGGAAGCAAGGGACAACACAACCGGCGCTAACACTCAAGGGGGCCCAGTGTTGGTTGGGCCGGCCATGGCAGGTCCTACCCCTGTGGGTCGGGGTGGTGCGAGGGTGGCCAGGCAGAGGACACAGCCTGACGATGGAGCTGGACTGCATGATGAGCCACACCTGGAACGCATCATAGATGCGTACCAGGAAAGTACCGGAGAGTTTGGACAGGTCTTGGGGATCCTCAAGGAACTCAAAGAACAGCAGGCTGCCCATCATGCCCACTTGGACTCCCACATGGCCCGAGTGGAGTCCAAGTGGGACAAATTGGATGAACTAACAGCAGTGCATAGGGGCATACTGACATGCCTACACCAGATCAGCACCAACCTGACCACACCTCCATGTGCGCCCACAACATCTGTTGCCACAGCATCCGCAACAGTCACAGGGAGGGAGGAGGACTCTGGTGGAGAGTCCACGGCACCGCATCAGCCTACACATGAGGGTCCCCCGAGGAAGAAGAGGGGTCATACGAAGAAGGGCAATTAAGATGCTGATGGCCATGCATATCCCCCAAGCACCCAACACCTGCTCCTGTTAACATCCTTTGTGTGCAAACCAGTTGACCTTGTCGACCTACATCTAAATCACCCACTTGACATGGAGGGTTAAAGTTGTGACAATGCACCAAATGACTGTGGATTCTACTCTGGATATTTCAACTACCAAGACTACCAACTCACCTGTGAACTTTGGATTACCATCACATTGTACAACACTGCAAATTCCGTTCACCATCCTTACACATGTTTGTAAATAAATTCACAAACACAATACTTGCCTCTGTCGTGATTCCTACTTGCTTTGTGCCATGGCGATGATGAGCAGCTAAGGATCACTGTGCATGCAAACTAATACAGCAATGTGAACACAGTTATGTGAGTCATGTGAATGTGGCACATATGAGGGAGACACACCACTAGGACAACACAACACAATCTCACCAGGGCCCCTAACTCCTCGTCAACACTGATGTCAACAGGAAACACAGTGGAATGCACACACACAACACCCATCCGGGATCATTGGCAAGCAGCCCACAGGTACAGGATCCGAATTACTGTTAGATGTGTGGACACACATGGAGCACATCACAAAGTGAAGGGCAGGTTTATTAAATATTCACATTGTGAGAATTCCACAACTGATGCACGTTAACCTAACGTGACAGTGATCAGAAAATGAAACATGCGGTGAACGATGAAAGTCCAGGGGTGTGTAGCACATCATTGGTTGGGAGTTGCACTCTGGAACAAGGATCTGTGTCTTGGGGTTCAGACCGCACCACACAGCATCCAAAGTACCCTATGAAGGACAGACAGAAAACACAATCAAAAACACAGATTTACAGGAGACAACAACAATATACATGCCCAAAACAAAACACTAACTACCCAGACACATCCTAACAATCAGGTAAACACTGTTTGGGAGTACAGACTACCAGAATGGAGACATCACAGCAAGCATCCTGACAAGTAGCATACATCCACACTCAATCGGCACCAGTGCACCGCCAACATAGGTCATGCCGACACATTACTTTGACAACACATACCTGTATACTGACATTCATGAGAAGAGTTTCTGGATCAGCTGGCTTCGAACATCACCATCACCCTCATCATCACTGGCATCATGCCCCAGGCCAGGATCCTCAACGGCTGGCGGAGTTTGGTCATCGTCATCCTGGATGAGAGGCAACCGCTTGCGCACTGCCAGGTTATGTAGCATGCAGCACGCAATGATGATCCTGCACACCTTCGCAGGAGCATATGGGAGGGCCCCTCCTGTCTTGTCCAGGCAGCGGAATCTGCTTTTCAGGAGGCCAAATGACCGTTCAATCACTCTCCTGGTCCGACCATGTGCCTCATTGTAGCGCATCTCCGCTGGTGTCACAGGGTTCCTGAGGGGTGTCAGAAACCACGGCATGTTGGGGTATCCGGAGTCACCTACAGAGAGACAATTGCACATTAGTTGAGTGTGAAAATAGGGTGCGAATCTACTTTAGCAAACACACACAATGATAAGCAGTCAGTACACACCGACAAGCCAGGAACGCTGGTACTGTATCTGTGCCATTATCGTTGGGATGCGACTACTCCTCATCATGTAGGCGTCGTGCGCTGAGCCCGGGAACCTTGCACACACATGGGAAATGGTCATGTCCGCCAAACAAACGACAAGAGCATTTATAGAGTGGAAATGCTTCCTGTTCTGGTACGTCTGCTCATGTGCCTGCGGTGGTACCAAACCACATGTGTCCCATCGATAGAGCCAATGACATGTGGCATCCTGCCCAGAGCATAGAAGTCCCCCTTGATGTCAGCTAGTTGTTTTGCTTTGGGGAAATGGATGTACTGGTCGAGGAAATGCAACATTGCCTCCAACACATCCCGAAGCACACGGCTGAACATAGTCTGTGACATCCCACCAGCAGTAGCAACAGTGTGCTAGAAAGTACTGGTGGCAAAAAAGTGTAGGGCTGCCATCACCTTCACCTTGGGGGTCAGCGCTGTAGGGTATGTCCAGCCAGGTTGCAGATGTGGGGCCAACTGCTCCGCCAATTCTTCGATCAGTGGCCTGGTGAAGTGGTACCGTCGCATGCAGTCACGTTAACCCATTGTTTCCACGTCCGGGAACGGTCTGTGGACATTTGGTCTCCTGCAGTACAACAGAGAGCAAAGACAGTTTGTCATTCCCCCTATCTATGTGCCAATGTACATGACAAATAGCACATGAGACCACATTACAGGACGCAAGAACATGATGTGTGTGCTCTGGGTATGGACACACATATCAGATACATGCCCATCATCTGACATCTCAGCACTGCAGGGCCACACAACAAGGTCCCTGTTGTGCTGTGAGCAATCAATGGACTCCGTCACAGTACATCAGTACGAGTGTCACATACCAGACACACACCACAGAGACTAGTGAGGACAGATGTCTACCCCACATCACAGGATCCTGACAGACAGACACAGGGACCTTGTGTCGCAACATGGACACCATCATGATGTGGCTTCCCATATGCACAACACAAAGCACACATGACACACACATGTAGTGCCCCCTGATTTCATGCCAGCTTACACATGGATGTTTCTGACACACAGACGCAACATCAACTCACATTGACAATAGACAGGGATGTTGTGAACGTTTGACATTGAGCACATTAAATCATCTCTGCATGAAAATGCACACATACTGTGGATGAACATCACATATGTGGCACTGTGTCACCCTGTGAGGCACCTACCATTCCACTGAAGAGTCAGGGTGTGTGTCACATGACATACACAATGTACACCGGGAACTGTGTACATGCCTCATGCACTGAAATGTACTGTTGTCAAACACAGTGGTTATGTGTCCAGCCAACAATTGTATCTGTCCCCATGACAACCTGCCCTGCCTGGGAGTGGGTGCCACTAAGTTAAACATACAAAATCACATGTTTATCCACATACTCACACAGGTAATACAGCCTGACATGCACTTAGAGTTACTGTGTCACAGACTTTATTGTTGTTGTGCCCATGGGTCAATGGCAAGCTATGGTGTGTTGCACGCCTTAAACAGTTACTTCTATGGTGACTGACGCGGGTGACCAATGCGAAAGACGCGTTGGACACCTAGGGATGGAGCCACATGCACGCCTTGCACGCACGCGTTCCACAATGTCTTCAATGGGGACTGACGCAGGTGGACGGAGCCGCACGCACGCCTTGCACAATGTCTTCAATGGGGACTGACACGGGTGGACGGAGCCGCACGCACGACTTGCACGCACGCCTTGCACAATGTCTTCAATAGGAACAGATGCGGATTTGAGCCTGGTACAAATCGGTTTCTTGAAAATCCGTTGGCTGCCTGCAACAATGTTTCAGACTCGTCATTGCAATGCTTTTGAATATTTCAAATGATGCAGATGGCGTGTACGAGGCGTGCAATGCGATGGATTGGCCAGATTCATAGGATGCAAACGTGTTGGACCTATCGCTTTTGACACATGGGACTGAATCTGCCTCTGCAGCACAGATATAAGTCTGTCCGTTCACCTGGGAGCTCACTTGACTGCAGTACATGATCAAGATTGACATCTCTGCTACCACTGCTGCTGTCTCTGCATCCTCTGGCTCCAAGAATGGCACGTACTGCGGAGAGGGCCCCAGAGGAGGAGAACAAGGCCCTGCTGGACAGCCTCCTTCCACAGTACAGCAAGCTGTATGGGACACCAGGGGAGCAGGTGAGTGTGCACTCCACATCCCTTATTCATTGTGTATGTTGTCTGACTGTCACCAATGAAATTGTGTTTATACCCCCAGGGTGTGTAGGTTCCTGTAGTAGACAGGTACTGTGCATGAAAAGTGCCTTTTCACACGGTTGTAATACTCAGGCAATGTTTCCCTGTTGGAACTTCAGGACAACTGTCAATCACCATATCTGCACTACCTGTGTCCATCATATACCCTTGCGAGAGAGACATGTATATCCAACTGTGTGATGCACAAACATGTGGCATGTGTGGTAAAGGACTTTTTCTTTCCTTGTCATCCTCACAGGTTGATGCCCACCAGAATTAGGAGATCTGGCTGACCATTGCCCGGGCTGTTCGTTATGTGGGGGCCCACAGACGCCGCATCTGCTCCTGCCAGAAGAGGTGGCAGGACCTTCGTGGCTGGACCCGGAGGATTTCCAGAGTCCAGCTGAAGCTGTCGCCTCCTCGCAGAAGGGTCGGACGATGGACACTGACCCCCCCACATGCTCAAGATTCTGGCGGTGGTCTTCCCGGACCTGGATGGGCAGTTAAAGGCCACACAGCAGCAAGGAGGGGGTAAGTGCATGCATTCTCTGTGTCCAATGTCTCACATGCTCTTTGCACTCCCACATCCTGGTTTCACTTCCACAGATCTCCTGTCTGATTGTACAGGAGTCGTGTGGCAAAAATAGGTCATGTCTCATTCTCATCTGATACACAGGTGTGCCCCTTTCAGTCTGTGACTTGTGTAACTTGGGTTGTGTGTTCCTGCTGTTGTACAAATTTAACGTTGTGAACAGCATCTGCGACCGGTGGGGCTGTACCACTTGTGGGACAACCCCGCGCCGCACGGCCACCAGCTGCTGCGGGTGCCCCTCTGTCCTGCCTAGCTGCCTCGCTGCCTGTCGTGCTGCCGCTGACCGCGCCCCCTCCTCCGAGAGGCGCGGTCCGTGCCTGCCTGCCGGCTGCTCGTTCTGGTGTTGAGAGTTCCCTTGACTTTGTAACTTTGTGCTTCTCCGTTTTCCTTGTGATTGTGCCCGTGTTTTTGTGATAGTATTCTGGTAATTGTGCCCGTGTTTTGCTATCTCCTTCCTGTCTGCCTGCCTACCTCGCCGAGCCCCGCTCCCCCTCCCCGCTTCCCGCCACCGCTGCTTAGCCCCGCCCCTTTTGCCTTCTGTATCCCTCCCCGCTCCCTCCTCCCAGCTGCCCCGCCCACCCGCGCACTTCGCCTTATATGGCGACCGTGCGAACGCGCAGCGGTCACGCGCAGCGGGCGCGCCGATTGTGCGCCGAAGGCGCGCCAAAGGTAAGCCCGTCTGCGCCCGTCCGCGACCAGCGCCAGGACCCCTGGCCCACGAAGACCCCGACCTACCCGCCTGACGTACTCCGCCGCCACCCTAACCGCACTCAACACCGGCCGACCCCCAGAATGCCACCAAGCCACACCACGACTCACCCACGGACCTTTCAGCTGCCACGCCTGCAAGTTCTCCTGCATCCGGACCTGCCCCGCACCAGCAGCCGCCAAGTCGAACACCAGCAGCACCCACCTCAAGTGCATCCTGCTCAACACCCGCTCCGTCCACAGACACGCCGTGGAACTCTGGAACCTCCTAGACGCCACAGCCCCTGACGTTGCCTTCCTCACGGAGACCTGGATGAACGCCTCTTCAGCCCCCGACATCGCCATCGCTATCCCGGAGGGCTACAAGATCGTCCGGAGGGACCGCAACGCCAACCAGATGGGAGGAGGCATCGCCATCATCCACAGGAACACCATCCGTCTCACGACCAGCACCGACAACTCCCTGACCACCGCCGAACACCTGCATTTCCAGATCCACACCGACCCGAACACCACCCTCAGAGGCACCCTGATCTACCGACCCCCGGGACCACGCACACAATTCAGCGAGGACATCGCCGACTTCGTCAGCCCGCATGCTCTCCCCTCCGCCGACTACATCCTCCTGGGGGACCTCAACTTCCACCTGGAGAACAACAACGACCGCAACACCAGCACCCTGCTCGACAACCTCGCCAATCTTGGACTCAAGCAGCTGGTATCCACCCCCACCCACCTCGCCGGACACACACTCGACGCCGTCTTCTCATCCTGCAAAGACATCGACTTCAGCCACGCCACAGAGCTTCAATGGACGGACCACAGCTGCATCCACTTCACCTTCAAGAGAACGACGACCCACCACCACCAGCAACAGGCCGCCCGCAGAAGCTGGAACAAGATCACAGCAGACCAGCTCGCCACCTCCCTGAGCCAGCACCCTCCTGCCAGCTCAGCGAACCCCAGCCAGGCCGCCAACAACCTCACAAAGTGGATCAGCAACTGCGCGGACGAACTCGCCCCGCTGAGGACCCCGCCCAGCAGACCCGGCAGCAAGAAAGCCCCGTGGTTCACCGACGAACTCAAGAGCTCCAAGAAGAACTGCCGAGCCCTCGAGAAAGTCTGGAGAAGGGAACCAACACCGGACAACAGGACCACCTTCAAGCTGGCCACCCGGAAGCACCACCAGCTGATCCGCGCCGCCAAGAAAACTGCCTTCAAGGACCGGCTGGACAACAACGCACACAACTGCAAGGAACTCTTCAACATCGTGAAAGAGCTCTCCAACCCCAGCGCAGGAAACAACGACATCACCCCATCGCAAGACCTCTGCAACTCCCTCGCTTCATACTTCCACAACAAGATCGCGGACATACACAACAGCTTCAACAACCAACCAACGCACACCAAGACCGAACAACCACCCCTCACCACCACCCTCCACGCCTGGACTCCGATCAGCACCGAAGACACCATCCGCACGATGAACTCCATCCACTCCGGATCACCGACCGACCCCTGCCCTCACCACGTCTTCAACAAGGCTGACGCTGTCATCGCACCCCACCTGCGAGACATCATCAACACCTCCTTCGACACCGCCACCTTCCCTGAGAGCTGGAAGCACGCCGAACTCAGCGCTCTACTCAAGAAACCCACAGCGGACCCCACCGAACTCAAGAACTACCGCCCCATCTCGCTCCTCCCGTTTCCAGCCAAAGTCATCGAGAAGACCGTCAACAAGCAGATGGCCGCCTTCCTCGAGACGAATGGATCCCTCGACCCCTCACAGTCCGGCTTCCGAGCCAATCACAGCACCGAGACCGCCCTCATTGCCGCCACCGATGACATTCGAGCCCTGATGGACAACGGAGAAACAGCGGCCCTCATCCTCCTAGACCTCTCCGCAGCATTCGACACTGTCTGCCACCGCACCCTAGTACAGCGCCTCAGCAACGTCGGAATCCAGGACAAGGCGCTGGAATGGATCATCTCCTTCCTCGACGGAAGAACACAGAGAGTCCGTCTACCACCGTACAAGTCAGAGGCCACCGATGTCATCTGCGGCGTCCCTCAAGGATCCTCTCTGAGCCCCACCCTCTTCAACGTCTACATGAGCCCCCTCGCGGCCATCGCACGCCAACACAACCTCAACATAATCTCCTACGCCGACGACACCCAGCTGATCCTCTTCCTGACCAACGACCCCGCCGCCGCCAGAGCCAACCTACACGAAGGGATGAAAGAGGTAGCCGAGTGGATGACGACCAGCCGCCTGAAGCTGAACTCAGACAAGACGGAGGTCCTCATCCTGGGCTCCTCACCCTCCGCCTGGGACGACTCCTGGTGGCCTCCCGCCCTGGGCACCGCACCCAAACCGACAGACCATGCACGCAACCTGGGCTTCATCCTGGACTCCTCCCTCTCCATGACCAGGCAAGTCAACGCCGTCTCCTCGGCGTGCTTCAACATCCTACGCATGCTACGGAAGATCTTCTGGTGGATCCCCACCGAGACCAGGAAGACAGTCACCCAGGCCCTCGTCACCAGCCGACTGGACTACGGCAACGCCCTCTACGCCGGTACCACCGCCAAGCTCCAGAAGAGACTCCAGCGGATCCAGAACGCCTCAGCCAGACTCATCCTCGACATCCCACGAACCAGCCACATCTCCGGACATCTGAGAGACCTGCACTGGCTCCCCGTCAACAAAAGAATCACCTTCCGCCTCCTCACCCACGCACACAAAGCCCTACACGACCAAGGCCCGAGCTACCTCAACAGCCGAGTCAACTTCCACGCTCCCAAACGCCACCTCCGATCAGCCAACCTCGCCCTCGCCACCGTCCCCCGCATCCGAAGAGCGACTACAGGAGGAAGGTCCTTCTCCTACCTGGCCGCCAAGACCTGGAACTCCCTCCCGACCGACCTGCGCCTGACCCAAGACCACCTCTCCTTCAGGAAGAAGCTGAAGACATGGCTGTTCGAGCAGTAGCGGCACCCCCCCACCCCCAGCGCCTTGAGACCCTACGGGTATGTAGTGCGCTCTATAAATGTCATTGATTGATTGATTGATTGATTGTTTGGTTTTCATGAGTGAGGCACAAGATTTCCATGTGTCTGCACATTGCCAGAAAAAAAGACATGTACTCTGTGTGGGCAATTAATATGTGTTCCAGTTGATGTTTTGGCACACCATATGTGCCAGGGGTATTTGACACACAGCCATGTAGCAGCAACGCCAATTTATGGGCATCAGAAAAATGTACATCATGTGTTTCACACATGCATGGACACATGCCTGGTGTCCAGGGTAATCCCATGTTGCACATGTTCCTGGACAGGTATGCCTACTCCGGACATGAAGTACACTCTGTTCTTCTACTCCTGTGTGTCAGCCTAACATTAGTGCATTGTGAAGTGTGCTATATGGTGTCTGCATCGGTGTCATTGTGAGGTGGCCTAGCCTCTTAGACTCCTGTGGTGTTGGTCATTTTGGTTTGTGCAGCTAGCTGGGGTGTGGCCAATGGATCATCACAATGGGTTCATGCATAGGTGTGGAATCTCTTGACGGTGCATAATGTTGTATTGTACATCACAGTGCAGGCAGTCTCAATTCATTCTCATCATGCTGTGATGTCATCATGCTTACAGATTTGTGCTTGCAGTCAGTCATCTGTTGCATTTTTTATTACGTGTGATCATCAGATGCCTGAAGATGTGGCTAGCATTGGGTATACCTGTGCACTTGACATCTGCAGGGCTTAAATTCTCATACATGTTAATGGTTGTGACACAGTGCAGTGTGTTTAAATTTGGACGCACTGCCCCTGAGACAGAAGCCAGTGCTGGCTGCTTAGCCATAGTGGGCCGTAGCATGGTATCCCACTTGCTGATGTGTATCCCACAGTGATATCAGTTGTACAGCATGCACTCTATTGTGGCCTTGACCATCAAAACATGTGCACATCATGGTGTTTTGTGAGTGAAGCATATCCATTTTAGTGACAATGAATTTGGCCATCCCTTTGCATGACACATATACTGAGTCAGTGGCAGGAGAAGGCATGTGTTAGTCCTGGCAGATTAAAATCATGAGTCCTGCAGTTCTGAGATATGTCCATGTGGTGCTTGTGCACAAATATGAGAAGTGGCATACAACATGCCCCAGACAGATGGGTCCATGGAGGGGCAGGATATGAGGGGCATGGTTGACTGACAGGTGTCATTTCCCAAAAATGTCTCCACTTTTCGCAATATCTGGCACTTGATGCCAAGGCGTACTTTGTGATGTGCTGTACTGACTGTGATGTGTCAGGTGAAACAGGAGACGGATGTGGATCTGTTTATCCCGATTGACTGCGGATACATCTACGGCTACTGGAGGAGACAGTCTATTGCCCAAGGGGAGCCTCAGAGCCAGACTGGGTCAGCTTCAGAGGATTTTGAGGGACCCAGTGGCACTGAGGGTGAGGGGAGCCACACAGAGGAGACCTCAGCTACAAACACCTCTGCTGAGGAACACAGCATCTCCAGTGAGGATTCCCTTGTGGAGGCGGGTGTCAGCAGACCCCAGACAACACCTAGCGAGTCTGTCCCCACCACCACCACCACCATCTCCACCCTCCCAGATGTCCGTGGAGGCCCCCGTGTGAGTTAACATGTCTCCTTTGGTCCAGGCACCGCACTCCCTGCCCCTGTCTCCCCTGCTGCCCTGAGTGTGGAGTCTGTGGACTTACTGAAGCAGCTCCATTTAGGGCAGACTGCGATGCTGAGTGTTCTCCATTCCCACACCACTCTGTGGACTCAACTGGTGTCCTTCATGGAGGGCATCTCATCCAACATGTCTGCCCTACATCGGACCATTCAGTCCATGGCCTCCACACAGACAGCAGCAGTATCCCTCCTCCAACAGTCCCTCACCCCTCCTACCTCTGCCACACCCACAGCCCCCACTACCCTACCTGTCCAATGCACACACACACCAGCACCGGCACGCACCACAACAGACCCAGGCAGCACACAATCATGTAAGTCAAAATCAAAATCCGCAGGCACGCACACTCCAGGGACTGATGACACACACACAGGGGATGGGTCACAGACGCACAAACAGGCATCCACGAGCACTCTACAGACCTCAGATGCTTCTCCCTCCAAAAGCACTTCCTCTGAATCACCTGCACCCCCCGCTTCCAAGCAGCTCTTCCTCTGTGACCTTGGCCTCTTCCCCACCGATCCATCTGCTCAGCTGCACAAGGGGAAGAGGAAGTCACCACGCACAAGGGCGAGTTCCCCTGCCACACAGACACCCACCCCCAGGAGCCCGGACACTGAGGCCCCCATTCGCAAGTTCCCCCAGAGCAGGAAGAGCAAGACCCCCCCAATGCCGCAGCTCAAAGACACAGTCTACATCCTGCAGCCCCCAGGCCACCACTCCACAGGTCCCCCACAAAACCCTGCCCCTGGTTCCCCCACACACCGATACCGCATCCCCAAAATGCTTAGGCCATCCCCTCCTACCACATGCACTTCCACCCCCACCTCACATGCTTAGCCTGTTCCTGCCACTGATGTGGGGACCGTGTCCCCCCCTGTCCTGCCAATCTCACCTGAGCCCCATGACACTCCCTTGGAGTTTTGCACTGCAGTGGAGGCCCTGTCCCAACCATCTGACCTCCCCACTGCAGTGCTGCCAGTAACACCCCATCTGACTTGGGCCCTGCATTCGTGTCAGCACACACCCCATTGGACTTGGGCCCTGCCGTGGTGACGGCGCCAACTGTGTCAGACACCTCTGCTGCAGTTGCCAGTGACACTCCTGCACCCACCAACCTTCCCCTGCCTCATTCTGCTGTCCCCTGATCCTGTTACTGCGGGGCCTGGCCTGCCTTTGTGTATGCCCTTCCAAGGGAGATGTCCCCTGCCCGTAGCAGTACAGGCAAGCAATGGTTGACGACTTGTCACATCTCACCCTGTGAGGACTCCAGAAATGGACTGGCCATTGGCCTCTTGACATTGTGGCTAAACGGTTTCAAAGAGTTATGTTCCCAATAAAGTCAATTGTTGTTATCCAGTGTTGTTGCATCAAATGTACATGATGTTGATGATGAGTGTCATGGACTTGCTACTGTACAGGTGTTTTAAAGGTATAACAGAATATTTTTTGATGGGATGTACTCCATGTGGTCCCTGAAATCTGTGTACTTTTCAGATATGTATCCATGACATCCTCAGCTGCAATTTCAGGGTGTGATGTTGGCTACATGTTGTAGGCCAGATTTTCTCTTTGGGGTTGCAACTTCGCATCTTTAGCATACACTGTAGCACATAGGTTGTGCTTACATTTGGGCACATGGAAAGATTCCCTGACTTGGACAAGCTCCACTGGACAGGCATGTTTGTGCATCCATGTTACACAAGTCATCTGTGTCATCAGTCCAACTTGGTGTACATGTGTATTGCATATGTGCAGATGGCTGAGGGAGGACTCCCGTACACAAGCTTCTGTGACATAGCTTTTCTTGAGTTGTAATAGTTGGATCACTGTGCAAGTGTTGTGCTGGCATGACAGAAGCCTGCACAGACTACATTTGGCACAGCTGACCTTCCCCAGGAGTGCAGTACCCTCATGGCATTGTGTCATTCCATGACATTGCCTGGGCACATGGTGTGTGTTGTGTGAGCATGTCTGTATGTGTTCACTTCACGTTTTTGGATGCAGCCTGTGTTCCAGACAGATGTACCTGTTTTGTGGACTTGCAGACTTGGCCTGTGTTCATCTAACTTCTTTCCCCTGCCTTTTGTGGGATGTAGGTGCATGACAAACTACTGCTCATAAGTAAGCCTGGGCAAAGCACTACGCTATGCTCGCGTAGTTTGCGAAGTTCGCGCTACTTCGCACTACGCGAACTGCACGTAGCACAGTGCGAATACGCATAGCGTAGTGTTGCGTAGTGCTGCGGTAATTTTTTGCTTGCTCGCGGTCCTCAACGTCAAGTTGGCGACCGCGAGCAAGCAAAAGGACATCCCGATGAGACTTTTTCCTTGTTCGCGATCAGCAACCTTAAGTTGGCGATCGCGAGCATGGAAAATAAACCTCCTGGAGAGATTCCCAACGTGAGGAGGTCAGGTTTCTCATTGCAAAAGGTCGCGTATGCTCGCGACCGCTCGCGATGAGAAACTACCAGTTCGCGTTGAGAAAGCTGCCGCTCGAGTAAAAATCTACTCGAGCAGCAGGAAACTACAGCTCGCACTGTGCAAGATGCCATTTTCAATGATTGCACAGTGCCGGTTGCTTGTCCGCACTGTGCAATCATTGAAAACGACATCTGGCACAGTGCGAACAAGGTACTACGCAGTTCGCGAAGTGCTACCCGTAGCTCGCGTAGTGCGAACTGCACTTTGCGTAGCTTCGCGAAGTGCTACTTCGCGAACTACGCCCAGGGTTACTCATAAGGCTGGCATCCCTGGCTGTTTCAGTAGTAAATTCCAGGGATGTTGTCCAACGCACGTGGGACACATTCTGGATTACCATTGGCACTTATGTGTTACCAACATCATGTTGTTTTTCCTTTGTGATATCTGTCATTGACAAGCTCACTTGTGTGTGTGTGTGTGAGACTACTCCCTATCATCAGGGTCATTGCTGCTATGTTGTAAGGTGTCGACCTTTGTGTGTTGTGGCTCTCCTTTGGTTCAACATTGGTGTAGGTGTGTGGCAGGGTTACGAATTAATTGTGTAGTTTTCACGTAATGTTGATGTGCCGCATGCTGTGCAGTGTGGCAGACCTTCACAGGTGTTGTTGTCAGCCCATGTGTGAGGATTTGTGGGTACCTTGGATCCCCCCCCGGGATTGTCATGTGTGCACGAGCAATATCACTAGTCCCTGTGTGCCTAGCTGATGCACAATGGGAGTTGTTTCATGTCTAGTCAATCATGTCTAGGCCCATGACTACTTTTTGCCCATTGTTTGCAGGCCATGGCCAGTGATTTGTGTTTATGGAGGTGTGATGTGAGTTTGTGATCCCGGATACATGACGCAGGACACACATCTGACTGTTCTACACAGTATGGGGAAAAACTTGCTTTATCATAACAGTGGGATTGGCCTACAGGCTAATGTCACCACAAATTAGGGTACTAAAGGGTAGTGCTGTGTTGGGTCTGTCTCATGCTGTGTTGGTTGCTGTTCCACCCACCTTGTGTCACATGAATCCTTTGTGATCCCGCTCACCTGACAATGCCTGCTTGCCCCCCAAAGGTGTGCCCAGTCAAAGATTTACTTTTGTATGGCACTGTGTACAGATGTGTGTCATTGTAGTTCAGCTCACCGTCATGTGTTGTGCACTAGCCTGGGGACACTGTGACACACACATGTGTTGTGTATGATATGCAGTGTGTGGCTGCCTGTCTGTGTTTGTGCATCTGCGCCTCTGCATTGGTGTGGCTTTAGCGTTCCATTGGGGGGATGTTGTTTGGAGGTTTGTCCCTAGTGTCCAATGGTTCTTGTAGCTCATCATCCTGCACATTGATCATGTTTGGTATGTCCCATTGCTGCCATAGTATGTGACTTTGTCACCTAACATTGACAGTCTCCACAGGATTCCGCAGTTTGTGTGTCTGTTTGTAGAGATATGTGTGTATGCATCATGATGCTCACTTTTCACACAGTCTAATTGTACACTGTTGGTATTGTCAGGGGTCATGGCCAATGCATGTCTGCACATGAAAGTTCTTGTTATACACAGCATTCTTTGCCTCTCATATCTATGTTTGTAAGTGACACAACCACCACATTGCCACTACGTTGGTTGCAGTAGTCACAAGTGCTGGTCTGGTTATGCCGCTCTTGTTATGTCCACACTCACCTTTTGGTCACTTTAGTGATGGGGGGTTTGTACCCCATTACCACATTGATCTGACAATGCTGGTTTTCTGGACCCCACACTCACTTTTTGTGACTTTTGGGCAGGCATGTGATGTGAGTCACATTGTATGTTCACTGTCTGGATCTGGCTTGTGGCCATTTTGCACACACAAACATATGATCTTGCCAAGATGTTAAGGGGATGGTTTGCTTGATCAACCTATGAGTGGGGAGGGGAGTGGTGCAGGACATACAGCCCCCTATGTGTGGGGAGGAAAGTGGTGCAGGACATACAGCCCCCTATGAGTGGGGAGGGGAGTGGTGCAGTGCATAATCCCCCTATGAGTTGTGGGCAGTGGTGCAGGACATACAGCCCCCTATGAGTGGGGAGGGGAGTGGTGCAGGGCATAATCTCCCTATGAGTTGTGGGTAGTGGTGCAGGACATACAGCCCCCTTATGAGTGGGGAGGGGAGTGGTCCAGGATATACAGCCCCCTATGAGTGGGGAGGGGAGTGGTGCAGGACATAATCCCCCTATGAGTTGTGGGTAGTAGTGCAGGACATACAGCCCCCTAGGAGTGGGGAGGGGAGTGGTGCAGGACATACAGCCCCCTATGAGTTGTGGGTAGTGGTGCAGGACATACAGCCCCCTATGAGTGGGGAGGGGAGTGGTGCAGGACATACAGCCGCCTATGAGTGGGGAGGGGAGTGGTGCAGGACATACAGCCCCCTATGCGTGGGAAGTGGTGCAGGACATACAGCCCCCTATTAGTGGGGAGGGGAGTGGTGCAGGGCATAATCCCCCTATGAGTTGTGGGTAGTGGTACAGGACATACAGCCCCCTATGAGTGCGGAGGGAAGTGGTGCAGGGCATAATCCCCCTATGAGTTGTGGGTAGTGGTGCAGGACATACAGCCCCCTATGAGTGGGGAGGAGAGTGGTGCAGGACATACAACCCCCTATGAGTGGGGAGGGGAGTGGTGCAGGACATACAGCCCCCTATTAGTGGGGAGGGGAGTGGTGCAGGGCATAATCCCCCTATGAGTTGTGGGTAGTGGTACAGGACATACAGCCCCCTATGAGTGCGGAGGGAAGTGGTGCAGGGCATAATCCCCCTATGAGTTGTGGGTAGTGGTGCAGGACATACAGCCCCCTATGAGTGGGGAGGAGAGTGGTGCAGGACATACAGCCCTCTATGAGTTGGGAGGGGAGTGGTGCAGGACATACAGCCCCCTATGAGTGGGGAGGGGAGTGGTGCAGGACATACAGCCCCCTATGTGTGGGGAGGGGAGTGGTGATGGGCACCCCCTAGGTGTGGTGACTGCTGCTAGTGGGGACCATGCTACCCCTGTTGTTTTGCTGTTGCTGGTGGAAGGGATTTCACCCCCTATGTGTGTGTAGCATTTCGCGTGTTCGTGATGTTAATTTGTGGGGGTGTCTGACTGACCGTCTGCGTTTTGCGCGTCTGTTCCTGATCCAGTCATTGATGTACAGTACTGGGATGACCTGCGCGATGGGATTCATTGTTGGTTCAGCTCGTACTTGCTGCTCGTTGCTCCGTCTCGTACACGTTGTGAATTGGTCCGTCTCGTAGCCGTGGATCATTTTGAGACGCGAATTGGACCTGATATGCAGCTCTCCCGGATTCTGTGACGTGCTGCTAGTGACGACCCATCTGGCGCGTGGGATTTGCGCATCGTACTTGTCCGGCCGGAAACTGCTGTGGGAACTGCTTCCGGGCGTCTCGAATCAGCATTCGGAGGTACGGCTCGTACTGGAAATGCTGCTGGAATCGCAGCCTATGTGTCGGACGGAATTGTGTCAGTTATGCGCATCGTACTTCATTGCCCGGACGGACCGGCTCCCAGGACGAGTCGGTCGCAAGGTAAGGGTACGGACAGCTCTCGGAGGGCTGTCCGACCCGGATCGGAATCGACCCCAGAGAGTGAAAATCGGGGCAAACGAGTTTATCTGTGCTAGCAGGCTAGAAAGGCCCTCATTACAAGTTCATGGCTAAATGCCAATCACTTCACAAGAAACTCTGTGAGCACAACACCTAGAGCCACTAACATACTTGATAAAAAAGGAAGCTCTCTTTTTTTACTCTTTTCACACTAATCATCTAAATCATTTCCATATGATACATTTAATATGCACCTCATTTGGTTTTGTGCGGAACAGCACCTTTTCAGGAGAGCAGGAACCTGCTTGTCTCCATCCATTTCAAAACTTTAAATAAGACTCATACCGTTTAGACTGTTGTATTTGCTCTTATTTACCAGAAATTGACAGTACAGGATATAAGTTAGTATCTTATATCTTAACTTTGAAAGATACATTGCAGCAATCAAGTCTGTACACGAGGAATACATGCAATCACACATGCACTCACATTGCATGCCCACACAGATGCAAACACAAACATGAGCACAGAGAACTGCTTTGGAAGTTAAGGGCACACACACATACACTCACACAAACAAAACAAAAGCATACAGGTGCCCAAACACATGCACATCCACATAATGCATGCCCTCACAAATGCACCCACAAACATGCACACATGCAAACACACAAACTTGCCATGAAAGACAAAGCACACGCACCAAAGCTTACAGAAACAAGCAAAGGCAGGTGTTTGCAGCCCTGCCAAGTGCCACGCATCACGCGTGATCCTAATGCATTTGAAGGCAAGTCCCCGCATCACCGCATTATAAATAATCATCACGCATTATAGCGCTTCCTCAGTGTCAAGCAGGAGCACTGCAATATAGTAATTCGCAGTGTCTGTCTGAGCAAATCTCGAAGTGCTGGTTCGTGCTGCTCGCGGCTTGGGGCAGACTCAGCTGTGCTCCGCTCTGGATACATTTGACCTGGTCCCAACATTCTGATTCACGTGACCCAACGTCATGAGAATGACTGTAAGGATTTATCCAAAGACTGTGCAGCCACGAGGGGACACGTAAAGGCAGGCCATAAGCGGGCAAGCTGACGACACTGACCTGAGGAGTTCGAGGTACTCACTGTTTTATGCTCAGCCCTCTTTCCTTCAGGTCGGATGACTGTTCTGACTGAGAGCAGAGACGCAGCGGCAGCCGAGCCCGCACAACAACTAACTGTGCAGCAGGGACAGTGGTTCAGTGTAGCCCCTAAGGTAATCAATGTCAGGGACAGTTCAGTTTACATTTCACATTTAACTAAATATTGTATTACATTGAATGCGGACAGCAGCAGCTTTCACCATTCCACAAGTGTCCTGGGCTCCAGTCTGGCACTTAAATCCACATTACCTTTACACAAAAGGAGTATTCCCACCCATTCCCCAAAGCTCTAATAAATTACACTAAATTATAGAAAAGAGTAATGACAAACACCAGCAAGCATCAGTCGAGGGGAGGTGAGACGCGAGAGTTTAAATATGGGAACGAGGCTAGGGATCCTTAGTTCCTACAAGTTTATTATTTTATTTACCCCAACAAACACGAATAAAGGAACTATGAATGATGTCACTATTACACGTAAGATTGACATTTAACCAACGGGAGGGTTCTTGTTTAGGTTATCAAGGGATGCTTTGTGATAAAGTTACACCAGTGCAAAAACGACATAGCATCCATTTCCATCACTGGCAAAAAGCATGTGCACCAATGCCCTTCTGGCGCTGCCATACTGCCCTACCCAAAAGAAAAGCAAAGTATTATTCGAAGGCGGCCACAATCTTTAATATGTTACAAGTTCCGTTTGCATAACGCGCCTGCCTGTTGCAGCAAAAAATGTCTGCTTCGTGTGAGTGCATGTAAATCAGAGCCACTTCTCCCAGCTTTGGTCGTGCAGGCAGCATTTCCTCCTCCAATTATCTTCTCTCTGTAATAGAGCAGCCTCCTACAAGCAGCTCAGCTGTATAAGCTGTGAGTTCATTCTTGTCTATTTCGCATGTATCACTTGTGTTGCGCAAAATACTACTTTTGGTAAGTGGGCTGAATGTAACAATTGAGTTGACACTACTATACTGCAATATTTTTGATCGCTTACAAAGCGATGGAAACCCAATCTGAGCAAAAAATGGACTTCTTGAACTAGCGTCGGAATAGAATTTTTCATGAATTAGGTAAAAATTATTTAAAGGGCACAAAAACTGCGAGTTTGAGTAAGAATGTAAGTGAACACAGGCACAGTGAATGAGTAGAAGTGTTTAATTGTAATGCATTTAGGGTGACAGGCCATAGATCCTTTGCATAATAGCTTCCGCTCAACATTCCAAACTAAAGCTGGCATACAAATTGACCTTTTATACAACTGTGAATATTGTGTACGACTATGCTTATCACTCTGGTACTGTTTCTCATACTATACAAGTTTATAATTCCTTTTTGTTGTATGTAAGTTCTTCTTTGTGACTGTTATTTTAACCTATGCATTTTTGTGTGCATCACTATGCTACTATCCCTGAAATTGTGATAGTCGGGTATTCTCACTGGGTGTCATAATTTAATGTCTGTCAGGGGCCCGTAGAGGTTCTCGCTGCTCAAATGGGAGTAATTTCTGATATTTACATGTTTTTCATGTTTTCATTGATTGATTTTGCGTGCGAGAAAGTGCCCCTCATAGTCATTGAATTGTCACTCATAATTACAATAAAATTATGAAAATGTCACACATAGCAATCTGAAACCTTGCCAGCTATGTGCTTGAACTAAAGTAAGTAGATATACAAACATGTGTGCCCTCCACAGCTCACGATGAAAGTGGCACAAAGGCATACATGATGTTTCTCAGACACACAATACATATTAGCGCACATAAACTCGAATAACATTTCAATAAAGATTTTACTGTAAATCACTTTTTAATCGTGCTTCCTAAAAGAACTCTGCATCTGCGAACGTAATTGTTTAGCCAGCAGTTGGAAATGGCCCAGAAAAGAATTGTAATATGAGCTAATTTCAGAACCATGAATTATTTTCTCTCCTGTCTCCAAGACGTAAGGGAATCAATGGCTGTTTAAGAATCACCTAACTGCAATGCGTGCGTTTCTATCTGCAGCTCTGCTCGGCGCGCAGCTCCTTCTGCCTGCTGGAGCCGAGGTTCCTCTCTCCTGGGGTGGGCGGGGCTGCTGGGTGCTCGTCCGAGCTGCCCAATAGGCAGGACGTCCGGAGAATTCCGAAGAGCAGGGGATACCAGATCTCGAGGGGATACCAGATATTACACAAAACCGGCGGCATCAGCAGAACCGAACACGCATTGGGCGTGGCGTCGCGTACCTGACAGAGCTGCAATCATTCACAGGTCCCGGTGCTACCAGGAAGGAACAGGTGCCTTGCAAGGGGGCGGGACTTTGTGGCAGCTGAGCTCATCGCGTGCCCTCCCCAACAGCGGAAACAAGGGTAACCGCCTACCCTGTGGAGGTTGGGAAACCCTCCATGGCTTCCGCAGTGGGCAGAGCTCAAGCCGGAGATGCGCGCGTGCACTCAGTGGGACTCGGGGTTTCCCGCTCACCTTTGTTTTCGCGCAGGATGAACTCCGTTCACCAGGTTCTCATTGAGCCGCCCCGCCCAGAGGCTTGTGTCACGCCCCCTGCTTGTGAAAAGCGTGACACAATGCACTGAATGCAGCACTGTCAAGGTTTGTGTCTGGTGTTTGTTTGTTAAGGTAACAAGTACTGTTCTTGTGTTTTTTTTATAAGCTTCCACAATGTTCCTGTTTGATCTTTTAAAATTATTACAATTATCAATCTTTGCACGTATAGGCTACCTGGGATAGGAGGTTATTGTTAGAGGGCACCCCTGCAGGCAACAATATGTTCCTAACCATCTCCGGAGGAAGGGAGAGTGGGCCGGAAGCGCGGGCAAGAAGTCCTGCAGCAGCGGTTGTGTGGGCCACCATCCTCTCCTGCCCCTCCAATTGCAAATTTAGTAGTCCTCCGGGACATCGTTTGGTGCGCCCAACAATGGGGAGACCCTGCTGGTCTCCTCACCCTATGCTATTTAAGGGGTAGTTCCCCTCTACTCTCAAAGAACCAGCCCTGGCGGATGGAAGCAGTTATAGACTCAGAGGTTGGGTAACTGCATTCAGGGATGGGGCCTACAGGTCGGTCCCTGTGAATGACGTCCAGCGGCCTATGGCCAATGCAGCTCCTTTGTGTTAATTTTCTGTGTATTTGAAATGTTCCCAACACTATGCACACTGATTTTGCAAAAACGAATGTAACATGGGAGCAGTTAGTTGCACAAAGGGGACACATTTTGCGTTCACTTGCTGTGCATCTGTTGTTATGGGCACCATTACCTGATCACAAAGGTCTTTGTATATGTAAGCATGTCAATTGCATAATGAGGTTGGATGCTGCCAAGAGAGGACAGAGACAGTTCTGCTTCTTCATTCTCCCCTGTTTGCTTGGTTTCCATTACCCATCTGGTGGGGAATTCACTGCCAGAGTGCATGCCAGAGAAACCCTCTGAAGTGTGTACCTGTATGTAGATAATGGCATCATAATGCATTCAGGGAAGTGCGCAAGGTGCCCCTTCCCAAAACCCTTCTCAGTAGGGAAACCTTACTCCAGCCTGGTATTTTTTCAAGGAGATTTGTGTAGGAAAAGCAAAGATGGTCAGGAAATAACTCCAGGTAAGCAATGTGGTAATCCAAGGAAATCTTTATTCCAAGTTGTTAAGGGACAAAAGCACTTCGGTGATCGTGGCATTGAATGCTGGCAGGCACAATTCAAACCCCACAAGATGCCCCGGCCCCTGAGACAGCCGTTCACCCGCCAGTGCCATAAACAAACATGCCGCACGTAGCCCACCACCTGGCAATGCCGCTAACACAATGGGAGTGACAAGAGCAACAGAAGATTCCGCTCGTGTCACTCTCATGGCGAGAGTAAGTTGGAATGAAAAGTAAACACTATTTAAATTGTGCTCTTACATAAAATGCACACACACGCATGTAACACACCTTCCCCCTATTTTTCCTTTTTTTAACGTCAAAACAATCTTGAAACTGCACAAGAGGACGTCTCATTCTTAACTGTCTGGGTGCACACCTACCCTTAAACAAGGATATTCTATTAAGATTCCATACAGTCCCACCATTTACACG
Source organism: Triturus cristatus (assembly GCF_964204655.1). NCBI lineage: Eukaryota > Metazoa > Chordata > Amphibia > Caudata > Salamandridae > Triturus > Triturus cristatus. The sequence goes on from NC_140595.1 coordinate 679,309,557, forward strand.
CACAGCATTAGTTTAAACTTGAATGATTCAAACAGGGTCAGACCAGATGCTGTATCCTTTTCCATCAATCCTGGGTTTTCTAATGCGGACCATTTCCCCAACTTCCACAACTTGCTTACTCGCTGTACCTCTCTTTACCTTCATGTCATACTTCATCTTGAGCTTGAATTCCTCAATTTTGCGTTGAATAACTACAAAGTCCAATTCAGTTGCCTTGTTACTCTTACCCTTTCTCTTCTTTAGCCACCAAGGAACTAACTTGGATCCTGTCTTGCGTCCCCTCAATAATTCAAACAGAGTAACTGAAGTAATAGCATTAGGAGATGTCCTATATGCCAACAGCATAGACTGTAAAGCATTTCTCCAATTGAGACCACCCCTAATAGATAATTGGACAGCTTCCTTAACAACACGGTTAAACCTTTCCACTTGACCATTGGCTTCTGGATGGAACACAGAAATCCTTCTATGTGTCACACCACACCTTATGAAGAAATCCTCCATACATTTACTAATGAATTGGGGACCATTATTGGTAATTATTTCTTGGAGAATGCCCTCTCTACGGGTTCGGGATCCGTGCACAAAGCTCTAGCTGATTTGTCACTGAGAGCACATTCACTACACTATCTCACGTGACGCTCAACACAACTGTCGGTACCAGGCCACCAGAAACCTTCCTTAATCTGTCTCCTGGTACTAGAAATACCCATGTAACCTTCATGAGCAAACTCGATAATTGCCTCTCTCAAGGCAAAAGGAGGTACACATTTGTCACCCCTAACAATAATCCAATTTTCAGTCTCCAATCTTTCTTGTTTGCTGTCTCATGTTCAGTACACGGTAAAGGGAATCTAGACATGCAGTCAGCATGAACATTGCTTTTGCCACTTACAAACTCCAACTGACACTGAAAGTTTTGTAATCTAGATGGGAATCTAGCTAACCTTGCAGACTTGGTCCGCCCACTTCCTGGTGCCATCGTGTGAATCAATGGCTTACGGTCCGTTTTAATGATAAACTTGGTGCTCCACAGGAACGTTCTAAAATGCTCAGCACCCCAAACACATGCCAGCAATTTCCTTTCAATTACTGAGTAATTCTTTTCTGCATCTTTTAAAGCCCTGGATGCTTATGCAACTATCCATTCTTTGCCATTGTCTCTCTACATAAATACACCTCACAGTCCACTATTGCAACAATTACCACACACTGTTTCCCAACAATAAAAGGTTTCAAACACGGAGCATGTACAACAAATTCTTTTAAGTGAATAAATGCAAGCGTCATCTGTTCAGTCCAACTACATTTTGCATTTTTCTTTAGTTAGCCCCTAACTACCTGCACCTTGGATGCACGATTGGGAATGAATTTAGCATAAAACTCAACTAGCCCTAAGCATGCTAACAGTTGCTCCTTAGAAATAGTACAGGAGCCTTGATGATATTATTCACTTGGGTTTTCTTTGGTTTAATACAATTTCCACTAATGTTGTGCCCCAAGTACTCTACTTCCAACCTCCTAAATGTACATTTGTCAACTTGTAAAGTGAGGCTCTTTAATGATGAAACTGAAAAGACTTTTCTCAGAATGCAGTCATGGTCTTGATGTTCCCTCCCGAAAACAAGGATATAATCTTGAAATGCCACTGCACCCGTTATGTTATGAGGATTTATAGAGCGCATGGCTACCCGAAGGCCTCCCAGCGTTACGCATGAGACATAGTGAAAGTTAGAAAGGAGGAGATTAGCCGCACTCATTAAACAGCCGTGTTTTCAGTTTTTTTCTGAAGATAGCTTTTGAAGCTATGAATCTAACCCCCGCAGAAGTGAATTCCATAGCTTGGGAGCCAGGTGGGAAAACGCTCTTCCACCCCATCTAGCCCTTTTAATTCTGGTAGTTTTTAACAGGCGCTCAGTGTATGACCTCAGGCATCTATTGGGAGGGTATAGGCCCACCACATTTCTGATCTTTTCTGAGCCTTTGTTGTTTATGGCTCTGTGGGTTAGGCACAGTGCTTTGAACTTGACTCTCGCTTCAATTGGTAGCCAATGTAAATTTCTACAATGCTTCCTTACTGATTCCTGCATTGGGATTTGACACAGAAGTCTGGCCGCTGCATTCTGGAGGACCTGTAACTTGTTAATGACATATTTGTGTCCCTCAGAAGGAGCGAGTTGCTGTAGTCCAGACGTGACGTTACCAAGGAGTGTATGACCGTTTTCCTTATCTGTATGGGAATTAGCTCGAGGATATTGCGGAGCATTCTTAAAAACTCAAAGCAAGTGCCTGCCACCTTCCTTGCTTGGGTCTCCATTTTCAGCTCCTTATCCATCCAGAAGCTGAGATTCTTGATGGCTGTGCTCGAGACTGGAGTGATCCCTAGGCAGCTTGGCCAACTGACTAGAGGCCGGGCTACCCCTGCGTTTCCAAGGACCATCAGTTCAGTTTTGTCTTCATTTAGTTTCAGACAGGTCCCTGTCATCCATTTAACCATTTATTCGCGACAAGGCGCCAACTGACCTGACTCACCATTGGTCCTGGAATCAAGTGATACTTCCAGCTGGGCGTCTTCAGCGTATGAGATCATGGAAATGCTGTATTCCTGAACTATGTCAGCCAATGGCCGCATATAAATATTAAACAACCTGGGAATTAACAACAAGTCCTGTGGCACACCGCAAGTCAGTGGCTTTATGTTTGAGAAGAGGTTGGCTTCCATAACTTGAAAGAGCCTCTCCTTCAGGAAGGACCCTAACCATTCTAGTGCTTTGCCCTGGATGCCAATTTACCGGAGTCAGTTAGCTAGCAAGCCAAAGTCGACCATATCAAATGCTGGCCTTAGATCTAGGAGTAGTATCGCAGCTGATCCACCTTGATCAAGCATAATTTTTAGTTCTTCGGATACTGCTAGTAAAACGGACTCCATGCTGTGCTGAATGCGGAACCCCGTTTGTGTAGGGTGTAGTCAAAGGTGATCTTCCAGAAATTGTGACAGGATTCTGTTAACATATTTCTTCAAAATGTTGCTTTAAATGGGAGAAGTGATATTGGTTGGAAGTTCTCTGGCCAAGCTGCATCTAGATTTGTTATTTTTAGAAAAAGTTTTATTGTTGGCTGTTTCCATGTGGTGGGAACTCTGCCTGTCTGTAAGAGATTTAAAGTGTCAACTATTGAGGGCAGAAGAGCCTCGCTGGTATTTGCAAGGTTATGTGGTGATCTAAAGGGGAGCATAATCTAATCTCCCCCATGAGCTTTTGGGCCATATCCTTGTCCAGATCAGCAAAATGGGTTAATGCAGGAGTTAAGACCACCAGTTGATCTATTTCATTGCTATTTGAGTTGTTCAACTTCGTGTGAAGGGAGCAATAGATGTCTGTGACGTTTTTGTGAAAATAGGTGGCTAATGCGTTGCATTTTTCCTTTGAGGCTTGGTAATGGGAGGTATCTTGTGTAATTGTGGTTAAAGATTTTACTACTTTGAAGAGCTCTTTAGAAGAATTCTGAGCCTGTGTGATCTTTTCCTCGATGAACCCTGTCTGAGCCTCCTTAATTTTAGTATGATAGCTTCTGATTGCCAACTTATACTCAGCTTTGAGTTGGGGGTCCTAGGTCTTTCTCCATTCCCTTTCCAACTTTTTACAACCTTTCTTCAATGATGCTAGCAGAACATTAAACCATGGTTCCTTTTGGGTGATATTGGTTAGTTTGGAATTCATTGTGGGGACTGCTTTCTCCAGTGACTGGAGAATCCACCTTTCCCTGTTAGCATACGCTTCATCAATGCTTCTGCATTTATTAAAGCCTAATGACAACAGGGATTCCACCCAGACTTCTAAATTCAGCTTAGCCCAGTTTCTCAATCAGGGGTATGAGGCAGACTTGGTGGGTTGGGAGTTGGTCTTTTACACTACCCTCTTCCCTAATGCAATAGAAATTAAATGGTGGTCGGAGCATGGTACAGGGATCTGAAAGTGTATTGAAATTTTGGGGTCACTGGTGATCACTGGATCGAGTATATGTCTTTTGATGTGTGTGGCAGACGTTATTAATTGGGATACTGCTTAGCTCTCCAGTTCCTGCTCCAACCTCATGACAATAGAGATGTTCTGATCCCCAAAGTTCAGGTTGAGATTCCAGAGGAACGTGGCGTAGGCTTTCTTCATCAAGAGACTGGAGACTGTGTCTATAAATCCATCCAAAAACTCTGCCTCTGTGTTGCGCCGACCGGTCCTCAGGAGCGGGTTGATGATTGAGGGGTCCACCTCTTGATCTAACCAAGCCTGATTGCCGTAACGGCACAGGTCAGCGGAAGGATCAAGCGAGGGAAGGAAAGGATGGGAACGCCAGGGAGGGAGATCTGTAAGGAGAAAGAACAGAACACACACCAATAAGGATCACCTCAAACATATGCAAGAATCAACACTTGTTTTCTGGACCTGTTATATCCCCTAGCCCCTATACCTGTAAAGGAAAATAACATCCATTCTTATCATGGCGATGGTAAATTAAAGTTGAGGGTTGGTTGAGAGGTGGGCGGACTTTGCTTGTGGTGGGGTTTTTTTTCTCTAGCAATGACAAATAAACAATGGTCAACCCCCACAACAGGATCCTACTCTGGATAATGTGGCCCTACAGCATGAACCAGCACATACCCTCCACTTGACTCCACCGTGCCTCACAGGGGTAGAGCGTAGCCCTCTACCACTCGTGATAACCCCTGTGAAGATCGAGTCGTAGAATACACCAGTTAGACAATACGACACGGTATTGCATCAATCACTGTATGCCCCATCAAGCATTCACCACACTCTCCCCTTTGGGTGCTATTGACACTGGTAGCGTAAAGTTATGTATATCATTTCATGCAAACAAGGTATGGCCCTGCGCAAATGAGCTTCCTTGTTCTGTGCTCTCCGGTCGCACTGGACCGTGCAATATTTCTATGGTCTTTTCAGGCTATGCGCCCCCACCCCGCCGGCTGACAAAGCAGGCCGAACACATCCAAAGCGAGAGCCTCGCTCTCCCCGCCTGCCGACAAATGCAGGTCGATTAAATCCGCAATGGTTCTTTCGCCAGCCTCCGTATGAGCACCCGCTCATACACGGAGGTTCCAAAGACTGTTGGTGCAAGCACCCTTACCGTACTCAAGGTAACGGACCTGGAACAAGGATCGGATGAAGAAGACGTCTCCACGAACGAATTTCCGACATCGGGAGGCCGGGGACTTCCTGCTTTATGTGTCTGGGGTGCGTAGTCTCGCGAGACGCGCTAAGCCCCATGGGAGATGTAGTTCGGGCGGCGCGGTGAGCGAACAACGTTGTTTCGCTACCAGCGCTCGCCAGGGGGGTCCTGACAGTACATCCCTCCCGCACCGAGAGCGCACCTAAGGGCCGGGCTTCGATGGATGTGCGCGATGAAAGGCCGCCACCAACCGTGGAGCATGAATGCCCAACGCCGGTTCCCATGAGTTTTTCTCCGGACCGTAACCCTTCCATGCCACCAAATACCACACCTTCACGTGGCGTATTTTCGAGTCCAATACCCTCAGGACTTCGTATTCCAGTTCGGTCTCCACCAGAACAGGCTGAGGCGGCCTCCGGAGTACTGCAGTAGATGGCTTCAAGAGGGAAACGTGGAACACCGGATGGATGCGCATGTGCGCCGGCAGTCTTAGTTTCACTGCCACCGGGCTGATTCTTTTCACGATCCTGTACGGCCCAATGTATCTGGGGTTAAACACACTACGTCTTTGGAAGTGGATGTTTCTTGTGGACAACCAAACGGTATCCCCGGTACAATACAAGGGCCCTTGCCGACGGTGTTTGTCAGCTGCTGCCTTGTAGCGCTCTTTCACTGCTCGGAGATGTACCTGTGCCTGAGTTAAAGTCTCCCTATATGTGCCACCCGTGCGGACACTTCCGGCAGGGCGTGCTTCATCACCGGATTAACGAAAGGGAGAAACCGCGGATGGTGGCCATAGTTACAATAGAAGGGGGAAGCTCCAGTTGAGCTGTGCTTGGCATTGTTATAGGCTATCTCCGCCAACCATAGCTGTTCCAGCCACTTGTTCGAACTGACGTCCACATAACAGCGGAGATATTGCTTGAGAGATTGATTCAGACGCTCCGTCTGACCGTCAGTTTGTGGGTGGAAGCTGGTGGACAAGGCTGTGCTGATATGCAGGGCAGAGCACCATTTCCTCCAAAACTGCGCCGTAAATTGCGACCCCGTGTCCGACACAATCACACTAGGCAGTCCGTGCAGACGTACCACGTTTTCCAACAGCAATCCTGCCAACTGGCCCGCCGTGGGCACCTCTTTACAGGCTATGAAGTGCCCCATCTTTGTCAAAAAGTCGATAACCACCATTATGGTCGTGCACCCCTGATCCAAGGGCAACCCGACTATGAAATCCACTGAAATGCGGTCCCATGGCTTCGTAGGCGTGGGTAGCGGCTGTAGCAACCCCTGTGGGCGTCTAAGGTCTGTTTTCATGGTGGCGCATGTAGCACAGGAGGACACCCACTTCTGTACATCCCCTCTTATCGAGGGCCACCAAAACTGTCGCAAGATGTGGTCTCTGGTCTTGTCCACCCCAAGGTGCCCCGCACTGGGGGACGCGTGGCACCACAAGAATACTTGTTTTCTCAACCGTACCGAAGGAAGCAACAGACGGTTATTACGTATGGGGAACCCCCCATGGAGATGCCATTCTGGATGGAAGCGAAGCCAGGTCCTCCATTTGGCAGAAGCCACCCCTCTTTGGACCCCGAGAAGGAAGGTGTCCGGTTGTATGGCTCCTATCACCTGTCCCTTGGCAATGATGCTATCCATAGGAGCCCCCTCCGGTCTCACGGTGGACGTTTGCCGTGTGAGGGCATCCGCCTTCCGGTTCTCTGCTCCTAGTCGGTAGGTGATGATGAAATTGAAGCCGGCAAAAAACAACGTCCAACGTAGCTGTCGGGGGGTCAGATGTCTAGCGGCGGTCATGAACTGTAAGTTCCGGTGGTCGGTATAGACCGTCACCACGTGTCTGGCTCCCATAAGGAAATGTCTCCACTCCCCGAAGGCCACCTTGATGGCCAGTAGCTCCTTTTCGGCTATCGGATAATTCCTCTCCGCAGCGTTCAGCTTCTTGGACATGTAAGCCACCGGGTGAAGTTGCCCTGTGGTGGCATGTCTCTGTGACAAGACGGCGCCCACCGTGTCATCAGAGGCGTCAGCCTCCACCACGTATGGTTTGTCAGGGTCCGGGTGCGACAGGATGGGAGCCGAAACGAAGGCTGTTTTCAATGCCTCAAATGCCCTGTGGGCAGCCTCGTCCCAAACAAATCGTTGAGATTTCCTCAACAACTGAGTGAGAGGGGCCACCAGCTTGGAGAATTGATGGATAAATCTCCGATAAAAGTTGGCAAAGCCAATGGAACATTGTACGTCACGTACATTCCGAGGAGGCGGCCACTCCTTCACCGCTGCGACTTTTCGGTCAGCCATCTCCTGGCCGGCGGGACTCAGCATAACCCCCAGGAACTCCACTGTCCGAACGTGGAAATCGCATTTGCTTAGCTTACAGAAGAGGTTATGCTCCTGTAAGATTCCGAGCACTGTCTTTACGTGTTGTATGTGGGAGACTTCATCGGTTGAATACACCAGAATGTCATCGATATACACCACAACATAGTGGTCCAAAATGTGCCGCAGAACGTCATTGAGGAAATATTGGAATGCCGCCGGGGCGTTACACAGCCCGAACGGCATTACCAAATATTCAAATAGCCCGTAGCGGGTCTTAAAGGCGGTCTTCCACTCGTCTCCGTGTCTCATGCGGACCAAGTGATATGCCCCCTTGAGGTCTAGATTGGTGAATATTGTTGCCTTTTTGACTTGTTCAAACAATACGCTTATTAGAGGCAGCGGGTACCAATTTTTTACGGTAATAGCATTCAACGCCCTGTAGTGCACACAGGCCCGTAACTCGCCGTTGGCCTTCGGGATGAAAAAGTGTGAGGAAGCTGCCGGGGATTTGGACGGGCGAATAAAGCCCAATTCCAGGAGTTTGTCCAGATAGTCGCGTAGATGTTGTGTTTCGAGTTCCGTCAGGGCGTAGATACGACCGGTAGGAACCACAGCCCCAGGAACCAGGTCTATCTGACAATCGTATAGTCTGTGTGGCGGTAACGCCTCGGCCTGGACTTCACTAAACACTCGTTGGTATTGCTGAAAGACCTCGGGTAACTGGACATCCTTTTCGGCGGCGGTGGCGATTACGGAAACCTGGTTTAACGCCAGGGCGGGTTCCACCGACTTGTCAAGGCAATTCTTCAAACAATACCAGATTGTGTCGCTGTAACCAGGGCAACCCAAATATAATCCCGTATTGTGGGGCTTGTATGATGCTAAAGATCACCTGTTCTTTATGGGAGTCCCCGTAGAAGACCTCTAGGCTTTCCGTGTTATACCCCACCGGACCAGTACTCAATTGTCGGCCGTCCACGGCGTATACCACCTCAGGCTTGTCTTTAGGCACTAATTGAATACCTGTCCTTTGTGCCACCCCTAAGTCCATAAACATGCCCGTAGCCCCAGAGTCCACCATGGCTGACATTCGGATTCTCTCTGAAGCTATGCTCAAATCCACCTGAATCAACAAATGTCCCTTGGCTACCGTCTCTTCTCCCGCCACAGAAGGGATAAACGCTGGACTCCAAGAAACCCCTTAGTCTTTCTTTGAGCCCGCTAGTTTTCCGACATCGCTTCTGCACTCGCGGTGGCTAAGCGTGGGTTGCGAAAACGGCTTGGTTTTGGCTTCACAGGACACTCTCTAACAAAGTGCCCTCTTTTGCCGCAATAGAGACAAAGACCCTGCTTGCGGCGAGTCTCTTTTTCGGTAAAGGTCAACGCCGTTCTTACCGCCCCAATGTCCATAGGTTCACTGGAAGAAGAAGGACTAGTATGCGTGACCTGTTTCTCGTGCGGGTATCTATCCTTCCGTCCTCCTTTCCTTTCGCTCAGCCGATGGTCTAACCTGAGCACCAAATTGATCAAGTCCTCACATGAGGAAGGCTGTGGGTTTATCTGGGCTATGACCTCCTTAAGGTCTTCCCGCAACCCCTGATGAAATAGGGCAGCCCGTTTGCTTTCTGGCCACTTGGTTTCGGCCACCAGCCGTCAAGGAATTCAGATAGACGACCAGTTCCTTATCTCCCTGTCTGAGCTCAAGCAACTCCCTGTCCGCGGTATAGGAGTCCGCTCTCCTATCAAACACTCTCAGGAACTCTTGCCATGAAGGCTTCCCAATCGTGCAAAAGAGACGATGTGAAGGACGGAACATATGGGCGTGAAGAATTGAAGAAGTGGCTGGGAAAGAACATCCATTGCACATACAATATTGAGGAGGGGACACACACATATTGCACAGGCTTTACCGACATGCATACTCGTGAAGCTCACACTGCACATACACACAGTGCAGGGACACGCACAGGCACACTTTGTTCTGTAAATATAAACCTTGCACACACACGTAAACTTGTTGCACAGACAAATGCCTACAGGAATTGCGCAAGCAAGTCCGCACACACACATGCTTGATGCGCCTATACACACGGAGACGGGCACATAATATGACCGTGGTTTTCGAGATTAAAGAACGAGCTGGAAATTAAATCGACTCTGTGGTGTGTTAGCCGACTGGGAAATAGAAAGAGTTCATGGGCATGTCGATCCGCTTCCATTGATAAGGTCTTGGGCAATGTTTTGTGTAGACAGCTGCTTTCTTGTAGGAATTTACCAATGAAAGGTTGCAGAATGTGCGGTTGTGTAAACAAGATCTCTTCAAGGTGCTTTGCATTTGAGGGCAACCGAGAGTGCAGTAAACGAGCACTGAGCACCGCAAAAGTGAAAGTGATCGTGAGTGTGCACGAGAGCGATGCTGCCGCGCGGTGAAAGTGTAAGTGATCACGAGGGTGCCCGCGAGCGATGCGCTTGAGCGAGGCCCTTAATGAGGAAAAGATAGGAATGCCAGATGGCGGCTGGGCGCGTGCACGCACGCGTGAACGCAAGCGCTATGCCAGCAAAAGCCTTTGGGAGCACTTCCAAAAAGCCCCTTACTAAATGTCTCGCAGAGACAGCAGATGCGCTGGCTTAGGTGAGACCTAAAAAACATGACTAACATTTAGTGGTATAACGATAATTGAGGGACTGCCTTGCAAGGTGCGTGAAGGGCCCCCCTTCGGACTCTATCAGGAGCTCTCAGGCCGAAGTGCTGTGCTGAGGAGGCCCTCTGGAGCTTGGGAGTTGCCCCACACTGCAGGGGCCTGTGTTACGCCCCCTGCAAACATTGTGTCTCGTTGAACAATGAGAATTAAAAAAAAAAAACACAATGTAAGGGTCACAAATTGGTGAAACTGAGAGATTTACGACAGAGAGAAAATCTACTAATGTGTTTTGATAATAATTTCAAAAGTAATAATGCAGTTGGTGGTTTTCTAGGAGAATATGATTTGAAAGGATTTCTCTATTGAAATGTGTTTTTCTGTGTTTTCTCCAAAAAATGTATATCTGAAACTGTAAAGAGAAACTGTCAGTTTATCAATGAAATACGATTAGACTATGCTTATGAAAATAGTGAAATGGTAGATATGTTAGATTCTTTTACGTTTATGTTATCTTCAAGTGTTTTAAAGTTAGCACCTTTTTAGGTTTTCCATGTAGGCCTAAACATGTATTATGTCTTTCCATTGCAGGCCTTAAAGAAATGCATTTTGTCCTTCATTAGTTCCTTCGAAATAGAATAAAATGCTGACTTGATTGCTCTCGATACAAGTATTATCACTGAAGTTTCTTTCTTACAGTCTGAATATCCTCTCTCTATGAATAAATGTGCCAACTTTGTTGCAAGCCAACTCGGAAGCAAGCACGTGGACATTTTGAGTTGCAAGTGTGCTTCCTATTTCCGAGGTGAAAATGAATATTGTGCATTCCTAGAAAACTATGGACAGAGAACAAAGGTATTATATGAAGGTTCTGGACGATTTGGGCTGAAGAATGATCATTCTATGATCACACCATGGATTCCAACCAATAGAATCATGTAAAATTGTGAAGAAGCTAGTTTGTGGGCTAGAATTTTGAACATTTTGAGGTATAAACATGTCATGGGAAAAGGATGTGTGCCGCTATTTTCCTTGTTATTCTTGGGCGTGACGTGCTGTTGGTCCAAACTCTGACTATACTGAATTGAAACCTCCTGATTTTCCCTGCACTTCCTCAGTTGGTGAAGTTGAGCAGGCTAAACCTTTCAGCTAAGTGTTAATTATTCCAGACTATTGCACACTGTGCATTAGTTCACCTTTGCATCTTGGTTCTGATAATCTACAACTGAATTTTGGTTTGTATTAGTTCTGAAATTGCATACTGAATTTGCAGTGCGTGTTTATTCTTTCTCTCTCTCTCTCTCCTTACGCCAGTTATTTGATCTATGATGTATTTTGCTTTAGACTGTGATTATGCTGTGAGTTTACTTGTATTCAATTGAATAACCATGAATTGAAAATCTAATGTGTTTATGTGTATTGACCATTCATCTTGAAGATTAGATAAAGGTGCCTTGATAACTATACTGAGTTTTGTTTTACTTATTGATTAATATTATTGACAAGTTACAGTTATTGATTATTGTTGTTAGACATTTCTTCATTACAGTCCCTCATAAAGGAATGGCTTCCGTCTCTAAATATCTGAGACCCTATTAGCTCTTACAAAGATCTATCGGAGGACCTCATGATTTGTAAGTGGAAGTTGAGTTTCTATGGGCCCAAACTCTGTGTTGTTGTGAATTACATTACAAAGGTTTGAGTTTATGGTGTGTTGGGTAACTTACATCTGTGCCCACCACATTTACACCGCTTCTGCTGGATCACCAGTGTCATGGGGCCTGTCTGTTGGGCCTTGACCCACATTCTGGCTGCCTCATGACCTCCTGAAACAGCGTTGCCACAGAGCACTTGTAACCATTATCTTAAATGTGTATTTCCAAATTCATGCATATCATGAGACGATGAAGCCCAGTGTCAAACTTGCAGTTTAATTGATTGCGCAGGATCCAATCGGAACTGTCAGCTAATTAAGAGTATGACGCTGGTCTTTGCAACCACCCCTCTCCCAGTTGCGAGATATAATGCACATCATTCACAGCAGCTAAGCACAACGCTTCATAGACAAAGTGGCACACTGAACACGCTCCTCTGTCAAAGCCTCAACATCAGCAGCACTTGCACTAGACGTACCAATACAGCCGAGACTGTCCGGCTGCCAGTATCGGGTACCGGTTCTTTCCTGTGCCAAGGAGAAGTTCAGGTACTCAAGAGGAGAAAAGGAAGAAGTACTTAGTACCGGCCTATTTGAAGTACAGCATTTGCCTAATGTGAAAAGGATTTGCATCATTCTTTTACATCGTGTTCTATGTCCCCCTTTCCCCATTGTATCTGCATTGAACCCTTTATGAAGTACTGCATCTGTAATGGACCGTTTGGAAGGCCATCTGCTTCGGTCAGGTCTGTTTGGGAGTGATTTAAATCAGAAGGGATAACAGTTGCTCATTGTCAGTAACTATAACTCTGTCCAAGTCTCCATCTGCTCGATGTCGGAGTATCTGTGTATTTTCAAAGTCCCACCCAGGGCAATGCTGGAATCTGAAGTCAGAGAGAGTGTTTTTCTGTAATCATCTTACTCAGGTCTTAAGAGCAGCCTTGAATAATTGAAGGTAGTTGCTGCACACTTGTCTTCCTCTGGCTATCAGGGTAGATAAGATTCTTACTTCTAATGTGTTCACATGTTCCCCTGTTTTTTATTTGTCCACGTTAGCAAACCACCTGATAACAGTAGGGCAATGTCCCTTTTTGCGTGGTCACCCTCCCTTTTTGCTAGATTTTATTGCTGGTGTTTGGACTCTGCCCAGTGCTGGGTTAAGGGCGGTGCCACCGGTGCTGTCACATTGAGTGGCAAGTTCAAGGAGATGCCCTCTGTATGTTGGGCTGGACTGAGATCAGAACAGCCTGCAGAGATTTGTGTGTGTGGCATTTTCAGGGTATCATTACAATGGCATGATAAATCTGGTGGTTAATACATTTGAGAGAGAGATTTGAGATCTTTCTTGTGTTTATTTTACATAGTTATATTTTTGACTCATATAGTAGCCTGGAGGATTGTTGTTCCTACTCAAACACAACACGGGACATGCAGATTATAGATAACTTTTTTATGTAGACAGCATAGTGGTTTATTGCTTTTGTCACATAGTTCCTCTTGTTCCATGGAGTTCATAAGTAACCCTCCTTTTAATATAGCACATTGAGATATGAACTGGCAACACAGTGCTGCATTTGAATTGAAAGGCAGAGGTTTAGAACCTTATTTTGTTTTTCATTCAATTTTTCATCTTTCTAAGGTTGCTAAAATGGTTTCTCTGGGTGGTAAAACAATTTTAGTGGTTTGACACCCCAAACATTGTGTTGCATATGGGGTGGATTTACTAATAGTTTACCCAGGGTTTACATTACAAAAAGTATGCAAACCTGGTGCAAAGTATTATCATGGTTTTACTTTCCAGCGCAAATCCTGAATTGCATTGGACAGTAGCCCTAAAGTAACCCAAAGTAGCACTGTGCACTACTTTATTTCAAGAAGACATACCATGGCTGGTACATGCAGGTTCTCATGAACTCACCCATGATTTTGACTCTAATCCCTATCTACTAATTCTGGTAAAAAGGGATTGATATAAAAAAATGGCACCTCCTCGATGTACGCGTAAAGTTTCAGAAATTACTTATTTTCTCCAAAACTTTGAATTTTGCATGTGTGCTCCACTGTACAACACGTATACAAAGTGGTAAAGAATTAAACTTTGTCAAAGCATAGAATTTCATACTGGAAGGGTACCCTTCCAGCATAAAACCTAAGCTTGACATCACTCAAAGCCCCTTGCAATATGGTGCAAGGGTGTGTGCAATGGCGCTAAGCAGCCTCAGGTACACCAGCACTAGAGGAGAAAGCAACTGAACCATATCTAAATAGATATGGCACTGTTGTGCTCTTATCATTTTCATGCAGCGCAGCACAGCAACTTTGATCACTGCGTAACATAAAAACTTTGTTAACCTAATGCTTAGTTTCTTCAAACCAAGCACTCTTAGCATATAATGCCTACTATTATGGAAGACCTCTTACTTCTAAGACTTGCAGTCCTCATTATCTTAAGTAACATTTCCTATTCATTGACACACTTGTATGACTCATTGTCTCTTTATAATATGTTTGTGATTTAAAGTGCTCAAAGTCTACATTGGGTTCAGGAGAGCTATGAAATAAAAAGATGTGAGAGAGGGGCTAAGGATAAATGTGGGGCACCACATGAGAATAGCAGTAAGGGAATCCCTAAAGAAGGAGGCAACTGACGGGGCGCCAACGAAGATTGTAACACCTGGCGCCACCAACGTTAAAGCTAGCCCTTACCCTGCCTGTCGGGAAACTGCTACCCAGTGCCCAGTGTATGTACTCTGCCCCCTAAAACATGGCAAACTGGCTATGCTCCTAATTGACATGTTCAAATTACCAGTAAGTCCCTGGTAAATGATACAAAGCGTACCCAGGGCCGGTAAGGTAAATGTCTCTACTTGACTGCTGCACACATTATACCACCCCTAAAGCAACAAACAATGCAAAACATGACTGCAGGCTACACGACTTACAGAGTGGAAACAACCCCCCCCAAAAATGGGCAGAGCCAGTGGGGGTAGAGAATTTTCATGAGAAATAAATACTGTAGCTTGCAAATATAAACAGCTGACAATAAAATCTCAAGATATATTGGGGATCCAGTTTACCTTTCCAACAGGTTTAAACCTAACCATATTGAATATCTATGCTAGGTCTGAATTTTATAATAACGAGTCCGCAATATTAACACAGCTGGATGATCTGGTGGGGGCATGCCAAAGCAAGTCTAAGATCATAGTTGCAGGGGACTTTAATGCCATTTTTTAACACTCCCCCTTACTATGTATCTTATTGGAAGAGGAGAATGAGATCTGGGGTATACCCAATTTTGCAAAAAATCGTTATCGATCATCAGCCGTGTCCCTGCAGATTGCATCATTGGTTGTAGGAAGGAGCTTCAGGACATGCAATGGGAGGACCGTATCAGACATGAGTAGGCAAACCACTTTTAAATGGAGTGCCAGTACAAGCGTCATTGATTACATCCTTGTTCTCGTTAGAATTTGGGCATTAGTTGAGGACATGCTAATTGCCCTAAGATTTGGCAGCAATCACAACCCCTTGCTGCTAAAAATGCAGGGCCCTGCATTGGTCAGGCAGCTACCCAGCTGTCTATGCAGGGGGGGGACAAACCTCTCGTAACTAACAACCGCAGAAGAGTCACCTGGCACAAAGCACCTGCAGATTCGCACTTATATGCTAGGATCTATGAATTATTTGCACACTTCCTGTTTGGTTTGTGCAGCAGCCTGGATTGTGTATACCACCGGGGCCAACCTCGATATTATCTGTGCAAAATGAATTCTATTCGCCAAAAATAGCTCTGGTTGCAGGCCCGCTAGCAAAATGGACAACAGATAGTTTAATCGTGAATACAAATCAGCAAAGGCAGCAGATGCAGCTAGCAATTCAGGACCGTAGTCAGTCTGGGGTAGGGCAGGCAAGCAATAAAAATAAAACTGCAGTCAGAAAAAAAAAAACGTGATTTTGCAAACAAAAACTGGCAGGACCTGGTACTAGCAGCCAGATGTAAAGATACTCGCTTGTTCTGGCACATCCTTGCAAAGGGTAATATGGAGAACACAAATACCCCTAGCTATCACATCCAGCCGGAGGTCTGGGTTGAGCATTTTACCACACTTTACTCTAGGAACCCAGGTGCTGATTGCACACACAACATAAGAACCAAACAAATCACTTTTACCACTCTTTCTGTAATACCCACGACAGTTAGAGCATTAGTTTTTAGCCTGTAGCAGACCATGTCCGCTATAAACAGACTCAAGGCAGGAAAGGCCCCTGGTCCTGACAAGATACCAGGAGATGTATATAAATCGGAACCAAAGGTATGGGCTCCATATATAAACCTCCTAACAAACTGTATATCGGCCGGTGGGGCTATTCCACTAACCTGGGGGGAGCCGACATATTCACCATACACAAGAAGGGTGATGCTTCTGTACCCTCCATTTATAGACCCATCAGCTTGATAGATAACTTGCAAAAGATCTTTGCATGTCACGTCTTGGATGAACTCCAAAGCTGGATGAATGAGAAGGCGATACTGTCCTCTCATCAAGCAGGGTTCCATTCCAAAATGAGTACGTGCAATCAGGCTTTCAGATTCATCCTGTTAACCTGGAAATATGTGCTACTGAAAAAACAAAAAACCTATCTGTAGCATTTGTTGATCTAAGAGCTGCATTCGACCTAGTGCCACCCGAAATGCTGTGGAAAATAATGCTTGACTTGGGGACCCCCATAGACCTGGTGACGTTGAAAGCTAGACTCCAGGAGGACAACTATGACCAGGTTAGATGGGGTAACAAGTGGCAAATTAACTGACAAAATACCCATACAGTGTGGGGTGTGTCAGGGGTGCGTACTTGCTCCAACACTATTTTCTTTGTTTATTAACGATGTGGCGATTAACGATGTGGCGAGTAGCCTATTGGATTGCAGGAATGACTCTCCTGTCATGAACGTCAAGAAAGTCCCAATCTTGCTCTTTGCAGACGATTCTTTACCTATTTCCACAACCGCAATGGGCTTGCAAATTTTAGTGGATACGTTTTTAGACTTTTGTAAGAGCAGGAGTTTGGAACTTAACTTTGCCAAAACCAAATTCATGGTGTTTGGGAAAGCTAAGAGCATATCATGAGAGGTCAGGATTGCACTGGAACCTTTAGAGCGCATGAAAAACTTTGATTACCTGGGGATAAGACTAAGCGACACACTTAGCTGGGAGCAACAACTGGAAAAGAGCCACTTAACCCTCTGTCACAGGTCAAAATCAGTACTGAGATACCACAGGTGGTCTTATACTCGATCACTAACTCCAGCACTAGAAGTGTACCGAGCAAAAGCTCAGAGTGGAGCTCTGTATGGAGCAGAGCAAGGGGGGTACATTAACACCCAAATTGACGATATCTGAAAACATCTTTGCTAGATCACTTTTCTCAGTACCTATTACTACCCCTCTAATTCCATTGTTCTTTGACCTAGGGACAAAAAGAATCGGTGACATGGCCTCATTGAAACCTTTAACAATATGCCTGTGCTTGTGGACAACACCGCAGCTTTCCAATTACTGTAATTCCCTGAGGGAGGTTTTGATGATCAGTGGCACCAAAAGTCTACCCTGGTTTAAACATGTTGCAAGTTGGGTTAAAACACTTGGTATGTCAAAAATATGGTAACATCCAGAGATGGCTATAGA
This sequence comes from Triturus cristatus, assembly GCF_964204655.1. Classification (NCBI taxonomy): domain Eukaryota; kingdom Metazoa; phylum Chordata; class Amphibia; order Caudata; family Salamandridae; genus Triturus; species Triturus cristatus. The sequence goes on from NC_140595.1 coordinate 679,327,057, forward strand.
GAAGATCGATTACAGCTCAAGTCTAGGTACTGGGTGGCTGTGGGAGAATGCTATGCCACCGGGACAGTAAACAGCCAACTAACATCACAATTTGTATGTGCCAAGCCACGCCCTTGCTTTGAACCCTTTCTGGACCAAATGACACCACCACTTGCCAAAAGTCTATACATTAGATTCAGGTATGGCAATACTTTATTAAGATTTCCTAGCGATCAGGCTGCAGGTTTATTGGTAGAACTATGCCCTGCCTGTGTTAGAACAAAAGAGACTGAAGAACACATGCTCTTTTTTTGCACTAAATATTAAACGATCCGCAGGAGGTGGATTCAACAGATTTGCTTAAACATTGGAGTTAGGCAATTCCAGGCTGCCTACAGAATCCTGAAAACTGATACTACAAGACCAATAGTCTTTGCAGTCAGTCGCTTCTTATTCTCGTTCTGAATCAATCACCAGAAGTTCCTGACGTACTTGGTGCCGATTGCTACCACTAGAATTAATTTTATCAATCATGAAAGCTTGGTTATCAGCGCAAATGGACTGGGTGTTTTACACAAGATTTCATTCCAAGCTTCCCAAGTGCTGTGTTCTCTAAATGCATGATAGTTAATAGGGCGATTGCGTGTTTTAACAATTTTTATGTTTTATCCATGCTCTTTTTAGTACATATTTTAGATGCAACTTAAGAATTTATCTTGTTTTAATTGTTGTGTAACTTGTAAAATCCTGGATGTATTTGCATACTTTGATGGTTTCAAGTTAACAACCAAATATAGTTATCTTTGATTTGAATTGACTGCAGGTTTAAGACTGCAGTTTTCACTATTGTCTATTTTTAAAACCTTAAGATTTAAAAATAACCTGGTCTGACATGTCTTAACCCCATCTTTTAAACATGATAAACATAATTAACTCACCCTTAAGAAGGCCCTAGTGCTTAATATGGCAGGGTGCACGGTATTTAAAATTAGGACATGTAAAACATCAATCAATCAATCAATTTATATAGCGCGCTACTCACCCGCTAGGGTCTCAAGGCGCTGGGGGGAGGGGTCCGTTACTGCTCGAAAAGCCAGGTCTTGAGTTGCTTTCTGAAGGAGAGATGGTCCTGGGTCAGCCGTAGGTGGATGGGGAGGGAGTTCCATGTCTTGGCCGCCAGGTAGGAGAAGGATCTTCCTCCGGCGGTGGCTCTACGAATGCGTGGTACGGTAGCGAGGGCGAGGCTGGTCGATCGCAGCTGGCGGGTGGGCGTGTAGAAAGTGAGGCGGTTGTTGAGGTACTTGGGGCCCAGGTCGTGGAGAGCCTTGTGTGCGTGGGTGAGGAGTCTGAACGTGATCCTCTTGCTGACGGAGAGCCAGTGCAGGTCTCTCAGGTGGGCGGAGATGTGGTTGTGGCGGGGGATGTCCAGGACGAGTCGTGCGGAGGTGTTCTGTAAACATGTCCATATAGTGACAGGGCCCCAAAAACTATTTGCACTGAAGCACGATTAGTTGTTCCATAGGAAAGCTCTAGGATATATTTTTAAAATTTAAAAAATGCTTTGTCCACATAGGAACCAGCTAGAACGTTCATTCGTAGACTTTTACAAATATTTATTACGAACCCAATTCATTGATGAGGTCAGATTTGTACAGCATGTTTTAAAAATTGCACTTTTTAAAATGACACCTATTACCAGCTTACAGCCTCTAGAAGCCTATTCTCATAATTAGACACCGACGACCACTTGTGTAAACGCTCTCTGTTGGTCTCTCATCCTGTAAGATACTTGTTTGGGAAATCCTGAATGCGCTTTTTTAGCCACTTTATTCGTGCTGCTAATTCTTTTGGGCTGGTTGTATTGCTGTCTGTGTTTTGAAAATTTGGAGGAACCGCGCTGTTTTTAAAGTTTTAATAGCGTATCTTTGCCATACTACTTTACTGTGTTGTGTGTTTCACCTTCCACTCACCTGTATTCGAATCGCCAAACACTTCCCCCTTGCGCCGCTTTCCGGTCCACCACAGCTTGTGCTGATTGCGTGGAGAAAGCTTTGGCTCTGCCCCGCCCCCTCAGGGTTAGCGCTTGAGCTTCCCTCGTGTCTACATAATTCATGCTGCAATGGACGCGCAGCGGATGCGCGCAGCGAGCGCGCCAAAGACGCGCCTAAGGCAAGCCCGTCTGCGCCCGACCGACCCAGGGGCCAGGATCCCTGGCCAGTTAATGTACCATTCTAAGTGGGACCTGTTGCAGCTGAGACCTCTATCTTTGGGGACTGCCCTTTCAGCCCAGATGGGCAAGTCGCTGGCAGATGAGAATTGATTGCGGTCAATAGACGATAAGTCGGATCAGGTGCAACCAGCTGCCCCGCTGGGCTTGAAGACTGTCCTTTTAAACACGAGATCTCTCACTAAACACAGCCTTGAGGTCTTCACTCTGTTGCAAGACTCTGATGTGGACATCCTTGCACTCTCTGAGACTTGGCTGAATGACTCAACGCTACCTGATTTAGTGGCTTCTCTCCCCCCTGAGTTTACCGTCCTGACGTGTAACCGCCGGGGTAGCAAAAGGGGTGGAGGGGTCGCATTGTTCAGCTGTGGTACCCTTGCCTCGGAGGACATTGTGGAGGAATGTTTGGATGGGGCGGAAGTGCTGGGAATTAAGCTTAATTTGACCTCGTACTGCCTGATAGTGGTGTACCGCTCCCTCCAACCTTCACTTTTGTTCAATGAATTATTCTTTGAAATTATGAGTGATCTCCGGACCAGATACCAACATATCTTGGTCCTTGGAGACTTTAATTATCACTGGGATGTATTGCCAAGAGAAGGTGCGGCCAGTAGACTGGACGATGACATGTTGACCTTAGGACTGCAGCAAGTTGTGAAGTCCCCCACACATGAGAAGGGCCACATCTTAGATCTCATCTGGACTACGTTGGTGGCCGATTTGCAGGCCGATTATACTCCCTGCAGTTGGTCCGATCATTTTCTGGTTAGCCTTCTGCTCCCTCTCGAGAACCGCCCTAAGCAAGCGCCAGTGGGGTGGAAGTCATTTCGGAATTGGAGGGCCTTAGATCCTACTACCTTAGAAGACGCCCTGAGGATGACGTCAGCACTCAGGCCTGGGTCCTTGGACCCAGATTTAGCATCTGCAGAGCTCTCTACTTGGTTGAAGACAGCCATAGACGCAGTCATCCCCATCCAGAGGACCAAGTCTCTGTACAATACTACTAGAGTTCCATGGTACACATGTGATCTTAGAGGAGAAAAACAGGTCCTCCGCCGGGCTGAACGACTTTGGCGGAAATCATTAGCCCCAGGCGACAAGGAGAGTTTTAAATTCAAATTTGCCCACTATAAGGACTCCCTTATCAAAACTAAATAAGCCTTTTATGAAGCCAGGTTTTGCAAGGCTAGTGATACGCAAAAAGAGACTTTCATTATTCTTAGGGAACTGAGTAGGTTGCCCGAACAGAAACCAACTTCCACTCAAGCCGATTGTGACAAAATCCAGAACTACTTATTAACCAAAGTTCAAGATATTATTCTGGCTATAAAAAACACGCGTGTCACCCCGTGCTCATTACCAGTGGAGGAGGAGCCCTTCGACCCACCAAACACCCCCTTCTTTCATCTTCCGCTGCTTGAACCAGGGGTCCTTGCCCGGATAGTGTCCAAGGTGAAATCCGGGTCCCCGGAGGACATCTGCCCCCCCGAGGGTGTTCAAAACGTTCTTCCCTCTGGTTGAGACTGAGGTCTTGGCAGTTTTGAACCTATCCCTCAGGTCCGGACTGGTTCCTCAGAAGTTCAAGGAAGCAATAGTACTCCCACTGCTGAAGAAAGCAGGTGCTGATGCTAAAAATTTGAAGAATTTTCGCCCTATTTCTCAACTTCCGTTCCTGGCTAAAGTCCTTGAACAGCATGTGCTCAGAGCTCTGACATCTTATACCGAGCAACACCACTTATTGCATCATCGGCAAGCAGGGTTCCGCGCACATAACAGCACCGAGCTGGTTATGCTCTCAGTTTTGGACAACCTGCGGCTTGCAACTGACAGACTCATTCTGCTCTGATCCTGCTTGATCTCTCAGCCGCCTTTGATACGGTGAATCATGGGCGACTACTTTCCCGTATGCAGTGGCTGGGAGTCACAGGGACGGCTTTTCAGTGGTTCACTTCCTTTTTGGAAGACCGCCAGCAGAAGTTCCAGCTAGGGGCTCTTACGTCCAAGCAGGGCTCCCTTCTTTGGGGGGTCCCGCAGGGTTCGGCGCTGTCCCCCCTGCTCTTTAACATCTATCTCCAACCCTTGATTGAGGCCCTAGCCAGGCTAGACTGTCAGGTGTTTAACTATGCGGACGATACTCAGCTAATAGTTTGCATCAACCACTCTTGTGACTCACAACGGAATGTTCAGAACATCCTCAGGTACACCATGAATTGGATGACTCTGAATTCGTTAAAAGTAAACCCTGACAAAACTGAAGTCTTGGTACTCTTCCCAGACTCCTCCCCTTGGTCTGACCTGTTTTGGCCTCAAGAGCTTGGCCCCACCCCCACTCCAGTATCTACCGTGAAGAGCCTAGGCATCATACTAGATTCCGGAGTGACCATGAAGAACCAGGTTTCCGCCGTGGTGGGAAGCTGTGTCGGATTACTGCGTCCGCTCCGGAAACTATCGGCCCTTTTGTCATTCACTACCATGCAAACGGTGGTAACTGCCTTGGTATTGTCTCGGCTTGATTACGGAAATACAGTCTATATTGGGCTCCCTGGATCACTCCTGAGGAAACTCCAGGTAGTCATGAATGATTCAGCTAGATTGATATTTAAGCTGCCTCGTAAAACGCATGCCACCCCTTTGCTGCGGCATCTGCATTGGCTTCCTATTAAACAAAGGGTAAGCTTCAAGGGATGGTGTATTGCACACAAGTCCCTGTTTGGCGAAGCCCCTAACTATATCAAAGATCGTCTGAAGCCCTACATCCCCGGTCGTCACCTTCGTTCTTCGCAGGCCAGTCTTCCTACTTGCCCCCGCTTTAACTTGTCGACACCTGGGGGTCGTGCCTTTTCCGTCTTTGTCCCGCAGCTGTGGAATAAACTCCCTTAGGATTTACGAAAGGACACATATCTACTTTCATTTCGGAGGAGGCTGAAGACCATGCTATTCTCGGAGGCCTTTGCGTAGGCTTAAGGGGACTGGGCCATCGTCGGCGTGCTACCTTGTTTGTCTGTTGTCTAAAAGAAAGCGCTTAGAGAACTTTGGTGATTAGCGCTATACAAATTACAACAAACATAAACATAATCTTTCAACTGTCACCCTTTAGCTGAATAGCCCTATTGGTGAGGTGTAAACTTCCTCTTTGACCTAACGCAAAAGGCTTGGCTGTGGGGAGATGTTCTGGTCATCTGAGAAGATGACAAACTAGGAAGTGCCCTGGAACCAAATTAACTTCAAGGAGGCCTACTCTGTCACAGGCAGATATAGCTAACACTTAAGCTTTTCCCCTTCTTTGTCCCTCTAGTCCACCAGGCACCAGTCTCAATGGGAAAGGAGCTGCCCTCAGAACCAGCATCGTGGCTAGTCCACAGAGGAGGGCTTGTTCATTTCCTTAGCTACACCTATAGGAAGGGCAGAGGAGCTCTACACAGGGAAAGAAAGGTTCTGTAATGTTGAATTTAGGTAGAGTGGGGTATTGTGGAATTGTTTACAGTGGAGCACACAGGAATTGATGCAAACATAAGTAGGGTTACCACTGTGATATGTTACACTTTAGGTTAGAGCAGGACTAAGAGTCACCCTCACCCACAGGCTAGTACCAGGCATAAATGTGGCACCCCTTAATTCCCTCTTCAGAATACTATTGAATGAATTGACACTTGTAGAGTGCATGGCTACCAGAAGGCCTCCCAGCGCTTAGCAACAGAGCCTACACAGCTGACCAGCTTTAGGCGACCGGGAACAAGAACGTTTTCAGCTGTCTGCGGAAGGACATTTAATCGTCCTCAAGATGAATAGAATTTGGAAGAGCATTCCAGCTCTTGGAGGCAATGTAGGAGAATCGTCTTCCCCCACTCCTGGACCTATATATTCTTGGAGCTACTGCCATGCATTTATTTCCAGAGCGCAAGGCTCTACTGAAACGCAGCAGCAAGATGATGGAATGTAGTATAGGTGGACACTTGGAAGAAAGAATCTTGTGGACCGTACATAGGGAATTAAACTAGATCCTTTCCGCAACTGGGAGCCAGTGTAGAGGCTATCGCTGCTCGCGCAGATTCTCTGTGGGTGGTCTGTAAAAGGAGTCAAGCTGCACAGTTCTACACAGTCTGAAGCTTCTTTATCATTGAATGCGGAGAGCCTAGATAAAGGGCATTTGCACACTCCAGACGAGAAAGTATTAAGGCTTGAACCAGCAATTTCCTAGCATTGAACGGCAGCAGTGGAAGGATTTTCCTCCACATCTTAAGTATTCCGTAACAGGTTCCTGCTACCTTCTGCGAATGCTCCTTCATGTCTAGATTATGATCAAGCCAGTCTCCGAGACTTTTTATTTGTTCTTTTGGAGAGGGCATACTGTCCAGGCATTTAGGCCATAGAGAGCTAGGACCTAGTGGAGAAGGTTTACCCAAAAACATTAGATCAGTTTTTGCTCCATTCAATTGTAGGTAAGAGCCCCCCATCCATGCTGACACTTTTTCCAAACAGTCGGCCAAATTGTTTTCCCTGTTCCCAGATTGGTTAAGGGAAACAATCAGTTGAGTATCGTCCGCATATGTGAAGATCTGTATGCCAAAGGGTTTGACAATCTCGGCCAGCGGGCCCATATAAATGTTAGAGGGTGGGGCTCAGGGATGAGCCCTGAGGAACTCCACAACTCAACAACATACTCTCGGAAATGGAATTGTCCTGAAATTAGCGGTCGTCTAGAAAAGACTCCAGCCACATTAGTGCAGTTCCAGACACCCCTGCATCCCAAATTCTGGAGATCAGCAGTTGATGGTTAATGGATTTTCCTTGCTTCCTCAACAACTACAATCAGAGCTATATCTGTACCCTGATGGGGTCTAAACCCTGTTTGAGATGGATGGAGGCAGTCATTTTCCTCCAAAAAGGTGGACAGTATGGAGTTGACGTGCTTTTCCGCAATTTTTGCGATCCCTGGAAGCAACGAGATTGGCCGTTAATTAGCAAAGATTTCGGGGTCCGCACCTAATTTCTTAAGCAATGCCCTCACCAAGGCTCGTTTCCATAAAAAGGGGACTTTCCCAGAGGCCAAAGAGTGATTGATAAGTTCTAGGACAGTAGGAGTGACTGTGTCGAAAACTTGGTTCAGAACGGTGGGGGTGGGCCGTGTCCCTAGGAGAACCGGATTTTAGTTTATTAAAATAGATTTTTAGGGATTTTATGTCCAAGGGAGGGAGGACCGCCAACGGAGTAACAGGTGATTTTGACTTATTTTCAACTGGGAAGTCCTTCAAAGGGGTAGTTCCTGGCGGAAATGCTAAATAAATAGATTACATTTAAAAAAAAATAAAAAAATCTTCTATGTTTTTGCAGCGTCCTAAGGTATCACCAGCGGGTCTTATTGGTTGTCCATTTCTTCTGAGCCACCAAGTCCAGAGATGCTTCGATTCATTGATTGAATTCATGAATGGCTGATTCTGGATCGGCTTCCAATACCGGACGGGTATTGTTAAGAGTAAGTGCCCAAGCCTCAATGGGAAGCTTGGACCAATTAAGGCTAAGTTTCTTTCCCGACTCCAGCTGAGGGTCACTAATCGGAGGAGACCATGAAAATGGTATCAGATAGTGATCAGTCCAAGGTAGTGCAGTGTGATTCTCCACTATTAAGTTATTGATGTTGGTGAAGATGGGATCGAGTAGATGACCTTTTAGGTGGTTGGGACTGTTCACTTTCAAATTAAGTGAGAGGGCACCTAAACTATCGATCAATTCCTCCGCGTTAGGTGAGGAAATGTCATAAACGTGAACATTCAGTCCCCCAGTACCGAAAAATTGGGCAGGGAGCTCACTGAGTTGGCTATTATTTCCGGTAGGTTGCTGTTAAAATGCCCAATTACTCCTGGGGGTTGATAAACTAGGACCCCGGAGAAGGTGCAGGTATGTGAAAAACAAATGGCAAACGAGACACTTTCACAATCGAAAATCAGACCCGCTTTGATCCGGCAGTAAAAGATGTCTCTATAGATAATGGCCAGGTCCCCTCCTCTACTTAATGTCTGATCTTGTCTTTGGATTACATAGCACGGTGGAAGAGCCTGGACCACTACCGGGTCTAGTGAACTGGTGAGCCAAGTTTCCGTAAGAAACATCACATCCGGATTTTCTTCATCCAAAATTAGCCGGATTTCAATGGCGTGTTTGGGAAGCGAGCGGCAATTCAGCATGCACATTTTGTAGGTTGTATTGTGATGGGGAATCTTGCCTACTGAAAGTTGGGGAGCGAGTTGGGCAGCAAGTACTAGGGTGCAGTGGGGGCATTTATTACTAGCAAAGGGTGGCCCAAAGCTATGTTAGCACACCTGTGCCTTCGTTCCTCTGAGGTTATACAGCTGATCTGCTGAGTAAGAGCAGGGCGTCCTCTTGGGAGAACCAGGGGTCGTGGCCCCTGGACCCGTTCGGGCGTGGACGGGTGCAGACGGGCTTGCCTTAGGCATGCCTTCGGCGTGCCAGGGTCGCGCCCGCTGCGCGCGTCCACTGCGCGCGTCCACTGCACGGTTGCGTCATCCGCCCCTTTTCAATCGGGGGTGAGCGTGAGGACCGTGGCAGCTAGAGCGCTAACCTGTTACTACCCCAAAATGTCTGACCCCACCCGGAGCATTGAACACAGCTCCTTGTCCAACAACAAAATTCAGGAAGGTTCAGGTCAACAAGTTAAATTCTAAAAACAGATTGTGCAAATTCGCAATTCAATTTTTTTTAAATTCACAAGCGTTCTGTGCGCCACAGCCGAGAATCGGACTGCATGCGTCACCTGTTAGGCTCAGTTTCTATTGGACCTGTAGAAGACAGAAGAATGACTGCACCTGCTGTTAAAACCTATGAGGAGACCACCTAAGGGCTAGGCCTGCTCCCACTTGGACCTAGGACAAAGAAGTGGACTCCAATGGTCAGTTTTCTGACCTCCTGTAAAGCTACAGTGGCACAACAAGCTGATAGAAGCCCTTTTCCTGATGAGCCAGCTAACCACTTCCATCTGGAACAGCCCTGGACCCTGATGGTGGTTTCTGCTGGAATGAGTCTTTTAAAAAAAAAAAGTCTTTATTGAATTTTTAGGTGCAGCACAAAATTATATTTAACATTGCACAGTATTAGTTGGTCATGTCATTCAATAACAAAAGATGGTATTGTCACATGGTATTCGAAACATCCTGGGCAATCCCATAATAACAGATCACTTTGAGTGTAGATTCTATTGATCTGGGAGTCGATATAAAGAGAAACTGTTTGATAGTGAGTGAAGTGGGGGGGGAGTCAGTCATCGGTGCTGTGCTCTAGGGTGCGAAGATACATGTGAAAGGGTAACAAAATACCTTTAGGACAGGGCATAGGGGGTTGTAGGTTGGTATAGTCTTCTCTTATACTCCCTCTTACCCAGTAGAAGTGCCATTGAGACATGGCGACAAAGTGCATGGGGTACATTTTGCACATATCCCAACAGGGCAACCACGGGGTCCGGGGTCATCGCATTGTCAATCATGGCAGAGTTGTGTGTGTATATATAGTTTCCCAGTAGCTAGCTACCACTGGACATGTCAAAGTTAGATGTGCAAAGTCCGCTCCAGGGGCTTGGTATTTTAAGCATCTGTCGGATCTAGTGTGGTTGAACTTGGCGATGTCAGATGGGGAGAGGTAATACCGGTGTAGTTATTTAAAATGTATCAGTTTGTGTCTTCGGTTAATGGAAATGCGCTTTGTCTGTGCGCAACAATAACTCCATATCTGATTCATGAATGGGATCCCCAACTCCATCTCCCAGACCTCCTGCAGCCGTGTAGTTGTGTCCAGTTTCAGGGCGATGCACAAATGATAAAGTCTAGATGTCATGTGTCTGCCGTCTGTAGCTGTAATTACGAGGGTCAGGAGCTGGAAATTGTCGGATGGGAGCTGATAAGAGGGTATGAGGGACCTTAGGGTGTTCTGGAGTATCCTGAAAATAAAGAGGTCCATATAGGGGATGTGTTGTACCTGTGCGTTGTCTGGCAGGTGCAGAATATGGCCATCAGGAAATAAGCTATCCATAGTGGATAAGTAATGTCTCTCAAGTGTGCGTTTGACGAGCGTTTCTCATGTAAGCGGAAGCCATGGGCTATCTTGCAGAGGGATAGTGGTAGAGTAGAGGAGTCCTCCACCCAGCATGCATCATAGCCTACGCCACGCCCAGCAAGTTGTGGAGAGTGTTGGATATCTCCAATCTCCAGTGGCGTGCCCCTTGGTAAGAGCTGTAAGTGCGATAGTCCGTCCATCTGGGCACACTCAGGGCAAAAATATGGACTGCGGGCGTCTAGGTGATACCAGTGGTAGGGGTAATGGCATCGAGCTGCCAGATAGTAAAGGCAGAAATCTGGGACTCCGAGACCTCTGTATTAGCAGGGGAGAGGTAAAGTTCCCCAGCGAACCCACGGGCCTCTCCCAGCCCAAACTAGGTGCAGGAGGACACCGCAAAAGCTACGGAAAAAGGTGTGCAGGAGCCGAATGAGAATGTTGGTGAAAAGATATAAAGATCGTGGTAACTCCACCATCTTAATGATGGTCACTCGTCCTGCCATAGAGAGGGGTAATCTTATCCATCTCTCCACCTGTGCCATAAGGGCTGCCACTGCCAGGCCATAGTTGCGCTGGACAATCTGATCTCTATTTCTGTGCAGGTGGATTCCCAGGTACTTGGTGCCATCATCTGCACATCTAAGGGGATGATCACAGACAGTGATTTTGTGGCATCTGTGAGTGGGAAAAGCTCAGACTTAGCCCAGTTAATACGGAGTCCTGAGAGGTCCCCCTACCTAGCTATCTCCTGCATAAGTGGTAATAAATTGCCCTGTGGGTGCCTGATGAATAGCAGGCTGTCATCTGCGTACAGAGACGACAGCAGAGGGCCATGTGTGAGTTGCAGTCTACGGTGAGACTGCGTGTCTTGTAGTGCCCTAACCAACGGGTCCATCGCAATTCTGAAAAGGAGAGGGGATAGCTCCCACACCTGCCTGGTGCCCCATAGCACAGGGAATGCATCTGTGAGCATACCGTTTACCTGGAGGCTGCCTGTTGGTTTGGTATACAAGAGCATAATTAATGCAAGGAACAAGGGAGGTATTCACAGCTTTTCGAGGACTGCTTTCAAGAATAGCCATTCGAGTGAATTGAATGCCTTCACTGCATCCTGGTGTATCGGGGGCATCTTTATTAAGCACCGCAAATATGGTACGTGGATGAAGAGAGGCCGAACGATGGGGAACAAAGCCGGACTGGGCCGGTGAGGTACCCCCCCTCCATCAGTAGGGCCAGTCTAGTGGCAAGTACTTTGGCTAGTATTTTATTATCTAAGTTAAGCAAAGATAGGGGGCGGTTAGAAGCACATTGACTGGGATCTTTACTCTGTTTCAGCAATATAGGCAGGACTGCCTCCCAGAGTTTGGGTGGTAACTCTTTAGTGGTTAGCGATTCATTATAGAGGTTGAGGATTAGTGGAGCCAACTGTTGCTTGAATGCTTCATAGAAAGCTCCAGTCAGGCCATCTAGGCCCGGTGCCTTAGATCCATCCAGTGCAGCGATTGCCTGCATCACCCTCTCTAATGTTAGAGGTTCACTAAGAAACTCCCGTTGAGCATTCGATAGCCAGACCATTGTGATTTCCTCAAGATATGCGGTGATCTCTGAGGGTGTTTTGGTGATGGTGGAGGTATATAATTCCCAATAGTATCGCAGAAATTCCAGCAGGATATTTTTGCCTCCTGTGACGGTGGCTCCTGAATCAGAGCATAGACTAGCAATGTAGGTTTAATGTCTGTTCAGGCATAACCAACGAGTCAGGTTGCCACCAGGTCATTCCCCTCCTCATAACGACGGGCCCTACCATGTTTGCCCAAGTATGCAATCTCTCTGTCTGCTAAGTCATGGAATTCTGCCAGAGGGGTCGTCTGTTGGTGTATCCGGTCTACTCAATCACCCACGGCCTCCTTTTCCAGGTCTCGTGATGTATTTTTAATTTGTTGCAATTGGGTGCAGATATCGCAAAGTATGCCTGCCTGTTCGGAGATACATACTGTGCGAATGGATGCCTTAAAGGACTCCCATAGGGTGGCCTGGGTGGGCACCCTGCCTGTATTCAGTGAGAAATATCCGGTGATGGAGGTTAGCAGTTCATTGTGGAACACAGGGTCTTGTAAAGTTTCTCCTCGGAACCTCCAGCTGTAGGCAGTGGGGCACGTATATGGTATTGTTCATTGATGCAGAACTGGGCTGCGGTCGGATAATGTTCAGGGGAGGACCATATTTTCAGATAGCCATTGGTGGACATTTGCCGATAGGGACCAATAGTCCAGGCTGGTCCAAATTCAGTGCGAGGAGGAATAAAAGCGTGAACCCTGGGATGTGCAGGTAGCGAGTACGCCATGCATCTAGCAAAGGATATGTCAGTCATTTATCAGAAAACTGCCCGTAGCCCGAGATTTGTCAGTGGATTGTATACTAGTGGTATCTGTCTGGAGGCATTGTAGCATGTTAAGGTCACCTTCCATTATCAAATGATTTACCTCGAGGCCATCAAGGCACGCATATGAATATTGAAAGAAATCGGGATTATCTATATTGGGTGCATAAATGTTTACCAATAGGATAATTTTGTCCGCTAGTGTGCCCTGCAGTAGCTGATATCGGCCATTCGGGTCTGAGTAATGGGTCTGTGGGACGAACGGGACACTTTTATGGATCAATATGCAGGTGCACCCGGAATATGAGCTATAACATGAGAAGTATCTATGGGAGCCCCATTGTTTGGCGAAGGCTGGATCATTATGAGGAGATAAGTGGGTCTCTTGTAAAAAGGCGACCTTAATGTTGTGCCTGTTCAGATGATAGAGTACTCGTTTTCCTTTTTGCAGATTGTTAATGCTGCGTATATTCCATAATATGATAGAGGGATTTGCTTTTCTGGGCATCGTGTGAGCTGTTTGTATCTGGAGATGCAAGAGGCTCGCGTGGTGGAAATTATGTGACCCAGTAGCAATTGGAGACATGTTTTGTAGCATAAGACAATCGAACTTCTAACAGAAATTAACAGGTCCCAATGTACCCATCCCCCTCCTACACCAGATTCAACATCATTCAGCGGAACCCATATAAACTAATAGAACACATTGAAAAAAGAGAGAATAGTCCCAGTGCAGAACATATGGAGTTCACCATGGGGGCGCATCAGCAACTCCGCCTCGGCGGCCCGTCTGGAGTTAGGTTGATGATGCAATGTATGAACAACTGCTAATAGAAAAGAGTTATGTGAGCCAAGCATTGAGTCATTGGTACTATCATCATGAAGTGGATCCTTCGGCTAGTTTGCTGTGGAGAAACCCACGAACCCTCCAGGGTGGTGCACATCAAATCGTAGTGTTATGGGTCAAGAGAGGCGGAAGGCTGGAATGTTCTGGCCCTGAATGCACAGTCAGAGACGGCTGAGGCGAAGGTGACCGAACGTGGATCTTCCTGCAGAAGGCAGCCACTTCTGTGGGAGTGTCCATAATTTTGGTGCGACCTTTTATATTCCACTCACAGACATGCCGGGTATAACATGGCGTATTTAATTCCTAGATTGCGGAGAGTATTTTTAACATCACTGAATATCCGTCTGGTTTCCTTTACCATAGGTGTGAATTCGGTGAATACCAATATATTGGTGCCCTGATGCGTAAGAGGGCCTTTCTCGCACGCCAGCCGGAGGGCAGTGTCTCTGTCTCTATAGTTGATTAGCTGCACTATTATGTACTGTGGTGGAGTGCCCTCCAGCAGACAGGGGCCCAGTGACCAATGTGCCCATTCCACCACAAATGTAGCAGAGAAACTGGTGCGTTCAAACAGTTCTGCTAATAGCTGTTTGACGAAACCCTCTGCGCATCCCATGTTTGTGGTCTCTGCTAATCTTGAGCTATGTATGTTGTTGTGTCATGACCTAGCTTCAAGGTCTTTATTTTTTATGGCCACCTGCTTCAGAACACACTCCATCTTGTATACCCGCTCCAGCGTCGTGGTGGAGGCATCCTCTAGGTCGGAGACCCTCTTCTCCAGTCCCACAAGGCAGGCCCCCCTGCCTGTCGGTCGCACCCCTAAGCTATCAATACGGCCCGCAAGTGTGTCCAAGCAGGCATCCATTGTACTGAAGCCCATCTTGAGCTCAGCAATGATGGTCGTCATATTGCTGGTCATGGTAGCGTTTAGGCCCCTATCCATGGGCTCGTCAGTGTCAGAATGGGAACTGCGGCCCTCCATGGGTTTTGTACGGTTAAACGTGATCCTCTCATGTTGAGGTCTGTTCTTCCCATAGTGAAGTTTTCACCACACTCTGCTGGCCTGGGGGTTCGGTGGTTGGAGATCTGCTATCACCTTCCAGGGGAGTTCTGGGCCCAGGTCTCGACAATTCCCACATTTTTCTGGCTACTAGTAGAAGTATGGCATCCTGCGGGGATGAGCGGGTTGTCCGCTGAAGCTTATGGGTCTGTTAGCTGCAGTGGTGGCAGAAGACCTTGCTTTCTTCTCCTGCGCATAGCATTCAGGGCAATTTGGTCAGTAAAGGGGTCCCACCAGTGATTCACAAAGAAGGGAATTTCTTGGGGTTCTGCAGCTGCAGTGGGCCCCCGGGGTGCCCGGCCCCCACCCAGTTGAGTAGGTCTTGAAATTGGCCCTCTGGGTATCTATGGACGCGTTGGTGCTTGCTGATTACTAGTAGATATATAATAGGCTGATGGGAGATAATGCAGGGCATTGCACTCATCTCTGTGGGCCCATCTCAGGCAGTGCCAGCGAGTCCCCAGTGGGCTCCGTTACTCTGCAACACCTGTTCAGGCCCTCCCAACGCCACAAGCCTTGCTCCTCCTGTAGACCCTCTTGGCCAACTGTCGTCTCCCTCGGGGGGCAAGCCCCATGCAGCGATGGACTCTGGCTGTTCCTGCCAGCCCACAGGTCTCTGGGCCATGTCTTGAATGATGGGGAAGTGTGGGGAGCTAATGCACGGGTCGAGTGGACCAGACGGTCCTGGTCTCAGGCACACCCGTGGCCCCTGCCGCCACTTGGCCGCCAAGGCAGTTTCGGCCATTCCTCACTCCTCCGCCATTCTAGTGCCATTGATGCCTCCAGACAGTTAAAACACAGGTCTGCAGTTTCCCCAGGATGTTCAATAGTGCGGTGAGTTACAGGCGATTTCTGCCACGGTTGGTGTCTGATACGGACCGCCGGTGCTGGAGCTTCACAAGACTGCAGGCATCTTGGTGGCAGTCACAGCTACATCCCCCCACCCCAGGAGAACCAGGGCAAATCTGCCAAATCAATCCAATGAAGGTATGTTACAGCTAGACAAAAAGTTCAGGTAATTTCCACACAGAGCTTTCTTGCAGCAGTAAATTTATTTCAGCAGGACATCACAGAGAGCATATCAAGAGTGACTCTTGAGCCCTGTTCACCTACAACTTGCATCCTTGCCCTGCTAGAGAAATATGAACTCCAAAAAAGTGGTTAAGTCAGTATATAGAAATCTTCACTGGGTGGAGGCGCCCAAAGTATGTGGCCTGCGAGGGAACTTCCTTGGATGCAAATTTTGAATTTCTCCTGTTCTAAGATTTCTGACCAAAAGTCAACAGCCTCACCATGACTGCACTGTCAGCTATCTGGCCCCATAGAGCCCATGTCAGCCACATCCTGCTGCCTTGCCCTGCTAAGGTTTTTTGACTTCCATTTCAGAAACTAAGTTTGAAGGTAAAACATCCGACCAGGACAAACCTGATTTCCGAATCTGACCGTCACTCCATCATGACCAGCCTTAATTTACCACTATGTTCCAGTTAAGGACAACCAGATGACCACAGTTGCTGCTTAACCATTTTTTGATTTATTTTCATTTAAAACTTTAAAAAATCATGGGCCAGATGTACGATCATGTCATTCTGTGAGTTGCAAATTGCACTGAATTGCGAGTCGCAAAATGACATGTACAACAGTGTCAGAGACACTGTTAGCGATTCTCAATGGGGTCTCAAATTGCATGCCTCATCATTATTCATGAGGCACTCGCAATTTGCGACCCCATTAAGAATGGCTGGCCCTCCCAGGTATGGTGGACTGCTGGCCTCAGCAGACCTCCATGTCTGGGGCTGCTTTTAAATGAAGCAGTTTTTTTAAATGCAGCCCGTTTTCCTTAAAGGAAAATGGGATGCATTTATTAAAATGAAACGTTTTCATTTAATTTTTAAGGGCAGGTAGTGGTCCCTTCCACCCTTCCTCTCCGAACCCACAGAGATCAACTGCGGAGTACTCCAGGGATCGTCTCTCAATCCCACGCTCTTCAGCATTCACATGGCCCCCCTCACCGCCATCGTCGGGCAGCATGAACTCCGCATAATATCCTACGCCGACAACACCCAGCTCCTCCTCTCCCTCACCAAGGACCCCCTCACCATCAGACTCAGTTTCTAGGAAGGAATGAAGGACGTTGCATCCTGGATGAGCAGCAGCTGCCTGAAGCTTCTCTCGGAGAAGAGAGAAGTCCTCAGACACCCCCTGCAAGGGACAACACCTGGTGGCCCACCACCCTCCGCAGCCTCCCTACCTCCACAGACTACGCCCAGAACCTCTGCATCATACTCGACTCCTCCCTCACCATGACCCGACAGATCAACGCCGTCACCTCCACCTGCTTCAACACCCTACACATCCTTCGCAGGACATTCAAATGGATCTCCCCCCCCGAATAAAGAAAGACCATCACCCACGCACTCATAACCAACAGATTGGACTACGGAAATGCCTTCTACGCCGATATCAACAAATCTCTACTCTGCAAGCTCCGGACAATGCAGATCACCGCAGCTAGACTCGTCCTTGGCATCCCCTGACACGAATACATAAACCAACACCTGAGAGACCTCAACTGGCTCCTCGTCCAGAAGAGAGTGACCTTCAAGGGACTCACCAATGCCTACAAATGCCTCGACAACAGGACCCCAATATCTCAACATAAGAATCTCCTTCCACGTACCCAAGAGAAACCTCCGTTCTGCCAACCTTGCCCTCGCTGAAACCCCACGCATCCGCAGAGCCACAACGGGTGGAAGAGCCTTCTCCTACATCGCGGCAAAGACCTAGGATGAGCTCTAAATCAACATCAGACGCGCCCCCACTCTGCACATCTTCAGGAAGACCCTTAAGACTTTGTCAGTGGGACTGGTCTGTATCCTGTAGCCAGCCTTCCCTCAATGCGGTCTGCCTGAACTTTGGATTTACCCAGTCTAGCATGACCTCAAGTAACCTTTCAGCACTTTTGACTTCTAATCAACATTTTTGGTTTATTCTTTAAAAATTCATAACTCCTGCTCTACTAATTGGAATTTTATTGTCCTGCTCTTTATTTTCTCGTACAAATATTTGCTATTTTTCTAACCCTGTGTGGTCTTTTTGTAGTGTTTTCATTGTGTTACTGTGTGTGTATGTCTGTTGCACAAACACTTTACACATTGCCTCTTAAGGTAAGCCTGCCTGTTCTGTGCCAAGCTACCAGAGGGTAAGCACAGGTTAATTTAAAATGTCTAGGTAACTTACCCTAACTAGGATTGAGGAGTCTAGTTGGCAGAGGTGGAAAAAGTGCAACTAGATACCCCATTTTAACAAGTATTAGTCATGAAAAGCTTTTTCAAGCATCCAGAAATGCTGAGTAATTCTAAAGAATGGGATTGTTAGAGTCCACCAAAGGAGTGGGCCAAGTGACAGCATTGCCACCAAGGTATGATAATGTAAAATCTATTTGAGGGGAGTCATCAGGAAAAACATGAAATGCAACTGGAACTGATTTAGGAATGCAGGATATTTCTTCAAATTTCCATAGAACCACTCAGGCAAGACTAGAGGTATTGGAGGAGGTGCAATGACCGTTACAGCCACCAGAACAGAATTTAGTGAAGCTGCAGTTGATACATAAGTTGTTTCTGAAGTTTGTATAGTATTAAGAGGATTCTGAAATCTTGTGGGATGAATGATGCAACAGGGATGAGCCTCTGTAGACGGGTAGAACACATGTATCTCCTGGTTCTAAATTCTGTATCTAATTAACGTCCGTTCTTCCGTCAAACTACACGTAGTTCAAATTAGATGTTGTTCGAAAGTGGATTATTAGTTGGTGTGGATGGTAGTCCAACAAATGTCACTATTCTTGTTAAGTCTGGTAAAGGTTTCAGTAATTTAAGCCGGAGCCCAACCACTAATAGCTAGGACATAGAGGCTTACCTTAAGAAATGTGTAAAGCATTTAGAAGTACCAAAACAGTTACGAAGCAAAAAACATAATAAAAACCGCATTCCAACAAATCCAATGAGGGAACCCGGAGATATGAAACCTTTAAATGAAAATACTTCCAAAAAGCGTTAAGCACCACCTGCGGTCATCTGCATGTGTTCAAGTGGTCCTAGGTACTATTTAGGGTCAACCACAATGGAGCACAGCTTGAATTTGGAAAACAGGTTTAGCCCCGTCAGAAGTTTTATCTTTCAACTAGGGGGGTAATTTATATCATGGTGGGTGGAGTTTACTCTTCCAGGGCAGTGGAGTACGTTACTTCATTGCTCCAATGGAATTACCACCAGACTAATTTAGAATTGACTTCCAAGCCGGTGGTCATTTCTAAAGCATTGGCAGCAACCACCTTCATGGCAGTTTCTGTCAATGCTTTAAGTTTTACACATGGCTCCATCAACATGACGGGCGTCCATCAAAAGTTCTTATTTTTAGTTTAAAAAAGAAAATACCGAAACAGCATTTCCTTTTGAGAAAACAATGCCCCCTCATTAGGAGGGTTATCTCTCATGCCTGTAGTGTCCTCCCCAGCCTGGGTACTCGCCAAAACCTATGCCACACACAGAGCTTAGTAGTAAACGTTTATATTTGTTTGGATGTAACTGCTAACTCAACACACTAAACCAGCCTCTATTACTTGCCTTTCTAACTTGCACAGATCTATGGAGTCCATCTGGAGGTAGAGGGGTTCCATCATTTTTTAACTCCCACAATACTACATCTCCCCCTCTGGTAAACGCAAAAATTTAAATTTTTTTACAAAATGTATATAGATAGACATATACAAACACATCTCTTCAATCCATCTTTTTGACGCTTTATTTGTTCGTCCTGATCTTGTTCTGGGAAAATGTCCAGGATCTGTGTCAACGATGTAGAGGCAACAGTAGTTATTGGTATTTCAGACCCAATCTCTCCTTCAACAGTTTGATCTGATGAACGATTAGTTAAGTGCCTAAAATGAGAAACATTTCTGGTAATAGACTTCCGAGCAGTTGAAAAGGATCTGCATCAAAGGGACCATCAGATTTTCTTCTCTGCATTTCTTGTGTAAGCAATGGATTTCCTTTCTTAAAGACAATAATTTTCGCATGTCAACTTTTGTCAGCATATGCTTTCATCTTTTGTTTGTTAACCAAGTCCTTCTCATAAGTAGCTGTCTCATCTTTCATTATCTGATTGCTCCATTAAGGTAACTTGATGTGTTCATTGTTCTAGCGATCATCAATGTCACAGGAGTTTTACTTGTGATCAAGTGGGCTGGTGAATGATAAGCTCAAGGTAGATTTCAACACAGTTTTTTTAATCGAGCTTCTCAAAAGTAGCATGCTGCATTGCTTTCTTTAACATACTCATAAAACGGTCAGCAAGTCCAGTTGTCTGTGGCCACAGCGGCATGGTCTTCTGATGCTTTATATTCAAATGCTCCATGAAATCCTTGAACTCTCGACTATTGAAAGGTGAGCCATTATCCGACTTTACTGTGGCTGGAACACCTTATGTTGCAAAGACGCAATCTAGTCTTTCACTGACTTGTTCTTGCATAGTAGATGAAAGATCTTCAATTAATGCAAACCGTGAGTATTCATTCATAATCTCCAGGAATGTCTGACAGACTATCGACGTAAAAAATATCGACATCAAAAATGTCGGAGGCGGAATATCGATGACAAAAATATCGAAGTCCTATCTACATTATGGTAAGTACAAAAATATCGAAAAAAGAAAATATCGTCAAAAATATTATTGTTAAAAATATTGTTTTTTTTAATGTTTAAAAATAATGTAAAATTAAATAAATAATACATATAATTACAATAAACATAGTTAAAAATATGTTTAAAATTATAAGTAATACATATAGGTGCCGATTCCGATCCTGTAAAACCCGGGTACGAATCGTCGTACGGAGCGTTTTCTCCGTACGACTCGTATCCGGGGAATGCACCTTACAAACCAGCAAGTACGATTCGTACAGAAATACCATTTCCGTACGAATCGTAAAAAACACTGTGCGACTAAAAAATACATACAAGTCCGATCCGGGGCAGCGTTTTACGGACCAGCAAGTACAATTCGTACCCACAGCACTTCGCACAGGAATATTTTTACGGGAGCCAAAAAGTGCCGGAAAAACTAAGTACGCCGCAATGCACGAGGAAAACGGGGCCCAGTATGCACCGTACCCCATCCCTACATGTCTGCACCGTACCCCCAGCCCCCCCCCGCATGTACGCACCGTACCCCCACCCCCGTATGTATGGTGTGTACCCCACCCACGTATGTATGGCGCGTACAGTGCATACATGCGGGGGTGGGGTACGCGCCGTACATACGGGGTGGGGTACACACCGTACATACGGCGGTGGGGTACACGCCGTACATACGGCGGTGGGGTACGCGCCGTACATACGGGGGTGGGGTACGCGCCATACATATGGGGGTGGGGTACGCGCCGTACATACGGGGGTGGGGTACGTGCCGTACATGTGGGGATGGGGGTACGCGCCGTACATGCGGGGGTGGAGTGGGAGGCTGGGGGGGCCGTACCACTCGTACCCCTTGCCCAGGTGTACCCGGGGTAGGGGTGGTACACAGTTCACGCCGTACGGGATGTTTTACATACGAATGTGTATTCGGAACGCCGGTACGGACCGTACTTGTGCGCTCGGACTTCAGTTTTACGAATCGTACGTAAAACTGTCCGGGGACGTGTCGTAGACTTTTCCCGAGGTCATTTGTATGTATTTTCCACGTACGAATCGTACTTGGCCGTTTGTACGGGACTTGTACGATTAGTACGTAAAAAAATACAGATACGAGTTGTACAGGATTTTTTTTTAACGGATCGGAATCGGCACCATAATGTAAAATAAAATTAAACATATAAAATATAATATATATACTTAATAATATTTACAATTAATTATTATAATAACTTATACATTGTTAAAACATTTTATAAATTATAAACACATACAACAATAATATAAATAAAACTATAAAAACGACATATAACAAATTGTAAACAAAAAAATGTAAATAAATTACACAATACATTAACTAAAACAGAAAATATTAGATAGCGTAGGGGTAAAAATTACTATTCCAACTCCAGAGAGTGCAACAGTAGGGAAAGTGTTGGATAGCATAGGGGTTAAAATTACTATTCCAACTCCAGAGGGTGCAACAGTAGGGAAAGTGTTGGATAGCGTAGGGGTACAAAATACTATTGCAACTCCAGAGAGTGCAACAGTAGGGAAAGTGTTGGATAGCGTAGGGGTTAAAATTACTATTCCAACTACAGAGGGAGCAACAGTAGGGAAAGTGTTGGATAGCATAGGGGTTAAAGTTACTATTCAAACTCCAGAGGGTGCAATATTTGGGAAAGTGTTGGATAGTGTAGGGGTAAAAATTACTATTCCAACTCCAGAGGGTGCAACAGTAGAGAAAGTGTTTGATAGCGTAGAGATTAAAATTACTTATCCAACTCCAGGGGGTGCAACAGTAGGGAAAGTGTTGGATAGCGTTGGAGTTAAAATTACTATTCCAACTCCAGAGAGTGCAACAGTAGGGAAAGTGTTGGATAGCCTAGGGGTTAAAATAACTTACTAATAATTAAAATATGTTTAACAAAATAATAATTATTAAATTACAATAAATTAATTAACACTACCAATAAATAATTACTTAATTTTTTTACCAATTAAAAATTAATTAACAATTACATTGATGATGACAAATACAATTCATTAATAATTATGAAAAATGTATTACCAAATAATAATGAAATAAAAAATAATTAATTTTCAATACAAAAAAAGAATAATTAATAAAAACCATTTTGCAATTAATAATTAACAATTAATTTTTGATAAATACCAATAAATCTTAATCAAATTAAATTACCAATTATTAATTAATGAACAATAAATTAGAGGGTCATTAGAATGGCGGGTGAACGTTGTCCGCCCTCCATCCTCTTGGAGAATGGGACCCCCCGCCATCGGTGCGGGGGTCCCATTGCAGACATTGGGATGCACCCGCCAAACTGGCAGGCGCATCCTGCATACTTGATATTGTGGCACCGCCCGCCACAATGCCAAGAAGGCATGTCGTGCACTTCCATGCACAACATGGCAGGCACCGCGCGGTGCCTGCCATGTTTTGCATGGAACTGCAGGGGGTTACCATAGGTACCCCCCATGTGCACCCCCCACCCCCCAGGATCCCTGGGGGACCGCTATGGGCCCCCAATAGCAAAAACCGATTGCCTTTCCGTGGCGGCAACTCCTGCATACTAATATGGATGGCGGTGTATACCAGACACCGCCACCATATAAAATTGCCTAGGATTGCCTACCAGCGGAAAACCGGCGGACGGTCTTCCCGTCCGCCGGGGTCCCCCCCCGCCATGGTAATGTGGAGGGGGGACATTTGCAGCGGATGGAGGATTTTAGTGGGCGGATCATCCACCCTAATGGACCCCTTAATTTCCCCAAAAAAATAATTATTAAAAAGTTATTACCAATCAATAATTAACAATAAATTAGTTATCAATACTCAACCTTAAAATAAATAATTACTTAATTACAATTAAATTACTTCCCACCCTATTGCCCTATAACCTCTCAACACACTTCAATAATACATTAATGCACTTAATATAATTACCAATTAATCAATTTATACAAATTAAATACCTATTAATTAAAATTAATTACCAATTAATTATTTAAAATAAAACTAATTATCAATACCAATAAATAAAAATTAAATAATTACTTAATTACAATTAAATTACTTCCCACCCTATTCCCCTATAAACCCACAAGCCGCTAAAGAACTAAAACACAAAATTTATTTAAAAATAATGACTAATTCCTAAAAAAAAAAATTAATTTACTATAATTAAATTACTTTCCACCCTAATCCCCTATAAAGCCACAACCCGCTACGGTACTAAAACGCACAATTTACTTGAAAAAATTATTACTAACTTCTAGAAATGTAATACATATATTCTAAAACTAGTACAATAACGAACAAAAAATATAAAAACAAACATATAAAATAAATAATAGAAGACATAACTTAATATTAATATCGATATTAGTAACATCGATATTTTTGCTATCGATATTACTAACTTCGATATTAACAAAAACGATATTTCTTACCTTCAGGTCGATATTCTAGTCGTCGATATTCTTGACTTCGATATTATGTCCCTACGATATTTCCAACTCGATATTCTTATAGGTTGAAATAAAAAACTCGATATTTAGACTGTTTACCAATCATCAGCAGGTGATGTGCATTATAGAGCGGACCGAAAATTATTCGCTCCCATGCATGCTTTGGAGTATTGGCGTGTTCAAGGTGTGGTGATTAGTTTTTGGAATAAGGCACCTGCATAGATGACCGGTGTTTAATTCCGTTTCAACCCTGATATCAAGATAAAGATACGAGACTCCGTCTCTGAGAGCTTATTTAGTGGCAACAGTTCCACGATGTCCTACAAGGGCCACTTAAATTATTTTCTGTTGCAGACTCTCGGGAATCAAAATGCTTGACCCTTGTAGTATAACTCCTTCCTGAGTTATGGATAGTTCATCCTTGACATTTTTATATTTTTGATATTCACCATCACTGGTGAGTGGCTGAGGGTGTTGGTTCCATGACTGATTGTAATTATATCCTTCGATTTTAACATGTTGCTATAATGACTGGTAGCAGTGATAATCAGGGCTAACAAAATAACAGCTGGTGTGTTTTATTTTACAATGAGATTGATATAGGCATCAACCATTTTAGATAGAGTACTGTGGTCTTGTATAGGCACTCTGGAAAAGTATTCAGCAGGGTTCTGATCCTTCCCTAGATGATGCACAATGGTATGATTATACTCTCATAATCATAGTTCCAATTGTTCATTGCAAGGAGGTATTTTGTCCTTTGGATTTTCAAATATAGTCCGTAAAGCTTGATGATAAGTTGCCAACCTAAAAGGTTTACAGTACAGGAATTCATGGAAATTTTCACAAGCCTATACGACAGCTAGGAGTTTTTGTTCAGGCTGTGAGTAAGCATGTTCTGTTTGGTACAAACATCTACTTGCATATGCCACAATATGCCTTAGAGCATTTGGGTGTCCCCTGTGGTGTGCAAGGATAGTGCCTAACCCAACTGGGCTAGGGTCAACGACAACCTCTGTCTGAAGCTTTAGATTAAAGTATGCCATTTAAGTAGCCTTCTCAAACAATCATGTGACTAATGAAATTAAGCATTCTTTTTCATCAAGTCTCTCAATGGAGTACTTACTGTGGCAAAGTCTTGAATGTATCTGGAACAGTACCTGGCCATGCCAAGAAATTAACGCACCATAGAAGCATCTTCTGGGGGACCAGCATTTGACAGTGCTTGCACTTTATCAGGATCTAGTGTCCTACTCCGATCAGAAAATATATGGCCAAATAATTTTGTCTTTGTCTATGGAACTCACACTTGTCTGCATTCAAAGTCAAACCTTCTTCAGCAAGTAAATGACATACTTGTGTAAGAGCTTTATTGTGTACTTTTTGGATAGCTCCGAAAACCA
Source organism: Triturus cristatus (assembly GCF_964204655.1). Taxonomy (NCBI): domain Eukaryota; kingdom Metazoa; phylum Chordata; class Amphibia; order Caudata; family Salamandridae; genus Triturus; species Triturus cristatus. Next base: position 679,352,199 of record NC_140595.1, read on the forward strand.
ATATGCCATCATCGTGAGTGAACGCATTCATGACAGGCTGTATGACATGTCTAATGAGGTCTTGAAACAGTTCTGCAATGGATGACACACCAAAACGTAGTCGCTCTCGCTCAATTGCCTTGTTTGCCTGACGCATGCAAACGCATGTACGTACAGCTCCTTCAATGTCCTTTTTAAACACTACTTCTATAGGAGAAATCCATAGCGTTGGACCAGAAGAAAGCTCAATAATATCATGCCTAAGTAATGATTCAAGTTCTTTCTCAAAAGCTTCTTGCAAATGAAAAGCAATATGTCTATGTCTTTGAGATTTCCCAAACCATGAAACGACAAAGGGAACTGACTTACTATTTCATGGTGAGCATTCAAGTTGTAATTCATAGAAATCAACCCCATATGTGTGCTGAAACGGAGTAGACACTGTTCCCTGAAGCACATGTGTGGCTACTTGCACCTTCGATTTCTTGTGTTTCGTTGTCTGTACAAATTAACCTTGACTTTTCAATGGCATCCATGCAGCTCATGTATACACTTTGGTTTTCAATGACGTAAGATGCAGCAATGGAGATTATCAATGTACCACTGTTGATAATGGAAGGTATTGAACATCCATTTATTTTCAGTGAAATATTTGGACAATGTTTGAATGTCTTTGATGCTTTGGCATGTTGATCTTCCTTTGACTGACATTTTTCTTCACAAGCAGTCACACCAACATTCATATGCTTTTCTGAGATAATCATCAACATGGCACAATCATTTTCTACTTTTTCACTTGATACTGATACAGAAGAACTATTTGACGATGATTTAGATGATGATTGACTTCCTCCAGTGTCAATTTGTCTTAACTGATGTCGCCCCTTGGGCTTATGGGTGTCCATCAAACGTTGCTTCTGGAACGGCCTGGTGGCCATTTAGTCTTCACGTTGTGACGTACCTACCTTTTCCTTCACTTTGCAAACCATCGCAAATTGTTTTTCCTTCCCACAGCCTTTGCAGATCTGTCGAAGAGTGGGATATTTACCTTTGTGTGGAAATGAAAATCGCACATAAAAAACACAGGTTCTTTTCATGTGTTGACATCACTTTGTGTCCTTTAGTCTTTGGGTTTGGCTTACTTTTCACAGTCGTGACAAATGTATTCTGGGCCCCTCTGTCCTCCACAGTACTGCACATAGTCAACAATGTGATGATATGTCAATTGTGCAGTGTACAAAAAGTGAATGACACACAGCTAACACAAAGCTTGCCGGGTGCACTGCAATGACCATTTCACCTCTGACCCACAGGTGACCAAGAACTCACTGCAGAGGACAACACCAGCAACCTGCAGAGCCTGTCTCCACCCCCGGTACAAGGACTCTCAGATGTTGACTCCCAGGATTCCATGGAAGATGAGCTCGAGGCCGGCCCATCTGGTGTGCCAGGAAACAACAGGTCCCAGGACCCCATCGTCCCCCCACTACAGCTGTGCCAACAACAACTCCACACCAGACCCCTGCTGTCACGGTCTGTTCGGTCACCTCCACCACCACCACCATCACCACCAGTGCTGCCTGCAACACCCTCCCTGTCCCAGAGGATGACCTGCACACACCACCAACGGAGGAGGGCAGGGAGAGGATGCGGGTGCCCACAGTGGTGGAGGCAACAGGTCCGTGGCAGCAGGGCAGGTGGGAGGGGCAGTGTCACCCAGGGACACCAGGAGGCTGGTACCCACTCCCAGGAACACATCACCAGAGTCCTGGGTGCATACGAACGGACCCAGGGACAAACGGGCCGGTCGGACCAACTGTTGCACAAGCTCATCCTGCTGATGAGGTCCATCGACACCCGCATGGGACAAATCGTGGACCTCTTGAGCAGTACTGAGGGACAGGCATGCACCACAGACAACACCTCCACCTCCCTCTGGTGGGCCGCATGATGACAGTTCACCATCCTCCCCTGCGCCCATAGAGAGGGGTGAGTCCTCAGACCCCACTGGCCCTGCAGCAGGGCCCCCCTGCCAAAGATGAAGGGGCCGTCCTAAGAAGACCCTGGGAGTATCTGGAGGCCAAGCACCTGCCAGACGCCCGTCATGGAGCCAGCCATGATGGCAACCCTCTCCACCACTGCACTTACTTTTTGGACTGTCCTTCCCCACACTGCCTTGTGAATGGCATCTGTCTGTTGGACTGGGTCACCACATGACTATCTCATCTACCACAACTGTCATCTCACTGCTCCACCCCACCCCCAATGGAAATGTAACCCCCCCTCGCATCTCACCATTGTAAATAAAATATCCTCACAAACATGTTGGCGTGTCAGCTCCGTCTTTATTGCAGGATGTACAGTCTTCAACATGATCACAATGTACCAGGAGCATGGGCTGTATGTAGGCAAGGATAAGTCGAAGGCACCTAGGGAAACATAACCGAACAAACGTCACTGGTCTGGGTGTGACATCACAGACATCACACAACACCTACCATCAGGATAACCCAACATGCACATGTCACAATGGCCAACAAGTGTCAACATACACGTCCTGTAGATGTCCCCGAATGACATGTCCCAGAAACATTTCCAACCACCACTGAGTCTACAACTGGCTGATGCTACAATTTTCACATCCCAGTTAATGACAACAGCAATATCATCAAACAATGGGTATGTTGCACATTCACACCCACCGTCAAGTGAAGTAGTGGGTGATGAGCTGTTCACGCAGGTCAACACCTTCCTCCTCTCCACTGTCCTCATCACTGGACATGGCTTGGTTTGCAGGCTGGGGCCTTGGGTCCTCCTCATCATCCAGGAGCAGGGGAATCCCCTTGCGAATGGCTAGGTTGTGGAGCATGCAGCATGCCACAACAATCTGATACACCTTCCCGGGCAAGTATGCCAGTGCACCTCCGGTCTTGTCCAGGCAGCGGAAACGTGACTTGAGCAAACCAAAAGTACGCTCCACCACACGACTTGTCCTCCCATGGTGCTAATTGTAGCGGACTTCAGCTGGGGACCTGGGATTCCATTGTGGGCTCAGCAACCAGGGACGTTTGGGATATGCAGAGTCACCTAGGTATGACAAACACAAATAGACATTGCAACCTTGCTGAGGCTCTGGGCAGCAGGTCACACACACAGCACGCCACACGACTAGGCATACTCACCCACAATCCATGCACGCTCAGGAAGAAGATTAGCCATCAGCTGGGGCACTATGCTGTTCTGCAGGATGTAGGATTCATGGGCTGAGCCTGGTAATTTGGCACACACCTGCAAGATGGTCATATCTGCCAGGCACACCACCTGCACATTGATGGAGTGGTAATGCTTGCGATTGCGGTATATGTGCTCACTTGCCTGTGGTGGCACAAGACCGACATGGGTGCAATCAATGGCCCCAACAACATTGGGGATGTGTCCAAGGGGATAGAACTCTCCCTTCACAGCTGGCAATTCAGCACCCCTGGGGAAATGGATGTATCTGTCCTTCTATAGCATCATGGTGGACAGTACATCACGCAGCACCTTGCTGAACATCGGTTGTGACATCCCACCAGTGCTGGACACAGTCTCCTGGAATGATCCAGTGGCAAAAAAATGCAGGGCTGCCATCACCTTATAAGTAGGGGTGAAAGCTGTTAGATATGCCCTGCGGGGCTGCAGGTGGGGCTCCAACAGATCACAAAGGGTTTTCAGGGTGGCTCTGTCCAGGTGGCATTTCCGTATGATCGCAACATTCTCCATGTCCTCCAGCAGCGTCAAGTGACGAGTCAAATTTGGCCTCCTCCTATTTGAGATGATAGTGGACACATGTCAATGCAATACTTCATGAGATGTGCACAGCATATCATGTTCTGGATGACACAACCACAACAATGACTGACATCTATAGTGACTAACAGACCAGCTGACATGGAGTGACACCTTCAGCTACACAAAGGGCACACGTGTCAACTTACACAAGACAAGTACCTCAAACACCACCTTTGTCAATGTGAATGCACATAGGGATATGGCCACAGTTCACATGGGCACGCCTGGGAGTATAGGATCCAGCATCTGTGTAACTAATCAAAACCACTGTCTCATACCTAGCTGCTGTACCTGTCACACTTTAATGCGTCATTGCAACCTGGCACACATCCACCACACAATGACCACATTCGGCGCTGGAATGATGAATGTGTTCATGAGCAGACATGAGAGGGAATGCTAAATAGATCATCATTCATTGATACGAGCATCGCTGTGATTGTCACTGGACCTCAACACATTGACATGTGTACATATTGTACAGTCCAGAACAACACTGTCCTGCCTACACCAACATCAAATACATAAGTGACATGTGAGTGAGTACAGGCAAATCTACGTTACACACACACAAACATGGCATGTGTAGCCATCAGTGGAGTGAATTGAGCATTGGCATTGTGTGCACAATGATGTGCCATTGAACATGTTGGCACTGTACACTGTTGATGCATTGTATGGCACCCAAATCGCGGTAGCTACCGCCTGGCCCCAGCGGTGTGTCACCAGCACCCCCATTCACACAAGTGCGGTAGTGATAGGCATGGAGACATGGGGAAATGGAGGTTGGCATGCTCTGCCACCTGAATGGTGGAGCCTCGTGTCAATGTATGGCACCCAAATCGCAGTAGCTACCGCCTGGCCTCGGCAGTTTGTCACCAGCACCCCCATTCACACAAGTGCGGTAGTGATAGGCATGGAGACATGGGGAAATGGCGGCTGGCATGCTCCGCCGCCAAAATTGTGGTAGCGCACCTCGGGCCGCTGGGTTGTGTCACCGCCATGGAGCATGCCCATACAGCCAATGGGAACCATGACTGCGGTGGCATGATGCAATTTTGATGATCGCGGTAGGCGTGCTCCGCCACCGCGGAGGCGGTCATTGGATGCATTTGAAAGATGCACCATCGCGGTAGTGCACCCCGGGCCCCTGCGTTGTCACCGCCATGGAGCATGCCCATACAGCCAATGGGAGCCATGATTGCGGTGGCATGATGCAATTTTGAAGATCGCAGTAGGTGTGCTCTGCCACCGCGGAGGCGGTCATTGGCTGCATTTGAAAGAGGAAGACCTGGACCACCAATTGCTGCAGCTTTGCACCTTTGAAACGACCCCAGAGAAGATCCGTGCCAGTCCCTTCACGAGCGATGAGCTGGAGGTACTGGTGGACGAGGTGCTCACACAGAACCCAAAGCTATATTGTGCCCCAACTGTCGTGGTAAGTCTTCCAACAGTGGTGGTCTAGGGCAGGGGGGCCACACCTGTAGTTGGACTGATGCAGTATGTGCCTGGGAGTATGGGGTAGTGTCATGCACTGCCTGACATGCTGTCTCCAGTGGGAGGGTGTGTGTACCCAATGCCCAAGCTTTCCCTCCCTGCACATGTATGTATGAGTGACCTGTGTTGTGTTGTCAGCCATACAGTGACACAGAACCTTGTTCATGCTGTAGTCAGGACAGTGATTGCTTGGCTGGATGGCTGTGTGTGCCCCTGTAGTCCTTCTCAGTGTGAGCCCAGCCGGCCTGCACAGTACCCGCCTACAAAGACAAGGACACCTCAGTCAACTTACAGAGTATGACATCCGTCTTTTCACATTGCACTCCAGCTATGGGTCATCTCAGCACTGTATTTTGCACATAACTGCCCTTGTGAATAGCATTTTGTATTTGTGTGATCATGTCCCTCAATGTGACCAACATGACACATTCAACTATTCACAGGACAGGGACATTGCTGGCTGCACAGTCTTGGACACAGTGAGTCCACCCCCAAACACAGGTTGACATGTGATGTATGTGTTGCTCAAGCCAAAAATGGACTGAAGTGTGGGCATGCTTCATGGGTGTTTCAGTGCTGACATCCACCATGTGCGTGAGATGTGCAGGGACTGTGTTCCCCCTCAAACCTGCATGCTTTAACATTAGCTTTTCCCATGCAGGTGTCCCATGTGAGCTGTACTATAGTCTCTGATTGACAATTTCGTTTGATATGTGCTGATGTTGTATCTTGCTGCTATAATGATAGATGTCGGTACATGGCACTGTGTCACTGATCATTTCCCACTCTTGTCTCCCATGCCTGCAGCTCAAGGTACACCAGCGTAAGGCCGTGTGGAGGGCCATTGGAGCGAAGGTGCGAGCCCTGGGGATCTCAAACCGACGGCGCACCCACTGCCACAAGAGATGGGACGACATCAGCCAGCTGGCAAAGAATGTAGCGGAGATGACCTTGGGGCTGCTTCCTCGCACTGGGCGTCTGGCACGGTGCAGTATGACACCACTAATGGGGCACATCTTGGCGGTGACACAGCCTGAGCTGGATGCACGTTTGAAGGAGCATCAGCAGCAAGCCAGGGGTGAGCATTTGGGAAGTCTGAATTTGGCTGGGAGTGGCTACATGTGTACAGAGCCTGTGCCAGCGCTGGCCTCTGTGATGTTGGTAGTGTGATGCTGTGGCATGTAAGTGGCTGCTGGCCCGGGTGCCTGTGGCATGCATTTGCTCTACCTGTACTTACAAATGCGATTTGGATGCTGTGCCTTCACATTACATTCTGAGTTGTGCTCTTCAGGTTTCTTCTGCATTGGTGTAGTCTTGCGAATCCCATGGGAGGGAACGGCAGTGTGGCCAATCTGACAGTGCGTACATCAATGCGTCCATTGCATGCACCTATATTGGGGAGGCCTACACATCTTACAGCAATGTGCAGCATTATATTGTCCCCAAGGTACGACATGGTGGGTGGCATGGGCTAATGTCCATTGTGGACTGTCATGTTGTAGTCTGGGTCTGTAATGTCCCCTCCTGTTCCATCCAGTTCTGTCATTGGCAACAAGTAGTGTGCCCCCATCATGTCCCTAGGTGTGCTCAGAACTAGTTGTGTGTCTGTTTGAACAGAGCCACAAGCAGGGTGTTGTGCTGTGTGGTCATCACATGGCTCACTCATGCCTGAGTATCCTGTTTCCACGCACTGCTTGAGTCAATGTAGTGAGTTTGCATGATGTGATTGCACAGGGTGGTGTGCAACATGTAGATTTGGTCAACTTTTGTCATGCATTGCTTGCATATGTTTGTTCTGTTGCTGCCACTGACCTGACCCTACATCGCTCTCTCCCATGCAGCATCACCTGTGGTTACGGAGGGACAGGAGACGGACACCAGTGGGGGTGAAACTGGCACCACAGCTGCCCAGGAGCCCAGTGACACATATGTCACCAGCGCCTCGGAGGGGGACAGGAGTCTGCTGGAGGAGTCCCAGCCTGAGACGCAAAGCACCACATCATCCGAAGCCAGCGGGGATGCATCCATGTTTGAGGGCACAGGGAACGGGGACTCTGCATCGACTTCCACCACTCAGCGGCCATTGCCCACCCTCCCAGCCACTTCCTCTGGTGCTGCCCATGTCCACCTCAGTAAGAGGGGGAGAGCGTCCTTCACCCCTGGCACTGCTGCCCCTGTCCCCCCTGCTGCCATCCGTGCTGAGTCTGTGGACCTTTTGCGCCAGCTGTGTGTAGGCCAGACAGCTCTCCTCAATGCCTTCATTGACTACGACAAGAAATTGGCCCAGGTGGTTGCTTTCATGCAGGGCATACATTCTGACGTGGGTGGGCTGCACCGGACAGTCCAGGCTTTGTCAACAGTGACGTCTGCCCTGCAACAGACACATACTCACAGTCCAGCTCCAGTCCCTTTGTCCACCGCCCTGGCAGTGGCCACGTCTGACGATAGTGATCATGGTACACATACATCAAAGTCACGATACAGCGCGCGGAGCACACAGCAGCAGCAACCCAAGTGGTCCCGGGCACAGACACCATCCCCACAGAAGACCAGAGGCACACCAGAGCACAGGGAGAAAAGCCCGTCAGGCGATACCAGTGGACAAATAGCAAAGCAGCAGACCTCAGGCACACATGCCTCAGTAGCATCCCCATCCAAGGACTCTCCTGCCCCTAAAGCATCACGCAAAGATAATCGTACAGAGGCTGTGCCCACCAAGGAGGTGGTGCATGCCAAGGGTACACCTAGGAAGGGCTCCAAGGCAGTATCACCAACCACCTCGACTCCCATTTCAAGCCCAGTGAAGTAGGGGCCGGAGGGCACTGTAGGGGTAACACCTAGTAAACAGGGGAAGGGGGGAGCAGAGACAAAGCAAGGCAAAGCGTTCTGCTGGCTCCACCACATCACCAGAGTGGCTGCCAGCATTTGCACCTGCTGCAGCAGTGGTGGTGAGTGTGCCTGTTGTGCCACACCACTTCCCATTGATCCAAAGTCAGGCAAGCCATTTAGGATCCCCAAGAAGTGGAAGGGCACCCCTCCACAATCTCCCAGCCACACCGTGACTCCCGTCTGCATGATTTCGCCTCCACGTGCCACTACACCACCTGGTCCAAGCAGCCCTCCGGCTTGCCAAGCCACTGATAGCGCTACCTCAGCTGTTCCGCTCTCTCCCCCGTCAAGCGCCCCGACAGTCCCCGAGACACAGCCAGCTCCCAGTCCGCCTGACAGCCAAGTCTGAGTGTTAGTCACCTTCACACACCTGTCTCTCACACAGGTGGGCCTGTACTGCACAATGTTGCCCCCTGACTGTGCTACTTCTCATGGACTCAGTCTGCACTTTGTTCTGCCCACTGGCCTTGTCGTTCATTGCTGTGTTAGACCCTTCCCTGAGCAGCTTCTCATGGACTCAGTCTGCACCCTGGACTGCCCACTGGCCCTGTTGCCCTTCGCTGTGTTGGACCCTTCCCTGTGCAGCTTCTCATGAACTCAGTCTGCACCCTGGACTGGCCACTGGCCCTGTTGCTCTTCGCTGTGTTGGACCCTTCCCTGTGCAGCTTCTCATGGACTCAGTCTGCACTTTGTCCTGCCCACTGGCCTTGTTGTTCACTGCTGTGTTGGACCCTGCTGTGTGCCCCCTGCCTGTGTGTGCAGCTTCTCATGGACTCAGTCTGCACTTTGTCCTGCTCACTGGCCTTGTCGTTCACTGCTGTGTGCCCCCTGCCTGTGCAGCTTCTCATGGACATGCGCTCCATCTTGTGCCTTGCTCTTCTCTTCTCTTCTCATGGTACTTATCTGTGCACTGTGTGAATAAAGACAGTTTCTCCTGTTGTCTATTTTGTCAGTGTCCTTACTGAATAAAGTTAATTTGCTGTTTGTAAATGGTTTACTGTGCCACATGGTCTGTGTGGCACTTCAACATGGTCAATGTTTGGGCTCACTTACTCTCTTTTTTTCAGGGCTGACAGGTTCTTCATTTCTTCTTGACCCAGATACTTGTGGTGGCAATGGTGTAAATTTCGAATGGTTAGCAGTAGTCATTTACTTGATTAGTTCATGTTGGCTCTATTGTACACATGTCGGGGGGGGGGGGGGGTGACTGCCAGCACAGAGTGGGTTTCTGCACACAGTATTGCAGGCAGGCTGTCCAGGGTCATCATGTATGTGTGTTCTTCCTTTATGTGTGCCCAGTGGTGTATGTGTGTGGTCATCTTGTGATGGCCAGTCATCCTAGTCCCATGGCTTACTTTCCATTTGTGCTCTTGGATGGGCAGGTAGTGTGCAGTGTGAAGGGAGTGAGTTTGTGGGGAGTGTTGATGTGCACATGTCTCTGCAATGTCAACTACACACGTGTCACCCAGGAGTTGTGTGCCTGTTGTTTTGATTGTTCATCCCTGTGGATGTGGTTGTATGCCCATGTGTGAGTTGTGTGTTGTGCACTGTGTTGGTGTGTCCTTACAGTTCTGTGTGACTCCTACTTGTTGTTTTTGTCACTTGCGAGTATGCAGAGTGTTACTGGCAAGTCGGTGTTGTGGTTTGTTGCATATCCATGTGTCTGGCTGTTTGTGGGGACTGTGCAGACCTGCTGCTCCACACTGCCATTGTGGTTGTGTTTTCTCACGCCTTGCTGTCACATGGTGCCTTCTTGCCTCCAGTGTGGCATGTTGTGTGTGCTGTCATGCCATCCCCTATCTGTGCTTCAGCCGCCTACCCATTGTGGGTCTGCACTCCCTCTCTTTGTGTATGGTACACTCCTGCAAAGTCCCCTACTGACATGCAATATACTTCACTTTGGTGTGAGCTTTCCCCTTGCTTTGTATGTGTGCGTGCCTCCCCATGACTTAATTTGTGCCACTGTGCTTTGTGGTGCAGTTCTTTGTCCAGGGTCAATGTGTCACTCAGGGCATTTCCCCAATGGGTAATGTGTGATGTTCTGGTGCTGTAGGTCAGTCATGGTTGCTCCTATGCAGTTCAACTGTGTGTGCTGCCCAGTCCTGTGGTCAAGTTGTTTCCACCTTTGTGTCCCAGACTTGTGCATCTATTGGGTGATGTGTTGTATGTATGTGTGTTGTTTGTGTTTTTGCTTCACTTCCTGGGTGTGCTGTTGTCTTTGTGCTGTGGTGTTGTGTGGGTTGCTGTTCTGTCACTGATGCCTGTGTGTGTCAGGTATGCTTGGTGTGCACACACTGCTTGTTGTCCATGGAGGGCTGTGTGTGTATGTTGCCTGCTGTGCATCCCCTGATGTCGTGCTGTGTTTGCTATGTGTTTGTACGGCCTGTGCATCTGTTATTTGTTTGCTGTGGCTGTGTTGTTCTGTGATGGTGCACTTATTGTGTATGTTGTGGTATGTTGTCTGTGCATTGTTCCTTGGTGATGGGGTTGTGCACTCATGTTGTGTCTGTGCTCCCATTGCCTTTCCCCAGTTTAGCTGCACAGGGCATGTTTGTTGTTGTTGTTGTGGCTCTGTGTGAGTTTCTGTTGGGCTATGTGTTTGTCTGTTGTACTTGTTTCCACATTTGTGGTGGCATCCCTGTGTGTGTGCGTGTTATGTCTGTGGCTGAGCCCAGGGTGTGTGGTTGTTTGTGTGTGTATTGTCTGTCAAGTATTGCCAGCCTTCAGTGTGTTTGGCACTGGTGAGTGCCGAACATTGCATGTTGTTTTAAAAGACTGAATATATTAGTGACAGGCAACTTTTTGAAGACATTGTGAAATTTGGAATCTCAAATTTTGTTGATATCTTGTGACCGCAAGGGTTTGCATATAGTGTGAAACACATTTCCCAAACTTCGGTGCAACGTGATCATTCATCTGATATACAGCTGTAGCTAGTAGAATCACATGGCCCTAAAGAAGTTCACGTGTCGGACAAAACGTGTTGGCTTAGTGTGTTTGTCTGTTGTTGAGAAGAAAGAAAAGAAATTGCAAAAATGAACCGACGTATTGCATATTTCAGCAGGAAAATGTTTTGCGGACATGACTGTCACTTACAATTGCCTCTCATATTTTGTGTTTTAACATTAGCTGTGGAAAATCTGCATTAGTGCTGCAGAAAGAAAAACTAGGACACATTTTAAGTGAAATCTCAAATATCTTCCTCTTTTATTTCATTAAAACATTCTGACATGCAGACTAAAAAATGCAATTTCAAAACCAGCAGCAGACAGCCAGTTAACTCCCTGGTGTTCATCAGCTGTATTACAGTGTTAGAATTAGCAACTAGAGTGCCAACATTCTGAATTTATGCCAAACGTGTGGCACATCTGAACGCCATCTTGATAGAATCAAAGTAAAAACCTGAAAGCATGTTCTACTGAGGATATTGCAGTAAATGAGGAAATTGGAGAGCTTCATAACAAACAAGTCTCCAAAGATGGCCACCAGAGAAACAAAAGCCCAAATATAGCACCAATATCTCTCAAATGTAGCCCAATTATAGCCCAAAGACAGCAGTTTGCAAAACACTTAAATGTTTTGTTTTTTTGTAGTTTTAGATAGCAAAGACGTGACCCAAATGTATAGGAGTGCTTTACATGAGTGTCAGTTACATTACACAAGGACACATTCATTTTGATTTTAGGCATCAGGAGATTAAGTAATTGCCAAAAATCACATGATATCAAGCTGATGCCGAAACTCAAACCTGGTTCCCCAGTTACAAAGTCTACAGCTCTAGCCGTAACACCACATCCTCTCCCTTATGTATAACATATAATCAAGTGATCAACTGAATAAAAAAAACACACAGATAGCAGATGATTAAAAAGTGCTTTGTTAATATTTGGGAACTATGTCCTAATTTTAGCTGTTTAGAGCACTAACCATCATTCTATGGGAATAAGGCCCTCAAACGGAGGAAGGTGCAGAGCCAACAAGTTGACCACGCCGTGCAGGTGGGAGGAGCAGTGGCAGCACAATGGACCATGGAGGGCAAGGGAAAGGGTGGCAGGGGAAATAAACCAACCATGCAGTACAGGAAAGAGAGGCTGTGATGATAAGAAAGACCATTGAGGGCAGAAGGAAAAGACACTGGCAGTCGAACTGTACATGCCAACAGACTAGATTCAGGCAGGAGACGTCCGATGTTTTAATTGTATGTGCCTCCTGCCTAAAATCTCCTCTTATTCAATGTATAGTAATTGGAAAATCAATTCCCCAGTTTTTCTGTTTACAAAATCTCCCTCTTACCAAGTTACAAATGTTGGCAAGTAATGTACATTGGATCCCTCGGGGCAGAAGGAATGGGGTAGGAACATGGAAATGGATAATAGAGTGCAGGAGAGAGATAGGCAGGGGCACCAAACTGACCTTACATGGCAGGTGTCAGGGTATGCAGCAACACCATACAACACACATGGCAAACGGAATGGAATTGCAGCACAACAAGCCATGGAAAGCACAGGTCCATGCACATGGACAACAGAGAACAGAGGGGAAAGAGGCAAGGGTAGCAGGCTGACCATACCAGACAGACAGGAGAGGCAGTTGTAGGATAACTGACCATGCAGGGCAGGAGGGAGGGGGCAGGGCAGACCAGACCAGACCAGGCAGGAGGGAGGGGATAGGGGTCTGCACATGGAAAATGAAGGGCAGGGGGCAAGGGGGCACAGCAGGAGCAGTAAGCTGACCATGGAGGGCAACCGGGATGGGCACTGGAAACACAACACACCATGGAGGGCAACAGTGAGACTATAATGTCATGCACACAGACTATAGAGAGAAGGTGGGAGGTGTCAGGGCCAGCAAACTGACCACATAGGGCAGGTGAGAGGGGCTGTGGCATTACAGAAGACCATGCATTGCAAGCAGGAGGGTAAGTGAGTGGATGTGTAAGTGGTGTATAGACGAGAGACTGGGTATATAAGAGACTTTTACATGAGATAGTGGGTGTTAAAGATTTTGTATAGGTAAGCGAGTGGGTTAGTCTGTGCATGTATGAATACGTGAGTTGCTGTGTGGGTATCTTTATAGTTGACTGAGTTGGTGTACCAATGATTGTAAATGGTGAGTCAGAAGGTGCATATGTGGCTGAATGAGTGATTGAGCAGATATATATATGTCTATATGAGAGAGTGACAGGGTATATGAGGGGCTGTTTCGGTGCATCAATGTGTGTGCATGAGGGTGTATGGGTAAGTAAATGGGTGTATGAGTGGCTGTATGTGTGAGCAAATGGGTGTTTGAGTGGTTGTATCGGTGAGTAAATGAGTGAGAGACAGGTTGAATGGGAAAGTATGTGGTTATCTCAGTAACTGTATAGATGTATGAGTGGGTGTGTAAGAGTGTCTATGTCTCTATAACTGAATCTGTGACTGGCTGTATTGGTAAGTGAGTGAGTACATTAGTGGCTGTATATGTGAGTTAGTGGTCCTTTTAGTGGCTCAATTGGTGAGTTGATGTTTTACTGGCTGTATAGATGTGTGATGAGATGTGTGAGTGTTTGTATGGGTTCTGTGAATTAATTTGTCAGTAATTGTGTGGGAGTGGGTATTATGGGGGTGTAAGTGGGTGTGTCAATTGTTTCTTTGGATTATGTCATGAGTGATGTCGTTTGAGATGTCATGAGTGATGTCACTGACCATGTCATTAGTGATGTAATATGTGAGGTCATGAGCAGTGCATTGCACTGGTATGAGTTATAGTTAGCTCAGGTAACAATAACTGTTGAATTTTTCTGGTTTTGTACAAGTGAAATGTCAGCCTAACTATAATGTCCCTGTAACCTGTGTGTTTTCAGTGAATTTCTAAGGTTTTTTAAATGCTAATTCCTAACTCTAACGTGCCTTTAACCTTTGTTTTTTTTGTTAATTTAAATATTTTTTAAATTCAACTTCATAACTATGATGTACCTGTATGTTATTCTATAATTAGATATTAAACATTTCATCTGCATGGTGCACCACTTATTGCCGTATTTGTCATCTATATATTTAAAAAACTACATTAATCATATTATTTCAAGATATTTTTGATTTTCACAATGATGTCCTGATTGCCGAGGACACACCTCAAATACCGCATGTTTTTGACAACGCCTATATAGACATATTTCACATAAAGGTAAGTGTAGCTATTTAGTAGTGTAACGCCCTGAACGTCTCAGGATCGTTTAACAGACACGACAATGAGGACGCAACCACTTGTGAAGGGTTAGTTCTTTTAATGAAGGCAAATAAAATACAAAGAACAAACAAAAGTTATAGTCACTGGAATCTTCCAGGCTAAGTACGTTACCAGCCCACAGCACGGATGGTCCTAACCGTCCTCTGCATATACGCCGATCCCGGCGTATGCCAACAGAGGGCAGAAATGAAATGGCCGACAATGCCAATCGGTAGGCTGTGAGGGGCACGAAGAGTGTTGGGGAGAATCGAGGAGTCAGGGAAACACCCAGCCGGGGTCTCTACCTGAAGGGAGCAGCCGCTCAACCTCTTCCTCAGACTGCACCGGGACGCGGAGTCACCTCCTGGTGATGCGTCACCGATACCCCAATCACAAGCAAGAAGACTGAACCGAGAGCAGCCGCTCGATCGATCCTGTGGACTTCCGAGTCTGTAACGCGGCAAACACCTCCTGGTGTGCGTTACAGCTGGCAGTCCCTGTGTCTCTGGTCGGGCTGGGAGTTACGACTCCAACCAGCAAAAGCGCCACTGCGCTTGGACTCAGCCGAGTCAAAAAGCGAAGCTCAATGGTTGACCGGTAGAGCTTCCGGGTCCTTCACAGGTGACGATGGGGCAAGACACGGCCCAGGGAGTAACGACTCGACCTACCTCCGTTCTTGCCTTACTGGAGCACCACTCCGGAACACTGCTCTTCACGAAGCAGGTACGTCGGTGTAAACACAATATCCGACAGCCTTGTACCTCCCGGTTCCTCCCTTTATAGGGCGTGTTTTCCTTGAGTTATGTAACAGCTCTCCTGTTTACATAAGGGCGTGTTTCCCTTGAGTTATGTAACAGCTCTCCTGTTTACATAAGGGCGTGTTTCCCTTGAGTTATGTAACAGCTCTCCTGTTTACATAAGGGCGTGTTTCCCTTGAGTTATGTAACAGCTCTCCTGTTTACATAAGGGCGTGTTTCCCTTGTATGACAGGAATTCTTGACAGTACATCCTCCCTCTCAGCGGCTCCCCACGGGTCCAGCGCTGGCAGGAAAACGCCGATGGAACAAGGAGACCAAGCGCGGAGCATGAACCCCTTCAGCCGGTTCCCATGAATGCTCCTCCGGGCCATAGCCTTTCCACGCAACCAGGTACCACAGCTTCCCCCTGCGCCATTTGGACGCCCGTATGCCCGACACTTCATACTCCACCTCCGACTCTACGCATACCGGCCTAGGTGTCCCAGACGGCTTGGAGGGTGCTGGTTTGAGCAATGATACATGAAAGACAGGGTGTATCCGCAATGACTGGGGCAAGCACACCTTCACGTTCACGGGACCCATACACTTGGTAATTCGATAGGGGCCCATGTACTTGGGATGGAACACACTGTTCTTTCGAAACCTCATGTTTCTTGTGGATATCCAGACGTAGTCTCCAGTGCGGTACAGTGGCCCGGGCCTTCTCTTCCTGTCTGCCGCAGCCTTGTATCTTCTCTTGGCCTCTATTAGGACAGCCCTTGAGCGCATCAACGTGTCTTTTATGTGTGCCACCCTGTCCGCTGTGGCGGGAATCCTGTCCTCTCTGAACGGATGTAGAAATGGCAAGAACCTGGGATGTTGGCCATAGTTGCTATAGAACGGAGATGACTGTGTGGAGCTGTGAGTGGCGTTGTTATAGGCTATCTCTGCAACCCATAGCAAGTCGACCCATTCTTCCCTGCCCTGGTCCACAAAACATCGCAGATACTGTTTGAGCGTTTGGTTCAGGCGCTCGGTTTGGCCGTCCGTTTGAGGGTGGTAGCTGGTGGACAGGGCAGTCTTAACATGCAGCGCAGTGCACCAAGTCTTCCAGAATTGCGCAGTAAACTGCGACCCCCGGTCCGACACGATCACCCCAGGTAATCCATGCAGTCGTACCACATTCTTTAGGAGTAGTGACGCCAATTCCCCGGCCGTAGGGACTCTCTTGCAGGGGATGAAGTGCCCCATTTTCGTCAAGTAATCCACCTCCACCAGTATTGCCGTCATCCCCTGGTCTACCGGTAGGCCCACCACGAAGTCCAGTGATATGCTATCCCATGGTCTATCCGGGGTCGGAAGTGGATGTAAGAGCCCTTGGGTTCGGCCATGGTCGGCCTTCATGGTAGCACACGTAGGACACTCCTGTCCCCACCTCCTGACATCCACACTCATGGTTGGCCACCAGAAATGCCGTCCCATGCTAGCCACCGTTTTTTCAAAGCCCAGATGACCTGCGCATGGAGAGTCATGGCACCAGATGAATGCTTGTTTCCTTAGCCTAGGCGTGGGTATCAATAGGCACCTGCCCTTCAGGGGTATCCCGTCCTTCAGCTGCCATTCTCTGTGACTGAGGAGCCACCTCCGCCATGCGAATGACCTGATCCCTCTCTTTATTCCCCTCAGGAAAGTATCCGGTTGGATTAACCCCCAATACCATCCTCGGGGAAATGATGGAACGCTCGGTTGCCGGCAATGGTTCCTTAACTGCAGATTGACGGGACAGGGCGTCCGCCTTCCGGTTTTCCGTCCCCGGCTGATATGTGATGCGGAAGTTGAACCCCGCAAAGAAGATCATCCACCGCAGCTGCCTGGGAGAAAGGTGTCTAGTGGCCGTCATGAACTGTAGGTTCCGATGGTCCGTGTACACCGATACCACATGTCTTGCCCCCATCAACCAATGCCTCCATTCGGTGAAGGCGTCCTTGATTGCGAGAAGCTCCTTCTCCGCAATATGGTAGTTGCGTTCGGCGTCGTTGAGTTTGCGGGACATGTACGCAACGGGATGAAGCACCCCTGTGTCGTGGTTGCGTTGGGACAAGATAGCCCCCAGCGCCACATCCGACGCGTCCGCTTCCACCACGTAGGGGAGATCCGGATCGGGGTGAGCCAACACCGGCGCCTTACCAAAGGCGCTTTTGAGGGCCTCAAAGGCTTTGTTCGCTTCAGGGGACCAGACAAACTCCTTGGACTTCCTCAGTAGCTGTGTGATTGGGGCCACCACTCCTGAAAATCCATCTATAAACCGCCTGTAAAAGTTGGCGAAGCCAATGAAACTTTGGACGTCCTTCACGCTTTGGGGCACCGGCCATTCTTTCACCGCCTTGATCTTTCGTTCTGCCATCTCCTGTCCCTCTGGACTCAGCATCACTCCGAGGAATTCCACGGATGTGACGTGGAAGTCACACTTGCTGAGTTTACAAAACAGCATGTTTTCCCTCAGCTTTTGGAGCACAGCTTTGACGTGGTGTACGTGCTCCTCCACACTGGACGAATAGATGAGGATGTCGTCGATATATACGACCACGTAGATATCCAACTCCTCTCTGAATACCTCATTCAAAAAGTACTGAAAGGCTGCCGGGGCGTTGCACAGACCGAACGGCATGACGAGGTACTCAAAAAGGCCGAACCTGGTCTTAAAGGCGGTCTTCCACTCGTCTCCGTCCCTCATGCGCACCAGATGGTATGCCCCTTTCAAATCCAACTTGGTGTAGATACGAGCTTTCTTGACCTGTTCCAGAAGTACACTGATGAGAGGCAAGGGGTACCGATTTTTTATGGTTATCGCATTCAATGCCCTAAAGTCCACACAGGCTCTCAGCTCCCC
Source organism: Triturus cristatus (assembly GCF_964204655.1). Lineage (NCBI taxonomy): Eukaryota > Metazoa > Chordata > Amphibia > Caudata > Salamandridae > Triturus > Triturus cristatus. The sequence goes on from NC_140595.1 coordinate 679,370,229, forward strand.
ATTAGCCTTCGGGATGAAGAAGAGTGGCGAGGCGGCCGGAGACTTGGACGGGCGGATGAATCCTAGCTTGAGGAGTTTATCCAGGTACCCCCGGAGATGCACGTTTTCAGGCTCCGTCAGGGCATACAGCCTGCCGCTGGGAACGCTGGCCCCTGGCACCAGGTCGATCTGGCAGTCAAACTGTCTATGTGGTGGTAGCACTTCCGCCTTCACCTCATCAAATACATCCTCAAAACTGTGATAAGCCTGGGGGAGAGCCACATCTTTTTCTGCCGCTGTAGCCACCGTCTGACTCCCGCTCTCATCTGCGTCAAGGGATTCCGTTCTTATTCCACAATGCAGGATGCAATACGGTGACGTCATTTCGATGCGATGTGTTGGCCAATCCACAAAGGGGTTGTGTTTCTGTAGCCACGGCAATCCCAATATGACGCCATATTGGGGCGCTCGGATGATGTTAAAATCGATTTGTTCCAAATGGTTCCTCCCATATCTCATCGGAAGGACCCCCGTGTGCTGTCCGATGGGCCCCGTCACCAATCGCCTTCCGTCTACCGCATAGACGTCTTCGGGTACTGCTTTGGGAAGAAGCACTAGCCCTAGCCTGCATGCCTCGTTGTGGTCCATAAACATGCCAGTGGCCCCTGAATCCACCATGGCCACAACGGGTATCCACTGGTCATGCACTCCCACGTGCACCGTGATAAACAGGTGTCGTTGTCCCTTAGTGACCGAGTTGGAAAGTGAAGGGATGGATGAGTGACTCCGAGATGCCCCTTCTCTGGTCTTGGAGTCCTCTAGTTTTCCGCCGGTATGTCCACCACGGCTGTTACCGACCGGTTGGCCCGATAACGTGACGTCTTCGGTTTGGCAGGGCATTCACGTACGTAGTGGCCTTTTTTGCCACAATATAGGCACAATCCTTGTTTACGGCGTGACTCTTTCTCCATGGCTGTGAGGCTCGCTCGTATTGCGCTGATGTCCATGGGTTCTCCCTTGGATGCGGTGGAAGTTTCAGGACTTCCCACCGTCTCATAGGATGGAAGGGATTTTCCTTTTCTCCCATGATCCCCCTTTCTTTCACTTAGCCTATGTTCCAGCCGTAATACCAGGTTGATAAGGCCCTCACATGTCTTGGGTTGAGGGTCAATATGAGCCACGGCGTCCTTGAGCTCATCGCACAGCCCTTGATGGAAGAGCGCCGTCTGTTTAGCAACAGGCCACTTGGTTTCCGCAACCAGCCTTCGGAACGCGTTGAGATACTGCACCAGGTCGTTGGATCCCTGTCTCAACTCAAGCATTTCACGGTCCGCCGTGTACGAGTCAGCCCTTCTGTCGAATACCTTCAGGAATTCCTCGCGAAAAGCACCCCAATCACATAAGAGGGGGTCGTCCCTGCTCACCAGAGGTACGGCCCATTGTGCCGCGTTTCCAGCCAAATAGGATATAAGGAAAGCCACACGAGCCTGACTCGTGGGGAACGCCTTTGGTTTGCACGATAAATGTAGCGCCACTTGTGTGAGGAATACCTGCACTGTGTTAGGATCCCCACTGTACCTCTCTGGTGTTGCCAAGGGGATGGCTACCGGCATTTCCACTACTACCGCAGGGGTCTGGTTCGTGAGGGAGGTGCTGGGCGTGAGCGGGTCCAATTGGATAGCATCCAGTCTGGCTTTTACATCGGCTGTTTCTTGCCTAGAGGCAGCCACTTCAACTTGCATGGCCGCTAAAGCAGCCAGCACATCATCAAGTGTTGCCATGTCTGTTATCGACCGGGAGACAGTTAGTGTTATTAAGGTCGGATATTTTGTAACGCCCTGAACGTCTCAGGATCGTTTAACAGACACGACAATGAGGACGCAACCACTTGTGAAGGGTTAGTTCTTTTAATGAAGGCAAATAAAATACAAAGAACAAACAAAAGTTATAGTCACTGGAATCTTCCAGGCTAAGTACGTTACCAGCCCACAGCACGGATGGTCCTAACCGTCCTCTGCATATACGCCGATCCCGGCGTATGCCAACAGAGGGCAGAAATGAAATGGCCGACAATGCCAATCGGTAGGCTGTGAGGGGCACGAAGAGTGTTGGGGAGAATCGAGGAGTCAGGGAAACACCCAGCCGGGGTCTCTACCTGAAGGGAGCAGCCGCTCAACCTCTTCCTCAGACTGCACCGGGACGCGGAGTCACCTCCTGGTGATGCGTCACCGATACCCCAATCACAAGCAAGAAGACTGAACCGAGAGCAGCCGCTCGATCGATCCTGTGGACTTCCGAGTCTGTAACGCGGCAAACACCTCCTGGTGTGCGTTACAGCTGGCAGTCCCTGTGTCTCTGGTCGGGCTGGGAGTTACGACTCCAACCAGCAAAAGCGCCACTGCGCTTGGACTCAGCCGAGTCAAAAAGCGAAGCTCAAGGGTTGACCGGTAGAGCTTCCGGGTCCTTCACAGGTGACGATGGGGCAAGACACGGCCCAGGGAGTAACGACTCGACCTACCTCCGTTCTTGCCTTACTGGAGCACCACTCCGGAACACTGCTCTTCACGAAGCAGGTACGTCGGTGTAAACACAATATCCGACAGCCTTGTACCTCCCGGTTCCTCCCTTTATAGGGCGTGTTTTCCTTGAGTTATGTAACAGCTCTCCTGTTTACATAAGGGCGTGTTTTCCTTGAGTTATGTAACAGCTCTCCTGTTTACATAAGGGCGTGTTTCCCTTGAGTTATGTAACAGCTCTCCTGTTTACATAAGGGCGTGTTTCCCTTGAGTTATGTAACAGCTCTCCTGTTTACATAAGGGCGTGTTTCCCTTGTATGACAGGAATTCTTGACAAGTAGATACTAATTTAACTTTCCCCTTTGTATTCAATTGTTGAAAAAGCTACATCAAAAAAGCATTTCCTTCTTCACAGCAACACCAGAGGTCGCGATGATGTCAGTAGTCACAAATACAAATAACAAAGTGTAAAGCAATTATATAGACATATTTTATACAAAGTTTGAGTCTAGCTTTTTAGTAACATATTAGTTTGACTTTATTTTCACAACACATTTATCAAAAACAACAGTTTAAAAAATAATTTTTTACATCGGAACTCGCGAATAGAAAATGACTATCAAGCAAAGAAATTTCATTGGTTTGCACAGTTTTCTTTATGAAAGGAAGTAAACACCAATTTCTCCTTCCTTAAACTTTCCAGGTATTGGTTAGTTTCTTATAGAAGCAGTCTCAAACTGATTTAGAAAATTGTGCTGGTTTTTACCTTTTTTGGGCTACATCTGCAAAAATAAACTTGTATCAGAAGAACTAGAGGAAGACCAACAACTGGTTGAAGTTGCTGAAGACCAGAAGGACTCCGCTTCATACGAACAGTCTTCTGATGAAGAGCCGCCAATGAAAAAAACAAAGTATAGCTTTGTTTCTTTTTCACTATTCCATCGGAATAGATGACAGGTTGAACGAGCTGTAAATCTCTCAAATTTCACTGTGCTCGGTGACCTAAATATCCATTTAGACGACTCCTCTAACCCTGCCGCATTAGAGCTATCTACTGGCCTCTCTGCCCTACAAATTACTCAAAAACATCTCTGTCCAACCCCTGATAAAGGCCACCTCCTTGACCCCGTTTTTAGTAACATACATAACCTTTCTGTGGCCACTCCTATCCCACTCCCTTGGACTGACCACTTCCTAGTTTCCATGGCCTGGGAGACTGTGAACTCTATTCCCGTCCAGCTACCGATAATCACATTGGAGAGAAAATGGGCAAAGCTCTTGGCCACTACCTGGTCCACTAAACTAGGCATTAGCAGACCCATCCACGACCCCAATCCTGAGCTGGCGAACAATAACTTCAACTCATGGATCTGTAACTTGCTAGACTCGCTCCTGCCCAAGGTACCAGCCCACAAAAAATTCAGGGAGAAATCGGCGCCCTGGTACACTCCTAGCCTGAGGAAAATCAAGCAATCATGCAGACGTCTAGAGAGAAGATGGAGACAAAACTATGAGGAAGATAGGAAACACGAATACAATGAAGCATTAAAATCTTACAAAGCTGAGATCAAATCTACCCAAACACGCTTCTACGAGGACAAGATCAATGCCGCCGCCTCTGCCCCCAAGGAAATTTTCAGAATTGCCAAATCCCTCTCGGCCCTTCCCACAGAACCTCCCAAAATCGAGGACCCCTCCCACCACTGTAATAAGCTGGCAGAATACTTTAATCAAAAAATCCAACTAATTTGTCAGTCGTTCTCGCCTTATGTGCCCGACCCTTCAGACTCCAGTTCTAGCACCAAATTGACGAAGTCCTTAGAGAACTTTCCTCTGCTTGACGCAAAAGCTCTGGACACTCTCTGTACCAGGGTTACTTCTGGCTCTCCTACCGACCCTGCCCCCCCCCCAACAACTATCCCCGGTTCAGCACATGGTAGGCCCGGTAATTATGAATATACTGAACTCTTCCATCATCTCTGGTAGAGTTCCCCGGGCGTGGAAATGCGCCCAGGTCAGAGCGCTCATAAAAAAAACTAATCTGGATCGCTCTAACCTGGCCAATTATCGGCCCATCTCCCTTCTTCCTTGGCTGAGTAAATTGATCGAATGCCACATCAATTCTACTCTAGTCAATTACCTCGAATCAAATAACCTACTACACGTCTCCCAAACAGGCTTCCGTCCTCAGCTAGGCACTGAGACTGCGCTGCTTGCTGTTACGGAAGAAGACAGGAAACTCCTAGATCAGGGCAGATCAGCAGCCATTATTCTACATGACCTCAGTGCCGCCTTTGACACTGTCAACCATAACATCCTTCTTGAGCGGCTGACCAACCTGGGGATTGGAAAAACTGTACTTACCTGGTTTCAATCCTTCTTAGAGGACCGCTTTTATCAGGTATTTGAGGGGACAGCCACGTCCAAGCAATGGCCTCTTAACTGTGGGGTCCCACAGGGATCCTCTCTAAGTCCCACCCTCTTTAATTCCTACATGGCCCCACTAGCCGAGATAGTGCTTCCCTTCGGCATTAAAATAATCACCTACGCTGACGACACCCAGCTAGTGGTGGCACTCAACCACCCTGAGGGTTCATCTGACACTCTTGGCCTCTGTTTAGAGGCAGTCGCCCATTGGATGCACCACTCGCACCTCAAATTAAATGGGGAAAAATCTAAACTCATGTTCCTAGGAAAGTCCCCGTCGCCTTCCTCTTACTTCATCTGGCCACCATGCATGGGACCTCTGCCATCCCCAAAGCACCAAATTAAAAGTCTCGGCATCTGGCTCGATAATGCCCTCTGCTTTAATTATCAGACCACGAAGCTTTCGGCCATATGCTTCGGTCTTCTACGTCTGATCAGAAAAATGTTGCCCCTACTTCCCTTCCAAGCCAGGAGAATCATGGTCCAAGCATTGATTTTATCCCGTCTAGACTACGGGAACGCACTCTACCTAGGCGCCCCTCAATCTACCTTAAACAAACTACAGGTGATTCAAAACTGTGCGGCGCGTCACCTGGCACAGATCCCCCAAAGACAGCTAAACCTGCTTTGAGGTCCTTACACTGGCTGCCCATCCGCGCCAGGATCCAGTTCAAAGCCATGTGCCTAGCACACAAAGCCTTCTGGAAACACGGCCCCCAAATCCTACAATCTTTGGTTGTGCCTTATCAACCGACCAGGACTCTCCGGTCCAGTGACACTTTCCTAACCGCGCCCCCAAAAGTCCGTAGAGCGAGATGGGGCGGACGGTCCTTCTCTCTGAATGCCTCCAACCTCTGGAACACCCTCCCACTCACGCTCCGTGGCGAACCCAATATTTCACTCTTCCGCAAACACCTCAAGACCCACCTCTTTCTCTCAGCTTTTTAGTAACCTTCTTCCTTTCTCTCCTCTCCGCTGTCCATAAGCGCTAGGAGGCCTCCGGGTAGCTACGCGCTATATAAATATAATTTCATTCATTCATTCATTCATCTGGTGAATCGAACCACACAACTAAATTGGTGACTTGCAGCATATGTCAGAAGACATTATCTCCACTTGAAAACATACTACAAGTAGCAACTTAAAATACCACAGAGAAAAAAAGGAGAGGGAATTTCAGCCTTCAGACATCAGCCCCTGCTCCTGGTGACAAAGTTCCAGCTGAAGTGGGCAGAAAATGCAGTGAAATGTGAACAGAACTAAACATTTTTGCTACCTTCTGCATGGACTGTAACACCATTGTATCAGCTGGGGAGCAATCTGTGAATGTAATTTGGTCAAAAGTGAAAAATCATACTTGCTAATTATGTTTCTTTTTTTATTGCTGCAGTGTGTCTCCCATCCTCATCGCTAATGTTGAACAGATGGATTGTAGTCACAAGGTAAACCAAAGTAGAGGTTTATTAGGCAAGTTACAGGATGGTAGTTACAAGTAGGTAAGATGGTAAAGTTAGTTCATGGCTAATTTAAGACTAGTTCAAGACCCCGGAGCTGCATCTTTGCTGCTCAGCCCACTCTCTCTAACTGTCATTCCTCCAGTCCAATAGGCACACCAACATTCCACATAGTCATCAGGCATTCCAACATTCCAAACACACACTCATGCATACTGGCTGAGCAGCAGGAAATGTAAGTACAACACAGTGCAACCACTGTGAAAAAATATAAACAAAGAAAAATGTATTAGGATTTCATTTTGAACATTGGGCAACCGATACAAGATACAATGGTGAAGTAGCGAAGAGACTTCTTAGATGCAACTAAATGCTGCTGGCATTATAGTTCCTCCATTTAGTTTTTATCTGTAGTAACAGAATGTAGTCCTGTAATGTTTTATAAATTCCTTTCCTGCAGTTAGAGTCTTTCATTCCTACCAGTATTTGTACACAATACCCCTAATGGACTGGATAATGTCTCAGAAACATATCATTCATATATATGTCAACACAAGACCTGATTTTTTTTATCCTAAATTGTACTTAGAACTTTGGTTCTACAAATAGCAGATATGAATTTGGTAACTTTTTAGGAACTATTGATTTGAACGTCATGTCTATGCCATTGCATTCTGTGCATCCTCTTTGACATCTTAGATATATTGTGTAGTGCATAGAGGTTATATTAATTAACTCCTTCATGAAATATATTTGCTAGAGTTGTGAAAGTTCTTTTGAAATGGAAATTTAGCAAGCTACAAAGTTTGTCATTTCACTTTCTAATTTAGTACCATCCTCTCAGCATCGGTAAAGCATGACTATGACATTTTTCCATACCTTTGTCGTAACAACATAGACCTAAGTTCCGAACTGCAGTTTGGACGAGTCATATCTTGATGGCATTTTTGCTTACATTTTCAAATGACACAGCTTCACAATCCGGTAACATCAAGTAGAGGAATCATTCTAAATTGATTTCAGTACTAGAGGTAAATTCACAATGTTCACAGTTATGGTTCCATTTATAAGTTAAACTAAATAATGCATTGATATTCATATCCTCATCCAGTAATAGTCCTACCATTACCATTAAAACTTCTAGAGCATCCTGCTGAACAGTTTGAGAAAACACTACTAATCCAGTATAGTACTTTACCTTTTACACCTTTTAGCAGCTCTGTTGGTGGTAACTTGCCTGTCTGGGGCTCCAAACGGACTATAGCCTGAAATGGATGCAATCTTTTCATAAGAATTGACTCATATTCATTTAAAACCTTGAAGTGGTTCTGAAATGGGAACCAGTGCTAACTTGCTGTGCACAGCTCTAGCTGGCATTTTATTGTCCTCTAATTTATTGTAACAGTACTTACATATAGCTTGCTGTGTGCACAAGTCAAAGTGTTACTCTATAAATAAGTACACGGCACACTTTTGCCAGTTATCATTATTTTCTTTTTCACTTTTTAAATACAAGGTAACAGTCAATGTTATTAATTCCTTCTAAACATAAAGCAGGAATTTTCACATAGTACGGCCTTCTAACTAAAGTGTGCATTGTTAAGTGGTGTACAGCTAACATCTTGAAATGATGAAAGGTGCTTTGCCACATTTTCTTCGATAAACAAGCAGGTGAGTGTCCCTCAAAATGTGTTTGCTTTCAAACCTTGCAAAGATCCAATCCTTGTAAACAACTTATTTTGTGTTTTAAACTTTGCCTTGGAAAGATACGTAGAAATGTTCTTAATATATCAGTGGATAGACGAATACTACAAACACTACTACAATTTCATTTGTACACAGGGCCTGACTAATCCTTCCTTTATCTCCTCTGCAATAACTTGTTCTACATTTCTAGATGCCATAAGCTATTTTACTATAGTAGTGCCAGTCTTCATCTCAGAACATTGCCCTCCTTCATTAATAGCATGAACTAATGTGTTATCCTGGAGATACCTTTCTTCATTAAAGAAAGGCTCAGTAGCAGAAATATGCATCCATTTTCCATTAAAAACTGTAAAAAAACTACTTCTATTCACTAATCATTTCTTTTGGTTTTGTCTCCTCATGTATAATGCCATTTTGTCAAGAGTCTTCATTTTATGTATAATCAAAATGAAAAACGTCCTCTTCAAAGCACAGGCCTTATCAACTACTCCTCAACTCGTTCTTTTGGTTTCAGTGCCTCTCTGCTTCTTCTAAACTTCTTCATATTTCTCAGTGGATAAACAACCACTCTACTACGTAACATCCTGGCTCTGATTTCCTTAAACTGCTTCTGTCGCCTGGTTAATGTGTGTCCATCTTTGTTACATTCTTTCCTGTTCTTGTAATATAAAGTTTGTCCACTCTTATTCTTTCCCATAGTTTGCTTTTTATTTCCATTATTTTCTAATCTTTGCAGGTGTCTACATATATTTTTAAGAAATTACTTTGTCCTCTTCCCAGTAGCTCTTTTTTCTTTCACCTTTTCGGCATTTTTCCCCTTTTGTGTCTTAGTTCTGCAAAGATGCTGTAGTTGCTTCTTTTGCTTTTTCCTCCAAGCTTTTGTTGGCATTCTTACTGGCTGTATTTTTTAATTTTTACTCTAGCCAATTACCAACTACTTTACTACTAACATATACATAAGACAAAAAGAGTTTTTATGTTATGATGCAGTTTTAAATCTACAGTTGAACATAGCTATATACCTACATGTACTTACTTTAATATACCAAACTCAAAGCAAAACAAAAAACATTATTTATAATTTACCTTTTAACATTATAGCACCCTCTGCTACAACACAGCAGCACCATATATCAGTTCTCACTTTTGCATGGTAAAAAAACAGTTTATCCCTTCTGTTGTAAATTTTAAAATGAATATCAACCAAAATGTAGAAGTACATACAGTGCTTCAATCCTGTCAATCCGATAACACAACATAGGAGCTATTTATATGCCTCTCTACTACTGTGTCACTGGTGGATTTAGTATCTTAGTACTTTTCTTCATAAATGCATCAGATAAAAAATGTCCTATAAAAATCTGCACATTAATCTTTATCAGAGCATATAGCTCACTAATTCTTATGAGTACATGCAAAGAGTGTGTGACAGGTTGCATATATAAGTCACCAGATGGTTCTAAATGACAACATATTCCTCAATAAAACTTGTAAATACATGGGTTTATGGTTGAGTACATCAATAATTAATCAACTAGTCACCGCCCCCACGCACCCAGCGGAAATCACACTCGACCCCGTCTCCACCATAGGAAACAACATCTCCTACAGCCCCACCATGGAACTCCTCTGGTCAGATCACCACTGCATCCACTTCTCCTTCAAAAAACCCACCTTACACAAGCACGCACACGCCTTCCCTGCAGAAGCTGGAACAAAGTAATCAAAGACCAGCGAACCTCCACCCTCATCAGCACCCCACCATCGACTATGTCAGATGCAAACACCACAGCACATAACCTCCACCGCTGGATTACGAACTGCACCAACACACTCGCCCCCTCAAGAAGGCCGCACGAAGACACATCAAGAAAGCAACCTGGTTTACCCCTGCACTCAATAATCCAGACGGTCCTGCAGATGACTCAAAAAGACATGGAGGAACAACAAAACCTCAGAAACATACGCTGCCTAAAAAGCCACCACCCCACGCCACCATCTCATCAAATTCACAAGGAAGAAATCCCTCCAAGACAGAACCCACAATAACGCTCACAACACCAAAGAGCTCTTCTCCATCATAAAGGAATTCGCCAAATATTGCAGCAAAACAGACGTCCCACTCTCTCAAGACCTCTGCAACCGACTCAGTACCTTCTTCCACCATAAGATTAAGATGATCTACAACAACTTTGACAACCTCACTGCTCCAGCGCCCTCTTCATGCGACACCACCCAACAGACCCTGCTCTAATGGACCCCACTCACGACAGAAAACACCTTGAAGACCATAAAAAGCATATACTCTGGAAATCTCTCAGACCCCTGCCCCACCACATCTTCCTTAGTGCTGCCTCTGCCATCACACCCAAAGTACGCTGGATTATCAACTGCTCCTTCGAGACCGCCACCTTCCCCAATGACTGGAAACATACCGAAGACAACCCCCTACAAAAGAAACCACAGCCCACAAGAAGTTCAGGCCCATCTCCGAGCTTCCATTCGAAGTCAAGCTAATCGAAAAGGCCGTCGCCAGCCAGCTAGCAAACTTCATCGAAGCTAACAACATCCTAGACATCTACCAATACAGATTCCATAGCATCCACAGGACTGAGACCGCCCTTCTCACTGCCACTGACTACATACTCAACCAGAGCGAAATGGCAGCCCGCATCCTCCTAGACCTCTCAGCTGCTTTCAACACCATCTCCCACCGCACCCTAGCCACCAGACTCCATGACGCCGGCACTGACTGCAAGACCCTCGTCTGGATACTCTCCTTCCTGACTATCAGAACTCATTGGGTCAGACTCCCTCCCCAATTCTTGGAACTGACAAAGACTAACTGTGGAGTTCCCCAGGGCTCCTTACTCAGCTCCACTCTCTTCAAAGTCTACATGGTCCCCTTGCAACCATTGTCAGGAACCATGAGCTCAACTTCGTCTCTTACGCAGACGACTCTCCTTCACCAACGCACCCAGCATCACCAAACACAACTTCCAAGAGGGGATGAAAGCCGTCGCCATCTAAATGAAGAACAGCTGCCTGGAACATAACTCTGAGAAAAAACAGAAGTCCTCACCCTTAGCTCCACCCCCTCTGCATGGAATGACTCCTGGTAGTCCCCCGCCGTCGGAAATTCCCCCACCCTAATGGACAATGCATGAAACCTCAGCATCATACTAGACTCATTGCACACAATGAACCACCAGATCAATGCCGTATCCTCGACCTGCTACAACACCCTCCGCATGCTTCGAAAGATGTTCAGATGGATCCCAACTGAATCCAGAATAACTGTCATGCATGCACTCATCAGCAGCAGACTGGACTACGGCAATGCTCTCTACACCAGAATCAAGAACAAACTCCTTCATAAACTCCAGACTGTCTAGAAGGCCATGGCCAGACTGACCCTCAACATCCACCGTCGCAGTCACATCACCCAACACCTCTGTGATCTCCACTGGCTCCCAGTCGAAAGAAGAATAACCTTCAAACTCCACACCCACGTTTACAAGGCCCTTCACATAACACCGGACCCACATACCTAAACAACGACCTCTCCGTCGATGCACCCAAAAGACACCTCCGATCAGCCCTGCTCTCTCTGGCCACCTTACTAAATATCAACAAGACCAGATTGTGAGGAAAGTCCTTCTCCTACCTCACAGCCAATGCCTGAAATGACCTCCCCCTCCACATCTGGCAATCTCCCACAGTGCCCCATTTACAGAAGGACCTCAAGACCTGGCTCTTCGGATGACCCCAGCACTCAACGGAGCCGCCCCCAGTGTCTTGAGACCGTCACGGAAGAGTAGTTGGCCTTTACCAACCCTGATTGATTGAATACTCCCTGGATGATTGAATGAGTGCATAGGTAGTGCCTAGGTGATTCCATGAGGATACAGAAAGTGCCTGGATGATTCCCTGGGAATAGTTAATGCCTGAGTGTTTGCATGAGTATCTCACTGCTATCTGGGTGTTTTAATGAGTGCATGAGTAGTTCCTGAATGATTCGATAAGGGTATGGCTAATGCCTCAATAATTCAATACAGGCATTGATAGTGGTTGGATGATTAAATGAGTTCAACGCTAGTGCCTGGATGATTGCAGGAGTGATTGCATTGTATACAGGTGATTTATAGAGTGCACAGATAGTGTGTCTGTGATTGTTTAGGTGCATGCATAGCACCTGGCAGATTGGATGAGTAGTGTGTCAGTGATTGCTGTCCATGTGTTTTTGGTTGCATGAACAGATAGTGCCTGGGTGGGGTGATTAGATAAGTACATGGGTAGTGCCTGGATAATTAAATGAGTGCATCAGTAGCACCTCGCTGATTGGATGAATGCATGAGTAGTGTCTGAGTGATTGCATAAATCCATTGTTAAAGCCTGAGAGATTGGGTGAAAGCAATTGTATTACTGGGGTGATTGTGTTAGCGCAACAGTATTGCCTCAGTAATTGAACAAGTGCACAGGTACTGGATAGGTGATAGGTTCACTGGAATGGTACTGCCTGCGTAATTTGATGATGGGTGGTGCCTCAGTATTTCGATGAGTACATTAGTTGTAGATTTGGCTGAGTTCATAGGTTTTGCCTGGGTGTTTGAAAGACTGCATAGGTACAGCCTTGGTGATTGTATAGGTGAATGTTTAGTGCCTGGGTGATTGGATGAATGCATGGGTAGTGCCTGAATAGTTCAATGAGTATATATTGAGTGTCTGTGTGATTGCAAGGTTGCATGTGTAGTGCCTGGATGATTGAATAAGTGCATGGATAGTGCATGTGTGATTTGATGACTGCTTGAGTAGTGGTTGGGTAATTGAATGAGTGCCTGAGTAGTGTCTGACCGACTGTGAAAGTGCCTCCTTTCCTGTTAGACACATAACAGTTGTGACTATATCTGTGGCTCATTGTTTAAGTCATTTTGTCAGTATCAAACTATTTTAGTGTACCTATCATTTTCTACTGAGCTGCGTGTGAGTGAAGTCTACCTATCACCCTTAATATATAATTGCATACATGGCTGTCTAGGAGCATACATTACTCTATTATTAAGCGTGCACATGCATCAGTTACTTTCTAAAACCTAAAACAACAAATCTCACTTTTTCAAAGCACAGAACCTTTTCTTAATGGTATACCTCAAACCAAAGTTACGCAACAAGTGAAGCTAGCACAAGCACTCTCAACAGACATTCTGCACTATTAACTCTCCTCAATTTTAAACATAGCATGTTTAAGGAAATGGATCACCCTCAGCATACATACATGAAACTTTCAACAGCCTTTGAGAACATATAAAGGTATATGTGATTTCATAATAGATATGCACCTTCAGGCCATCTCTCGAAAAATAAATCTTTAAGTAAACTCTAGAGTCTCACCGTGCATATAACTATCTGCACCCAGAAAAATCATATCTCACCTTCTAAACGTATGCAAACCGGTCATATAAGTTAAAAACCACATTGACAAAGACTTCCTAATACATACCTAAAAAGTATTACTGCTTTATAATTCTCATACTGGCGCAGCACATTTTCTTATCTTTTATTCATGACTTAACTACTCCTGTTTAATAATGTGACTAAAAGTACTACAATTTGCAGATTGCAAATAACATAGGTCTGTCTCTTCTGCACATGAGGCTTAGACATTTAAAACATTGTTATTTTTAAAGGCATTGCTCATTGCAATTTTGAACAGTACTAACATCTTAAACACATACCCTCTACGAGATACAGTTCATCTGATATATTTTTTTGATATCACTGGGATGCTCTCTTTAATCAAACTTACATATACATCTTCATTTCTAATGTAAATGTTTTACTTAATTGAAAAGTTAGGTACATACTGAAATGAAGATATAACAAGTAAGTCCGATTATCAGGTTCACTTTAATACTCCTGACACAACATCCATAGACTTGTCAACTGCCTTTGGACCAACTAAAACACAACGGGCAGTTAGGGTAGAACATTGCTAATGGGCAAAAGAGTGGAAGGTTAGTTTGAGGGTAGAAAGGGCCAAATCATTTAAGAAAGAAGTAGCCGGGGAAAAAAGGGAAAATACAATTTGGTAAATACAACACATCTCCTATCCACAGTGATGTGAACATTAAAATTTTACAGAATGATTGTAAATATTGTGGACAGATGCGAGTCAAAATGTCAAAGGTACATAACATAGCAGACATGGTAAAAATGGAAAACCATAGTAATTGATATGTTTAGAACTAGACAGATTAATATATAACATAATCTCTTTGCCAGGGAGATTTCTGGACCTGGCTACACCTGGAATCACCCATATACTTAGGGACAATGACCGTTCCACAATCCCTCTCCCCACTGTTACCTTCTGACAACTTTGCAGAATTGTCAAGAACAATTCTATTCATGCGCAAAGATAGTCCATTGTCTATTACCACTACATACCTCAATACTCTGTGAATTGTTCTGGGATTAGAAAATTTAGAAACACCAGAACACACTTTCCTAGGAAGCTTAATTTTTTTCTTCATCTCTGACTATCCACATTGCCTGTGGCTTTTTTACCTTATCTTGTAAGTACACACATACTTTATTGGGTGAGCACAGATTTTCTCCATGATCTTCTCCCTATCTATTTCTACCACACTGTTGCCTACCAGCCAGTGCGGACTGGGTTTGGTACCAGGATTCCTACCTCTTAAAGACAGGAATGGTGAAATACCCATGACAAAATGGGGAGTAACATGGTAAGACCAAAACATTTCTTCAAGGGCTCTCTTCAGATTAGAACCACTACTAACATTAAGTTGAAGACACTCTTTTATTGAACGGTTTACTCATTCAACGATGCCATTTGCCCTTGGGCAATAGAGCGCAGTTTGGAAATGACCCACAAACAGAGTAGCTAAAAACTCTTTTATCTGTGTGGAAGTAAATTGTACTCTGTTGTCTGTTACTAATGTTTGTGGAATGCCCTCCTTCAAAAATACTTCTTGTAAAAATGTTATCACTGTGCCAGTGTTGATATTTTCTACAACCTTAAATTCCACCTACTTTGAATGGTAATCAACCATAGCTAAGATAAATCTCCCACACAACCGCTTGTAATTTAGTGGACTAATGATGTCCAAAGCCACTTTATTTCAAGGGATGGGAGGTACTTCAACTGCAGAAATGACATTTTTTACTACTCGTTTGCTTTTGTCACTACTAGCACAACTTCTACATGCTCTTATGCTGTTCTCTATCATGCTATCCATAGCAGGCCACCAATAGTGAAGTCTTGCCTTATTTTTTGTCTAACTACAACCTAAATGTCCTTCATGTGCTCATGCTACGAGTTTCTCCCGTAGACCTTCCAGAGGAACTAACTTACAACCGCTGTATAAGTTCCCATCCTTTATAAACAGCTAATTTTTCTCCTCCCAAAAACTTTTTTCTGGGCCCACCAACTCTGCCCTCTTTTTTGGACAACTATCTAAAACCCTTCCTTTAATGCTGTTTTTTTCCCAAATTTTCATTCCACTCCACTTTGCTAATTCCATCAGTAATAGCTGCAACTATAAACTCCTCCACCTTAAAATCTTCGTTCACATCAATAGGTAATGGAACCCTTGATAAACAATCTGCAATGAAATTCTCTTTGCCAGGAATGAACAGCATTCTGAAATTGAATCCCTCTAGTCCTAAAAACCAACATGAAATTCTCGGGGAAGCCCTCTCCATATTTTTTGCAGAAAATGCTGACAACAAAGGTTTATGGCCCGTTCTTAACATGAAAGGAATGCCCCACAAAAAAAACTTCAAATGTTGCACTGCCCAGAAACATGCCACTGCTTTCCTTTCAACCACTGAGTACCTTGATTCAGCTTCAGACAGAGCTCTAAATGCAAAGGCAATAATTCTTTCTTCGCTTTCAACTACCTGACTCAGCGTGGCACCTAAACCTTTAGTACTGGTGTCCGTTGTGAGTATGGTATGCCACTTTGTGTCAAATTAAATTAAATGCAGAGCATTAACAATTCCTTCCTTCAGTTTCCTAAATGCAACATCACATCATGATCCAAATGAATGCCATGTGTTTTTTAAACACATTTCTTAATGGAAACACTACTTATGAAAAATGTCTTACAAATTTTGAATAATATTTTGAAAGTCTTATAAATTATTTTAATTCATCTTAGTTCTGCGGGGTGGGTGCCAACCTAATGGCTTCAACTAAATCATGTTTGGGTTTAATACCATCCTTTGATAATAAATGGCCTAGGTAAGTGACTGATTTCACCCCTATTTGACACTTCTCCTTTCCCAGTGTGATCCCTGCACTTTTCAATTTCCCTAAAATAATCCTATGAGTGTTGTTGTGCCCATCATCTGTGCTCCCAAACAATAATAAGTCATCCTGAAAGCACAGGACGTTGTCAACACCCTCCAGAACTTGCTGCATAATCCTTTGAAAGACGGTTGTAGTGGAGGCAAGTCAGAAAAGCATTCTGCGGTATCTAAATACCACATAAGATGTGATGAATGACGTCAATGACCTGCTCTTGGGGTGCAGTTCTATCTGGTGATATGCAGAGGATAAGTCAATCACCGAATAAAACTCAGCTCTTCCCACTTCACTCAACATTTCATTAAAGTTTGGTAGAGGATAACGGTCCATCCAAATGTTAGCGATAAGCTCTACCAAATCAATACATAATCTTATTGATTTTCCATCTGATTTAGATATGATGACTATGGGTGCAACCCACTCAGAACTCTTGATTGGCTCAATCACACCCAGATCAGTCAATTTCATTAATTCTTGTTTTAGAGGTTTCCTCATCATGAGTGGAATGCTCCTACATTTGAGCACAACTGGCCTTGCATTCTTCTTAAGTTTTATTTTATGCTGAAATTTCTGTAGACTACCCACCTTGTCTGAGAAAACCTCAGAAAACTCATTCAGAACCTCCATACCACACACAGATCTTTCCACCAACATGACAGGCTCTTAAGCTGTAAGATCCAATTGAATTCCAAGATCTCTTTGATGGGCCCTTCCTAAAAGATTCGAACCTTGCTTTGCAATATAAATTTTTCCAATCGTACTCCTTCCTTTGAAATCAACTCTCACGGTTGCCATACCTGCTAAAAGTATGAGATCTCTGTGTACCCCACTGGCATAATTGTCAGCCTCCAGCAGTGGCACATCATTGGTGTTAAAGTGTTCGTAAAATGTATCACTGTTGAGATTAGAGAAGAGTGAGCAAGAGTCCACAAATACTAGAATCTTTTGACCCTCCAACTCGATTTCACACTTTGGCAATTCACTTTTCTTTCCTCCTTCTATAACCTGAAGAACATATTTTCCACTTTCTGCAGATAGAGCAGCAATATTGTTTACTGATCTGTTATTTATGTCTTTCCATAAACTTGCAAAAGGACCTCTGTGATTACATTTCCTGCACAGTGCAGACCAGGCTAAACAATTAAGATTGTTAGCCAAATGACCTGTACTTCCGCACCGGAAACACTTCAAGCTCTGATCCTGGTTAAACATTTTCTTCCCTGAATTTTTAGCTTGTTCAACATTTCTCTTGATTGCAGACATATCCCTTTGTTCACCCACAGCTTAATTCACAGGTTCTTCACTGGCACCCTCATCTCTTTAATGTACTAAGCCATGAGCACAATACTTTTGTGATATCTATGGCATTCTTGAGATTTGGATTACTTATCAGCAATTGTTCCTGAATTTTAGGATTATTAGTGAATAGCACCAATTGTTATCTTATGAACGAATCAGTAAACTCCTCAAACTCACATGTCTCAGCTAACCCACCTAAGATAGTAATGTAATGTCCCACCTTCTCATTTCTTCCCTGAACATTTTCAAAAAACGTATGCCTCTTGCGAACTGCATTAGTTTTTTCCCAAACTGTAATTCCAATATTTTAATTGTGCACAAATAAACATCCAGCTCCTCAAAAACATCTTCTCCATCTTCCAAATCAGGCAAACTCTAATATACTTTCTTACCATCTGTGCCCAGATTGTGTAGTAAAATATGTTGCTTCCTCACCGCTGAGAACCCACTTCCCCCAGTTGCAATCAAATATGTATTCATCGCTTCCATGTCAACATGGGCTCAACTACATTGGATAAAAATTGGGGGTGGCTGGGTCATACTAGCCACTGCTGTGTTGTAAATTTAAATACTGCATAACAGTCTATTACATCGTCCTGAATTGGAAATTAAAGTTTGTCATTACTTAAATTGTGTCATAACTTTTTTTAAATGTTGTCTCTTTAACACCCTTCCCCCAATACACTCTTATTGCAGTGTCTGTAGCAACTCAGTAGAACCAGTAGCTCACAAGTTCACAGCACATTATAGAAGGAACATGCTACTTCTAATGAAATACATCAGTTGTGGTTTACTCCAAGATTCAAAAGCATATCCATGTCCGTGTTACATTTCTTTTTTTAACAACAGCCAATAATGGGACTTCTTTCTAATGCATCGAACACACTACCTAATTTTACTCACTTTCATGCTGACAGTATCCAATGACATATATATATATTTAAAAAAAAAAAGAAAACACCTCCATTTTAACTGCTTTTTATTCGGAAACTAACTCATTCAGCTCCAGCCTTCTCCTGCCTGCTATTGCTCCTTAATGTCAAAATGATTTGAGTGTGGGTTGTTGGCCACAGCTATGCCTAATGGGCTAAAGAGGCTGCAAAAAAGAGAGGTATTGACAGGGACTTAGGTTTGCCAAATGTAGAGATTAATTTGTTTGGCCAGAGAGGGTTAAAGTTTAATCAGTTGCTGGCTTTGGTTAAAATCATTGTGGATTGTCGAGCTCCTAACCTCATGATAGTGCACTGTGATGGAAGTCACTTAGGCACACTAACTGGGGTAATGCTGGAAATCCTAATGAAGGATGAACATTTCCCTCACACTGTCTTGTTGTAGTCTAATATATGTCAAAGACAGAAATGGAAGTTTTCAAATCAGTTCTGTCACAGATTGACAAAGTCAGGAAACATTTTTAATAAAACTGCTTCTATATTCCTCCGAGACCATTCCATGGACTGTATCTATAACAATAATCTGTAGAAATTATGGAGTGCACTTTATGGACGATGGCAACAGGGTGTTTCTGAGTAACTCAAACTGATAGAACCAGCGCAGACTGTATAGACTGCACCCCAATCACAGGTGCACCAATTCCAATGTAATTTTCAAAGTATCTCCTTTATTCTTTTTCTCCAACATAGAAACGTTAAAATCCAGCCAACTCGTTTCATTCCATATACACCTGGAACTTCATCAGGGCTGAAATCAATCACATAAAAATAACAACACGCCACAAATTTATGTAAATGCACTGACATTACATATGACTAATACACATATCAGTATATAGACAATTAATAACAACTAAAATATGTTTTTCATAAACAAGGTTCTTGTCCTAGAAATACAGCATATTGCCTAGGCTGGCACATAAATAAGGACAGATTCTCTATCCACAACTATAGCCTTCAAAGGACAACTGTATGTAATTCTCATGACACAGAAACAAATATGCGAGACAGACATAAAAAACTCAGTGAACAAAACATTTGTACACACGCACAATACACATTTCATATAAATGATACATAAGAGCTTCATAGAAAAACCACACAATTTCATTCCAATATTTGGATCCCACCAAAAACGAAGTACATATAGTTACAATACCAACAGAATTCTCATTTATATGTCTACATTCTCTTTGGAGGAAAAATATTTTTTCTCACCTTTGAGCTGTATGTAGAGATATATTTGTAATAACTATGTGGCTTGATGTTCCATTAATATAATGTTACATTGAAGTTTCTCTTCATTAACTCATCAAATTGTATAGTGACATATAGTTATTTGCCGGACAAGTTCATCAACTCCCATGTTTGCTACCTATACAGAGAAAAACACACTATCGTTGTACTCAATTGTAACCTGCCGACCAATATCAAAGGAGTATTATCCAAGGCTTGGCGGATAGAAGTCACCCCAGACTCTCTGTCTCATGATGAATTATGTAGGTTAAGCAATAGTCCCACCGCGGCAGGGCCCATCCCCACAGCAGGAAAGTACCATCTCTCATGGGTACACATGTAGTGCATCTCCTCAAATTGAGCATCAGGGAGAACACCCCAATGAAAGCACCACACACCCATCAATGGGAAAAAGAATCTGTGTCCACTAACATACCGACAATCCCGGACAACTCGACAGCAAGAATGCAAGTCAAATGGCACAGTTAATGCAGAAGACACAGTGAAGCGAAGAGAAATCTGGACGTCTCTCATTGAGTCCCGCCTACTTTTTCAAACAACCAAGGGGGCACCATATGTAGCAAATGCCTCCACATCTGGGAATTCCCCAGATCACCGTGCGAGCAATTTGCTCACCTTGATAAGTATCCATGTTTCAATTGATCTGCAGTCTGGTTTCTGAAATGCCGCGCCGTACTCCTGTTGTTTCAACTTTCTTTCCCATGGCCAAAGGTCAGTTGCTACAACCCAGAAGGAGTGCTACTACGATATAATCTTAAATGCTCAAGTATGCCCTGGTGGCCATCTTTGAATGACTATCATATGCTATTATAAATGAGAAAAGAGAACGTTTTCCTCATAATAAATGTAGTGAAAACAATTCGTAATTAATAAAAAGATTAAAAAGAAAAATACATACCCAAATCAATAACTATATGTACATTGAATCAAAACACTACACTAGATTACAAAATCAATATAAAATTAAGTATAAAAAGTGGGTCTGTGAGTTGGTGCGTGAGGGTCTGAGTGGGTCTGTGACTGGGTGAATGAGTTTCTGAGTGGGCGTGTGAGTGGGTGTATAAGTCTCTGACAGTGTATGTGAATAGGCACATGTGTTGAGCGTGATTAAAAAAATAAATTTCGGGTACATAACTTGTGTCACTAACACCCCCATTTTTCAAACATGGGGTCAGAGTATCTCCACCCTGACCCATTATGCTAGCTTTGACACACATTTTCAGCCCCGCAACCCAATCCCGATCGATAAAATGGCAGACACAACTTTCTGTTCAGGTTGAGCCCAGCCAATCACAGCATTCCCGTTGTCGCGAGTAATCGCGAAATCATCACAAAATATCAGGGGCAAGAGATATCGCTATCATTTTCAACTTACATTTCTTGGACACTACTGAACGGATTTGCAGCAAATAACAAAAGGCACAAACTGTGTAAAACATTTACCTTTCTGACAAATATGGTGTAATTCTGTCCAGCAGTTTGAACTGTAGGTTAGACAATATGTACCTATGGGAATTACCATTACAAATGCACCCTTATTTTGAGCCTCTATTTCTTAGTCTACACTGCACGGATCACTCGCAAACTTTCCATAACACACAGAACCTATCTTGACCCTTTTTTAGAAAAAGTTCATGATGATTGGTCAAACAACGCCGAAGTTATAGGGAAGTCAATACTAATACATACATATATACATACATACAAAGAAGTCCTGGGACCGGGGACTGCATGATGCGGCAGACCTAGTCGGGCTCCAGAAGCCAAAATGTCATCACCCATGTCACAGCTAATAAGGAAACATCAGGACAACTCCACAATGCTTGTATCATTTATTTGTTGCCTCATCAACGTGTTTTAGCCGTAGCCTTGTTCACCCAAGGCTGCGACTGAAATGCATTGGTGAGGTGCAGTGGGGACATAGGTGTTGTTTTATACATATATATATATATATTCCAAACGAAGAAAGCTCCCACTTGAAGCACCACACCCAGCGTGTTTTTCACCTTTTATTTCAGCAGGCGTGCGGGTGATACAGCACAACATTTCCAGCATTCGTGAGTGCCATACGCGTTTCGGGCTTCCTAGCCCTTGCTCACTGGCATCTTGCAGGGGAAACAGCAGTCAAGGTTTTCACCGTTCTCACAGCGATTCTTTTAAGTCTTGCCTTTAGTGGGCGTGACTAGATGGCATTATGGTCTTTGAAGTCCTTGTGATGCCGTATTGTCCCAAATTTTCTTATATCCCCCAGTGGGTTACCAGAATTAGTCTAGCTGGTCCTCTGCCTTAGTCACCTTACTGAACGGCCACGTTGGTCCTCTTCGCCACACAGTCATCAGCGAACGGCGATCAGGAGCTGCGATATCCGCAGCGGGGTGCTTCGCGACCGGGATGGCCGCAATATATTCCAAACGAAGAAAGCTCCCACTTGAAGCACCACACCCAGCGTGTTTTTCACCTTTTATTTCAGCAGGCGTGCGGGTGATACAGCACAACATTTCCAGCATTCGTGAGTGCCATACGCGTTTCGGGCTTCCTAGCCCTTGCTCACTGGCATCTTGCAGGGGAAACAGCAGTCAAGGTTTTCACCGTTCTCACAGCGATTCTTTTAAGTCTTGCCTTTAGTGGGCGTGACTAGATGGCATTATGGTCTTTGAAGTCCTTGTGATGCCGTATTGTCCCAAATTTTCTTATATCCCCCAGTGGGTTACCAGAATTAGTCTAGCTGGTCCTCCGCCTTAGTCACCTTACTGAACGGCCACGTTGGTCCTCTTCGCCACACAGTCATCAGCGAACGGCGATCAGGAGCTGCGATATCCGCAGCGGGGTGCTTCGCGACCGGGATGGCCGCAATATATTCCAAACGAAGAAAGCTCCCACTTGAAGCACCACACCCAGCGTGTTTTTCACCTTTTATTTCAGCAGGCGTGCGGGTGATACAGCACAACATTTCCAGCATTCGTGAGTGCCATACGCGTTTCGGGCTTCCTAGCCCTTGCTCACTGGCATCTTGCAGGGGAAACAGCAGTCAAGGTTTTCACCGTTCTCACAGCGATTCTTTTAAGTCTTGCCTTTAGTGGGCGTGACTAGATGGCATTATGGTCTTTGAAGTCCTTGTGATGCCGTATTGTCCCAAATTTTCTTATATCCCCCAGTGGGTTACCAGAATTAGTCTAGCTGGTCCTCTGCCTTAGTCACCTTACTGAACGGCCACGTTGGTCCTCTTCGCCACACAGTCATCAGCGAACGGCGATCAGGAGCTGCGATATCCGCAGCGGGGTGCTTCGCGACCGGGATGGCCGCAATATATTCCAAACGAAGAAAGCTCCCACTTGAAGCACCACACCCAGCGTGTTTTTCACCTTTTATTTCAGCAGGCGTGCGGGTGATACAGCACAACATTTCCAGCATTCGTGAGTGCCATACGCGTTTCGGGCTTCCTAGCCCTTGCTCACTGGCATCTTGCAGGGGAAACAGCAGTCAAGGTTTTCACCGTTCTCACAGCGATTCTTTTAAGTCTTGCCTTTAGTGGGCGTGACTAGATGGCATTATGGTCTTTGAAGTCCTTGTGATGCCGTATTGTCCCAAATTTTCTTATATCCCCCAGTGGGTTACCAGAATTAGTCTAGCTGGTCCTCCGCCTTAGTCACCTTACTGAACGGCCACGTTGGTCCTCTTCGCCACACAGTCATCAGCGAACGGCGATCAGGAGCTGCGATATCCGCAGCGGGGTGCTTCGCGACCGGGATGGCCGCAATATATTCCAAACGAAGAAAGCTCCCACTTGAAGCACCACACCCAGCGTGTTTTTCACCTTTTATTTCAGCAGGCGTGCGGGTGATACAGCACAACATTTCCAGCATTCGTGAGTGCCATACGCGTTTCGGGCTTCCTAGCCCTTGCTCACTGGCATCTTGCAGGGGAAACAGCAGTCAAGGTTTTCACCGTTCTCACAGCGATTCTTTTAAGTCTTGCCTTTAGTGGGCGTGACTAGATGGCATTATGGTCTTTGAAGTCCTTGTGATGCCGTATTGTCCCAAATTTTCTTATATCCCCCAGTGGGTTACCAGAATTAGTCTAGCTGGTCCTCCGCCTTAGTCACCTTACTGAACGGCCACGTTGGTCCTCTTCGCCACACAGTCATCAGCGAACGGCGATCAGGAGCTGCGATATCCGCAGCGGGGTGCTTCGCGACCGGGATGGCCGCAATATATTCCAAACGAAGAAAGCTCCCACTTGAAGCACCACACCCAGCGTGTTTTTCACCTTTTATTTCAGCAGGCGTGCGGGTGATACAGCACAACATTTCCAGCATTCGTGAGTGCCATACGCGTTTCGGGCTTCCTAGCCCTTGCTCACTGGCATCTTGCAGGGGAAACAGCAGTCAAGGTTTTCACCGTTCTCACAGCGATTCTTTTAAGTCTTGCCTTTAGTGGGCGTGACTAGATGGCATTATGGTCTTTGAAGTCCTTGTGATGCCGTATTGTCCCAAATTTTCTTATATCCCCCAGTGGGTTACCAGAATTAGTCTAGCTGGTCCTCCGCCTTAGTCACCTTACTGAACGGCCACGTTGGTCCTCTTCGCCACACAGTCATCAGCGAACGGCGATCAGGAGCTGCGATATCCGCAGCGGGGTGCTTCGCGACCGGGATGGCCGCAATATATTCCAAACGAAGAAAGCTCCCACTTGAAGCACCACACCCAGCGTGTTTTTCACCTTTTATTTCAGCAGGCGTGCGGGTGATACAGCACAACATTTCCAGCATTCGTGAGTGCCATACGCGTTTCGGGCTTCCTAGCCCTTGCTCACTGGCATCTTGCAGGGGAAACAGCAGTCAAGGTTTTCACCGTTCTCACAGCGATTCTTTTAAGTCTTGCCTTTAGTGGGCGTGACTAGATGGCATTATGGTCTTTGAAGTCCTTGTGATGCCGTATTGTCCCAAATTTTCTTATATCCCCCAGTGGGTTACCAGAATTAGTCTAGCTGGTCCTCCGCCTTAGTCACCTTACTGAACGGCCACGTTGGTCCTCTTCGCCACACAGTCATCAGCGAACGGCGATCAGGAGCTGCGATATCCGCAGCGGGGTGCTTCGCGACCGGGATGGCCGCAATATATTCCAAACGAAGAAAGCTCCCACTTGAAGCACCACACCCAGCGTGTTTTTCACCTTTTATTTCAGCAGGCGTGCGGGTGATACAGCACAACATTTCCAGCATTCGTGAGTGCCATACGCGTTTCGGGCTTCCTAGCCCTTGCTCACTGGCATCTTGCAGGGGAAACAGCAGTCAAGGTTTTCACCGTTCTCACAGCGATTCTTTTAAGTCTTGCCTTTAGTGGGCGTGACTAGATGGCATTATGGTCTTTGAAGTCCTTGTGATGCCGTATTGTCCCAAATTTTCTTATATCCCCCAGTGGGTTACCAGAATTAGTCTAGCTGGTCCTCCGCCTTAGTCACCTTACTGAACGGCCACGTTGGTCCTCTTCGCCACACAGTCATCAGCGAACGGCGATCAGGAGCTGCGATATCCGCAGCGGGGTGCTTCGCGACCGGGATGGCCGCAATATATTCCAAACGAAGAAAGCTCCCACTTGAAGCACCACACCCAGCGTGTTTTTCACCTTTTATTTCAGCAGGCGTGCGGGTGATACAGCACAACATTTCCAGCATTCGTGAGTGCCATACGCGTTTCGGGCTTCCTAGCCCTTGCTCACTGGCATCTTGCAGGGGAAACAGCAGTCAAGGTTTTCACCGTTCTCACAGCGATTCTTTTAAGTCTTGCCTTTAGTGGGCGTGACTAGATGGCATTATGGTCTTTGAAGTCCTTGTGATGCCGTATTGTCCCAAATTTTCTTATATCCCCCAGTGGGTTACCAGAATTAGTCTAGCTGGTCCTCCGCCTTAGTCACCTTACTGAACGGCCACGTTGGTCCTCTTCGCCACACAGTCATCAGCGAACGGCGATCAGGAGCTGCGATATCCGCAGCGGGGTGCTTCGCGACCGGGATGGCCGCAATATATTCCAAACGAAGAAAGCTCCCACTTGAAGCACCACACCCAGCGTGTTTTTCACCTTTTATTTCAGCAGGCGTGCGGGTGATACAGCACAACATTTCCAGCATTCGTGAGTGCCATACGCGTTTCGGGCTTCCTAGCCCTTGCTCACTGGCATCTTGCAGGGGAAACAGCAGTCAAGGTTTTCACCGTTCTCACAGCGATTCTTTTAAGTCTTGCCTTTAGTGGGCGTGACTAGATGGCATTATGGTCTTTGAAGTCCTTGTGATGCCGTATTGTCCCAAATTTTCTTATATCCCCCAGTGGGTTACCAGAATTAGTCTAGCTGGTCCTCCGCCTTAGTCACCTTACTGAACGGCCACGTTGGTCCTCTTCGCCACACAGTCATCAGCGAACGGCGATCAGGAGCTGCGATATCCGCAGCGGGGTGCTTCGCGACCGGGATGGCCGCAATATATTCCAAACGAAGAAAGCTCCCACTTGAAGCACCACACCCAGCGTGTTTTTCACCTTTTATTTCAGCAGGCGTGCGGGTGATACAGCACAACATTTCCAGCATTCGTGAGTGCCATACGCGTTTCGGGCTTCCTAGCCCTTGCTCACTGGCATCTTGCAGGGGAAACAGCAGTCAAGGTTTTCACCGTTCTCACAGCGATTCTTTTAAGTCTTGCCTTTAGTGGGCGTGACTAGATGGCATTATGGTCTTTCTAATTCTGGTAACCCACTGGGGGATATAAGAAAATTTGGGACAATACGGCATCACAAGGACTTCAAAGACCATAATGCCATCTAGTCACGCCCACTAAAGGCAAGACTTAAAAGAATCGCTGTGAGAACGGTGAAAACCTTGACTGCTGTTTCCCCTGCAAGATGCCAGTGAGCAAGGGCTAGGAAGCCCGAAACGCGTATGGCACTCACGAATGCTGGAAATGTTGTGCTGTATCACCCGCACGCCTGCTGAAATAAAAGGTGAAAAACACGCTGGGTGTGGTGCTTCAAGTGGGAGCTTTCTTCGTTTGGAATATATTGCGGCCATCCCGGTCGCGAAGCACCCCGCTGCGGATATCGCAGCTCCTGATCGCCGTTCGCTGATGACTGTGTGGCGAAGAGGACCAACGTGGCCGTTCAGTAAGGTGACTAAGGCGGAGGACCAGCTAGACTAATTCTGGTAACCCACTGGGGGATATAAGAAAATTTGGGACAATACGGCATCACAAGGACTTCAAAGACCATAATGCCATCTAGTCACGCCCACTAAAGGCAAGACTTAAAAGAATCGCTGTGAGAACGGTGAAAACCTTGACTGCTGTTTCCCCTGCAAGATGCCAGTGAGCAAGGGCTAGGAAGCCCGAAACGCGTATGGCACTCACGAATGCTGGAAATGTTGTGCTGTATCACCCGCACGCCTGCTGAAATAAAAGGTGAAAAACACGCTGGGTGTGGTGCTTCAAGTGGGAGCTTTCTTCGTTTGGAATATATTGCGGCCATCCCGGTCGCGAAGCACCCCGCTGCGGATATCGCAGCTCCTGATCGCCGTTCGCTGATGACTGTGTGGCGAAGAGGACCAACGTGGCCGTTCAGTAAGGTGACTAAGGCGGAGGACCAGCTAGACTAATTCTGGTAACCCACTGGGGGATATAAGAAAATTTGGGACAATACGGCATCACAAGGACTTCAAAGACCATAATGCCATCTAGTCACGCCCACTAAAGGCAAGACTTAAAAGAATCGCTGTGAGAACGGTGAAAACCTTGACTGCTGTTTCCCCTGCAAGATGCCAGTGAGCAAGGGCTAGGAAGCCCGAAACGCGTATGGCACTCACGAATGCTGGAAATGTTGTGCTGTATCACCCGCACGCCTGCTGAAATAAAAGGTGAAAAACACGCTGGGTGTGGTGCTTCAAGTGGGAGCTTTCTTCGTTTGGAATATATTGCGGCCATCCCGGTCGCGAAGCACCCCGCTGCGGATATCGCAGCTCCTGATCGCCGTTCGCTGATGACTGTGTGGCGAAGAGGACCAACGTGGCCGTTCAGTAAGGTGACTAAGGCGGAGGACCAGCTAGACTAATTCTGGTAACCCACTGGGGGATATAAGAAAATTTGGGACAATACGGCATCACAAGGACTTCAAAGACCATAATGCCATCTAGTCACGCCCACTAAAGGCAAGACTTAAAAGAATCGCTGTGAGAACGGTGAAAACCTTGACTGCTGTTTCCCCTGCAAGATGCCAGTGAGCAAGGGCTAGGAAGCCCGAAACGCGTATGGCACTCACGAATGCTGGAAATGTTGTGCTGTATCACCCGCACGCCTGCTGAAATAAAAGGTGAAAAACACGCTGGGTGTGGTGCTTCAAGTGGGAGCTTTCTTCGTTTGGAATATATTGCGGCCATCCCGGTCGCGAAGCACCCCGCTGCGGATATCGCAGCTCCTGATCGCCGTTCGCTGATGACTGTGTGGCGAAGAGGACCAACGTGGCCGTTCAGTAAGGTGACTAAGGCGGAGGACCAGCTAGACTAATTCTGGTAACCCACTGGGGGATATAAGAAAATTTGGGACAATACGGCATCACAAGGACTTCAAAGACCATAATGCCATCTAGTCACGCCCACTAAAGGCAAGACTTAAAAGAATCGCTGTGAGAACGGTGAAAACCTTGACTGCTGTTTCCCCTGCAAGATGCCAGTGAGCAAGGGCTAGGAAGCCCGAAACGCGTATGGCACTCACGAATGCTGGAAATGTTGTGCTGTATCACCCGCACGCCTGCTGAAATAAAAGGTGAAAAACACGCTGGGTGTGGTGCTTCAAGTGGGAGCTTTCTTCGTTTGGAATATATATATATATATATATATATATATATATATATATATTACCTACTGGCGGTCGCCAGTAGGTAGTTATAGTTAGGACCCTGTTTCCATAGGAAATCTGCAACATTCTATTTGGAATAACTTTGGCGCCGGTCGACGAATCCTCGCGAATTTCTCAAAATAGGTGGGGCGCTACGCTCCGCTCCTACCCTGAAAGTCTCGGGGGGATTCGTCAAGCGGGGGCTGAGATAAAAGGGGGGTCCCAAAACGCGTTTTTCCCATGCATTTTTCCATAGGACCTTTAGACAGGGCTACAGCCCGAACGGCTGAACAGAATTACTAGAAATTTGGCAGAGAGGTAGTCCTCAGGTCAAGGAAGTGCCTTTTGTAGGTTTGGTGTAAATCTGTTCAGTAGATTCTGAGAAAATAGCCTTTAAATCAATATATATATCTGAGCCAGCTTACGGTACGCTTACCGTAAGCTTACCGTACGCGTACGGTGGCGTGCGCGAGCGCGATTCTGATTGGCTGTTAGATCTTAGTAAACATTCGAATCGGCCGAAACCAGGAAGCGGCGGCCGCCATTTTGTGTATTTCACTCAGGTAAAAAAGAGTGATATCTTGAAAAGGGGGCAAGGGAGAGAGTTACAGACCCCCTAACATTTGTAAGGGGGTCAAAGAAGGACAGAAAAGTACAAAGGAAACATTTATTGATTTTAAAAAAAAATCGCGGGGTACGCGTACGGTAAGCTTACGGTAAGCGTACGGTAAAAAAAAAAACAAAAAAAGAAATGAAATTCAGATTTAAGTGTTTAGATATTAGGGGGCTCTAAAAAGAGCCGTTGTGTTTATTAAGTGATTTTTTTGTGGTACCTACAAGTAAGTACTGATGCAGAGTCTAAGGTTCAAGAGGAAGACTCTGTTCCCTTCATCATTGAAGTGCACACCATCTCCTCTATAAATGTCTTGCATGTCGTAACGCAAGTTGTTGTGGTAAATGGAACCCATACCATAGTCACGGAGGAAAGCAGAAACAGATTTGTTGACGTGCTTTCTTGCTTTGTCAATCTGCGGACAGAAATGATTGGACCAGTTCCATTTTTGCCTTTGGCATATGTTAGAAAACACAAAGGCAGTTTTAGGGAAAAGTGAAAACAGTTGTGCAAAGGTGTCCTTCATAAGCATTTCAAGACCTACCCCAGTCAAAGTGCCTAGGTCATTGCCACCACAGTGCACTATTATGAGGTCAGGGTGTTGGATTTGCATGAAGGATTTCACCAATGGCATCAATTGGTGCCACTTTAACCCTCTCTGACCAATCCATTTAATGTCTACATTTGGCAAAGCAAGGTCTCTCACCATACCTGTTTTCTCTGCAAACTTTTCACTCCAGAAGACATAGCTGTGCCCTACAATCCACACTGTGAACATCTTCAAAGGAGAACTGGATGCACTCAGGAGGTGTCTTTCAGTAGAATGGCAATATGAAAAGAAAGACAGTTTGGAAATGGAGGCATACATATTTTTTTCAAAACAAAAAGAACTGATTGGCTGTTTCATACCATTCTAGAATAAAAACTAGGCTGTATGTGTAAATTAATAGAAGCATGTTTTGTATTGGTACAGAAAAATGTGTTACCAAAGAACAGTACTATGGATTTGCTGTTAGGTTTGAAAAGTCAAGCACTCTTGCTCTGTGGAATTGAAACATTGTGTGGCGAACTTCTGACCTAACTCCACACAGCAGTGTTCCATGAGCTGTTGCTATGGTAGCAGGCAGAAGTCAAGTTGGGGGAAGGGTACTAGGCAGAAGTCAAGTTGGGGGCAGGGTACTTTTGGAAAAGGGTTGGTTTTCAACCAATAGAAATGTGTGATTACATTTGAAAAAAAGGGGGAAGCACTGAGATTTGAAACTTACATGTATATGTGTGGAAAAATAGAGGGAAAGTTTGCCATTATCTGGTTCTGCTGAGAGGAGAGAGGTGTAGAGAACAGAGATCCTGGCTCTGATAATCTGCTGTTTGAGTGCCACATTTCTTTCACAACTAACTAATTTAAAAGGTGAGGTTAGAGTTTGAGAGGGGATGTATATGGTAAATTAAGAAATGAAAAATAGAAATGTAATTCTTTTTGTTGAAGTTGCGTTTATTATTTTCTGTTTTGGGAGAAATTTAAATGTGAGGAACATGTAAAATAATATGGACTATGTTTTCACGATAAATTAAGGTGTATTGGTATAAAAAATGAATAGTTTAAGGGTTTGAGGTTGGACTCAGTAATGCAAATACATTCAGCATCACTAAGGCTGGTTGCCCTTGGTGGAATGTAGGCAGTCACCCAGGTTACACATGTTGGGAAATATAGGCAGAGATTTATTGTGTACAACTCTGGTAATTTTATATTTGCATTAGTAGGAAAAAGGGGGAGCGATTTTTTGGTGCAGAAGCAGACTCTTAGCACACACCCAGCTCCTTTCCATGTATAATCATGCACAGTATTTACAAGCGAGTGGGTTTTGAGGTTTCAGTCTGTAATGCAAAGACATTCAGCATCACTAAGGCTGGTTGCCCTTGCTGGAGTGTAGGCAGTCACCCAGGATACACATGGTGGTGGTCTGAAAAAGCAGTCTGGACATGGGCTTTTAAAAAAATCTGAAAAGTGGATTCATAATGTGTCAGTCTGTAAAAGTGATTATCACTTGCCAAAAAAAAAGAGCAGTAAGTGTGCATTCAAATTGGCAAAGAAATTTCGTTTTGTGACTAATGTGAAAACATGACTCTGTGTGCAAATAGGAATTACAGGCAGAGATTTATTGCGTTTTGCTCTGGTGATTTCACAGTTGCATTAGTAGGAAAAAGGGGGAGCAATTTTTTGGTGCAGAAGCAGACTCTTAGCACACACCCAGCTCCTTTCCATGTATAATCATGCACGGTATTTACAAGCGAGTGGGTTTTGAGGTTTCAGTCTGTAATGCAAAGACATTCAGCATCACTAAGGCTGGTTGCCCTTGCTGGAGTGTAGGCAGTCACCCAGGATACACATGGTGGTGGTCTGAAAAAGCAGTTTGGACATGTGCATTTAAAAAAATCTGAAAAGTGGATTCATAATGTGTCAGTCTGTAAAAGTGATTATCACTTGCCAAAAAAAAAGAGCAGTAAGTGTGCATTCAAATTGGCAAAGAAATTTCGTTTTGTGACTAATGTGAAAACATGACTCTGTGTGCAAATAGGAATTACAGGCAGAGATTTATTGCGTTTTGCTCTGGTGATTTCACAGTTGCATTAGTAGGAAAAAGGGGGAGCGATTTTTTGGTGCAGAAGCAGACTCTTAGCACACACCCAGCTCCTTTCCATGTATAATCATGCACAGTATTTATAAGCGAGTGGGTTTTGAGGTTTCAGTCTGTAATGCAAAGACATTCAGCATCACTAAGGCTGGTTGCCCTTGCTGGAGTGTAGGCAGTCACCCAGGATACACATGGTGGTGGTCTGAAAAAGCAGTTTGGACATGTGCATTTAAAAAAATCTGAAAAGTGGATTCATAATGTGTCAGTCTGTAAAAGTGATTATCACTTGCCAAAAAAAAAGAGCAGTAAGTGTGCATTCACATTGGCAAAGAAATTTCGTTTTGTGACTAATGTGAAAACATGACTCTGTGTGCAAATAGGAATTACAGGCAGAGATTTATTGCGTTTTGCTCTGGTGATTTCACAGTTGCATTAGTAGGAAAAAGGGGGAGCGATTTTTTGGTGCAGAAGCAGACTCTTAGCACACACCCAGCTCCTTTCCATGTATAATCATGCACAGTATTTACAAGCGAGTGGGTTTTGAGGTTTCAGTCTGTAATGCAAAGACATTCAGCATCACTAAGGCTGGTTGCCCTTGCTGGAGTGTAGGCAGTCACCCAGGATACACATGGTGGTGGTCTGAAAAAGCAGTCTGGACATGGGCTTTTTTAAAAATCTGAAAAGTGGATTCATAATGTGTCAGTCTGTAAAAGTGATTATCACTTGCCAAAAAAAAAGAGCAGTAAGTGTGCATTCAAATTGGCAAAGAAATTTCGTTTTGTGACTAATGTGAAAACATGACTCTGTGTGCAAATAGGAATTACAGGCAGAGATTTATTGCGTTTTGCTCTGGTGATTTCACAGTTGCATTAGTAGGAAAAAGGGGGAGCGATTTTTTGGTGCAGAAGCAGACTCTTGGCACACACCCAGCTCCTTTCCATGTATAATCATGCACAGTATTTACAAGCGAGTGGGTTTTGAGGTTTCAGTCTGTAATGCAAAGACATTCAGCATCACTAAGGCTGGTTGCCCTTGCTGGAGTGTAGGCAGTCACCCAGGATACACATGGTGGTGGTCTGAAAAAGCAGTCTGGACATGGGCTTTTTTAAAAATCTGAAAAGTGGATTCATAATGTGTCAGTCTGTAAAAGTGATTATCACTTGCCAAAAAAAAAGAGCAGTAAGTGTGCATTCAAATTGGCAAAGAAATTTCGTTTTGTGACTAATGTGAAAACATGACTCTGTGTGCAAATAGGAATTACAGGCAGAGATTTATTGCGTTTTGCTCTGGTGATTTCACAGTTGCATTAGTAGGAAAAAGGGGGAGCGATTTTTTGGTGCAGAAGCAGACTCTTAGCACACACCCAGCTCCTTTCCATGTATAATCATGCACAGTATTTACAAGCGAGTGGGGTTTGAGGTTTCAGTCTGTAATGCAAATACATTCAGCATCACTAAGGCTGGTTGCCCTTGCTGGAGTGTAGGCAGTCACCCAGGATACACATGGTGGTGGTCTGAAAAAGCAGTCTGGACATGGGCATTTAAAAAAATCTTACAAGTGGATTCATAATGTGTCAGTCTGTAAAAGTGATTATCACTTGCCAAAAAAAAAAGAGCAGTAAGTGTGCATTCAAATTGGCAAAGAAATTTCGTTTTGTGACTAATGTGAAAACATGACTCTGTGTGCAAATAGGAATTACAGGCAGAGATTTATTGCGTTTTGCTCTGGTGATTTCACAGTTGCATTAGTAGGAAAAAGGGGGAGCGATTTTTTGGTGCAGAAGCAGACTCTTAGCACACACCCAGCTCCTTTCCATGTATAATCATGCACAGTATTTACAAGCGAGTGGGTTTTGAGGTTTCAGTCTGTAATGCAAAGACATTCAGCATCACTAAGGCTGGTTGCCCTTGCTGGAGTGTAGGCAGTCACCCAGGATACACATGGTGGTGGTCTGAAAAAGCAGTTTGGACATGTGCATTTAAAAAAATCTGACAAGTGGATTCATAATGTGTCAGTCTGTAAAAGTGATTATCACTTGCCAAAAAAAGAGAGCAGTAAGTGTGCATTCACATTGGCAAAGAAATTTCGTTTTGTGACTAATGTGAAAACATGACTCTGTGTGCAAATAGGAATTACAGGCAGAGATTTATTGCGTTTTGCTCTGGTGATTTCACAGTTGCATTAGTAGGAAAAAGGGGGAGCGATTTTTTGGTGCAGAAGCAGACTCTTAGCACACACCCAGCTCCTTTCCATGTATAATCATGCACAGTATTTACAAGCGAGTGGGTTTTGAGGTTTCAGTCTGTAATGCAAAGACATTCAGCATCAGTAAGGCTGGTTGCCCTTGCTGGAGTGTAGGCAGTCACCCAGGATACACATGGTGGTGGTCTGAAAAAGCAGTCTGGACATGTGCATTTAAAAAAATCTGAAAAGTGGATTCATAATGTGTCAGTCTGTAAAAGTGATTATCACTTGCCAAAAAAAAGAGCAGTAAGTGTGCATTCAAATTGGCAAAGAAATTTCGTTTTGTGACTATTGTGAAAAGAAATGTAGTAATATATTTAAATAAAATAAAGGAATTTTTTTTTAGTTTTTTTCAGGTATTGCTGAAGAGCAGTGAACAAAATTTAAGATGCCTACAAAATCCAGAGTTCAAAAAACTCACAAAAAAAACCTATATTTGAAGACAACTGGAGGACCAAAGTTAGTAGAAGATGCTCATGTTGGGAAAAAGAAAAAATCTTCTGGTAAGCAGAAAAAACAATTTCTAAAAAATATATTCAAAAGAATGAAAAATGTACAAAATGTCTGTACTGGAAAGCATGTTTTGAAAAGAAAAGGACAGGAAAAAATTGAGAATTTAGTTAATGCAAATATACCTTCTGCAACTGAAAAGATTTACATAAATAGAAAAACAGCGTTTAAAGAGATACGTAGAAAAATGTTTCAGAGAAGAGTTATGTCCAATTTGATAAAGGATGTGAAGAAATATAAGCAAAAGAGTAAGTTTTATAAAAGAAAAAAAGAAATTGAAGCCATTGCAGCAAAGGCATTAGAATTAAAAAGGAAACTATTCATTTTAATTTTGAATAGGATGCGTACATTAGACAAAATGGTTAATGTACTGAAATCACATAGCAAAAGGAAAAGAGTAGTGAACAGAACAAACTTTTGTAAAGTGTTTTTAGGAAAGTGGATGCATAGTTCAAGTAGTGAACCTTTTTTTAATGAAGAGAGCTATTTTCAAAGTAATAGTTTGCTGCATGCAGTTGACACCAGAGGTCGTGCTTACGAAGTAAAAAATGGTTGCATAATGGAGAAGGAGATAATGGTTCCAAGAGATGAGGTACAAGTGATGGCAGATGAGGCTATGGGGAGACGTCCTAAAGCCCCAGTGTACACTTGGAATTGTAGTAGTATTTGCACTGTGCGTCAGGAATCTATTGACAAATTTCGTGAGTTTCTAAGAGAATTTAGTAAAAAAAAGTATAAAACAGAAGATTAAGGTGCTTCAAAGTCTAGATCCATGCAGAGTGAGAGAGAATACTGGTTTGCAGGGTCATTCTCTGGCTTGTCTATCTAGGAAAGTGTGTAATAGTGTTTTCCATCATTTTAGGATGTTGGCTGTTCATCATACTGAAATGAGAAAGTTTGTGAGACGGTTGTATTTTGCTAAAAGTCCAGCAATAAAGTTAGATGAATTGAATAGGGCTCTGTTCCGTGGAACGGTATCAGATGTAGAGAAGGTTGTTGATGAAATTCAGTTTTGTTACTTTGGTCCTGAACAAAACAGTGCAGAGAAGGACACAGTAAATGAGGAAGAAGTGGAAGAGAATGTAGAACCCTCTGTAAGTAAGACATTTAATAATCACATAACAAAATTTGCAATAATCTCTAATGAAAGACCAAATATTACTTGTATTTGTTGCCGCAGAACTCATTATAGAAAACAAACCAGGTATGTTGATCTCTACAGAAAGAGTGAAAATGAAGATAATTATAAGTGGAAGGATTTTGCCACATATATATTTCTTGAAAATTGTTTTGAATTGGGTGAAGTACAGCGTATTTGTAAATACTGTTACAACAAGTTAGAGGAAAATAGAATGCCGACCAGAGCAGTACATAATAATTTAGAATTGGATGCTATTCCTGCTGAACTTTCTGAATTAAATACATATGAGTCTATACTCATTCAATGTGTTCATCCGTTCCAGACCATAGTACGTATGGAGCCCAAAACTGGTAAATTACCTCCTTCTGATTTACTGAGAGGTTTAAAAGGTAGAGTGGTGTATTTGCCCTTGGATTTGAAAAAAAATATGGAAACTATTGATGCGGATACTTTGGAAACTGAACCATTAATTATTCTGGTTAATGGTGTACCTACAAAGAATAAGAAGATTTGGCAGGAGCTGGTAGATGTACGGAAAGTACAAAGAGCAAATTTGTATTTGAAAAGGAATAACAAATGGTATGAATCAATTTATATAGAAGAAGAAGAAGATTTACAAGAAGACACAGAAACACCAACTGGACAAATTGAAAAAGTGGACAAGTCAAAGGAAGAAGAAATTTATGAACATTTTAGCATACATCCTCTTCATTCAAAAGAAGTTATGGGAGACAATATTGATCTCTTTCAGATGAAGAAAGCAAAAGGAAGTCCCGTGAGTGTATGGGAGGAGAGCTTGGAAGCTCGATGTTTTCCCCAGCTGTTTCCTAAAGGAAAAGGAGGACGATACGATGAACGTCCGGAACAGATTCCAGCTTCTGAGTATCGGACTACAAGACTTTATGCTGAAGATCCCAGATTTCGACAAAGTATTCCTTATTTGTTCCATCTTTTATTTGAAAGCGACTTGTCTGCACTGTCTTATGCAGTAAATCACATTTTAAAAAGTGGAGTACATTTACAAAATGTGTCTGCTAAGGATTTTATGGAGAAAGTGCAGCACCGAGATGATCATTTGGAAACACAACTGATCAATCTGATGGCTTGTCAGCGTGGGACAAATGAATATTGGTACCGACGCCATGGTGAATTAAAATGCATGTTACGGAATTTAGGAACACCAACATGGTTCGTTACCCTAAGCTGTGCGGAGTACGCTTGGGATGATTTACTGGATTTTCTACGAGAGGCAAATTCAAACATTAAAAACATCGAATACAAGACAGCAGGAGAACTGTGCTCATTGGATCCGGTTAATGTTTGCAGATATTTCAATCATAGATTTGAGGCTATGATGTCCTTCATCTGCAATAAAAAAAATCCACCTCTTGGAGAAGTAGTAGATTTCTTTTGGAGAAAAGAGTACCAGGCAAGAGGTGCTCCTCATATTCATATGCTGTTGTGGATCAAGGATGCCCCAAAGTTTGGAACAGATACTGATGAAGCAGTGTTATCTTACATTGAAGAATATGCAACATGTGCTATACCAAAAAGCACAGAAGAGAAAAAGTTAAAGGAGCAAGTTTTACGTTTCCAAAGTCATCGGTGTGGAAAATACTGTCGACGGAAATACAAGAGCAAAGATAAATACTACACTAAATGTCGATTTGGATTTCCTAGACCTGTTCTTTCAAATGGAAGAGTAAACAGTTTTATGTCAGCTGTGAGACATACTATCACAAGAAAATCACCTAAGAATACCTACAACCTTAAAAGAAAAGAAGAATCAAAAAATATAAATGACTACAACCCAGTCATTTTATCCATGTGGAACGCTAACATGGATATACAGTATGTAGCTGACAATTCCATTGCTGTTGCTCGATATGTAACGTCTTACATTACTAAATCAGAAAAAACAGAATTGAAGGAAATGTGGGAAGAGATTTCTCACGAGAAGACTGTCAGTAAGAAGCTGTACAGTTTCAGTTTGAAGATGTTCTCGCATCGAGAAATTGGATCCTACGAATGTTCAGATAGGTTATCTTCTGCAAGTCTCTACTCGAAGTCAAGAAGAATAATTTGGGCAAGTTTAGGCCTTGCAGCAATGAGAAATCGGGTACTAAAATCTGTTGGAGAAATTGAATATTTGGCCGAGAATGACCCAGAAAGTACAGATATTTTGAAATCAAACATGTTGGACACATATTATCCCAAGAGAAGTCAACATCTGGAGAACATGTGTCTCTATGAAGTGCTGCAGAACTACATTTATTCGCGGAAAGCCGCAGAAGACATCAACAATGGAAAATATAAAGTCATTGGTGAGGAAGGATGTTTGGTGAAGCAAACAAAAGGAAGTTTGATAAATCACAGGAAGCTGAGTTGCAACACTACTGACAAGAAGGAATTTTACTACTTGGCTCTTTTACAGTTGTTTAAACCATGGCGTACAGAGGATGAACTACTGGGAGAATTTCAAAGCTATGAAGATTCTTTTAATGCTTGCAAAGACAGCATACAATGCAGTACATTCTCAAGTTATCTGCAAATGTTAAATGAAGAAATTGAACAGGAAACTACAATTGCAGCAGAAATAGCTAGAGACAGTTCTCAGGACAGCCAAAGTTCAGAAACACTCAGTCAAGATCCCCTAGGACAACCAATCGTTGAAAATGAAGCATCAATAGCCATGAATGAAGTGGAAACGGCTATGAATCAAGCTCAAGAAGAATTTATAGACTTACAAAATTTGGAAAGACAACTGAACGAAGAGCAGCAACAAATTTATGAAGAGATCAGAAACAAAATTGATCACGGATTTCTACATGAAAAAAAAGAGTGCTCATGCACATCATTTCATCCAATCAGGATGTATGTAAGCGGACAAGCTGGAACTGGAAAAAGTTTCCTAATTAAAGTCATCAGAAGCTACCTACAGCAAAAAACGGATTCTACTTTGTCTTGTGTGGTTACTGCTCCAACTGGGTTAGCAGCATATAACATAAAAGGAATCACTTTACATCGTTTGCTAATGTTACCAGTGGAGCATGAGAACAAAATACAATACAACAAGCTAACTGGAGAAGCATCCTTGGAAGTTTCAAGAGTCTTGAAGAAGATGCAAGTTCTCATTATTGATGAGGTGAGCATGGTTTCAAACTTAATGCTTGCCTTTGTGCATTTAAGAATGCAGCAAATTCTGAAGACAGACTATGACATGTTATTTGGTGGAAAACACGTCATAGTTTTTGGAGATCTTTTGCAACTTACTCCAGTTAAAGGACAACCAGTCTTTAATACTGTGACACATGAAGACACAAAGAAGTCATTGGGAAGCATCGGAAATACAAATATTTGGTCCTTCTTTGAGTACAAGGAACTTACTACTAATATGAGGCAAGCAAGCGGTGAAGAATATGGAAGTATTCTGAAAGATATCAGAATTGGACTACTCACAGAAGTTGGCAAAAAAGCATTACAGAGTCGGCTGCTACATAATTTATTTCCAAAGGAAGAAATAGTTGCAGAGAAGATATACAAGAACATTGCAGAAAAGAAAAGTATCATCTGCTTAATGCCAACTCTACGTGAATGCTCAATATTCAATGAGGAGCTTTTGAAATTGGAAAAGGAAGAGATCAGGAAATTAGAAGCAGTGGACAAAATTGAGGATGGAAGAATTACTGTCACAGTAACAGGCACACTGAAAAATAAATTGGATTCACTAGAGAAGAACATTTCCAAAACAGCTGGATTAGAAAAAAATCTATATGTTTGCATGAACTGTAGAGTATTTTTAAGGAGAAATTTGGATGTTGAAAAAGGTTTAGTTAATGGAGCTATGGGAAGAGTTGTGGGTTTTATTAATTATCAGAAAAAAGATGGAATTGAATGTTTAAAAATAAAATTTGATCAGCTAGAAGAAGTTAAAGACATTTGTCGTTGTTCAGTTCGTTTCATGCTTGTGAAAGACTTATATGTACATAGGAAGCAGTTTCCGTTTTCGCTAGCATATGCTGTAACTATTCACAAGTCTCAAGGATTGACTGTAGATTGTGCATTTGTGAACATTGGTTCAACTGTGTTCAAAGAAGGCATGGCATATGTTGCTTTGCCACGAGTGAAAACATTATCAGGTTTATTCATGATAGACTTTGATGACTCAAAAGTTAGTGCTGATACAAATTGTGTAAAGGAGTATAATAGATTAAGAAGAAGCTATGCTCCTCATTTAGGTCAGTATCCTGTGTTGGAGAAACGTGTAGTTTCTCGTAAAAGGAGAAATGAGAATATCTGTGATGAAGATGTACAGAGGAGGAAAAAAAAGAGGAGTGATGTAATTGCAAGCAAAAAGAGTAAGGAAAAAGAAGAACAGGTTGTAGGATGTCATTTTGAAAATAGCTCTGGTGTCAACTGCTACGCAAATGTAGTGCTGAATGTTGCATTTTATCTGGAAAGTTTGCAAGAGCAGATAATAGTAAATCAGGGAAAAAGATTCTGTTCAGAGCTGAGTCTCCTTTTTCAAAAGCTGGGTAATGATAAAACTCAAATAGAAAGTGCTACTGAAATTAGAAAACTTTTAGATGTATGTTCAGGACGAACACAGTTTTCTCAAAATGAACAACAAGATGCACACGAATTTTTGATGTTTTTTCTTCAGGTACTGGAAGAAGAAGAAGTTGCAATTGATAATTTATTTGGTCTCTCTTATAAATGGGAACATAGTTGTGAAAACTGTTATAATATATGTGGCTCTAATGTTGATAATGAAAGGTTTATTTTTTTGACATTGCCAGAGACTAAAACAGTCACTTTTGCTAAATTAGTTAAAGATGCTAATCATAGCATGCAATGCGGTGAGTGTCAATCTGACATGTTTTCAACATTAATTTTAAAGGAATACGGACAGTATGTAATTTTAATGATGCAACGATGTAGAGCTGATGGTTCAAAATTGGATACTTTAATAAAGAAGTTTACAGGACAGCAATTATCAATTTCAGGAAAAACTTTTGTAACTGTTGCAATAATTTTCCATGAAGGACCTACTGTTACTTCTGGACATTACACAGTTTATCTTAAATGTGAAAAAGGCTGGACACTGTGTAATGATTCCCAATTGGTTTTTAAGCAACGTTTGCCTTTTGATTTAGCAAATTCCTATCTAATCTTCCTGAAACCTAAATTTTAGAGAGACTTGGCAAGATCTGGACAAAACAATTTTACCATTTGATTGGATTACCATTGGAATTTTCAAAAATAAAGATTTTTTAAATTATCATTTGGCCTAATGGAAAGATAAC
This sequence comes from Triturus cristatus, assembly GCF_964204655.1. NCBI lineage: Eukaryota > Metazoa > Chordata > Amphibia > Caudata > Salamandridae > Triturus > Triturus cristatus. Next base: position 679,411,465 of record NC_140595.1, read on the forward strand.
CAATTGTAATGTGGACTTTTTTAATTTTTAATGAAACTTTCGAAAACCAAAAATTTAGAGAAAATCGGTAACATCTGCACAATTTAAATTTTGGAATGTTATTGGAGTGCCATTGGAAATTTATTCAAAAAAGATTTTTTGAATTACTATTTGGCCATGTGGAAAGGTAACCAATTCTATTGTGGACTTAATATATTATTAATAAATCTTTTGGGAACCAATATGTTACAGAGAATCGGTGAGATCTGTACAAATAAAACTTTAGAATTTTATTGGATTACCATTGGAAATTTAATCAAAAAAGAATTTTAAAATTACTATTTGGCCTAAAGGTAATGGAACCAGATGTAATGTGGAGTTATTTGAGATATAATATTGTGATTATACTTCTGAAACAAACATATCAGACGGTATTTTAAAAAAATAAGTATTGGTATTAGATGATATTTTTTTAGAATATTATGCATTTCTATAATGTTAAGTTTAAGTAAAAAGAGATTCTGGGCTTTTTTAATACAATCTTTGAGATTGTTATTTTTTTTTGCCCGCTGTAAAATGATGAATGCAATTGCTTTCACAATTTATAGTGAAATGCAATATATTCTGAAAACAGCAAAAATAAGGCAAAAATATTTTTTGATAAATATGTAAATATGTGTACTGTATTATAAAATGTTTTAAAAATATTAATACTTTTTTCTTTTTTTTCAGATTGATATAGAAAATTTTCGAAAACTAGAACCATTTTTAAAGCAATTTTTTTTAAAAACAAATGAATAAATATTTTTTTGAGTGGGTATGGTAAGTCAATAATAATAATTGTAGTCTCTCAAGGACCTTGTAATGTGATAATTGATTTTTAGTGTTTTTTAAAAAAAAAAAAAAAATTACGCGCACCGTACGCGTACGGTAAAAAAAAAAAGATAAAAAAAGTTTTTAAAAACATATATAAAAAAAAGATGAAAGATAAGGTTGGCTCTTAAAAGAGCCGTTGTGTTCATGCAGGGACAGAGGAAAGAAAGATTGGGAAAATTAGTCTCTGCGACAAGTGTGCTGATCTATTTTGTTGTTCACTAGGGAAACACTGGTCTCCCTATGACAAATTAGATCATGACAAGAGGCGCATCGAATATCAACCCTCAGAAATCGAGGGTTAATTTCCTGAGGGTCAGCAAAAGGAGATGCTCCCCCCACAGATGAAGGGCTCACCTGACCTGCAGAAGAAGGACTCAGCCCTGCAGATGATGGTCCAGGCTGAGCTGCTGTGGATGTGCTTGGTTGACTTAATGAAGGGTTACCTCCAAAAAGTCGAGCATGTGTCCTTTTGTGTACATCCTTGAGGTGCCTCATCATGGTATGATTCCCAAAGGAATACTTCCTGTCAGGATTACCTCTTGAAAGTACACGCTGACACAGCTTGCAAGTCACTAAGGGTGCATTTACCTTTAGCTGGCCTTCAGGAAAAGTAAAATAATCCCATACATAAGAGGTCTTTTGTTTCCTCGCTCTCTGCCTCAAGGTAGTGCTGCTAGTGCTAGCCTCACTCTCAGAAGGGCTCTGCTGTTCTGCCATCGTATCACAAAGACAACCCAGCTCCTTCTCCTAAGGGATCACAAGCAGAAATGAGGGGAATGGGTGTGGTGTAGGAGAGTTCTAGAACTGAAAGTAGTTTCATCCAATCAAAAGTTGTGTTTCATGATCACATGACCTACCGTACGCTTACGGTACGCTTACGGTGCGCTTACGGCAAAAGTACGCATGCGCGTAAAAAAGACACGCGCTTGCGCGCATGCGCATAACAGTCACTACCCGACACTTCCGCGTAACGTGCGCGTGTAGCGTACACGCGTACGCGTCCCACGCGGAGTACGCGCGGCTACGCAAATTGCGTAACTATACGCAAACAGCGTAGAAAAATTACAGACGTTGCGTAAACCGTACGCTTACCGTAAGCTTACGGTACGCGTACCAAAAAAAAAAAAAAAAAAAAAATGTATTGCTAATAAATTTTACATGTTTATTTTATAAAATATATTAAAAAAAACATATTATAGAATTTTAAAAATTTAACCATAGTCTTTAAAAAAGGATAGAAAATTCAAATAAAAATATGTAAAAAAAAAAAAAAGAAAGAAAAAAAAATTAGCATTTAAAAAACCTTGCAAATTCACTGAAAAAACCATGGGTTAAACACACGTTATAGTTAGGAATTAGCATTTAAAAAACCTTGCAAATTCACTGAAAAAAACATGGGTTTCACACACGTTATAATTAGGAATTAGCATTTAAAAAACCTTAGAAATTCAATGAAAAAACCAAAGGTTTCACACATGTTATAGTTAGCTGGACATTTCACTCGTAAAAAACCAATGAAATTCCCCCGTTATAGTTAGTTCAGCTAACTATAACTCGCGCGCCCGCAATGTACTACTAATGACGTCACATATTACATCACTCATGACATGGTCAGTGACATCACTCATGACATCACTGATGACATCTCAAATGACATCACTGATGACATCATCCTTGTGACAGAGTGGTAGACCTCCTCTCACCCTAATATAACCTTTGATACAAACATTCAAAAATAGATACTAAAATTATCAAAACAATGGACATACCAATAACAGTAACAACAACCTATTCAGTATTTCTAAGATCCACATAAACATCCACTCATCCACCAACAATCCTATACAGTCACTCATACATGTACTCACACATCATATGTACTCATACACCTAAACATCCTGTAACACAATTCCACTCATCCATAGAGTTACTCACACACATAGTCACTCATGCTAATAAAGAAACAAACATCAATTTACTTGCATATACAGTTATACACACACCAGCACTCTTACTTTAACAGAAACTTACACATACTTAGTCTTTTTAACAATCACTTATAGAAACACATACTTATTCATACAGGAACTCTTTCAATCTCTCACTCTCACATATACTCACTTATATACACCAATAGTCACATATACTAGTTTAAAACATATGTAGTTACTCATAAAGACACTATTGAGACAGTCATTCACTCACTAACACATCCATGCATACAGTCATCCACCCATACAGTCCTGCACACATGCTGTCTTCAACACATACAAAGAGTGAGTCACTCATTCATGCACCTATGCACTACATAATACCCCCCACCGAACCATACAGACACTCAGACACTCATAGTGATACTCAAAAAACCAACTAATAACCTCTATAGACACTCATGTAGCTACTCACCAACCCATGCAGCCACTTATACACAAAGTGAGAGACTGATACAGATATTTACATATTTAAACATTACTCAGTAAGCCATGTATTCAATAAGATACACTTAATCAGTCAGTAATACAATCAATTTTTCAAAAACAAATCATCCACTTAGACACTTATATACCCATTGATTCTTCCATCGACCTTGAGATATACATATATAAAACATATTTAATTTTCAGAAAAACACACATTCACTGGATGATGTCATCAGTGATGTCATTTGAGATGTCATCAGTGATGTCATGAGTGATGTCACTGACCATGTCATGAGTGATGTAATATGTGACGTCATCAGTAGTACATTGCGGGCGCGCGAGTTATAGTTAGCTGAACTAACTATAACGGGGGAATTTCATTGGTTTTTTACGAGTGAAATGTCCAGCTAACTATAACATGTGTGAAACCTTTGGTTTTTTCATTGAATTTCTAAGGTTTTTTAAATGCTAATGCCTAACTATAACGTGTGTGAAACCCATGGTTTTTTCAGTGAATATATATATATATATATATATACATATATGTATATATATTCACTGAAAAAACCATAGGTTTCACACACGTTATAGTTAGGAATTAGCATTTAAAAAACCTTGCAAATTCACTTAAAAAACCATAGGTTTCACACATGTTATAGTTAGGTGGACATTTCACTCGTAAAAAACCAATGAAATTCCCCCGTTATAGTTAGTTCAGATAACTATAACTCGCGCACCCGCAATCCTCTGCTCATGACGTCACATATTACATCACTCATGACATGATCAGTGGCATCACTCATGACATCACTGATGATATCATCCTTGTGATAGAGTGGTATATATATGTATATACACACACACACACATATATATTATCTACTGGCGGTCGCCAGTAGATAGTTATAGTTAGGACCGTGTTTCCATAGGAAATCCGTAACATTCTATTTGGAATAACTTTGGCGCCGGTTGACGAATCCTCGCGAAATTTTCAAAATAGGTGGGGCGCTCCGCTCCTACCCTGAAAGTCTCGGGGGGATTCGTCAAGCGGGGGCTGAGAAAAAAGGGGGGTCCCAAAACGCGTTTTCCCCATGCAATTTTCCATAGGGACCTTTAGTCCAAGGTACAGCCCGAACGGCTGAACAGAATTACTTGAAATTTGGCAGAGAGGTAGTCCTCAGGTCAGGGATGTGCCTTTTGCAGGTCTGGTGTCAATCTGTTCAGTAGTTCCTGAGAAAATCAAAAGTAAAATCATATATATATGTGGGCGGAGCCTAACCACACATCTCATCCTGAGATCTGATTGGCTGTCAGCACTTCATCCAAGAAGTGTTGGCAGCCATCTTGGGACCAATATACATGATAGCACCTCATTAAAAAGCATTGCAGTTAATAGAAGGTTTTAAGACTTTAGTTACATTATAAATCATTTGTTGATGGTACCATACTCATTTTAGGAATTGTGGTATGTTCTAAGGTGATTTCACCATGTGAAAAAGCCTTCTGCTGGGATATCATGATTGAGAGAAAAATATTTTCTCATGCTTTTCCCACAGAGGTTTGGAAGGTGATCTATAAGCTAAACTGAGAGCTTATTTTCTGTAAATTCACATTATCTTTCTCAGTCATGTGAGAATGAAGTCTGACATTCTCAGTAAAACATGTACATCCAACAAGGGCAGAGACTGTCAGTTGATTCCTTTGTGTTCTACTGCAGCTTCCCAGAGTGTTCCAAAGAACAACTAGAGCGCTAACAGTCCTACTTATGATAAACGTATGGCACACCTGAAGCCATCTTGCTTGGATTAAAGTGGTAACTCTTAAAACATTTAATTTAAAAAGGAACAAAATGAGGGGTTTCATTTTTCCATAAAAAGTATGATTAGTGCTGCAGAAAGAAAAATTAGGGCACATTTTGAGTGACTTCTCAAATCCTCTTCTATTTCATTAAAAAATTCTGACATGCAGACTGAAACATGCACTTTCAATACCAGCAGCAGTTTTCCCTGGTGAGCAGTAGCTTTACTACAGTGATCTAATGAGCAAAAAGAGTGCTAACATTCTGAATTGATGGCAAATGTGTGACACATCTGAATGCCTTTGGAATCAAAGTAAAAAACTGAAAGTATTTCCTACTGAGGAGACTACAGCAAATGAGGAAATTAGGAAACTTCATAACAAATAAGTCTGCCAAGATGGCCACCAGAGACAAAAGAGCCCAAATGTAGCCCAAATATCACCCAGATGTAGCCCAAGTATAGCCCAATGACAGAACATCCCAGAGTGTTCTTAAAAACAACTAGAGCGCTTACTGTCTTCATTATGACAAAGTATGGCACACCTGAAGCCATCTTGATTGGAATAAACTGGTAACACTTAAAACATTTAATTTAAAAAGGAACACAATGAGGGGGTTCATTTTGCCATAGAAATTATGATTAATGCTGAAGAAAGAAAATGAGGGCACATTTTGAGTGACTTCTCAAATCCTCTTCTATTTCATTAAAAAATTCTGACATGCAGACTGAAACATGCACTTCTTTTAATACCAGGAGCAGACTTCCATGGTGAACAGTAGTTTTACTACAGTGATCTAATGAGCAACTAGAGTGCTAACATTCAGAATTTATGGCAAATGTGTGACATATCTGAATACCTTCATGATGGAATCAAAGTAAAAAACTGAAAGCATTTCCTACTGAGGAGACTGCAGTACATGAGGAAATTAGGAAACTTCATAACAAATAAATCTCCCAAGATGGCCACCGGAGACAAAAGAGCCCAAATGTAGCCCAAAATCACCCAGATGTAGCCCAAATATAGCCCAATGACAGAAGTGTGCAAAACACTTATTATTTTGTGTTTTTGCAGTGTTATATAGTGCAGACTTGTCAGGTATTGGAGTGCTTTACATGAGCATTGGTTACATCACACAAGAACAAATTCATTTTGGTTGTAGACATGGGGAGACTAAGTGATTTGACCAGAATCACAGAATGTCGAGCTGAAGCAGAAACTCCAACCTGGTTCCCCAGTTGCAAAGTCTGCAGTACTGGAAGTAACACCACATCCTCTCCCCTAAGTGCAACATTTAATCAAGTGGTCAACTGGATAAAAATACATAAAGGTAACAAATAATTTAAAAGTGCTTTCTCGCTATTTGAAAACTCAGAAAATATGTCCCTATTTTAGTCTTTTAGAGCACTAACCATAATTTTGATGCCAATAAGACCCTCTCATATATGTAATTTCTAAAGGAAATGCTCTAGGTATTACAGTTTTGATTACATCAAGATGACGTCAGGCGTTCCACACTTTTGTAATAAATATAGAATGTTAGCAATCTAGTTGTTCATTAGGATACTGTTGAGAGGCAGAGGCCAGGGGCACGGACTCTGAAAATTGAAGGCAGGTAGGAGGGTGCAAAGGCAACAATTTAACCACACTGAGCAGGCAGGAAGGGCCGTGGCAGCACAACAGACTATGGAGGGCAGTGGAAAGGGGGGCACGGGCAACAAACCAACAATACAGGACTTGCAAGAGAGGCTGTGGCAATGTAATAGACCATTGTGGGCAGAAGGAAGAGACAATGGTAGTACAACCATACATGCCAACAGACCCGATTCAGCCAGGAAACGTCCAATGTTTTTAAGCTCAAATGGGCTTTATTTTATCTGTCTCCTGTCTACAATCTCCTCTTTTTCAATGTAACTCAAAGGGGAAAATCAATACCCCAGTTTTTTTTCAAAATCTCCCTCTTACCAAGTTCAAAATGTTCGCAAGTATAGTACATTGGATCATGGAAGGAAATGGGGTAGGGACATGGACTTGGATAACAGAGGACAGGAGGGACATGGAGAGGTGCACCAAACTGACCCTGCAGGGCAGGCATCAGTGTTTGCAGCAGCACAATACACCATACAGGGCATGCGGGACGGGAGTGCAGCACAACAATCCATAGAAAGCAAGAGGGAGGGGACAGGACCATGCACATGGACAACAGAGAACAGAGGGGCAAAAGGCAGGACCATAATGGACAGACAGGAGAGAAAGCTGCAGCATAACAGACCATAAAGGGCAGGAGGGATGGATCAGGGGCATTGCAATGGAACAGACAAGCCAGGAGGGAGGGAGTAGGGTCTGCACATGTAAACAGAGGGCTGGGGGCAAGGGGGCAGGGCAGGAGCAGCAAGATAGCCATGGAGGTCAGGCAGGATGGGCACTAGAAGCAAGACACACCATGAAGAGCAACAGTGAGACTGTGATGGCATACACACGGACCATGGAGGGAAGGTTGGAGGGGTTCAGGGGCAGCTAACTGACCACACAGGGAAGGTGGGAGGGTCCATGGCAGCACAGAAGACCATGCATGGCAAGTGGGAGGGTTAGTGGTAGCACAATGGCTATGATGGGCAAGAAGGAGGATGCAGGGGCATGCACAAAGGACAATGGAGGATAGAAGGGAGGGTCAGGACCTGTGCACAGACAAGAAAGTTCAGGGGAAGGGGCCTCACAACAGACTGCACGGGGCAGGCAGGAGGAGCAGTTGCAGCACAACAGACCAGGGAGGGCAGAAGGGTGTGGCAGTACAATGGACCATGTAGGACAGGAGGAAGAGGATAGGGGCATGGCATGTGGACAGGCAGGGTGGAGGTGGCAGGGACAGGTTACAGTCATCTGACAATGCTAGGCAGGTGGGAGGGGAGTGGCAGCTCAACAGAACACTCAGAGTAGATAGGAGTGGCAGGTCCATGGAACATGGTGGGCAAAAAGGATGGAGCAGGGGCATGCACAAAGACATCGGAGGGCAGGGGGAAGGGGAATAGGGGCAGCAAGCTAAGCACAGAGTTTAAGCAGGAGGTCAATGATGGGGCATAGAATTGGGCAATGGAGGGCAGGAGGAGTGGACTGGTACATCATACTAAATTGAGGGCAGTGGCAGCACATCAGACCATGCATGGCAGGAGGGAGGAGGCTAGTCCATGGATTCACACAACAGAGGATAGGGAGGAGGGTGATGGGGCAGCAAGCTAACTGTTCAGAGAAGGCGGGTATTAGGAACTTCATTGTTTTTAAAACGTGTGTCTGTGCGAACTACTTAAAATATGAACAAGTATGCAGCATAATCTCACTTTTATTCAGGAAGAAGAGGACGTGTGTGACTCTGACTCCGGGCTCACTTGGCAGAAACACCCCCTGACCCTCCACCCCATATCGCAAAATGTAATGCCCGTGAAAAGGGTAGGTAAACACAGTGTTATATAGACCATAGTCCTGAGAGCACGATTGAAAATGAAAACTAGATATAGTGTATGGTATAAACTATGCACCAAAAAGTGTGATATAAAATGAACCGGGCATGAAATATAATATGCAATACATTGTGCGCAATGACAGATTCATTGGAGAGCGGTATGTTCTAAGGTGATTTCACCATGTGAAAAAGCCTTCTGCTGGGATATCATGATTGAGAGAAAAATATTTTCTCATGCTTTTCCCACAGAGGTTTGGAAGGTGATCTATAAGCTAAACTGAGAGCTTATTTTCTGTAAATTCACATTATCTTTCTCAGTCATGTGAGAATGAAGTCTGACATTCTCAGTAAAACATGTACATCCAACAAGGGCAGAGACTGTCAGTTGATTCCTTTGTGTTCTACTGCAGCTTCCCAGAGTGTTCCAAAGAACAACTAGAGCGCTAACAGTCCTACTTATGATAAACGTATGGCACACCTGAAGCCATCTTGCTTGGATTAAAGTGGTAACTCTTAAAACATTTAATTTAAAAAGGAACAAAATGAGGGGTTTCATTTTTCCATAAAAAGTATGATTAGTGCTGCAGAAAGAAAAATTAGGGCACATTTTGAGTGACTTCTCAAATCCTCTTCTATTTCATTAAAAAATTCTGACATGCAGACTGAAACATGCACTTTCAATACCAGCAGCAGTTTTCCCTGGTGAGCAGTAGCTTTACTACAGTGATCTAATGAGCAAAAAGAGTGCTAACATTCTGAATTGATGGCAAATGTGTGACACATCTGAATGCCTTTGGAATCAAAGTAAAAAACTGAAAGTATTTCCTACTGAGGAGACTACAGCAAATGAGGAAATTAGGAAACTTCATAACAAATAAGTCTGCCAAGATGGCCACCAGAGACAAAAGAGCCCAAATGTAGCCCAAATATCACCCAGATGTAGCCCAAGTATAGCCCAATGACAGAACATCCCAGAGTGTTCTTAAAAACAACTAGAGCGCTTACTGTCTTCATTATGACAAAGTATGGCACACCTGAAGCCATCTTGATTGGAATAAACTGGTAACACTTAAAACATTTAATTTAAAAAGGAACACAATGAGGGGGTTCATTTTGCCATAGAAATTATGATTAATGCTGAAGAAAGAAAATGAGGGCACATTTTGAGTGACTTCTCAAATCCTCTTCTATTTCATTAAAAAATTCTGACATGCAGACTGAAACATGCACTTCTTTTAATACCAGGAGCAGACTTCCATGGTGAACAGTAGTTTTACTACAGTGATCTAATGAGCAACTAGAGTGCTAACATTCAGAATTTATGGCAAATGTGTGACATATCTGAATACCTTCATGATGGAATCAAAGTAAAAAACTGAAAGCATTTCCTACTGAGGAGACTGCAGTACATGAGGAAATTAGGAAACTTCATAACAAATAAATCTCCCAAGATGGCCACCGGAGACAAAAGAGCCCAAATGTAGCCCAAAATCACCCAGATGTAGCCCAAATATAGCCCAATGACAGAAGTGTGCAAAACACTTATTATTTTGTGTTTTTGCAGTGTTATATAGTGCAGACTTGTCAGGTATTGGAGTGCTTTACATGAGCATTGGTTACATCACACAAGAACAAATTCATTTTGGTTGTAGACATGGGGAGACTAAGTGATTTGACCAGAATCACAGAATGTCGAGCTGAAGCAGAAACTCCAACCTGGTTCCCCAGTTGCAAAGTCTGCAGTACTGGAAGTAACACCACATCCTCTCCCCTAAGTGCAACATTTAATCAAGTGGTCAACTGGATAAAAATACATAAAGGTAACAAATAATTTAAAAGTGCTTTCTCGCTATTTGAAAACTCAGAAAATATGTCCCTATTTTAGTCTTTTAGAGCACTAACCATAATTTTGATGCCAATAAGACCCTCTCATATATGTAATTTCTAAAGGAAATGCTCTAGGTATTACAGTTTTGATTACATCAAGATGACGTCAGGCGTTCCACACTTTTGTAATAAATATAGAATGTTAGCAATCTAGTTGTTCATTAGGATACTGTTGAGAGGCAGAGGCCAGGGGCACGGACTCTGAAAATTGAAGGCAGGTAGGAGGGTGCAAAGGCAACAATTTAACCACACTGAGCAGGCAGGAAGGGCCGTGGCAGCACAACAGACTATGGAGGGCAGTGGAAAGGGGGGCACGGGCAACAAACCAACAATACAGGACTTGCAAGAGAGGCTGTGGCAATGTAATAGACCATTGTGGGCAGAAGGAAGAGACAATGGTAGTACAACCATACATGCCAACAGACCCGATTCAGCCAGGAAACGTCCAATGTTTTTAAGCTCAAATGGGCTTTATTTTATCTGTCTCCTGTCTACAATCTCCTCTTTTTCAATGTAACTCAAAGGGGAAAATCAATACCCCAGTTTTTTTTCAAAATCTCCCTCTTACCAAGTTCAAAATGTTCGCAAGTATAGTACATTGGATCATGGAAGGAAATGGGGTAGGGACATGGACTTGGATAACAGAGGACAGGAGGGACATGGAGAGGTGCACCAAACTGACCCTGCAGGGCAGGCATCAGTGTTTGCAGCAGCACAATACACCATACAGGGCATGCGGGACGGGAGTGCAGCACAACAATCCATAGAAAGCAAGAGGGAGGGGACAGGACCATGCACATGGACAACAGAGAACAGAGGGGCAAAAGGCAGGACCATAATGGACAGACAGGAGAGAAAGCTGCAGCATAACAGACCATAAAGGGCAGGAGGGATGGATCAGGGGCATTGCAATGGAACAGACAAGCCAGGAGGGAGGGAGTAGGGTCTGCACATGTAAACAGAGGGCTGGGGGCAAGGGGGCAGGGCAGGAGCAGCAAGATAGCCATGGAGGTCAGGCAGGATGGGCACTAGAAGCAAGACACACCATGAAGAGCAACAGTGAGACTGTGATGGCATACACACGGACCATGGAGGGAAGGTTGGAGGGGTTCAGGGGCAGCTAACTGACCACACAGGGAAGGTGGGAGGGTCCATGGCAGCACAGAAGACCATGCATGGCAAGTGGGAGGGTTAGTGGTAGCACAATGGCTATGATGGGCAAGAAGGAGGATGCAGGGGCATGCACAAAGGACAATGGAGGATAGAAGGGAGGGTCAGGACCTGTGCACAGACAAGAAAGTTCAGGGGAAGGGGCCTCACAACAGACTGCACGGGGCAGGCAGGAGGAGCAGTTGCAGCACAACAGACCAGGGAGGGCAGAAGGGTGTGGCAGTACAATGGACCATGTAGGACAGGAGGAAGAGGATAGGGGCATGGCATGTGGACAGGCAGGGTGGAGGTGGCAGGGACAGGTTACAGTCATCTGACAATGCTAGGCAGGTGGGAGGGGAGTGGCAGCTCAACAGAACACTCAGAGTAGATAGGAGTGGCAGGTCCATGGAACATGGTGGGCAAAAAGGATGGAGCAGGGGCATGCACAAAGACATCGGAGGGCAGGGGGAAGGGGAATAGGGGCAGCAAGCTAAGCACAGAGTTTAAGCAGGAGGTCAATGATGGGGCATAGAATTGGGCAATGGAGGGCAGGAGGAGTGGACTGGTACATCATACTAAATTGAGGGCAGTGGCAGCACATCAGACCATGCATGGCAGGAGGGAGGAGGCTAGTCCATGGATTCACACAACAGAGGATAGGGAGGAGGGTGATGGGGCAGCAAGCTAACTGTTCAGAGAAGGCGGGTATTAGGAACTTCATTGTTTTTAAAACGTGTGTCTGTGCGAACTACTTAAAATATGAACAAGTATGCAGCATAATCTCACTTTTATTCAGGAAGAAGAGGACGTGTGTGACTCTGACTCCGGGCTCACTTGGCAGAAACACCCCCTGACCCTCCACCCCGTATCGCAAAATGTAATGCCCGTGAAAAGGGTAGGTAAACACAGTGTTATATAGACCATAGTCCTGAGAGCACGATTGAAAATGAAAACTAGATATAGTGTATGGTATAAACTATGCACCAAAAAGTGTGATATAAAATGAACCGGGCATGAAATATAATATGCAATACATTGTGCGCAATGACAGATTCATTGGAGAGCGCGAGATAGCACAGGCACTAGCGCGTGCTATGTGATATGCGCCTTGGAGTGTAATATGCACAGGGCAGTGTTGTGTAACCTAACTAGTCTCTAAAGTTGTAATATAAAATATGTGCTGGGGAGTGTAACGTTGCATATGCACTGTGACAAAGATATGGATCCCAGATTGTAATATGTATGGCATAGCACTGTGCGTTATAACATAGGCATCGAGGAAGGCACGTTAGATGGGGCAATATAACCCGTGCGAAGACAAGTGTGGCATGACATATTCACGGGGTGGGTTACAGTGCACATGGGCTAGAGAGTGTCATAGCATATGCACTAGCTAGTGGAATACAACACAGAGGTGTGTGGCACTCAGCAGGCAATGGTGGGTGTAACACAGCATTGGGCTCTGCCAGGAGCGCGCTGTGACTCTCAAGTGATGTTCGTCCCCTTTCCAGAGAGTAAAATAAAAAGTATTACAAATCCGGCAGTGGATGTGTGTTTTATTAACCGTGAGGGGGGTTTCTTGCATAGTTTTGGTCGAATTTTTGTCGAATCCCCTTTGAATGGCTTGGTGTGCATGTGTATTAAATGTGCCCGTCAATAGCTACCCATGTTTGTATAAATAAACGACAAGGGTGTCTACCGGGATTAGGCACGGTAGGGCATCAGACATGTCAGAGCTTCACTAGTGGTGTAAGTACATTTCACGTGGATTCATTGTATGCATAGTCGCCTTTTAATGAATATCACGCAAATCGTCATGGTGATAGGTACGTACGGTTTGTCCAGCATGTCCTAGGTGTGTCTATAAATATATATTAATATATATTTTTTTAAAATAATAAAAAACAGTGGCCGGCCCTGGGGATTGGGGTCAAAAAAATATAATTAGGAGACAGGCCCTGGGGGATGGGGTCATCAGGGCCAATAAATTAGAATAAGAAGGGGAACCACACAGCCCCCTTCTTAAAAAATTAAAATAAATAAAAGACTGGCATCGTGCCGGAGGCCACGCCCCTTCCTTGCAGCACTCTGCAAACGCGCCCCCTGGCGAGTTGTAAGTTGGGGAATTAATTCCTCTTCAATACTGAGGGTCCCTGAGGGCCAACTAGCCCAACAGGCATCTCCAGTATGCACCAGGGAGCTGCGCTGCAGACAGGTGTTCTGAGGCCAAGCCCCTTTTTACACCTCTCTGCAACGCAGCTCTGTGGCGCTTACTGGAGGTACCTAGTGGTCTAGTTTGACCCTAGCGACCCTTAGGATTCAAGGGGACTTAATCTCTCAACTTAGAACAGCCACAGGGCGCGTTTACACAGTGGTGAAGGGAGGGGACGGGGCCTGAGGTGACGTGTGCAAACACGCACTATGGCACGTTTTAAATTGGGGATATAATTTTCCTTCAATACTGAGGGCCCCTGGGGGCTAACTAGCCCACCAAGTGCTTCCAGTAAGCGCCACTGAGCTGCATTGCAGAGAGGTGGTCCAGGCCGTGCCACTTTTTACACCTCTCTGCAACGCAGCTCTGTGGCACTTACTGGAGGTACCTAGTGGGCTAGTTGGACCCTAGGGACCCTCAGGATTCAAATGAACTTAATCTCCCAACTAAAAACGGACACAGGGCATGTTTACACAGTGGTGAAGGGAGAGGACGGGGCCTGAGTTAACGTGTGCAAAAACGCCCTGTGGCCTGTTTTAAGAGGTAGTTTTAATTCCCCCTGCCCTATTATATACTAGGGGCTTACAGAGGAGGTCATGCTAATCACAGGGGGACCCCAACGCATAATGTTCCCTAGTGTATGTAGGTGTTTTCACTGTATTCTAAGTGTCTTTTAACATAGCACTGGCTCTAGGACTGGTTAGTCAGACTCAGTTACCACCAGTATCCGTCTGAAAAAGTTGAGGGTACAGGATGATTTTGCAACAAGGCTTCTTTCTGCTCTTCTTTTTGTTCTTTCTGCACGTTATCCTTCTTCCTGCACTTTTCTTCGTCTTTGAGGACTTCTGTTGCTTCTTTCTGCACTTCTTTTTTTTCTTTCTGTGCATTTCTTCTTCTTTCTTCACATGTCCTATCTCTGTAGGCATAGTTAGAAATTAGCATTTAAAAAACCTTTGAAATTCACTGAAAAAAACATAGGTTTCAGGGGCGTTATAGTTAGCTGGACTTTTCACTTGTACAAAACCATTCAAATTCCCCCGTTATAGTTAGTTCAGCTAACTATAACTCGCGCGCCCGCAATGCACTGCTGATGACATCACATATTACATCACTCATGACATGGTCAGTGACATCACTCATGACATCACTCATGACATCTCAAATGACATCACTGATGACATCACTGATGACATCATCCTTGGGATAGAGTGGCAGACCTCCTTTCACCCTAATATAACCTTTGATACACACATTCAAAAATAGAGACTAAACTTTTCAAAACAATGGACATACCAATACCATTTACAACAACCTCTTCAGTAATTCTAAGATCCACATACACATCCACTCATTCACCAACAGTCCTATACAGTCACTCATACATGTATTCACTCATCATATGTACTCATACACCTATACATCCTGTTACACAATGCCACTCATCCATAGAGTTACTCACACACATAGTCACTCATGCTAATAAAGAATCAAACATACATTTATTTGCATATACAGTTATACACACACCACCACACTTACTTCTACGGAAACTTACACATACTTAGTCTTTTAAACAATCACTTATAGAAACACATACTTATTCATACAGGAACTCTTTCAATCTCTCACTCTCACATATACTCACTTATATACACCAATAGTCACATATACTAGTTTAAAACATATGTAGTTACTCATAAAGACACTATTGAGACAGTCATTCACTCACTAACACACCCATACACACACTCATCCACCCATACAGTCCTGCACACATGCTGTCTTCAACACATACAAAGAGTGAGTCACTCATTCATGCACCTATGCACTACGTAATACCCCCCACCGAACCATGCAGACACTCAGACTGATACTCAAAAAACCAACTAATAACCTATATAGACACCCATGTAGCTACTCACCAACCCATGCAGCCACTTATACACAAAGTGAGAGACTGATACAGATATTTACATATTTAAACATTACTCACTAAGCCATGTATTCACTATGATACACTTAATCAGTCAGTTACACAATCAATTTTTCAAAAACAAATCATCCATTTAGACACTTATATACCCATTTATTCTTCCATCGACCTTGAGATATACATATATAAAACATATTTAATTTTCAGAAAAACACACATTCACTGGATGATGTCATCAGTGATGTCATTTGAGATGTCATCAGTGATGTCATGAGTGATGTCACTGACCATGTCATGAGTGATGTAATATGTGACGTCATCAGCAGTGCATTGCGGGCGCGCGAGTTATAGTTAGCTGAACTAACTATAACAGGGGAATTTTAATGGTTTTGTACAAGTGAAAAGTCCAGCTAACTATAATGCCCCTGAAACCTATGGTTTTTTCAGTGAATATATACATATATATATACACACACACACACACATTTATCACATATTTTATATACATATTGCATTCATAAATAAACACGCATATCATCAAACCATGTTATATAATAATAAATGCACTATCAACTTTGTATGTATGTAAATAAATGTGTGTATTTATTGTGGGATAATGCCTGTTTTTTCATGATCTTCCTATTTTTTTGGACTGATGATACTGGTTTTGACAGGGACTCTGCTAACCAGGACCCAGTGCATATGCTCTGATCTAAAAAAAAAATGTAAAAATGGTTTATAGTCCTAATTGACACATTTAACTTATGCATAAGTCAGTAGTATGTGGTACCCTGGACCTGTAAGTTGAGTGTCACTAGTAGGCTTCAGCACATATTGTGCCACCACGAGAGTGGCAGTGCAAAACATGAATGCAACCTGCCATCATCAATAACCTGGCTGTAAAGGTGTAACCTGCAAACCTGAGCCATCAAAATAAACCCTTTTGGCCGGCCTAGAACCTCTGTTTAAATATTCATAAGTCACCCCTGAGTAAGCCTTTAAGTCCAATAAGACAGGGAACATGGTACTTAGCAGTAGGATATGTAAATGTTTCATGTGAAACATGTACTTACAGTGATACGGCCCCGAAAGCTAATTTTACTGTAGCAGTTTAGCTGTTCCATATGAAAGTATTAGGAATTGGACCTGCTCTCACTCGTACCCAAGACAAAGACATGCTACAGGGGCACAAATACTGCACTTTACTGGAAGAGACCAGCTGACCAGTTTCAAGTGGAGGTGCCCTGGGTAATATTGGTAGCTTCTGTTGGAGTGAGCCCTGACCCCCAGGTACTGTCTCTGCTGTCCTGGAACCCTTGGCTGGTGTCAGAGTGTACTCCTCCTGCCTCTCCCGTCTAACCCAAAAACTTGGGACTTGGGCATGTTTGGAGGTAAGGACCTGTATGCACAGTCTGTGCACCAATTGCAGATTGCATCTTAGGGACTTGCCCTCCTATATGGGGCTAATGTCTCTGAATGGACTGGGCTCTACGCACAGTCTGCACACCAACACTGACTGTGTGTATTAGGGGATTTTCCACTTATTAGTGCTAGCATGTCTGGAGATAGTGGGCTTTATGCACAGTCTGCACAATGAGCACAGGCTTGGTGTAGTAGGCTATTGCCCACCTATTGGAACTTAGGTCCCTGGAGGGAATGGACTATACACACAATCTAAGCAAACAGAGATGACTGTGCGTAGTATAGGCTTGACCACTAATATAGCGTGCATGTCCGAAGGAGTGAGCTCTATTCACAGTCTGCGCACTGAGCACACAGCTTAGGCTGATGTATTGTATGTCAGGAGCACAGTCTGATAGCAAGGGTGTTGGTGTTTTTCCATGACTTCTGTGGGTCTGCCCCTAGTACAACCCCCTTTTCTATGAGTTGCAGTAAACAAAGGGAGCCTGATTTTGTCAATACCTTTCAGAGTGACCGAATGGCAAAAATGTATGAAGCGAGTGAAGGAGCAATATCAATTGTTGGAAACTATGGGTAGGACAGGGAACTTATTTTTTTAGATTGAAGGTAAAGGGACGAAAAGGATTGAATAGTAAGGCAGAAGAGTAGTTTTCCTGTAAGATCCCCTTTAGCAGAGTGCTCTACCAATCAGTTTCCTCTATATTTTCCTTGCTTTCAGAAGAAAAGAAGAGAACCTATGGGAATAAACAGACATCCTCAGGGGACAGCAGTGTTGTAGACACTGCCTCCATGCCAGCCATTCCTACTGTTGCTGTAAAGTCATGTTTATTATTTCATACTTACTTTTAACAACGAGTATGCATTATGTCCTTCTGTATTTTCAAACTTCCCCTTACCTACATTAGTGTCTGCTTTAACCCTGCATATCTCTTTGTGTTTTCTTTCATCGTCTATGCGTTGTGCAGCTGACTTTCTCCTGTCTGCAGCTTTCTTCCTCCCCGTTTGTTACTGGGGCAGTAACCTTTCCTTCACCCCTCTTTTACATACCTTGTGGTAAGACACCAGTGGATTGCTACTGAAGGGAATGGGAAGGAATGCAGCTCACAACATATAGATTGACAAGAGGCTTTATTGAGCCAATAGTCAATAGTACAGGAACATAGATAGATGGACCCCAACAGGATATTGTGTGCAGCTCACCCAGGTTACCTCTCACAATGCTGAATTTGTGGAACCCCTGTCAGACAAGGCTCCATGATGTCATGAAAGAGCAGCATGACAGAGTTTCAATAAAATACGCCTTTTCCATTCCGCTCATTTCACCATTGTTTTTCTGATTCCTTTCCTGGACATTTTCCTCAGTTATTATTTAAAAATAAATTAAGTAGAATTGTAGATTACTTGATTTTTAAAATGCCAAGTGAACTCTCAAAGTGATACTTTCGATAGCTATAACTTCATATTAATTTAGTCAGGTATCTTGTTTTTTAAATTGTGCAAAGTAGTGTGGCTTGAACCGATATTCTAAATGCCTGCATTATACTTTTGACGAGATCCTGAAGTGCTCCATGCTGCTGCTGGCTGCTGGGGATGGTGCAGACCATCTGGCTAAGGAAGAGGCATCAGCATCTCCATGGACGAGTGGAAAGTCACTTTTCTATCTCAATGATAACTGCTGCCTTTGTGAAGGAATACCTTTTTTTAGTGGCGGCTGGTGACTTTTGAAAGTGGTGAGGTGCGAAAAAGTTGGGGGTGAGTGCTCTGCCGCGAACGTGACCTACCGTCATAAGGTGAGTTCACGGGGTTCTACCCACGGGAACATTTTGGAAATAGAGTGGGTAAATGGTACTTTAAGCTAATTTAAGGAAGCATTAAAGTTTATGAAGCAATGGTGAAAGTGCAGACTTGAAATATTTAAACAAAATAAACATTGAAAATGCTACATGTCTTATTGAATTAAAAATGTTTAGCGTGACAAGCAAGGGTTTCAGTTATCTTACCTGCACAAGGGTTGTCTCTGCACTGCATTTATGAGGTTTACACTACAGCAGAGCAGACTACAGCTTGAGGGCGAGGCATTTGTCACCAGGCCCCGTGTTTGTGTCCTGACAAATGGTTTGTATTGGCAGTTTAGAACCCAGAAGCTCAGAGGCTGCGAGAGCCAATTATAAATCAAACATTCTAAAGCAAAGCATAAGAACGCTTAAGAAATATGTAGTCTTGCAGGGTAATGAAAATTCAGGTATCAGGAATGAAATAAACAATGCTAATCTATATAGCACAGAGGCATACGCAAGAAGCACATGTAGTGCGGAAAATGGGAGGTTAGGGTTTCCAAGCGCTTGGACCTCTGGACTCCAGCAAAGGGGCAGACAGCTGGGCGAGCCCGGGTGCCAGAGGCAGGCGCGCAACACCCATTGGACTCCAAGGGCTTCAGCCCCCCCCCCCCCCCCCCGTCGTGTGTGGCAGCCCGGGATGAGACACCTTCCCGGGCAAAAAAGCAGCCGCACCCGAGCACTTCACAGGTCTTTAAAAGACCATTTGCATGTTAATGAGGCCTTGCTGTTGTTTCACCCCTTCTAAGAGCCCCTGCAGCTCCACTCTGCCTATTGCTTAAAGTTCAGCCCCCCCCGAAATTTTTTCTCAGCCCCCCCCCGAAATGTGGCTCTAGTTGCGCCTCTGGCCAGAGGGTACACATCACAGGCCAGGCGCAGCGCTGGGAATCAGACTCGTGTAGGAGGCAGCTGGACGGTGAGGTCATGTCAAAGATCAGGAAATTGCCACCACTTACAGAGCAAACAGGAAGCAATGAGGCACAGGCCCCGGCAAGTCCCTGGGAGACTGAGAACAGCGACACATTCATCACACTGCCCTTCTCCTCTGGCAGTTTCATAATGCAGGTCTGCCCTCCTCAAACTACATTTGTGCTCAGTGAAGCGACTCGCCCACTGTGTGCACCCATGCATACAAAATATAAAACCTCAATGGTTAAACGTATTAGGATCTACAAAATGTTATAGAATTTCCACATGTCAGTAGTGGGTCTGGTACTACTTAAGGTTGATGCATATGGGGCTTGGTTTGCTACGTGCGTCTCACAGGACACTCCGGTCCGTGAGACGGTCTTTGCCATACACCAGTACGCCATTTTGGGGTTCATGCACACCGGACACAACAGTCGAGCTAACAGTTTTGGACAGTACGGGCATTTTGATTCCGCATGTGGGACCCGGTTGCAGTTGTTAGCTCTCCTGGTTTCCACAGTACATGCCCAGGAACGGATATGCGTAACATCCTGGGTATGTTCGTGGTTGTCAGCAGGCGCTTATCACAGCACAGGCTAAATAAATCACACGTACGTTGTACGGCATCAATAAGTTATTTCTAGAGCGCCATCTGCGTCTCGCATTATTCTGTCAAATTTGTCAATCCTTATCGAAAGTAGGAGATAGAGTGCGCGCGAGGCTGTCCAGGCACTGTATTCTTGTATTGATGAGGAGCTCTGGCCGCGAGGGTATTAGATGTTGAAGTGTGGAAAACCTCTTTTCTTGACCAACAACTAAAAGGTTCTCACCTCACCGAATACAATCAAGATGTAACATCTTGATTGTATTCGGTGAGGTGTGAACCTTTTAGTTGTTATTTAAGAAAATAGATTTTTAGATGTACATGATGAGGCCGGACAGAGCACATCGGAGATAATACCGAGCCAGGGCCAGACCCAATCAGGCTTCCACACGCGTGACCAGCAGAGAAGTCAGGCACGGCCCGCATGACTCGGGGGTACGCGCGGAGAGGGGGGAGGGGTGGGGGGTAATTTAATGAATAAAAGAACTTACCAGGCATCTCCTCCGGTCCCGCGTCGCATCAGTCTCATCTGCAACGTGTGGAAATAACTTCTCCCCTCTCTTTTCTTTTTCCTCAACAGTCAGGAAATACTAACTGCCAATTAGGAGACTGGATGTGACGGGGAGCCAGGTGGCTGAACCTTCTTTACTCTGTCCTGGCATTTGATAGGGCATGGGGCGACTGTGCGCAAAACACGTCACCGCCCGAGCAGGAGCCTATCTACAGACGCCTGCACTACACTGGGTATGCGCAGCATACCTAATGGTTTGTGAATGTGAATGAGGAGCAACACTCCTCTCTCACATGTGCAGACCCTCTTCTGGACTCCTGCTCGCCTCTCGCCTGCATGCGCTGTGCATGCGCACTTTCAGTCTTTCACCCGTGAAGCACATCCCGGCCCGGAAATGTAAACAGACGAATTGTAAGCTGTCAATTCGTCTGCTTACATTCCTGTTCACCTGTTGTCTGATTCTTTTGTGGGGCGCTGCCCTGACGCCCCCCTATGGACCAGCCGCCACTGCCTTTTTAGCTTCCAAACACAAATACCAGTCCTTTTATTATAAATCGTCTAGCATCCTTAGGTTTATATATCAGCCTCTCCATCATAAAAATCAATCAGAAGGTAAAAAGGGGTGTGACCCAATGCCCACTCATACCTACCACCTCCTCCATTCTGTTCCAGCCAGCCCATACTTACAACCCAATCTTGGCATGTGTCATATTTCTTCAACAGTTTCCATTGCTGTTCCATCCTTTACCTTCCATTAACCATGTGGCTAAGCCTTCTACATGACTGAACACCCAACTGTCCATAGCCAAACCTAAACCAGGTCTAAGACCTGATGTTTTATTTAGGATTTACCTTACCAAACACTTAGGGGCAGATTTACAAGCCCCCGCACCACCAGTACGTCAATTTTTGTGAAGTACTGGAGGCGCAGTTCACTTCTCCATATTTACAAGGAGATGAAAAGCCACCCTGTGTGACTTTTCCTCTCCTTGTAAATATTGCCCCTTCACACGCAGCACTTTGTGTGGAAGGGGCGTTCCATGGGTGTTGCTGTGGGTGTTCCCACGCAACACCCGTGGAACGAGACACATTTCCAGATTTACGAGGAATCGTAAATTTGGAAATGCGTGTCATTACTACGCCTTCCCAGGGGAGGCATAGTGATGCGCAACAAGGAGAAATGTTTTCATTTCTCCTCGTTTTTTCCTCTTTCAAAGCGTGCTGCATTCTACAGCACGCATTGAAATAGGAAAATGCCTGTAGTGATTGTTTTTGTGTAGGAAGGTGCCCCTTCATGCAAAAAAACAATCTCCCCCATGATGCAGGCATCCTTGCACCATGGTGCAAGGGTGTCTGCCCCGGCACATGGCTGCAGTTTGTGCGCCAGCGCAGGGGGAAGCACAGGAAAGGGACATATTATTGTAAATATGTCGCATCCCTGTGCTTCGGAAGTGCTGTAGCGTGACACAGCCAAAGGGCTTGCATTGCCGCGCTGCGGCATTTCCTTGTAGATCTGCCCCTTACTTTCTCTGTAGCCCAGGAATAAAATATTTGTTCTATATTCAATTAATTTGGGTTAGAGGGTGTAGTGTGGGACTCAGTCTAGACTCTGGGGTGGACTGACTAAGGAGAGATCAGGACATCAGCAGGGTCATGGTAATTAGTGGCATGCCACATTAAGTGTGTTGTAAAGTGATTCTTGCCCCATGAATTCATTTGAACTTTTTACTCTCGTTAGAAAAACTGCTTTTGATTTTGGCAGTGGCCATGGATTAATTCATATTATGTACTGTATTATGTGAATAATGTTTGGAAAAATGGCTCAGCGATAAAGAATGATGTAAAGAAATTTCCAGTATCCATACAAGACCAGCAATGTTGCTGTCTGGCTTTGTGAACATGTTTTTGTGTTGAGTGATACAATTCATGTATTTCTTGTCTTCTTTCATTTGCTCATCCAGCTACTCTATCCGGAGGTCATGCCTAGAGTCCGAGCAAGAGATAGTCACTTGGTAAAGCCAAAAAAATGGATGCCATTGTGATGGTGTACTGCAAGCTGGGAGGAGGAGGCTGCTGCGTCTAGGCCCCGGCTGTAGAGTAGCAGGCAACCCCATTGCCGCTACCATAAGCAGTCGAGATCCCAACCCCCCCAGCCACAGATGTCCTCCTCCAGCAATTCATAAACATGCCTGGGGAAATTGAGGGAGGGCCTGCGTGAACTCCAATTTAATCAATTGGGAATTTTGAGGAGGCTGGAGACCATGGAGGCGTATATATTCATGGTGGGGTGGGCCTGTTGTGGAACAATAGGGTTGAAAGGACAGTCAGGGACTGGGTGTTAGGGTTTAGTGAGAGGAGTTGGGCCTGTTGAGAGAGGTGAGAGTGGGATTTTATATTTTCTTTGCTCATAAAGGGATGGGCTTCTTTCTATAAATCTGTATTTTTATATTTTTACTTACTACTAGGCATTACTTGTTAGTCTAGCATCACTGTTAATTAAGCTGAAAGCACCACCATCACAGTGACAACAAAGGCTGAGCCCCAGACCTCGCCCATCACAAAGAAACTGTTTAACTGTTCCCATCCCTTTTGTACTTTCTTTAGTCTTTTCCTAACCAAGCTCACTTGTTTACATATCACACCTCCCCCAGTTCACCCCTTTCATCAATCAGTGCTTGGAAACTGTGACCATTCCCCCCCCCCCCCATTTAATGTCTTGCTCAGGCTGCCCAACACCCAAAGTCCCAAACGTAATAGTTTCATACTTACTGCACTTGCCCTATTCTCTGTAACTATTGACAAAAATAGTATATGCTAACACAGAGCCACAAGCAACAATCTCCTTTTCCTGCCCTTGGATCTTCTTTTCTTACCTGAGTGAAAAAGTTATATTTGCTACCTTTCCCAAATGGCTCAACACCTTAAAGCAGTATTTTCCAAAGGGAAATCCTAATGCTGGTGGTAGGTGGTCCACTGCTCAAAGGGAAGACATCACAGAAAAACAAGATTCTTCCTATTCGGAATGAGGTTGGTGAACCATGTAAGTGTTTTCGTTCTGCATCACAGGTTTCTAGATTAAAAGAAAACACAAAGTAAGTGGAAAATCCAAGACTCAGATCATCATGATAAAACAACACCTAGCAACATAGTGTAGAGTTAATATTTACTAAAGAAAGCATAATAAAGCCCTAAAGTCTCAGGATATAGGATAGGTTACTTCAGTAGAATTCAATGGGGCATAGATTTTGTCCAAAAACAACAACCTGCACTCATAATTCTTATCCTTGCATGCCCTTTATTGTAAATTACTCTCTACATTGTGGTTTCCTTTCTTTCCTGAGTAATATATAGGAGGGGTGGCATGAACAGATTTGCATTTCTTGGGGTGACCTTCTCCAGTAACAACTGGTATAACTTTAACCATATCTACCCCACAAATTGTGAGGTCAGTTGGTGGAAATTACCAGCAGAACAGATAGCATAACATTGGAGAAGGGGGTTGTGGATTTTATGAATGGATGTGTGTGGGGTATCAGGGAAAGATGAGAGCCCTCTCAAGTCCATGAGAGAGCATGACATCACATCTGTCGAGGAAGGAAGATGAAAGTTCAGTTACCAAAATAAAATCTGTAGCAGCCCGAGACCCCCGAGTTAGCTATTAGTTAAATAGGTTGGTGAAATTAAACAAAGCACAGTTCAAAAAATATTTCTAATAAAACTAAAATGATACTATGTAGAAATGGACGATGTAACTGCAGTCTTCTGGCATAGTCCATCTTTGGTGCAGCTGGGCTGAATTGCTGAGCAGAAGAGCCATGGATGTTACAATCGTTGCATAAGTGAAGGCCTGTGGAAAACCAAAAGTAACTGACAATATTGGAGAGTAACATTAAGCATGGTTTATAAGCAGTTGCGGTCAGAGGGCGAAGAATAGGTTGGCATGGTGGTGTACCATGAACTGCAAAACACACAAGCTGATTGACGGAATGTTGCACATTGGCAAAACATTCACCCCCAGTCACAGATTTGGGTTTAATCCATCGTTATTGTGCTCACCACACCACCCCAGTTCAGACATGACCATATGCAAATCAGTCTTGACCCTGTGCCTCATGGGAACAGTCCAGCCCGAACTGCCAAGCCATGTCTTCCCTGGACCGGAATTAAGCATCCTAGGACCGGTTTCGGGGTTTCACCCCTCTTCAGCCAGGATAGCTTGACTCCAGTGGCGTAGTGAGCACGGGACCCACGTCTGGGCATACCCTTCCCACATAGAGCGAACAGCAGAACACACAAGCTGATGGATGGAATGTTGCACATTGGCAAAACATTCACCCCCGGTCACAGATCTGGGTTTAATCCATCTTTATTTTGCTCACCACGCCACCCCAGTTCAGACATGGCCATATGCAAATCAGTCTTGACCCTGTGCCTCATGGGAACAGTCCAGCCTGAACTGCCAAGCCATGTCTTCCCTGGACCGGAGTTAAGCATCCTAGGACTGGTTTCGTGGTTTCACCCCTCTTCAGCTAGGATAGCTTGACTCCAGTGGCGTAGTGAGCACGGGACCCACATCTGGGCATACCCTTCCCACATAGGGCGAACAGCAAAACACACAAGCTGATGGACGGAATGTTGCACATTGGCAAACCATTCACCCCCAGTCACAGATCTGGGTTTAATCCATTGTTATTTTGCTCACCACGCCACCCCAGTTCAGACCTGGCCATATGCAAATCAGTCTTGACCCTGTGCCTCATGGGAACAGTCCAGCCCGAACTGCCAAGCCATGTCTTCCTTGGACCGGTATCAAGCATCCTAGGACTGGTTTCGGGGTTTCACCCCTCTTCAGCCAGGATAGCTTGACTCCAGTGGCGTAGTGAGCACGGGACCCACGTCTGGGCATACCCTTCCCAGTCCAGCCCGAACTGCCAAGCCATGTCTTCCCATGAACTAAACACCATTCTTGTATTGATCCCAGTGTCTAGCTGCCATATTCACTAAATAGCATGAAAATTAGTTAACTTAGTAGCTGAATGTGCAATGATATATGTCAAATTCAATGCTCAATTGCCACTCTTTTGAAATGTACTGATCTGCAATTGGCAGTCATAGTTCCCTGTATAGGACATAGAAAAGCTAAGATGCAAGTTTCCTTAACTAAAAGCAAATCCAATATTAGTGCACAGCATGAATTAAAAGCTTGACCATAAAATGACATGCTTAGAAATGTTCATCATAATTGTAGAATTTTATGATTTAAAAAGTGTATTACTTCATTAACACTATTTTATTCATAATTAGCAAGAACTTCAGATCCTCTCATTGTTTTTACATATCTGACAAGAATAAGAAAATAGAGGAATTTGCAAAGAACATTTCACACTTAAGGCTTGAATTAGAAGAGATGCAAACACAGAGGTGCATATTTAAAATGCCCTTGTGGCACTTGTATGCCACCAGAGCATCACTTTCGTGATTTGCAATGTGCCGGCACATATTTACAAGGCCACGCAAAGCCACCATGGGTGACTTTTCATGGTCTTGTAAATTTGGTGTAAGGCAATACCTTACTCTGCGTGGAAGGGGGATTCCGTGGATGTTGCTGTGGGTGTTCCCACGCAACACCCATGGTTTTTGAAACTGCCCCAGATTTAGTTCAGAACACTATATAAGGAGGTCTGCGAGTTACAGTAAGTTTTGGGCAGGGTACAAATTATAACTTTAAGTTATAACTAATTTTTTAATTTAAAATGTTTATGTAATTTACATTGTTTTTGTATGGAAATATTTAACTTACATTTTTGTAACTATAACTTATCTTCCACCTTTGCTTTTTTTCGCTGAATTTCTATGTTTTTTTAAAGAAGACAAAGGGTTTATAATCATATAATATTCTTTATTTTGGCAATAAACATGTTTTTGTACATTTCAATGCTCTCACTGTACTTTCTAAATAATTCCTCATGCTGTGACGTAGAGTGAAGTGCCATGGTCTACAGTGGTGTGGAGTGATGGAGAGTTGCTTGGAGTGACATAGAGTACAGTGGCAAACAGTACAATGGCGTATAGTACAGTGGTGTACTCTACAGTGATGCAAAGTGAAGTGGGTTATAGTGAAGTGGGGTACAGTAGAATGGCATAGAGTACAGTGGCATAGAGTGCAGTGGAAAAGAGTAGAATGACATTGAGCGAAGAGGGGTAGAGTGGCGTAGAGTGGCACTGTGTGGAGTGGTGTGGTGTACAGTGGAGTGACATACAAAGGAGTGGCATCGAGTGGAGTTCTTCAGTGGTGTCGAGTGGCATGGAGTGGCATTGAGCTGAGAGAAATGGCATACAGTAGATTAGAGTGCACTGGTGTAGAGTGCAGATGCACAGAGTACAGTGGTTTAGATCAGAGTGGTGCAGAGTAGGCTGGCATAGAGTTCAGTGGTGTACAGTAGTACAGAGTAGAGTAGAGTGGTGTATAGTGCACTGGAGTACAGTGCAGGTATTAGAGTGGTGCAAAGTAGAGTGGTGTATGGTGCAGTGACATAGAGTAGAATGATGTTCATTGCTGTGGTGTGGAGGGCAGTGGCACTAAGTGTAGTGGTGCAGGGTCTGCTGGTGTAGAGTGGATTGGTGTGATGTAGCGTAGAGTATTGTGGTGAAGAGTGGCATACAATGGTTTGGTGTGTTGTAGAGTGATGTGTTGTAGAGTACCTTAGTGCTGACTGGCATACAGTGGAGTGTTGTGAAGTGGAGTGTTGTGTCATTGAGTGGTGATTAGTGGAGGGGCATAGATTGGAATACAGGACTGTAGAGTGGAGCACTGAAAAGTGTAGTGGCATATCCTATAGTAGAATGGAGTGGTGTGTCATACATTGGCATGTCATAGAGTGTCTTACAGTGGAGGGGCATAGTTTGGAGTGGCATAAAATGTCATGTCGTGGATTGTAGTGGTATGTCGTTCGTAGAGTGGAGTGGTGCATCATAGAGGGGAGTAGCAAGGTGTGGCGAGTCGTGGAGTGGCATACCATAGATTGCACAGGTGTGTCATACAGTGCAGTGGTGTGTCACAGAGTAGAATGGCATGTCATACTGTGGAGTGGAGTGGCATGTCATAAAGTGAGTGGCATGTAGTGGGTTGGCATGTCATACAGTGTCGTACAGAGGCGTATAGTGGAGTAGAGTGCCAAAGAGGAGGGGCAAAAAGTGGAGTAGAGTGTGGTAGATGGAGAGAAATAGAGTGTTGTGGAGTGAAGTGTAGTGTTGTAGAGTGGAGTGGCATGCAGTGGAGTGTTGTAGAGTGTTATGGCTTAGTGTCAAGGTTTAGAGTGTCACAGCATAGAGTGTAGTGGCATGGAATAGTGCAAAGGGGAGCAGCATAGATGGAATGGGGTATAATAGAGTGGTGTGTCGTAGAGTGGAGCGCCATAGAGTGGAATGGTGTGTCCTACAGTGGAGTGGAGTGGCGTGTCATAGAGTAGTGTGTCACACAGTGTCTTAAAATGGAGGGCATAGAGAGGAGTGTCATAGAGTTAAGTGGCATGTGGTAGAGTGGAGTGACCTGTCGTCAAGTTGGGTGGCATGTTGTAGAGTGGAATGGCGTATCAATTCAATTTTTTTTTTTTAATTATGTTTTGGCACTCCGAAGAGGGCCACATAAACAAAATACACAAATACATATTCCCAAAGTACAAAATGACAATTACGACACTCTCCACTGAACAAGACAGACTACGTCGCAGACCTCCATATTTCATCAATAAATAGCTAAAAAACCTTTAAAAAAGTTAAAAATATTGAAGCAAAACATTTCATTTCTAGGAGTATATAAAGCCTGCAAAAAAGAGTTCATATCAAGAATACCCAATTGCAAACATATTGATCTTAACCACTTTAAGCGAAGTGGACGCAATACCAGACATATAAACAATACATGAGTACGATCCTGTGCAGACATATTACATAAGTTACATAAAGGAGAGGACCCATACCATTTTGCCAAAAGAGTATTAAGTGGCAATAGGTCCTGCCTCAAGAGGAACCAAAATCTCCGAACACCATGAGGTAAATTCCAGATGACATAAGGTTGGGCAAGCTTCCTTAAGTATGTATTAGTCAGAAGAACACCTCCCTTCTTAGCTATCATGGACTTCTTGTCCAACGTAAAACAAAGAGTCCAGGAAGCCTGTTTCAGAAGAGATTTTAGCTGGGAAGGAGAGATAATAAAAATAGTACTCTCATCTAATTCAAGAAGTGCCACAGCCTTTCTGAAGTTCTTAACAATTTGGGAGTACTCTCTAAAACTTCCCAACAATTCCCCCTTGAGAAGGGATCTCAGAGTCCCCATTTCTCCTCTAGCGAGGCTGGCAACCCATCGTACTAAAGCAAATAGGCCTTGCACCCAACTGCTACGGAGACCGAACTCAAGTCTGCAGGCAGCTACAGAACAAGCAGAATTAAGAGAGGTTATAGACCTTAATAATTTTCCTTCGACCGTCTGTAGAAAACCCCAATGCTTTAAATCGACCAATTCTATTCCATACAGGAGGGTTGATGGAATTTTTGCCCTATAAACCTCTAGTAAACAAGCAAAGTGTCTTCTCCCTGTGGCGGAATAAAGAGCGCTCAAACTTTTACCTTGGGACAGGGCTTTACGAGAATTGTTATCGATATGAGGCTTCTCACTCAGGTTTGCAGAAATTATTTTTCCTAAAAAGGTATATGTTTTAACCACCTCCAATTTCTGACCGCCGACTGACCAACCAAAATTCTCAGATTTAGATTTTTTCCTCCCTGTAATGCACATAATTTTACTTTTTGTGGCATTTATCCTCATAAAGTGGGTCTCTGCAAAATGATGTAAAGCCTGCAGACGATTAGCTAAACCTTTAGGAGTTGAATCTAGGATAAGAATATCGTCTGCATATAAAAGGCAGGAAATAGAAGAACCCCCCACTACCGGGGCTATGCCAACACAAGATGCAAGCGAAGCTGGAAGCTCAGCAATATACAGGGAGAACAGCAGTGGTGCCAGAAGACAACCCTGTTTTAATCCATTAATAGAGGGTATAGCCCGCGATAAGCCCCTTTCTCCACCCTGTAGCACTCGACACCAAGTGTCCGTATGTAAGGACCGTACTAGATCTAATAAAGGTGGGGGCATACCCAAAACTGCTAACTTTCTCCACAGCAAAAGGCGATCTACTTTGTCGAATTCTGTGGAGAAATCAATAAAAGCCGCATACACTCCTCCTCCCCGAACTCTTACATATTTGTCCAAAATAACCTGCAGGGCTGTAAGGTTATCCAAAGTACCATGCCCCTTACGGAAACCAGTTTGTTCGAGGGGTAATATCTGATTCACCTCAACCCAATCAGTAATTAGTGATAGGAGACATTTGGAAAAAACTTTTCCAATAGCATCAAGAAGGGCTATCTGACGATAGTTCATTGGCTTATCCCTATCGTCCTTCTTGAATAGAGGAACCAAAATGCTCCCCTTCCAAGAAGAAGGCACAGTTTTACTAAGGAAGCACGCTCTAAATAAAGGAAAAAGTATCTTGCTCCATAAAACAGGGTCTAACTTCAATATCGAAATAGGAAGTTCATCAGGCCCCATTGCTCCAGAGGAACGCATATCCTTAATAGCCATTTCAATGGTTTTCTCTGAAGGAACTTCAATGGAAAACTCAACGTCTCTAATGGCTCTAATGGGCCACTCGCATTCCAACACTGCGCCGTTCCCAGCATATAGGTTGGAAATGAAAGAGACTCATGACGATTCAGCAATAGGAATAGGGAGAGGACTAACTCTGACTCCACAACCCTCTCCAATAAGAGACCAAAATTGTCTGACTTTGCCATGACCAACAGCCTCCCGTAAACTTATCCAAAGAGAATCCTCTTTTTCTTTTTTAAGTTTCTTCCTAATTCTACTTCTCCTTCTTTTTAACAGATATATTTTGTTGTTTATTTTAGTAGATCTGCACAGAAATTGCTCCCGCACTAATCTATTTATTTCCTTATTTAGAAGGATAATGGAACTAGGAACATAGATCCTTTTTACGGAAGAGGTGGATCTTTTAGCAACACGAATAACCTCCTTCATAAAATTCTCAAAATAAATCAATTCAGAACCCTGCCAATCATTCAATTCCAAAATAGTTTTACCTAAAATACACTCCAGGCCCTTCTTGGCTTTAAAATTCCAAAAACATCTTCCAGAGTCCTTATGAAAATTAACTATATCACTATTAAGGGACCATGAATCGGAATTTGGAAAAAGTAGAGAAAGGTTTATAGTAATCACATTATGGTCACTAAATGATGTCGGTGAGACCACCAAATCTTTCACTAAGGAAAAAATACCATAGTCAGTGATTACATAGTCCAGGATTGACTGGCTTTGAGAGGTTCTATGAGTGTATTTTGCAGGAACATCAGAGGGGAGCCTACCGTTCACTATTAACACCTCAGCTGCAGAAAGTTCTTCCAGCAACAACTTCCCTCTCTTATTAGTTTTAATTTTATTAGGGAAGAGAATCTGAGGAATAAAATATGCTTCTTCTTTGCATTTGTTGCTAAATAACTCTAAACTAGAGTTAGAGACTTTACAATTAAAGTCACCTACTAACAACACATGGGGGGGCGGTTCTACCTCTTTAATCTTTTTAATATACGCAAAAACTTGCTTCAATAAGAAATTAAAACATTCATCCGGGGGGATATATACATTTATTATTACCAAAGAATTATTGTTTCCCCTACTAATAAAAGAGCAAAGGGTCACCGCCTGGAAAAGGTTACTTGGGTCAACATAATGGGTAAAATTCCATTTTAATCTATTCAACAGAAGGCACGCAATTCCCCCTTTTGCGTGCCCTTTCTTTGAAGGCGAGGCCATTGCCTCAAGAACGAAATAATCTCTCCCTACACACAATCTGCTGGCACACCAAGTCTCTTGGATGCAAATAATGCTAGCTTTCAAAGAGAACAAGTATTGTAATTTCTCGGGACTATTATTTATCACGGCAGCATTCCAAGAGATAACTTTTAAATTATTGCTAAAGGTGTCGAAAGAGCTTAGGATTGTCTAAAGATTTAGTAGCCAAAGCACCAGGCAACCAGTTCCACAGTAGATTATCTTCTACTGGGGGAATATTCTGGATTAACGGGACGGGCTTTACCTGCGTCACCAGACGTATATTTTTCGAGACCGAAATCTTTAAATCATCAAATAAGGGAGGGAGACTATCTTGGACAATGCCCTGCTGAGAGAGTCTATTATGAGGGAAGCTATTTCTCCCAAAGGACAGAACAGGTAATACGTCAATTCCCCTACACTGAAAACTCTCAGCCTGTTGCAAAATAAGATTAACTATAAGTTTGGAGTAAACCTTTACCCTGATAGAGGGTGCGGCGACTGTTCCTGATATAGCGACTAGATCAATATCGTTAAAGTGAATTAATTTTAGGCTCTCTATATCACAGAATGACATATCATAGAGCTGCATGTCGTAGAGTGTTGTACAATGGAGCGGGATAGAGACGACCATGTATAATAAAGTGGAATGTCGTAGAGTCAAGTGGAGTGGCATGTCGAGTGCTGTTTGTCTTTTTAATTTCTTTTTATTTCCATAGGTACCGCAGTAGTTCATAAACATAAAGAAATATATAAATCAATAAAAATACTTTTCCCTAACTCTACAAACCTTTCTAAACTGCCTCATTTCTTCCTATGCATTACACAAACAGTACTAAGCTATACTTTGAAAAAACACAGAACAAATCAACAGTGTGGTCTAAACAATATGGCCGGCTTTTCATTTAGCAAGGACTTTCATTAACCAATAATGTTGTGGTTCATCTTCTCCAGATACCATGGTATACTGCAGATGTACCACAGTGTACTGCAGCCCAATCTATCACTTAGATTTTCTCACTTATTACTTAAAAATTACTGAAGCAATTTATATCAAATAACTAAAAGGACCCTTTCAATGCCATAAGCTATATTCCTGCTAAATTTGTGACAATCTGTCTGTAGTGTCTATGAAAAAGTAATTGATGGGAAAACGGGCTTTGATAACCTCTCCCTTTTTTTTCTTTGCTTCCCCTCAACTACTGATCACAAAACTTTGCAACCAATGTAGAAAAAGGAAAAGGTCTGCAAAATTTTATGGAGATTTGTGGAAATCCAAGGAATTTCCATCTCTCAGAATCTTAACTATACTACAAAGTGGCAACTGCTACAAGATTATTTTATGATATATTTATATATATGCATTTTAAAAGCAGACCTATCTGTTCTGTTGTTGTGTTATGAATTTAGCCAGCAAAGTAGACATTTCTCTCATACTCAAGGTGGTCATCTAGAGTACCATCACTTGCCACAATTGTGTCCTCAGACCAACTGCCCTTATCCACAGTTGTGTCTTCATAAGCATTATCATTTTTTTTGTATGAATAGTTTGTTAATTTATATAATTTAAAATCTCTCCATGCTTTGAGGAGAGAGACTGGACCTTTTGACTATGAAAACTTCCCCAGTGTGCTAAACCCTAGCTACGAACACACACTGGCTAACTATATAGAAGATACTTTATTGCCAGCCTTCTGATTTCTGGGCACTGTTCCCTCTTCCCATACCTGTAGATCAATGGGTTTTGAAGCAGGTACATCTCTGTTGGGTCATCCAAATTGTCTTGGACCATCTTCTGAATTGTCATTGGTGATGCTAATTGCTGTACCTGCGTTGCCTGTGTATTTAACTTAAGTCCTGCCATATGAAACCAACTCATTGTAGATGTTGGCTGTGAACTTGAAGTAGTTGCTGCTGTGGGTTTAGTAGCCATAGATGGTGTTGAATGATGCAGCGCAGAATGAGAGCCAACAGCACCTCTCTCTGGAGGTAAAATGGTACACTTCAGTTCTGTCTGGCCTTAAACTTGGAGTAATTTTTCTTCTATATCACTCACTTGATGGTCAGAGGTTAGCAAGGCCTCTGACCTCCTGGTCAGGGACTCTGCCCTCCACTCCAGCAGCTCCACTGTTTTGCCGCTGCCCCCTGCACCTCTCCAAGTAGGTAGGTGTTCGAGGCCCTCCACCACACGCAGGCTCCTGCCTGCGCCTCATCCCTGGTGGTCCAGTGAGAGAGCCTTGCTCTTCTGCTGGTCCACTGTTGTCTGTCTTTGTGTCTGTGCCCGTTTCCGTCCTTCGTCTTGTCAACTTGTTTCTGTGCCTTGTAAATGTTTTTGTGGCTTGTAATTGTTTTTGTGTCTTGTGTAATTGCCCTTTTTTCTGTCCTTCATCTTGTCTGCATGTTTCTGTTCCTTGTAAGTGTTATTTGCTGTCTATTTTGATTAAGTTGCCTGTTTTTTTGTGTTCCTGTACCTGTGCCGTTGTTGTGTCCTCATGCCCGTTTTGTCGCCCTTTCCCACCACTGCTGCCCCCACAGCTCCTCCCCCCTTCCGGTTCCCGCTCTCACCTCCCAGCTGCGCTTCCCTCCCCCTTACCCTAAGTGCAACCTTTATTTTTTATGTTTTTTATTTTATTTATTTAAATAACGCCTGAATCGACCCCCGAACGGGTATCTTTGCGCTTCGGACAGGCAACAGGGAAGTGGAGCTACTACAGCAGAATCAGAAACAGAAGAGAGTGGTCTTAAGCTGCTTTCTGAATTTTAGGTGATCGGGGCATTGTCTCAAGTGCAGAAAGAGCTTATTCCAATAGCGAGGGCCAAGGTGAAAAAGGGCCTTCCCCCCTAATCTAGCCTTCCTGACTCGGGGAATCACAAGAAGAGACTTAGATCCCGAGCGAAGAGACCTGGAAGGCAGGTAGGGTGTGAATTTCTCCAAAAGATAGGTGGGACTGAGGTTGAATAACGCCTTATGGATGGTGCAGCAGACTTTGAACTTTACCCATTCGTGTATTGGAAGCCAGTGCAGCCAACAAAGAAGAGGGCGGGAGGCAGTCCTGGAAGGGGCGTTGAGGACCAATCGCGCTGCAGTGTTCTAGACTACCCGCAGTCTGGTAAGCGAGGCCTCATTAGCGGAGACCAGCAGAACATTGCAGTAGTCCAGACGGCTTAATATAAGTGCCTGAGTCAGGGTCTTCTGAGTTGAGTCCGGTAGCAAGGGAAAGACTCAGGAGATTAGCCAAGGGAGCAAAATAGATATTAAACAATGTGGGGCTCAGGCATGAGCCCTGAGGCCCTCCCTTGGACAATTCCATAGGTGCCGAACGATACGGGCCATGATTGACAGTCTGAGAGCGAGCAGATAAAAATATCTTGTCATCCACTGGAAGGCAGAGTCTCTTAGTCCAATCTCCTTCAATCTCCTGAGCATTATCTGATGTGAAACCGTATCAAACGCGGCAGATAGGTCCAACAGCACCAGAATCGTAGAATGGCCCCTGTCTAGGGTCATCCTGATGTTATCTGTGACCACTAGCAGAGCTGATTCTGTGCTGTATCTAGGCCTAAAGCCTGACTGGGAGGAGTCTAAGCTACCAGTAAGTTCGACAAGGTTGGAGAGATGTTTATTGATTTGCTGCTCGAATAGTTTGCTCAGGAAGGGAAGGAGCGAGATGGGACGCATATTGGAGAAATCCGCCAAAGGAGCCTTGGCGTTCTTACGGATAGGCATAACCTGTGCTGCTTTCCATTCTGACGGAATGGAACCCTCTCTCAATGACAGATTGATGAGATATTCGATTCTGCGGCCAGAGACCTTGGCTCTCCACCCACCCACCGATACGACTCAGCTACCCCCTTGCACTCAACCCCGGAAGGAACAACTACTGCCAGCTGTCTATTCCGAACACCACCCACGGCTGGTTATCCTGCAGACACTGCCAACAATACTTCACCATCCTAGGCACCTCCTGGGCTGCTGCACCCATGCCGGATGCCAGCACCACCAAAGCCCTGAGGTGCATCACCCTCAATGTGCGCTCACTGCACAGAGATGGTATAGAGATCTGGGACCTCCTCGACACCCTCTCGCCAGACGTTGACTTCTTCATGGAAACATGGACCAAGCCCACTTCCACCACGACATCACCACCAACATCGCTGACGGATACATGATCCAAAGGAAGGACTGCCTCTACCGCCAAGGAGAAGGACTCGCCATTGCGCATAAGTGCTCCCTCCGCCTCACCACCTCCAGCACGTGTGACTCCCCGTCCACCACCAAACACCTCCATTTCCAGATCCAGACCAGCCCCAGAATGACTCTACGAGGCACCCTCACCTACAGACCTCCCGGATCTCAAACCGCGTTCACCACTACCATCACTGACCTCAACGCACCCTATGCCAATGCCTCCTTGGACTACTTATTCATCGGAGACCACAACTTCTACCTTGACAACCTCAGCGACGCCAACTCCGCCACCCTCCTGGACAACCTCACCAACCTCGGACTGAAACAACTCATCACCACCCCTACCCACATGGCAGGACACACCCTCGACCCCACCTTTGCAGGAGGTAGCATCGTCCACTTCAGCCACACCATGCATCCCACCTGGATGGACCACCACTGCGTACACTTCCATGTCAACAAACCTACCACACCCAAACCTGCATCCTGCCCTCCACAAAGAAACTGGGGCAAGGTCACCGAGGAACACCTCAACTCCACCCTCCACCGCGAAGCTCCCTCTGCCTCGACCGACGCCAACTCCACAGCCAAAGAACTTCACAGATGGATCACCAACTGCACAGACAAGCTCAGCCTGACAGATAGCACCCCATAAAGGCCACCTAGTTAACCTTTGACCTTCAAGAATCCAGACACATCTGCAGATGTTTTGAAAAACGATGGAGGAACAGCAAAACCACTGAAGACCAGATCACCTACAAGAACGCCATGACAGAATACCACCTGCTCATCAGATCCTCCAAAATGACCTTTATCCGGAACAAAATCCTCACCAACTCCAGCAACTCAAAGGAACTCTTCAGCATCATCCAACAATTCACCAAACCCCCCAGTGAAGCCACCCTCCCAGGACCTCTGCAAAAAGCTTGGATCCTACTTCCATCCGAAAATCAAGGCCCTCTACGACAACTTCAGTGAACAGAGTCCAGAAACCACTTTCCTCCAGCGATGGCAGCCAGCCTACCATCGGCGCCTGGACCCTGGTCACCACTGAAGGTACCGCCACAACCATGAAGAGCACTCACTCAGGAGCCTCCACAGACCGCTGCCCACCGCATATCTTCCACAGAGCCACTGCCACCATAGCACCCGAGCTACGACCATAAACACCACCTTTGAATCCGGCACATTCCCCAATGACTGGAAATGCGCAGAAGTCAAGCCCCTTGTCAAGAAACCATCTGCAGACCCGACAGACCTGAAAAACTACTGGCCCATCTCTCTTCTCCCCTTTGCGTCCAAAGTCACCGATAAGATAGTCAAATCCCAACTGACTAACTTCATCGAAGAGAACGCCATCCTTGAACCTTCCCAATCTGGATTCTGTAGCAACCACAGCACTGAGACCGCCCTCCTCGCCACCTCAGATGACATCCACATGCTTCTCGACCAAGGCCACACTGCGGCCCTCATCCTACTAGACCTCTCAGCAGCCTTTGACACCGTCTTCCACCGCACTCTCACAGCCAGACTCCACGACGCCGGCATACAGGGAACCGCCCTCGACTTGCTCCACTCCTTCCTTGCCAGCAGAACCCAAAGGATCAGACTCCCACCCTTCCTCTTCGAACCCAAAGAGATCAACTGCAGAGTACCCCAAGGATCATCGCTCAGTCCCTCGCTCTTCAACATCTACATGGCCCCCCTTGCCGTCATCGCAGACAGCATGGACTCAACATAGTATCCTACACCGAGGACACCCAGCTCATCCTCTCCCTAACAAAGGAACCCAATGCCATCAGACACAGCTTCCAGGAAGGAATGAAAGAGGTTGCATCCTGGATGAGCAGCAGTTGTCTGTAGCTCAACTCACAGAAGACAGAAGCCCTCGTCCTCAGACCCACCCCCTTAGCTTGGGACAGCCCCCTCACCTCCATGGACCATGCCCAGAACCTCGGCGTCATACTCAACTCCTCCCTCACCATGACCCACCAGATCAACGACGTCACCTCCACCTGTTTCAACACCCTCTTCATCCTCTCCAAGACCTCCCAATGGATCCCCCGAATCCAGAAAAACCATCAGCCACGCACTCATAACAAGCAAGAAATGCCTGCTACGCTGGAATCAACAAATCCCTGCTACACAAAGTACATACCATCCAGAACACCGCTGCCAGACTCGTCCTCAGTATCCCATGACATGATCCCATCACCCAACACCTACGAGACCTCCACTGGCTCCCCGTCTAGAAGAGAGTAACTTTCAAGCTACTCTCCCATGCCTACAAATCCCTCCACAACCCCGGACCCAAATGCCTAAATGAAAGAGTCTCCTTCCACCTACCCAAGAGAAACCTCCGCTCCGCCGACCTCAGCCTAGCAGAAACCTGGCATCAGCAGAACCAGAGCGGGTGGAAGAGCCTTCTCCTTTGTCAAGGCAAAATCCTGGAACAAGCACCCTGCACACCTTCAGGAAAGGCCTCAAGACCTGGCTCTTCGGGTGACTCGGAGCTGCATTACCCTCCCCGTGCCTTGAGACCCTCAAGGGTGAGAAGCGCGCTTCACAATTCCCTGATTGATTGACTTTCCTGATGATGAAAGTCTTGTAAATTGAAACATCCAAAATCTGTAAAAGGAATGAAAGTGGCCAACACTTTTTTTAACCATAGATCCAGTATCATGGCTCAAGTATAATCTAGGGAGGGCACAATTTCTTTTTTTTGCAGTATTTGATTAGTGTTCAAGCAAAGAATGAAGCTGTTTGACAAAACAGCTTCTTCATCATTGACAATGGTAAATGTTGCACTTTCTCCCTATGTTCCTGCAGCAGTTGCAACAATCAGATTGCTTGGCTCATTGTACTCTCCTCCTTGCTAATGTACATTGTCATAATCACAAAAGCAAGTAGCATTTGGAAAACACATTGAACTAGAATTACATAATTGTTGATAGACTTGTACACACACTCTGAGGTATCCTTTGTCGGCAATGGCTTTGACATTATTAATGCCATTATCAGTGCCAATGAACCAATGCTGAGACCTCTGGGTTGAAGCCATTCATAGAATTTAGTGTTAAATTCATCTAAGATATTGGTCGTGTTAGACCTGTCAGCCTTAGGGTGGTCTGCTACTCCCAAACATTTGCCTTAATGACCACTATTTTTGCTGGCCTTAGGACTCTGGTCACTTTCCCACTGCTAACCGGTGCTGAAGTGATTGAGCTCACTCCTTAAAACATGGTAACATTGGCTTATACCAAATAGGCATAGTTAATTTACTTGTAAATTTCTAATAAAGTGGCACTATCTGTGTCACTGGCCTGTAAATTAAATGATACTAATGGGCCTGCAGAATTGATTGTGCCACTGATTTAAGAAGCACTTTAAACAAGTCTCAGGCCTGCCTTTGTGGGGCCTGTGGGTGCAGTTTTAAACTGCCATTTCGACCTGGCAAAATTACCCTTCTGCCATGCCCAAACCTTCCTTTTTAATATATGTGAGTCATCCCTGGACTTCCTAGTAAGGTATTTTAAAGGTAGGACATATAGTTTTAGGTTTTACATGTCCTGGTAGTGAAAAACTCCTAAAATTAATTTTTCACTACTGCGAGACGTACCTCTCCCATAGGATAACATCGGAGATACCTTAATCCATTTAATGAGTTGTGATTTCCAAATGGGAACAGGTTTATGTTTGGTGTCTTTGGAATTGTAAAGAAAAATCCTAAGTCATTATAAAGCCAGATTATTTAATTACAAGTGTGAAAATTCCCCTTTCAGAAAGTTGCCATATTCCTGCCTTAGCCACTTAGTGCCTGTATCTTGTCTCTGGGTCACATGAGTGGGTGTAGTTGACAATTGGACTTTGTGTATTCCTCATAGACAGACACACACAATAATGAGCTAAGGTGTGCCTGGATGCACCATCACTGGCAGGATGAGAGAGAGGAGCTGGGCACAGCCCTACTTACACTTGAATAGGCGGTGTCCTCCCTCCACACAAGGGGCTAGTCTGTAGCCAGGGTTGGGGAGGCAGGCACATGTGCACTTCAAAAGAAACTCTCTAGAAACCTCTCCCCACTTCAAAGGCAGAACTGGGCATAAATATTGGACCTCAAACACCACCTCTTCACCACACTTCTGGACCTATGGATACTCTGCCAGGAAGAAGGGCTGCAGCTGCTAAAAGGACTGCCACTCTGCTGGACTGC
The DNA here is from genome assembly GCF_964204655.1 of Triturus cristatus. Taxonomy (NCBI): domain Eukaryota; kingdom Metazoa; phylum Chordata; class Amphibia; order Caudata; family Salamandridae; genus Triturus; species Triturus cristatus. The sequence goes on from NC_140595.1 coordinate 679,451,770, forward strand.
TGATCTGAAGGACTGCTGCCCTGTTGTGCTGTCCTATTGCCTGCTGCCCTCTTGCTTATGTATGAAGGACTGGATCTGCATCTCCTGGACCCAGAATTCTACAGTGACTCCAAGGGCTTGTTGGCAGGCCTCCAGTCTGAAGCCCTAGGGACAAAACAGGCTTCCAACAATCTTGCTCCTGGACTCTGCCATCTAAGAATCTAACCTACCAAGTAGTACCACCCCATTCCTGGTCTCTTGGAAGTGGGCTTAAGGCTTAAGGTGCTCTGTCAGGCTCTGTGGATCCAGCTGAACCAATGCATTGACTTTGCTGCACTGCGCAACCCCAAACAGAACCGACGCATCGCCGCTTCTGCGTGGATCGGTACAACCAGAAACACCTACAAACACCCACAAACACTCACTTCACATTGCAGCTTGTTGCCAAATCAGAACTGCTGCGGCACGATGCATCCTCAGGGCAGGCCCTCAAATCCCTCATTGGCTGTAGCCTTGATGACAATGAAGAACACCACATCGCAGTCTTGCAGCTCCTCGTACCCGACGTTTGGTGCATCCTCAATGCCAAACTTTGCATCGTAAATTCTCATCATGGGATCTTTCATGACGATTCAGGATCTCACAAAGAAGTCTCGCTGCATCTTGGAACCAGCAAATCGCTTCAGCTGCTTGATGTACATGAGAGCTTAAGGTACTCTGTTCAGCAGGCCTGAATGGTTCCCTGTAGCCAGCCTTCACTACATTGCGGTCGACCTGAACTTGTGACTTTGTCTTGGTCTGGCCAGACTAGATATCCACAGTTGTTCCTTTGTGCTTTTTGGATCTGTTAGTACTAAAATACTTAAAATTGCATATCTACAGTTTTACTGAGTAGATGTTTGCCGTTTTTGTCTTTTTTATTTTTTTAAAAATTACTCTATTTATCTGAGTTGACACAGGATTCTTTTTGTGTGGTGTTTCACATTATTACCGTTTGAAGTGTTGCACAGGTGCTTCACACATTGTCTGTAAGTTATGCCTGCTTGTTGCGCACCAAGCTACTAGGGGGTTGAGCAAAGGTTAATTTAAGGATGGCTTGTGCTTTACCCTAGCAAAGATTGTGGTTGCGGCTTGACCCTGCCTGCACCCGTAAGCCAACAGCCCCATTTCTCACAGGTTAGCACCTAGCAGTCTTTAGCACAAGCAGAAGCACTTAGTAGAGGACTTTTCTCCATCTCAGTATTATGCGTGATGTCTTATGCACCTACAAGTAATACAAATGTCATTGAGTCTTGAGCAATCTAGCCAACGTACTACAAGTTACCATCATCATTAATACCAATGCTTAACAGTAGTATACCCATCCATAAACAAACTATATTTTTGACAGACGTTACACAGAAAAAGCTAACTTGGATGCCCTCTGAGGACAATAGGAGCACTATAGGAGGTGAGGGGTGGGTAGTCAAAAATCAAATAAATTAATTTGGTGACTGCTAGTATCCATATAGGGCTCATGTGGAACCAATGGGATGTGGGGTCATGCAACAATTGAATAAATGAATCATAGACAACCCTGTACTACAATCGGCCACAAGCACAAATATATATATACATATATATATATAGCAAGAATGTCACAGTAGGAAGCAGAAGGGCGCTGTTGACCTCACGGCATGAGGTGTTGTTTCCATTTGGGCATCCTCATCTAGGGCAACTTGGATTGTTTGATGTTTGCAGCTGTCCCCAAGCCGCAAGGATAAACCGCCGCGGCTGAGTGGACCTGTGGTGTCAGGAGGACCTGATGCCTTTTGCGGGATGGAAACGCATGAATGTGAGTGTTCAGCTATTGGCAGCATTTTCTGCATTTCCTAATGACATTAACCCACTTGGGATTTTATTTGACACTGATTATACAAACAATGGCAACGCCCACATGGATTTTATTTATGTATGGGACTGCTAATAGCACAATGCAATTCTGCACACGCCCATGAAGGCAGAAGTACCTGCCCAAAAACGCGGGACTTCGTTGAATAAATGCAAAAAGAACTATTGATGGACAGAATGCAGAACAATGTCATAAATTCACCTCAGTACAGAGATCTGGGCCTAAATCCATCGGTTTTTTTTTGCTCACCATGCCATTCCAGTTTGGACCCAGCCATATGCAAATCAGTCTTGACCCTGTGCCCAATGGGAACAGTCCAGCCCAAACTGCCAGGCCAGGTCCTCCCTGGGATGGAAACAAGCATCCTAGGACCGGTTCCAGGGTTTCACCCCTCTTCAGGCAGGATAGCTTGATTCCAGTGGCATGGAGAGCACGGGACTCACATCTGAGCATACCAGTCCCACTCAGGGTGACAAATGCAAAAAGAACTATTGATGGACAGAATGCAGAACAATGTCATACATTCACCCCAGTACAGAGATCTGGGCCTAAATCCATCGTTTTTTTGCTCACCATGCCATTCCAGTTTGGACCCAGCCATATGCAAATCAGTCTTGACCCTGTGCCCAATGGGAACAGTCCAGCCCGAACTTCCAAGCCCGGTCCTCCCTGGGCTGGAAACAAGCCTCCTAGGACGGGTTTCAGGGTTTCACCCCTCTTCAGCCAGGATAGCTTGAGTCCAGTGGCATGGAGAGCACGGGACTCATATATATATATATATTACCTACTGGCGGTTGCCAGTAGGTAGTTATAGTTAGGACCCTGTTTCCATAGGAAAACCGCAACATTCTATTTGGAATAACTTTGGCGCCGGTCGACGAATCCTCGCGAAATTTTCAAAATAGGTGGGGCGCTACGCTCCGCTCCTACCCTGAAAGTCTCGGGGGGATTCGTCAAGCGGGGGCTGAGAAAAAAGGGGGGTCCCAAAACGTGTTTTTCCCATGCATTTTTCCATAGGACCTTTAGACACAGCTACAGCCCGAACGGCTGAACAGAGTTACTTGAAATTTGGCAGAGAGGTAGTCCTCAGGTCAAGGAAGTGCCTTTTGTAGGTCTGGTGTAAATCTGTTCAGTAGTTCCTGAGAAAATAGCATTTAAATCAATATATATATCTGTGGCAGCTTACGGTGCGCTTACCGTCCGCTTACGGTAAGCTTACCGTACGCGCACGGTGACGTGCGCGAGCGCGATTCTGATTGGCTGTTAGATCTTAGTAAACATTCGAATCGGTCGAAACCAGGAGGCAGCGGCCGCCATTTTCTCTCTCGCACTCTGAGGGGGGGGGAGGAAAAACAAAGGCAAAAAACATGTAAAGGGGCTGTTTAGACAGCTCCTAACCACCTAGCCTTGATGAAGGTGTCCCCAAAGAACCCCCAAGGCCAAAAAGTCAATTTTTTTTTTTTTTTAAAAATCGCCGATTACGCTTACCGTACGCGTACGGTAAAAATTATTTAAAAAAAAAAAAATTAGCCACACTCTCCACACCCCGTGGGCAAATGGTGCCCGAAGGGTAACATTAGTGCATGGCATATATAATGAATGATAATTTAAAAGATTATCCACACTCTCCCCACCCCGTGCGCAAATGGTGCCCGAAGGGCACCATTAGTTCCTGGCACATTTAATTAATGAAAATTTAAAAGATTACCTTTCACAACGAAGCGTATAATATGTCCTCCATGTGCGCACGGTGCGCGAAGTGCATCGTGCGTACATGGCCCATCCAGCGCAACGTGGGCACGCGGTGCGCGTAGCGCACCGCGTGCCCACCGTGCGTGCACGGCACTAACTGCGTAAAGTGGGCGCGCGGTGCGCGAAGCGCACCGCGTGCTCATTGTGCACGCACGGTGCGCGAAGCGCACCGTGCGCGCACGGAACGAACTGCATTAAGTGGGCGCGCATGCCATGAATGGCATAAAGTAACTTAGCATTTAAAAAACCGTACAAATTCACTGAAAAAACCATAGGTTTCACACACGTTATAGTTAGGAATTAGCATTTAAAAAACCTTGCAAATTCACTGAAAAAACCATAGGTTTCACACATGTTATAGTTAGCTGGACATTTTACTGATAAAAAACCAATGAAATTCCCCCGTTATAGTTAGTGCAGGCAACTATAACTCACGCGACCGCAATCCTCTGCTGATGACATATGTGTCTTTATGAAAAAAAAATATTTGTAATATATGTATAGCTAAAATTTAATGGAAGAAGACATGGGCAAATAAGTGTCTAAATACAGTATTAGCATCAGCAGAGGATTGCGGTCGCGTGAGTTATAGTTGCCTGCACTAACTATAACGGGGGAATTTCATTGGTTTTTTTATCAGTAAAATGTCCAGCTAACTATAACATGTGTGAAACCTATGGTTTTTTCAGTGAATATATATATATATATATATATATATATATATATATGTGACCAAGACCACGGACGTGGTCGAAACGCGTAATCTGTGTCTGTCGTGAGAAATAAACTGCTTTGATCGACCGAGTGGGCTAGCCTGGATTCTTTTCCTCAAGATCCTTTTCATGTGATATATATATATATATTATCTACTGGCGGTCGCCAGTAGATAGTTATAGTTAGGACCGTGTTTCCATAGGAAATCTCAAAATTCTATTTTGAATAACTTTGGCGCCGGTTGACGAATCCTCGCGAAATATTCAAAACTAATGGGGCTCTCCGTTCAGCTCCTACCCTGAAAGTCTCGGGGTGATTCGTCAAGCGGGGGCTGAGAAAAAGGGGGGTCCCAAAACGCGTTTTCCCCATGCATTTTCCCATAGGACCTTTAGACACAGCTACAGCCCGAACGGCTGAACAGAATTAGTTGAAAATAGGCAGAGAGGTAGCCATAAGGTCAAGGAAGTGCCTTTTGCAGGTCTCGTGTAAATCTGTTCAGTATTTCCTGAGAAAATAGCATTTAAAAGCATATCAATATCTATACGCGCGTACCGTGCGCGCACTGAGCAAGCCCTGTGCGCGCACCTTGCCGTGCGCGAGCGTAATTCTGATTGGTTGTTAGATGTCAGTAAACATTCGAATCGGTCGAAATCAGGAAGTGTCGGCCGCCATTTTGTCTGTCGCACTGAAAAGGAAAGGTGGAGACCATGAATAGGGGGCAGGGTAGGGAGTTCTTGACCCCCTAGCCATTGTAAGGGAGTCACAGTAGGACCACGAAGGGCAAAAAAAATAGATTTTAATTTTTTTTTAAAACATCGCGAGGTGCGCGCACCCGAAAAAAAACATTAAAAAAATAGAATTAAAAATCAAGTTTAAGTGTTTAGATATTAGGTGGCTCTAAAAAGAGCCCTAGTGTTTATTGAGTATTTTTCGGTACCTACAAGTAAGTACCGATGCAGAGTCTAAAGTTCAAGAGGAAGACTCTGTTCCCTTCTTCATTGAAATGTACACCGTCTCCTCTATAAATGTCTTGCATGTTGTAACGCAAGTTGTTGTGGTATATAGAACCCATACCATAGTCTCTGAGAAAAGCAGAAACAGACTTATTGACGTGCTTTCTTGCTTTGTCAATCTGCGGACAATGTTGGTTGGACCAGTTCCACTTTTGCCTTTGGCATATATTAGAATATACAAAGGCAGTTTGTGGAAAAAGTGACATCAATTGCACAAAGGCGTCCTTAATAAGCATTTCCAGACCTACCCCAGTTAAAGTGCCTAGGTCATTTCCACCACAGTGCACAATAATAAGGTTAGGCTGTGGGAGATGTAGCAAGGTTTTCACCAAAGGCATTAATTGGTGCCACTTTAACCCTCTCTGACCAATCCATTTAATGTCTACATTTGGCAAAGCAAGATCTCTCACCATACCTTTTTTTCTGCATACTTTTCACTCCAGAAGACATAGCTGTGACCTACAATCCACACTGTGAACATCTTTCAAGGAGATGTGGATGCACTCAGGAGGTGTCTTTCAGTAGAATGGCAATATGAAATGAAAGACAGTTGTAAAATGGAGGCATACATATTTTTTTTTTTCATAAAAATAACTCATTGGCTGTTTCAAATCATTTTACAGTTAAAACTAGGCTGTATGTGTACATTTTTAGAAGCATGTTTTGTATTGGTTCAGAAAAATGTGTTCCCACAGAATATTACTTTGGATTTGCTGTTAGGTTTGAAAAGTCAAGCACTCTTGCTCTTTGGATTTGAAACATTGTGTGGTGAACTACTGACCTCTCTGCTCACACCAGTGTTCCATAACCTGTTGCTATGGTAGCAGGCAGAAGTCATGTTGGGGGAAGGGATGATTTGGAAAAGGGGTTGAAAGTTGCAACCAATAGAAATGTGTGATTCCATTTGAAAAAATGTGGGAAGGACTGTGATTTGAAATGAACATGTATATGTGTGAAAAAAGAGAGGGAAACATTGCCATTTACTGGTTGTGCTGAGAGGAGAGAGGTGTACAGCTCTGAGATTCTGGCTCTGATAATCTGCTGTTTGAGTGCCACATTTATTTATCAACTAATTAATTTTAAAGGTGAGTTATGAGTTTGAGAGGGGAAGTATGTGGTGTATTTTGATATAAATAATAGAAATGTCATTTTTCTTTTAAAGTTGAGTTTTACATTTTGTGGTTTAGGAGATATTTAACTGTTTTGAACTTGTAAGATATTATGGAATGTCTTCACTGTAAGTTAAGGTGTACTGCTATCACTGAGGAATACTGTTTTGTGCGTAGAATCACATCATGAGTCTGTGTGCACACAGGATTTGTTGTCAGATATTTAATTTGTGTTGCTTTTGTTCTGTTAGCCTTGCACTCGCAGAAAAGGGGTAGTTTGTTAACTTAAAGTGTGATGGTTAGCATTCAGCAGAAATCAGTTACTCACAAATGAGAGGCAAATGCAAACACATTTGAAAATAGTATGGTACATTTTCCTACTACTTTAAAAGTTGTGTTTTTCATTTTATGTTAAGGAAGATATTTAAGCGGCTGGAACATGTTATATATTATGGAGTATGTCTTCACTATAAGTTAAGGTGTACTGGTATCACCCAGGAATACTGCTTTCTACCTAGAATCACACCATGAGACAGTGAGCACACAGGAAATGTTATCAGAGATTTGATTCGTGTTGGTCTTGCTCTATTACCCTTGCACTCGCAGGAAAGGGGCAGCTTGTTTTTTGTAACACATGGTCATGGCCTCAAGGAGCTGTTAGGACATGTGCTCCTTTTTGTCTGTGTAAACTATAAGAAAAATGTGTCTGGCTGTCACAGTAATTATCACTTGCTCTACCACAGTACTAAATGTGCTTTCAAATTGCCAAAGGAAATATCGCATTCTGCCTAGAATCACACCATGACTCTGTGTGCACACAGGAATTGTTGTCAGCGTTCCAATTTGGGTTGCTGTTGTTCTGTAAAAGTTGCACATTCAGGAAAGGGCCAGCTTGTTTTCTTCAAATGTGTTGGTTAGCACTCAGCAGAAATCAGTATCTCAAAAATGTGAGACAAATGCAAACACATTTGAAAATAGCATGGTAGATTTTTCATCAATTCTTGCAATGGCTGGGGTGGTTCCTACATGTTGAAAAGTCTAATTAACCCTTACCACACATGTAGTCTTATACACATGTCTGCACTCTTCATGCAGTTGTGGAAGTCTCCATGCAGATCTCTCTTGCAGCTGACAATACACAGTTTCCAGAAACACACTCTTTGCACACACGCAGCAGCTTCTCATACACTCCCATGTATAATAGTCAGCTGTGTGTGGTGTTTTAGATAGTAGTGTGTAACGCAAACAGATTCAATGTCACCAAGGCTCATTTCCTTTGCTCTAGTCTAATCACTCACCCTGTAACACATGGTTATGGCCTCAAGGAGCTGTTAGGACATGTGCTCCTTTCTGTCTGTGTAAACTATAAGAAAAATGTGTCAGGCTGTCATAGTAATTATCACTTGCTCTACCACAGTACTAAATGTGCTTTCAAATTGCCAAAGGAAATATCGCTTTCTGCCTAGAATCACACCATGACTCTGTGTGCACACAGGAATTGTTGTCAGCGTTCCAATTTGGGTTGCTGTTGTTCTGTAAAACTTGCATATTCAGGAAAGGGCCAGCTTGTTTTCTTCAAATGTGTTGATTAGCACTGAGCAGAAATCAGTATCTCAAAAATGTGAGGCAATTGCAATAACACATGTGAAACGAGCATGGTAGATTTTTGATCAATTCTTGCAATGGCTGAGGTGGTTCCTACATGTTGAAAAGTCTAATTAACCCTTACCACACATGTAGTCTTATACACATGTCTGAACTCTTCATGCAGTTGTGGAAGTCTCCATGCAGATCTCTCTTGCAGCTGACAATACACAGTTTCCAGAAACACACTCTTTGCACACACGCAGCAGCTTCTCGTACACTCCCATGTATAATAGTCAGCTGTGTGTGGTGTTTTAAATAGTAGTGTGTAACGCAAACAGATTCAATGTCACCAAGGCTCATTTCCTTTGCTCTAGTCTAATCACTCACCCTGTAACACATGGTCATGGCCCCAAGGAGCTGTTAGGACATGTGCTCCTTTCTATCTGTGTAAACTATAAGAAAAATGTGTCAGGCTGTCATAGTAATTATCACTTGCTCTACCACAGTACTAAATGTGCTTTCAAATTGCCAAAGGAAATATCGCTTTCTGCCTAGAATCACACCATGACTCTGTGTGCACACAGGAATTGTTGTCAGCGTTCCGATTTGTGTTGATGTTGTTCTGTAAAACTTGCATATTCAGGAAAGGGCCACCTTGTTTTCTTCAAATGTGTTGATTAGCACTCAGCAGAAATCAGTATCTCAAAAATGTGAGGCAAATGCAATAACACATTTGAAAATAGCATGGTAGATTTTTCATCAATTCTTGCAATGGCTGGGGTGGTTCCTACATGTTGAAAAGTCTAATTAACCCTTACCACACATGTAGTCTTATACACATGTCTGCACTCTTCATGCAGTTGTGGAAGTCTCCATGCAGATCTCTCTTGCAGCTGACAATACACAGTTTCCAGAAACACCCTCTTTGCACACACGCAGCAGCTTCTCGTACACTCCCATGTATAATAGTCAGCTGTGTGTGGTGTTTTAGATAGTAGTGTGTAACGCAAACAGATTCAATGTCACCAAGGTTCATTTCCTTTGCTCTAGTCTAATCACTCACCCTGTAACACATGGTCATGGTCTCAAGAAGCTGTTAGGACATGTGCTCCTTTCTGTCTGTGTAAACGATAAGAAAAATGTGTCAGGCCTTCACAGTAATTATCACTTCCTCTACCACAGTACTAAATGTGCTTTCAAATTGCCAAAGGAAATATCGCTTTCTGCCTAGAATCACACCATGACTCTGTGTGCACACAGGAATTGTTGTCAGCGTTCCAATTTGTGTTGCTGTTTTTCTGTAAAACTTGCATATTCAGGAAAGGGCCACCTTGTTTTCTTCAAATGTGTTGATTAGCACTCAGCAGAATCAGTATCTCAAAAATGTGAGGCAAATGCAATAACACATTTGAAAATAGCATGGTAGATTTTTCATCAATTCTTGCAATGGCTGGGGTGGTTCCTACATGTTGAAAAGTCTAATTAACCCTTACCACACATGTAGTCTTATACACATGTATGCACTCTTCATGCAGTTGTGGAAGTCTCCATGCAGATCTCTCTTGCAGCTGACAATACACAGTTTCCAGAAACACACTCTTTGCACACACGCAGCAGCTTCTCGTACACTCCCATGTATAATAGTCAGCTGTGTGTGGTGTTTTAGATAGTAGTGTGTAACGCAAACAGATTCAATGTCACCAAGGCTCATTTCCTTTGCTCTAGTCTAATCACTCACCCTGTAACACATGGTCATGGTCTCAAGGAGCTGTTAGGACATGTGCTCCTTTCTGTCTGTGTAAACTATAAGAAAAATGTGTCAGGCTGTCACAGTAATTATCACTTGCTCTACCACAGTACTAAATGTGTTTTCAAATTGCCAAAGGAAATATCGCTTTCTGCCTAGAATCACACCATGACTCTGTGTGCACACAGGAATTGTTGTCAGCGTTCCAAATTGGGTTGCTGTTGTTCTGTAAAACTTGCATATTCAGGAAAGGGCCAGCTTGTTTTCTTCAAATGTGTTGATTAGCACTCAGCAGAAATCAGTATCTCAAAAATGTGAGGCAAATGCAATAACACATGTGAAAATAGCATGGTAGATTTTTCATCAATTCTTGCAATGGCTGGGGTGGTTCCTACATGTTGAAAAGTCTAATTAACCCTTACCACACATGTAGTCTTATACACATGTCTGCACTCTTCATGCAGTTGTGGAAGTCTCCATGCAGATCTCTCTTGCAGCTGACAATACACAGTTTCCAGAAACACACTCTTTGCACACACGCAGCAGCTTCTCGTACACTCCCATGTATAATAGTCAGCTGTGTGTGGTGTTTTAGATAGTAGTGTGTAACGCAAACAGATTCAATGCCACCAAGGCTCATTTCCTTTGCTCTAGTCTAATCACTCATCCAGTAATACATGGTCATGGTCTCAAGGAGCTGTTAGGACATGTGCTCCTTTCTATCTGTGTAAACTATAAGCAAAATGTGTCAGGCTGTCACAGTAATTATCACTTGCTCTACCACAGTACTAAATGTGTTTTCAAATTGCCAAAGGAAATATCGCTTACTGCCTAGAATCACACCATGACTCTGTGTGCACACAGGAATTGTTGTCAGCGTTCCAATTTGTGTTGCTGTTGTTCTGTAAAACTTGCATATTCAGGAAAGGGCCACCTTGTTTTCTTCAAATGTGTTGATTAGCACTCAGCAGAAATCAGTATCTCAAAAATGTGAGGCAAATGCAAACAAATAGCAAACACATTCAACTTCATCAAGGCTGATTTCCTTTGCTGTAGTCTAATCACTCACCCTGTAACACATGGTCATGGTGTCAAATAGCTGTAAGGACATGTGCTCTTTTCTACTTCTCTAAAATATAAGAAAAATGTGTCAGGCTGTCACAGTAATTATCATTTGCTCCTCAACAGAAGTACATGTGCTTTCAAATTGCCAATCAAATATCGTTTTCTGCCTAGAATCACACCATGAGTCTGTGTGCACACAGGAAGTGTTGTCAGAGATTAAATTCATGTTTCTCCTATTTTGTAAGACTTGGACTCGTAGGAAAGGATCAGCTCATGTGATAGGATTTGAAAAGTTGAAAAAAAAAATTGAAATGAATTAAAATTACATAAAGGTATTTTTTTTTTAGTTTTTTGCAGGTATTGCTGAGCAACAGTGAAAAAATATAAAGATGCCTATAAAGTCAAGAAAAAGAAAAGGAAAGAAACAACAACTATATTTGAAGACGACTGGTAAAAAAAAAATAGGAGGCGAAGCGTGTGTTGGAAAACAGAAAAAGTCTTCTGGTAAGCAAACTAAAGAATTTTTAAAAAATATCTTCCAAAAAAAAAAAATGATCGAAAGATAAATTCAAACAGTGTTACAAGTACAAAACTACAACAGAGTCAACAGCAAAAACAAAATGCTAATATAGACTCAGAAGTTAGGAAGAGTGACTTAACATGGAAAATAGATTTTAAAAACATTAGTCGAAAAATGTTTCAGAGAAGAGTGATGTTAAATTTGCTGAAGGATGTGAAAAAATATAAGAAAAAAACTAAATTTTATAAGAAAAAGAAATTAATTGAAAGTATTGTTACCAAGGCATTAGAAATAAAAAAAAACTATTCATTTTAATTTTGAACAGGATGCGTAGATTAGATAAATTAGTCAATGCAATGAAGTCACAAAGCAAAAGGAAAAGAGAAGTAAAAAAAAAAAACTTTTGTAAAGTGTTCTTAGGAGAATGGAAGCATAGTTCAAGTACTGAACCATTTTTTAATGAAGAGAGTTATCTTCAAAGTAATAGTTTGTTGCATGCAGTTGACACCAATGGTAGAGCATATGAAGTTAAGGATGGGTGTGTAATGGAAAAGGAGAAAATGGTTCCAAGAAATGAGGAACAAGTGATGGCTGATGAGGTTATGGGGAGACGTCCTAAAGCCCCAGTGTACACTTGGAATTGTAGTAGTATTTGTACTGTGCGTCAGGAATCTATTGCTAAATTACGTGACTTTCTAAGAGAATATAGTAAAAAGAGTGTTAAACAGAAGATTAAGGTGCTTCAAAGACTAGATCCATGCAGAGTGAGAGAGAATACTGGTTTGCAAGGACATTCTCTGGCTTGTCTATCTAGGAAAGTGTGTCAAAGTGTTTTTCACCATTTTAGGATGCTGGCTGTTCATCATACTGAAATGAGAAAGTTTGTGAGAACATTGTATTTTGCTAAAAGTCCAGCACTAAAGTTAAATGAGTTGAATAATGCTCTGTTCCGTGGATCTGTATCAGATGTAGTGAAGGTTACTGATGAGATTCAGTTTTCTTACTTTGGTCCAGAACAAGAAAGTGCAGAAAATGACACAGTTATTGATGAAAATGTGGAAGAGAATGTAGAACTTACTGTTAGTAAAAATTTTGAAGATGAAATGACAAAATTTGCTATCATCGCTAATGAAAGACCAAATATTATTTGTATTTGTTGCCGGAGAAGCCATTACAAAATTCAAACAAGGAATGTTGATCTGTATAAAAAAAGTGAAAATGAAGATAATTATAAGTGGAAAGATTTTGCAACATATATATTTCTGGAAAATTGTTTTGATTTGGGTGAAGATCAGCGTATTTGTAAATACTGTTATAACAAGTTATAACAAGTTAGAAGAAAATAGAATGCCAGCTAGAGCTGTACATAATAATTTAGAATTGGTTGATATTCCTCCAGAACTTTCTGATTTAAATACGTATGAGTCTATCCGTCTCCCGCCTCTCTGTCGTGAACCCATTCTGGACGTGATTAATCTTTCCCTCAGTGAGGGCGTGGTCCCGCCATCCTGGAAGCAAGCTGTGGTCAGCCCCATTCTGAAGAAACCCAACTCTGACCCCTTGCTCCCGGAGAATTACCGGCCCATCTCCCTCCTGCCTTGGACCGCCAAGGTCACTGAGGCACACGTGAATTCCATCCTGTCTGCCCATCTCTCTCGTAATAACATTCTTGACGAGAGCCAAAATGGTTTCCGCGCCCAACACAGCACTGAAACTGCTTTGCTCTTCATGACCGAGCATTTGCGGTCAGTGCTGGATGCGGGGCAGACTGCGGCGCTCCTACTATTAGACCTGAGCGACGCGTTTGACACGGTGTCACATGACATTTTGATGCGGCGTTTGGAGGAAGTGGGTATTGAGGGGAAGGCTCTTCAGTGGTTCCGCTCCTTCCTCTCGGACCGGTTTTTCAAAGTAGCCATTCCACCTGGCCAGTCCTCTTTCCAATCTTTGGAACTGGGAGTCCCTCAGGGCTCTGCTTTAAGCCCCACATTGTTCAACTTGTATGTGAAACCGTTGGCCGCTGTCGTCAGGCAATGTGGCCTTACTATGACATCGTATGCCGACGACACGCAGCTGGCGGTGACACTCAGTGGGGACCCTGAGGTGACTGCGCCCAGGTTCCGTGCAGGACTTATAGCTGTGGCTAGTTGGATGCGTAGCAACTGCCTACAGCTTAATGCTAAGAAAACCGAGGTCTTGGTTGTGGGGAAGCAGGTGGAACTTTGGGGAGACCAGTGGTGGCCTTCTGATCTGGGGGTGTCCCCCATTCCAGCGGCCGAAGTTAAAAATCTGGGGGTTTGGCTGGATTCCAATCTTTCTTATACCAGCCATACAAAGAAGATAGCAGCTACCTGTTTTGGTATTCTGCGAGGGCTGAGGCCAGTCCTCAAATTCTTTGACCCCCCACTCGGCAACTGGTGGTTCAGGCCTCTATTCTTTCCCGGCTGGATTACGGGAGTGCCTTGCTACTTGGAGTCAACCAGGCTGAGGCGACTAGGCTTCAGAGGGTGCAGAACGCTGTGAGTTATGAGTTTGAGAGGGGATGTATATGGTGAATTTTGCATGAGTCTATGAGCACAGAGGAATTGCTGTCAGAGATGTATTTCGTGTTTCTCTGGTTCTTTTGGGAAGTAACCATGCGTATGTCTCTTGCAACTGAAAATACACAGTCTGCAAAAGCAGACTGTTAGCACACACCCAGCAGTTTATCCTGTAGAATCATGCTGAGTATTCACAAGTGACTGGTGTTTTATGGAAGCAGTGAGTAACGCTAATACATTCAACATCACTAAGGCTGATTTCTTTTGCTGGAGTGTAGTCAGTCACCAAGGTCACACATGTTCATGGTCAGAAAAAGCTGTTTGGATATGTGCTGTTTTCTGTGTCTGAAAACTGTAATGAAAATGTATGCAACAGTTAGAGTAATTAACGCTTGCAGGAAAAAAACAGTAGTAAGTGTGCTTTGAAATTGGCAAGCAAATTTCGTTTTCTGCCTCAAAACACAGAAAACAGTAGTAAGTGTGCTTTGAAAATGGCAAGCAAATTTCATTTTACGCGTAAAATCACAGCATGAGTCTGTGAGCATAGAGGAATTGCTGTCAGAGATGTATTTGGTGTCTCTCTGGTTCTTTTGGGAAGTAACCATGCATATGTCTCTTGCAACTCAAAATACACAGTCTGCAAAAGCAGACTGTTAGCACACACCCAGCAGTTTATCCTGTAGAATCATGCTGAGTATTCACAAGTGACTGGTGTTTCATGGAAGCAGTGAGTAACGCTAATACATTCAACATCACTAAGGCTGATTTCTTTTGCTGGAGTGTAGTCAGTCACCAAGGTCATACATGTTCATGGTCAGAAAAAGCTGTTTGCACATGTGCTGTTTTCTGTGTCTGAAAACTGTAATGAAAATGTATGCGACTGTTAGAGTAATTAACGCTTGCAGGAAAAAAACAGTACTAAGTGTGCTTTGAAATTGGCAAGCAAATTTCATTTTCTGCGTCAAGTCACAGCATGAGTCTTTTATGGCATTTTTGGACCCCCTGACAAATGCTAATGCATTCAACATCACCAAGGTTCATTATCTTTGCAGGAGTGCAGTCAGTCTGCCAGGTTACACATGTATATGCTCGAAAAAAGCAGATTGCACATGTGCTGTTTTCTGCCTCTGTAAACTTTAAAGAAAATGTGTCAGACTGTTAGAGTAATTAACAATTGCAAAAAAAATAAAAAATAAGTGTGCTTTTGAATTGCAAAAGAAATATCGTGTTCTGTCTAGAATTACACCGAGAGTCTGTGTGCACACAGGAATTGATCTTAGAGATTACATTCGTGTTGGTTTTCTTGTGTTTTTCACTTGTAGGAAAGGGGTAGATAGTGTTATAAGAAAAGAAATGATCATGACAAATATAGTAATATATATAAATTACAAAAAAGGTATTTTTTTTTAGTTTCTTTCAGGTATTGCTGCAGAGCAGTGAAGGAAATATAAGATGCCTATAAAATCAAGACAAAGAAAACAACAGAAAAAAAAGGTTTATTTGAAGACAACTGGAGGACCTAAGTTAGTTGAAGATGCTCATGTTGGGAAAAAGAAAAAGTCTTCTGGTAAGCAGACAAAGGAATTTTTTAAAAATATATTCAAAAAAAGGAAAAATTTTAAAAATGCCCCCATTGGAAAAACTGTTTCAAGTAGAAAACAACAGGAGAATAGTGAGAATTTACTAAATGCTAATGTACAAGCAGAAGCTATAATAATTAATTTGAAAAGAAAATCAGCATTTAAAGAGATCCGTAGGAAAATGTTTCAGAGAAGAGTGATGTCCAATTTGCTAAAGGATGTGAAAAAATATAAGAAAAGAGCAAAATTTTTAAAGAGAAAAAAAGATATTGAAGCCATTGTAGCAAAGGCTTTAAATTTAAAAAGAAAACTATTCATTTTAATTTTGAACAGGATGCGTACATTAGAAAAAATAGTTAATGTAATGAAGTCACAAAGCAAAAAGAAAAGAGTAGTAAAAAGAAATAACTTTTGTAAAGTGTTTTTAGGAGAATGGATGCATAGTTCAAGTACTGAACCATTTTTTAATGAAGAGAGTTATCTTCAAAGTAATAGTTTGCTGCATGCAGTTGACACCAGTGGTCGAGCATATGAAGTTAAGGATGGTTGTATAATGGAAAAGGAGAAAATGGTTCCAAGAAATGAGGAAGAAGTGATTGCAGATGAGGTTATGGGGAGACGGCCTAAAGCCCCAGTGTATACTTGGAATTGTAGTAGTATTTGTACTTTGCGACAGGAATCTATTGATAAATTACGTGAGTTTTTAAGAGAATATAGTAAAAAGAGTGTTAAACAGAAGATTAAGATGCTTCAAGGACTAGATCCATGCAGAGTGAGAGAGAATACTGGTTTGCAAGGTCACTCTCTGGCTTGTTTATCTAGGAAAGTTTGTCAAAGTGTTTTTCACCATTTTAGGATGCTGGCAGTTCATCATACTGAAATTAGGAAATTTGTGAGAAGATTGTATTTTGCTAAAAGTCCAGCACTAAAGTTAAATGAGTTGAATAAGGCTCTGTTTCGTGGATCTGTATCAGATGTTGAGAAGGTTACTGATGAGATTCAGTTTTGTTACTTTGGGCCAGAACAAGAAAGTGCAGGGAATGACACAGTTATTGAGGAAAATGTGGAAGAGAATGTAGAACCCTCCGTAAATAAGAAATTTGAAGATCAAATTACAAAATTTGCTATCATCTCTAATGAAAGACCAAATATTACTTGTATTTGTTGCCGGAGAAGCCATTACAAAATCCAAACAAGGAATGTTGATCTCTACAAAAAAAGTGAAGAAGAAGATAATTATAAGTGGAAGGATATTGCAACATATATATTTCTTGAAAATTGTTTTGATTTGGGTGAAGATCATCGTATTTGTAAATACTGTTACAACAAGTTGGAAGAAAATAAAATGCCAGCTAGAGCTGTACATAATAATTTAGAATTGGTTGAAGTTCCTGCAGAACTTTCTGATTTAAATACGTATGAGTCTATACTCATTCAATGTGTTCATCCGTTCCAGACCATAGTACGTATGGAGCCAAAAACAGGCAAATTACCTCCTTCAGATTTACAGAGAGGTTTAAAAGGAAGAGTTGTCTATTTGCCGTTGGATTTGAAAAAAAATATGGAAACTATTGACACAGATACTTTGGAAACTGAACCATTAGTTATTCTGGTTAATGGTGTACCTACAAAGAATAAGAAAATTTGGCAGGAATTGGTAGATGTACGGAAAGTACAAAGAGCAAGTTTATATTTGAAAAGGAATAATAAATGGTATGAAGCCATTTATATGGATGAAGATGAAGAAGATTTAGAAGGAGACACAGACACACCAACTGGGCAAATGTAAAAGTTGACAAGTCAAAAGAAGAAGAAATTTATGAACATTTCAGCATACATCCTCTTCATTCAAAAGAAGTAATGGCAAACATCATTGATCTGTTTCAAATGAAAAAAGCACAAGGAGCTCCTGTGAGTGTATGGGAGGAGAGTTTGGAAGCTTGATGTTTTCCCCAGCTGTTTCCTACAGGAGAAGATGGACGATATGATGAACGTCCAGTCCAGATTCCTGCTTCTGAGTATCGGACTACAAGATTATATGCAGAAGATCCCAGATTTCGTCAAAGTATTCCTTATTTGTTCCATCTGTTATTTGAAAGGGACTTGTCTGCATTATCTTATGCAGTAAACCACATTTTAAAAATTTTATGAACAAAGTGCATGCAGCGAGATGATCATTTGGAATCACAATTGATCAATCTGATGGCTTGTCAGCGTGGGACGAATGAATATTGGTACAGACGCCATGGAGAATTGAAATGTATGTTACGGAATTTAGGAACTCCAACATGGTTCCTAACCCTAAGCTGTGCCGAATACGCTTGGGATGATTTACTGGATTTTCTACGAGAGGCAAATTCAAACATTAAAAACATCGAATACAAAACAGCAGGAGAACTGTGCTCATTGGATCCGGTTAATGTTTGCAGATATTTCAATCATAGATTTGAGGCTATGATGTCCTTTATCTGCAACAAAAAAAATCCACCACTTGGAGAAGTTTTGGATTTCTTTTGGAGAAAAGAGTACCAAGCAAGAGGTGCTCCTCACATTCATATGCTGTTGTGGATCAAGGATGCTCCAAAATTTGGAACAGATGCTGATGAAGCAGTGTTATCTTTCATTGAAGAATATGCAACATGTGCTATACCTAAAAGCACAGAAGAGAAAAAGTTAAAAGAGCAAGTTTTACGTTTCCAAAGTCATCGCTGTGGAAAATACTGTCGACGGAAGTACAAGACCAAAGATAAATTCTACACAAAATGTCGATTTGGATTTCCAAGACCTGTTCTTTCAAAAGGAAGAGTAAACAGTTTTATGTCAGCTGTGCGACATACTATTACAAGAAAATCTCCCAAAAATACGTACAATCTGAGAAGAAAAGAAGAGTCAAAATATATAAATGACTACAACCCAGTCATTTTATCCATGTGGAATGCTAACATGGATATTCAGTATGTGGCAGACAATGTTATTGCTGTTGCTCGGTATGTCACATCATACATTACTAAATCAGAGAAAACAGAATTGAAGGAAATGTGGGAAGAGATTTCTCACGAGAAGACTGTCAGTAAGAAGCTGTACAGTTTCAGTTTGAAGATGTTAACGCATCGAGAAATTGGATCCTACGAATGTTCAGATAGGTTATCATCTGCAAGTCTTTACTCGAAATCCAGAAGAATAATTTGGGTCAGTTTAGGCCTTGCAGGAATGCGAAATCGGGTACTGAAATCTGTTGGAGAAATTGAATATTTGGCCGAGAACGACCCAGAAAGTACAGATATTTTGAAAACAAACATGTTGGACACATATTACCCAAAAAGAAGTCATCATCTTGAGAACATGTGTCTCTATGAAGTGCTGCAGAACTACATTTTTTCACGGAAAGCCACAGAAGACATCAACAATGGAAAATATAAAGTCATTGGTGAGGAAGGATGTTTAGTGAAGCAAAAAAAAGGAAGTTTGATTAATCACAGGAAACTGAGTTGTGACACTACTGACAAAAAGGAATTTTACTACTTGGCACTTTTACAGTTGTTTAAACCATGGCGTTCAGAGGACGAACTACTTGGAGAATTTCAAAGCTATGAGGATTCATTTAATGCATGTAAAGATACCATTGAATGCAGTATTTTCAGGAATTATGTCCAAATGTTAAACGAAGAAATTGAACAGGAAGCTACAATTGCAGCTGAAGTAGCTAGAGACAGTTCTGAAGACAGCCAAAGTTCTGGAACGCTCAGTCAAGATCCCCTAGGACAACCAATCGTAGAAAATGAAGCTGCAATAGCCATGACTGAAGTGGAAACGGCTATGAATCAAGCAAAGGAAGATTCAATAGACTTACAAGATTTGGAACAACAACTGAATGAAGAACAACGACAAATTTATGAGGAGGTCCGAAAAAAAATTGATCACGGATTACTACATGAAAATAAAGAGTGCACATGCACAGCATTTGAACCAATTAGGTTGTATGTGAGTGGACAAGCTGGAACTGGGAAAAGTTTCTTAATTAAAGTCATCAGAAGCTACCTACAGCAAAAGCAAAAAACTGATTCAACTTTATCTTGTGTTGTTACTGCTCCAACTGGATTAGCAGCATATAATATTAAAGGAATTACTCTCCATCGCTTGCTAATGTTACCAGTGGAGCATGAGAACAATATAGAATATCACAAGCTAACTGGCGAAGCATGTTTCGAAGTTTCAAGAGTGTTGAAGAAGATGCAAGTTCTCATTATTGATGAGGTAAGCATGGTATCAAACTTAATGCTTGCCTTTGTGCATTTAAGAATGCAGCAAATTCTAAAGAGAGACTATGACGTGCTATTTGGAGGAAAACATGTTACAGTTTTTGGGGATCTACTGCAGCTCACTCCAGTTAAAGGACAACCAGTGTTTAATACTGTGACACATGAGGACACGAAGAAGTCATTAGGAAGCATTGGTAATGCGAATATTTGGTCATTCTTTGAGTACAAAGAACTCACTACCAATATGAGGCAAGCAAATGATGAAGAATATGGAAGTATTCTGAAAGATATAAGAATTGGACTACTCACAGAAGTAGGAAGAAAAGCAATACAGAGTCGGTTGCTACATAATTTATTTCCAAATGAGGAAATAGTTGCAGAGAAAATATACAAGAACATTGCAGAAAAAAATACTGTAATCTGCTTAATGCCAACACTACGTGAATGCTCGATATTCAATGAGGAACTTTTGAAATTGGAAAAGGAAGAGATTAAGAAAATGGAAGCAGTGGACAAAATCCAACATGAAAGAATTACTATTACATTAACAGGCGAACTGAAAAATAAATTGGATTCTCTAGAGAAGAACATTTCGAAAACAGCTGGATTAGAAAAAAATCTATATATTTGCATGAACTGTCGAGTATTTCTAAGGAGAAATTTGGATGTTGAAAAAGGTTTAGTGAATGGAGCTATGGGTAAAGTTGTGGGTTTTGTTAACTACCAGAAAACAGAAGGAATTGAGTTTTTAAAAATAAAATTTTATCAGATTGAAGAGGTAAAAGACATTAGTCGTTGTTCAGTCCGTTTTTTGCTTGTGAAAGACTTATATGTACGTAGGAAGCAGTTTCCATTTTCTCTAGCATATGCTGTAACTATTCACAAGTGTCAAGGATTAACTGTTGATAGTGCATTTGTAAACATTGGATCTACAGTGCTCAAAGAAGGTATGGCATATGTTGCTTTGTCACGAGTGAAAACATTATCTGGTTTATTCATGATAGACTTTGATGACTCAAAAGTTAGTGCTGATGCAAATTGTGTTAAGGAGTACAATAGATAAAGAAGAACCTATGCTCCTCATTTAGGTCAGTATCCTGTGTTGGAGAAACGTGTTGTTTGTCGGAAAAGGAAATTTGAGAATATCTGTGATGAGGATGTAGAGAAGAGAAAACAAAAAGAGAGTCATGTGATTGCAAGCAAAAAGAACAAGCATTTGCAATGCAATAGGTCTCGCATTTACGAGAGTTTGAGCTATTGGCATTGTAAATGACAATGCCTTTAATTTATATGTTGTTTTTAAAACAGATAAATATAAGGAATTGTCATTTACAATGCCATTAGCTTAAACTCGCACAAATGCGAGGCCTATTGCAATGCAAATGCATTTGGCGCCCATGCTATAATACTTTTTAAAAAGCATTAGGAGAGAGCGTGTCCTGCATGCACCAGCAGGCAGGACAAAGTTATTTAAGAAAATAGTGCTTGGAGGCTGTAATTAAAGCCTACCAAGTAACAACACACGTAACAGGGGGTGTCGCCATGGGAGGTTAGAAAAGGAGACAAGGCGGTACTAAGAAGGGACTACTAAGCCTATTGACCAATTAACAGCCACAGTTTACAGTGGACAATGACACAAGCCAATTAAAAATATGGGTGGAGAGTTGGTGGAGCTTCGAGTCCCTACCCGAATACAGCATGCCTCACAGAGCAGCAAACGTGCTGCCCAGTCTCGACCTAAAAACAAAATCCATACGCATGACCACCCACTCAGCTTGTACTCAGCCAGTTCTGCCACCTTTCTCAGACATTCATTTGAAGAGTAGGTCTCTCTATCTGTGCACTTGACCAACAAAGTGTGCTAAACCCTTGTTACACCCTCATCCAGAGAGAGAGAGAGAGAGACACACTTTAGGCCCAAGCATGAATCAACCACAGTACATTCACTCAGACATCCAGCACACACACCAGAGGAGTAGGACATAGCCGGTAAGTGCCTTGGCCTATATAAAAATTCTGCGTTTAAAAATATATAGTAAAAAAAGCAGCATGCTACAAAGGTGAAAAAAGCAACCAGTGAAGTATACCAGAAAAAAAACAACCCTGGGTAGAGGGTGGTCTCTGGTTGCCCGGTGTGTGTGTGCTTTTCAATAACCTTGCTCATCCCAAACATTTTCAACCAAATTCAGAATGCCTGAGCATAACTAAAAAATTAACTCATCAGTCCATACTCACTAAGTAATAAACAGTAACTGATTTCAAAACAACTAAGTTATATTAAAGATGTTTAGTTGACCGCTCGAAAAAACTAGCGGATCTCATGACATCATGGGCCTTTACAAGCCCCTTGCGCCGCCGGTATGTCACTTTTTCCCATATTACAAGTGACGCTCTAGCTGCGCAAGAGGCTTTTAAATAAGCCCCAGTTTATCCTTCTACTCTGAAGTTGCCACCATCTAACTTGTCTCCACTGAACAAATCTCTGAAAGAAATACTGCACAACAAAAATATGGGCGGGCACACTTTGGCACCAACTGGACCCCTACTGCAGAACTGCCCACTGCACCATAAGCACCACGCCTAACCTAACCTGGGTTTGTAGATTGCTAAAATCCCACCTTTTAACAGACAATTTAACGAACCACCAACAAAACCTCAAAACTGACACTATAGTACTGTAATGTGTGCAATGCAATAAACCAACATTAAATTCACTTAACACAAACAGTCGATCTGAAAGTTATTTAAAAGGGTGTGATTGGTGTATGACTTTATTAAACTAGTCAAAGTATACCCAAGGTCCGACTGGCCTACTGGCAAACCAGGCAGTGCCCGATGGGCTAGTCTCACAGATAAGTGTGTGGACTGGTTTTTAGAAGTTTGTGGGCCTGCTTAATTGTCAGCTGGGCCGGTCTTTTCTGTTGATTTCACTGATATTGCCACATGCACAGCCTGCAGCAAGCACAAAAGCACACAGTTTCCCTTACATTGCAAAATACCCATAAATTTGCCTTAACAAGTTTAAAAGTAGCCTGCTTTTCAAATTTGGGCCCCTTTTTCGGCTATATATTTGCTAATGGGGGGCACTTTTATTTTGGTGCCAAGGCCTATTTTTTGCCGCGGTGCACCAACCAACCACCCAAAACATGTGGAACACTGACATCACATGTGTACAATACAATAACCTAACGATGAAATCTGGTTTACAGCAGAACCTGCTCTGAGGATTTGACAAACAACACAGATATATATAGGTATGTTTAAACATCTGTACATAAGATCTGTCAATACTGCAGTGTACTACAGCACGCTGGCACAACCACCTGAACTCTGACGTCACACTGGCATTGTAGCCTGTGTACACTATAATAAACCATCAGTAAAATCCACTTAACTCACACACTCATCTGGAAGGTATACAAAGAATACAGGCACGTAGGCATATGTGTTTCAATCTGTACAGAGCATGCCCATGTGTACTCCTCCACTAAATGAACCCTACAGCAATAACAGGAACAACTTCATTTGATTAGTACTGCAACAAACGGAAAATACCTTACACAAGCACTTGGTGTGAAGGGTATACAAATAACACACAGACGTACACGTTTAATTTGTGCATGTATGCCAGTAGCCGGATTGGGGGTCACTCGCCAGCTCGGACTTGTCTGCCGGGTTGGTGCATTTGTATCCAAAGGGGTACATGAGGAGCTGGGAGTAGCTGTGGATGGTGAGGAAGGCCTTGAAGTTTCCGTGACGCATGGAGGGACCGAGGTTTAGGGGACGGAAGAAACAAAGGAAAGTGAGGAAAGATGAAAGCGAGCAAGAAATTAAGGTACGAAGGAAGAAAGGATGGGTTGAAGGAAAGAACGGCAGAGCGAGAGAGAGAAAAAGGAAGGGAGGGGCGGCAGGAAGGAAGAAATGAAGGGAGGAAGGGAGAGAGCTATGCAAGTAGCACGAGAAAGTGGAACGAAGGAAGTAATGACAGTAAGCCATTAAGGAAAGTAAGGCAGGAGGTATGAGTAGGATTGTGGGTGGAAGAAAGGAAGGTAGTTAAGAGAGAGCAGGGAAAAAAGGAAAGGTAGTGAATATCGCAGAATGGAGGGTGAAGGGAGGATGGAAGAGATGTAGGAGAGGAACGAAGAAGGAAAATGGAGAAAAGGGGGCGGAGAGGCATCCTGGAACTAAAGGAGGTAAAGGGGAACTAAGAAAGGAAGCAATGATGTGTGAAGGAGGGAAGAAAGAAACAACGACATAAAGGATGGGGAGGGGCTAAAAGAATGAAGGAAGAGATGTTGGAAGATCAATGAAGGGGCGCATTTAATAAGCTCCAAGTAATTGTTTGTTTATGGGGTGATGCCCCAAAGTAACACTATATGTAAAACTACCACATCAAAAAAGACGGCACCAGCCTCTACCTCCGAATCAGGCATCCCAGTTCCGGTTGGGGTCTGCGCCGACGCAGGAAACGAGCGCGCGGACACAGGAAACGCGCGTGCACTGACATGGGCATGCTATTGAGTGTTTTTCGGGATCCCTCGGCTATGGCAGGGAGTCTGGAAAACACACCTTCCCCAAGTATTCGGAGCCTGGTATTAGAACATTGAAGTCTGGTCCATTAATCTGTGCTACCAAGAAGCCCCGCTGCAGCCATCAGTGTCTTCACAGTCAAACTGCAGTGCGGGTGAAAGGCACGGTAACGGGAGGCCCTGCTAAACAGAGCAGTCACGCGCCAGTATTTCCGTTGACCTAAAAAACCTACCCCTGCACAAAATACGAAGACTAGTTGCTCGCCAATTAATTAAACAAGCGTTGGCCGCGCGCGAGCGGCCAGAGATGCAAAATGTGGTGGGGGAGGAGTTGTGTGTGCGTGTGCGTCATCGCGATCGCTCTGAAAGCGAAAGTGATCGCGATGACGCACACGAGTTTTCAAAGTGCTGCTGGCGGCCGGCTGCGCGCGTGCACGATCGCGTGAACGCAAGCGTTAGGCCAGCCAGCAGCACTTTGAAAATCCCACATATAAAATGTCTCTTCGAGCCAGCGCAAGCGCTGGGGCTCAGCGAGACCTAAAAAGGACAATGTTGAACAGGTTGTTGGTTTCCATTTTGAAAATAGCTCTGGTGTCAACTGCTATGCAAATGTAGTGCTGAATGTTGTATTTTATCTTGAAAGTTTGCAAGAGCAGATAATAGAAAATCATGGAAAAAGATTCTGTTCTGTGCTAAGTCTTCTTTATGAGAAACTGAGTGTTGATAAAGCAAAAATAGAAAGTGCGAATGAAATTAGAAATCTATTAGATGTTTGTTCAGGACGAACACAGTTTTCACAAAATGTCCAGCAAGATGCACAGGAATTCTTGATGTACATTCTTTTGGTACTTGAAGATGAAGGGGTAGAAATAGAAAATATGTTTGGTCTGTCTTATAAATGGGAACATAGTTGTGAAAACTGTTTCTACACATGCAGCTCTAATGTTGATTCAGAAAGGTTTATCTATTTAACATTGCCAGAGACTAAAGCAGTGACTTTTAGTAAATTAGTTAAAGATGCCAATCACAACATGGAATGTTCGAAATGTAAATCAGACATGTTTTCAACGTTATTTATAAAGAATTATGGACAGTATGTAATTTTAATGATGCAACGTTGTAGAGCTGATGGAACAAAATTGGACACTTTAATAAAGAAATTTACAGGACAGCAATTATCAATTTCTGGCAAAACTTTTGTCACAGTTGCA
Source organism: Triturus cristatus (assembly GCF_964204655.1). NCBI lineage: Eukaryota > Metazoa > Chordata > Amphibia > Caudata > Salamandridae > Triturus > Triturus cristatus. Next base: position 679,477,266 of record NC_140595.1, read on the forward strand.
ATAATTTTCCATGATGGGCCTTTTGTAACTTCTGGTCATTACACAGTTTTTCTTAAATGTGAAAAAGGCTGGACACTGTGTAATGATTCTGAATTGGTTGTCAAGCAACGTTTGCCTTTTGATTTAGCAAATTCCTATTTAATTTTTCTGAAACCAAAATTTTAGAAAGAAATTGCAACATCTGTCGAAAACATTATTTCCATTGAATTGGATTACCATCGGAAATGTCATCAAATATTATTATAAAAATTACCATTTGGCCTTACGGAAAGGTAATAATTTGCATTGTGGACTTCTTTGACACAAATTATTTTGGTGATTATGCTTATGCAACACAATTTTCGGACGATATTTACTGAAATTAGTGATTGTTCTTACGTGACGTTTATATTACGGTATGTTTTAATGAGAAGAGATTCTGGGCTTTTTTTAAACAATCTTTCTGATTGTTTTTTTTTTGCCCACTGTTAAGTGATGAATGCAATTGCTTTTACGATTTACAGTAAAATGCAATATATTCTGAAAACAGCAAAAAAAGGGCAAAAATATGTTTGATGAAAAATGAAAATATGTGCACTGTATTCTAAAAAGTATTGTTAAATATTAATACATTTTTCTTTTTTTACAGATTGAGAAAGGAAAAATATAAAAATAAACTTCTTTACAGCAAGTAAAATGAATCACTTATTTTTCTTTTAGTTATTTTCTTTGTCAGGTAAGTGTGAAATTTCAGGAATTATCACACATTTACTTAAATGCTCACTTTTTTTCACTACTCTTCTCTATGCTTTTCTCTTTTCTGTAGTAGTCCCTCAGGGACCTTGTAGGGTGTTTAAAATTTTTGGGTTTTTAAAAAAAAAAAAAAAAAAAATGCGCGTACGGTAAAAAAAATAAAATAAAAAAAGTCAATTAAAAAATTTAAAAAAAAGTTAAGAAGTAAGGTTGGCTCTTAAAAGAACCGTTGTGTTCATAAAGGGAAAGAGGAAAGAAAGAATGGGAATACTAACAAGGACCACAGATGTGCTGGTCTATCCTATTGTTTATGAGGGAAACACTGGTCTCCGCATGAACAATTAGGCCATGACATCTTGTGCACCTCATTGTAACCCTCCCAAAACGAGGGTTTATATCCAGAGGACCAGAAAAGGGTGATGCTCCCACCGCAGAGGAAGTGCTCGGCTGAGCTGCCGAAGAAGTACTCGGCTGAGCATCTGCAGGTGTGCTTGGGTGACTTACTGGAGATGTTTCTCCAGTATGTCTAGCATAAGTCCTGGGATGTTTATCCTTAATGTGTCTAAGCATAGAGTGATTTCCAAAGGAATACTTCTTCCTAGGATTCCCTCTAGATAAGACACGCTCACAAAGTGAGCAGGTGACTAAAGGAGCATCTACCTTTTTCTGCCCCTCTGGATAGGTGAAATATTCCCATACAAAAGAAGTCTTTTGTTTCCTCCTTCTCTCTCTGATGATGCTGCTACCTGGCTCACTCTCAGAAGAGGACTGCTGTTCTGCCATCGTATCACAAAGACAACTCAGCTCCTTCTCCTAAGGGATCACAAGCAGAAATGAGGGTAATGGGTGTGGTGTAGGAGAGTTCTAGAACTGAAAGTACTTTAAACCAATCAAAAGTGCTGTTTCTTGATCACATGACCAACCGTGCGCGTACGTTACGCTTACGGAGCGCTTACGGTAAAAGTACGCATGCGCGTATAAAAGACACGCGCATACGCGCATGCGCATAACAGGCACGCTCCAACACTTCCGCGTAACGTGCGCGTGTAACGTATGCGCTTACGCGTCGCGTACGCAGTACGGACGTCTACGTAAATTGCGTAACCATACGCAAACAGAGTCGAAATATTACGTACGTAAAGCAAAACATGCGCTTACGGTAAGCTTACCGTACGCGCACGTAAAAAAAAATAAAAAAAATAAAAAAGAAAAAAAGATTCACTATGTTATACTACTATATCTTACCTGTTTGGTTAAAAAAAGGTGAAAAATTATATATTGCAGAATTTTAAAAATTTTACCATAGTGTTTAAAGAGAATATAAAGTAAAAAAAAAAAGATGTAAAAAACCTTGCAAAAAAAAAAAAAAATGATTTCACACACGTTCAATATAAGAATTAGCATTTAAAAAACCATACAAATTCACTGAAAAAACCATAGGTTTCACACACGTTATAGTTAGGAATTTGCATTTTAAAATCCTTGCAAATTCACTGAAAAAACCATAGGTTTCACAGACGTTATGTCATGAGTGATGTTATATGTGACGTCATCAGCAGTGGATTGCGGGTGCGCGAGTTATAGTTAGCTGAAGTAACTATAACGGGGGAATTTCATTGGTTTTTTATGAGTGAAATGTCCAGCTAACTATCACGTCTGTGAAACCTATGGTTTTTTCAGTGAATATATATATATATATATATATATATATATATATATATATATATATATCAGAAAAAATACCAAAAGTGTCAAGGACTTCTTGCGTCACAGACTTCTTGTATCACTTTTCCTTGAACACAGCTTTTAAAGATTGTTAGCCCTGACAGCCTTCGGGTGGTCCTCCCCCCAACTGTTTGCCTTCGTAATCCACTTTTTCTGACCTTGTTTTTGCTAGTATTAGGACTCTGCTCACTTTACCACTGCCACCAGTGCTAAAGTGCCTGTGCTCTCTTCCCTAAACATGATAATATTAGTTAATTCCCAAATGGCCTATTTAATTTACTTATAAGTAGGGGTGGGCGGAATTTGAGTAGTCGCACTACGCAAAGCTCCGCGAAACAGTAAAAAAACCTCAGCGAGCACGCAAAAGTTTCACGAACACGCGGAATTTCTTGTTCTGCCCGTTCATCATGCTTTTTTCCTGTTCGCGACCGCTGTTTGCTTGCTCGGGGAGAAATATCTCGCGAACACACATTTTGAAAGCGCGAACAAGCAAAAAATTCTGCGAAGCCGCGAATCGTGGAATTTTTGGCAATTCTGCATTCTCCGCGAAACGGGAAATTACCCATATTACCCAAATTTCACAAGCGGAACGGAATTTACCACCCAGGCCTACTTATAAGTCCCTAGTAAAGTGCACTACATGTGCTCAGGACCTGTAAATTAATTGCTTCCTAATGGGCCTGCAGCACTTATTGTGCCACCCACTTATATAGCCCTCTTACCATGGCTCAGTTTAAACTGGCATTTTGACCTCGCAAAATGAACCTTTTGCCAGGCTCAAACCATCCACTTTTACCATATATATCATGCGTAAGGTAGGCTCAGGACAACCCAGAGAGCAGGGTGCAATGTTTATACAAGGCAGGGTATGTATGTTTAAGCTTTCCATGTCCTGGAAGTAAAAGACCCTCAAATTCGTTTTTCAGATCTGCAAGGCCTATATCTCCCATAGAATAACATAAGATTACTTTATTACATTTTATAAGTGTAATTTTCAAATGGTAAGAGATAAACCTTTCAAATCTGGTGTCTCTGGAATCTCAATTTAACATCTAAAAGTATGGGGAAGTCCCATTTTAAAGTGCAATTCTGAAAATGCCACTTTTAGTTTCCATTTTCTTACTTTGACCATTTGGTACTTGTGCCTGTCTCTAACACTTGTCTATGGAGGGTGCCAGTGGGGTTTGTGTATTGCCCCAGACAGTAACTCACAATGAGCACTTACGTGTGACTTGATAGGCCATCCTGGCAGAATGGGAGGGAGGAGCTGGACCCAGATTCACTTACAACTGATTAGGCTGTGTCCTCCCCTCACACAAAGGGCTGCATACCCCCTATAGTGAGTCTGGAGCCAAGGCAGGAAGGTAAGAACTCTGTGCACTTCAAAGGCCTGTATTTAAAGTCTCCACCACTTCAAAGGCACAACTGGGCATACCTATTGCACCTCTGACTCCACCACTTCAGTACACTTCTGGACCTCTGAAGACTCTGCCAGTAATAAGAACTGGTGTGCTGCTGAAAGGACTGCCACTCTGTTGGATTGCTGCTTTTCTGTATTCCTGCTTTTCTGTGCTGACCTGCTGGCCTGATGCCCTCTTGTCTGGGTGTGAAGGACTGGACCTGCATCACTTGATCCCAGAGTGACTTCAATGGCTAGCTGGCTGGCCTCCTGATCTGAAGTCTCAGTCTTGGACCCTCGGAAGTGGGCCTAAGGTGTAACTCCAGTGGAACCAATACATTCTCTGCTGAGCAGTGCATTCCCTTGCAGAACCGATTAATCTCTTTGGGTGAGCAGTGCATTTTTTAGCAGAACCTAGGCATCGCTGCTGCTCCGTGGATTGGACCTGATGAGCATAAAAGTTAAAGAACCATTACCTCTACCAACTTTCACCAGTAAAAGATTTACAATAATAAATTCTTAATGAAGACATGTAAAATGGCTGAGACCAAAAACGTGAGATTTCATACAGCACTTTAAAAGCATGCAGAAGTGTTTGAAAACATGGAAATGTGAAATCGTAAAGAAAGAGAGAAACAGATTATTTACCTATGCATGTGATCACGTGATTTGAAAAATTAAACTTAATTAACATCGAAAATGTGCTGATAATAACTTTTAAATTGTGTCAAAATGAAACAATGTCTACATAATAAAGCACCAGAAATTATTAAAATGCTTAATTTAGCAATGACTGATAGTATGAAATCTTGCAGTTTATTCTAATAGTGTGTGATAAAAACATGTTCTTTAGTATGGAACATAAATATTTTGCTTTGAAATTGATAAACATGCAAAAGATTTTTGAAGTAATGCCTCATATTGACATGTAACATTAAAAGAAAAATAATGATTGAATTATTTAAGAAAACCTGAAATGCAATTATTAATGCATGATTTATATTAATTGTAACGTGGCAATGAATCAGCAAAATTCATGTAGGCCTCAGACACTTTTCTTTCCTCGTTTAAAAAGCAGAATCTAGCTGAAGTAGTCACTTTCAGACAATGTGAGAACTTTTAGCAAAGATTATTTCCTGTGCTCTAAGACAATGGACTTTCTCTTGATTCAGCAACCCTTTCGAGAGAAATGTATCGATAAAATTACAAACCCAGAGAGAGCATCTTGGACTGGACAGACTGTGAGCAAAGAGAATTTTCTTACTTCCAAGGAAAGAATGGAAATAAAAATATAAATGAATTTGATGAATTTGTAAAAGGATTACCTAATGCTTTCAGATTTTTTAGTGAGGTATTGATCAAATCATGAGCAGCCCACTGTAGACAACCAATGGAAACCACATGGTATGATGGAAAGGATACTTTGTGGGCATAAACTGTGAACTTTTGGAGGAATAATTGCCCCTTGGAGGAGGAGTCGGGCTGGCAGTCATTTTCTATTTTCCTTGCCTGGCATGCTGTCGGACTGAACTCTGATTTCCCTCTAAAGCCAAACCATGGAACTAAACATTCCTGACTGAACTTGAACCTGAACTTTGCCGGCTGGTAAAGTGAGCAGGGAATAACCTTTTGGTTGATGGGTTAACGGACTCCTTTCTGTGGCATGCTGTGCTTCAATTCTGCATACTTGGTTTGTATCATGTAAACCCTGAATCTCGATTTTCCCATGTTTTCGCTCGCATTCCTTTACTAGGCAACAAGCAAATGTTTTTTTCATACTGAATCTGTATGACATCGTGTGGAAAAATTGTACTAATTGATTGTTATTATATCCTGTTAAGAAATGCAATTTAATGTTTCTGACAATTCAAATTGAGGCATTAGATAAATGTTTTCCATGAGCAACATTATTGTATTTGGGACTTACTTGAAGTAATCGTTCTTGTCTTAGGGTTTGTAGAAATTGGTGACAACTGTGAAATAGTGATGAATTTGGCATGAATTTTGCATTTCTTTTTTCTAGGTCCTCACTGGGAATTGCCTCACATTCTCTAAGTATCCTAGTCCGTATTTGCTCACAAAAAGATCCATTGGAGGACCAATGTCTGATGATTATCATAGGTGTATTTTTAAGAATAAGTAAGTTATTTCATGGGCTCAGCTGTAGATATTAAAGAGGTTGTAGTGAGATGAAATTGTTGCCCAGCTTTCTGCTGCATCAGTTTTCTCGTAGCAGAGGATGGTTTAGTTTGACGAGTTAAACTAGGATGCGAGGAGACGTGTTTAAAGGGTGTTGTTTCTATAATAGTTTGGAAAAAATAGTAGGGTTTTGACTGATGTTGAAGTCTTCACATTGACGAAGATTCAAATGGAGTCGTAATCAAAGAAATATTGTCGTATTGTGAAAATTGTATGTCTTTGTTGTATTGAATTAGGTCCATCGCGGACTAAGTGAGCACGGGTCTGTAGAGGTCTAAGACCCTGGGATAAGCCTATGGGCAGTCTTAGTGTGGCATACACTAAGTGTGTTTGTCTGCTGTTTTGTGAGTACTGTGCATGAGACGTCCTTGCCGGTACTGAGAAAAGGAACTTGAAGTGTGACAAGTTGGAATTGTTGAGGTTTTTTCAGCTAGTGCACCAGGAGAGATCTTAAGGAATTTACTTAAAGAGAGAGAAGTCGCGCTGGTCGAGGTTTAGAGGTTTAAAAACAGATTGAATCAAAGAGAAAAAAACATAAAATTCTTTAAGCTGTTGCAAGCTTTAATACACAAAGATGGGCCTATACCGACTAGGGAAGGAGTTCCTGTGACTCGGGAAGGTATCCCTGCCTTGCAGAGGTAATTGGAGAGAGGATATCACACCTGTACCTGGTTAGAGAATTGGGTAAAATATACTGAAATAGATGGTCCCTTAGCATTTCCGCAGTATGAGACATTTAATGTAAGAATTTTAGAAAGTTTGAGAAGACAGATGAATGACCCAAAACCTAGTCCTAGACACACACAATATGAAGCCCTTGAAGAATGGGAACATGAAGCCCAAGAGAAAAGGAGAAATGTCAAGGGAGATATAGAAATACATTGAATCGATATGCAGAGGCAAAATGGGATTTTCAGAAAAAGTTATGGAGACAAGATATTGAGTTTAGGAGCCCGAATGTATCCAGTAACGGTGGCTGTACATAAGGAAGGAGAAAAATGTAGGGAGAAAAAGAAACATATTGAAGAGCCAAGAGCTCAAGTATTTCCTGTGACAGGTTAGAGTCTAGAGGATACAGATGGTGAATTATTGAACACACTTTTATTGAATAGACCTCCACCGTATAATGAAAAACAGAATAGTTCAGGGACAAATCTGTTTGTGGATTTAAGGCCAGGAGCCCCATCTGTGAATTTAGATCCTGCCTGCAAAAGAATTTTCTTGGATGAAAATCAGACCCCTAAAAAGCAGGATTTTCAAATGTAGGTATGACAAACAGTCCTGGTGCATTATAAGTTCCTATAACTATTGGTCCAGTTGTTCCTCTTTATCAGACAGGGTGAGGAATTCCACAAACCCATGCAATAGCAGTTCCAAACTGGAACAGTAGGAGAAGTTAATTCATTATATAAGATGAGAGAGATTGCGAGAGATCAGGGAACATTTTCCACACCAGAAAGAACTGAAGCCCATGAGAATTGTGTGGAAATGCGAAAAAAGTCTAGAAACACCAATGGGTCTATTAGGATGGCGGGCGAATTGCCACCGCCGGTCCGGCGGCCATCCGCCCGCCATCGAAACCCGGAACACCACCGGTCCGATTAGCATCGCGGTCGTGACCGCCACGGTGTGATTTTCCGCCCACCAGGCAAGCGGGCGGACTGCAACCGGCAGAAAAGTGGCGGGCGGAACTGGACCGCTACAATTGTTGCGGATCAGGGCCAAGCACCGCCGGCAGTAGCCAGCATTTCCGCTGCCGTGGAACCGCCATGGAAAAGCATGCAGAGACATGTTCTGGGGGCCCATTACAGGCCCCCAAGGTGTTGGGAGGTGGGTGCACTGGGGGGGTACCCATGGTACCCTACATGTCCCTGCACCAGGTGGCAGGCACTGTGCAGTGCCTGCCACGCAGTACAGGGATATGCTGGACATGCTTTTTCGGACATCGCGGCGGTGCTGCTGGCAGCAGCGACTGCTGCAATGTTAATCGCCGTGGTCGGTTTTCGACTGCGAAGCATCCTAATTGGACCGGCGGTTATGCTGCGGTCCTTGCGGGCGGTCTTTTCCCGCTACCATGGCGGTCAGGGAGATTTTCCAACCGCCATCCTAATGGGCCCTCAAGTCGAGGTCAGTGAGTGATTAGTGGAAGAGTTTTGCAGATGGGAATTCAGAAAGCAGATTTACAAATAGTGCAGAAGACAGGAGAGGTTAGCGGAGAATCAGAGAGATCAGAAACGAGTACCTCAATAGGGCCATCTCCAAAAGAACTTGATGACTGGATTAGAGACATTTCTCCTACTGGTAGTGTACTAAGCAATACAAATCGAAGCATGAATATAGAAGTGAGCAAGTGGAATTAGAGGAAATGATATTAGGAACCATTAGTCAAGAGAGATATTGAGATGACAAATTCATGTGTAAGGATATAACATGGAAAGCAAGAAACCCTCATGGGAAATTTGCTGAAGTAGCACAGAAATATGGGGTGAATGTAGAACAATCAAAGGCTTTACAGAAAACATATCAATTGGATTTTAGTGACAAAGACTTGAAAATTTTGAATCCCTCTGGATAAAGACTGCAGATTAAAGAGTTAATAACAACTCTGAAGAGATGAGGAGAAATAGAAAGATGGGAAGGCAGATGGGCTAAAAAGAAAGACAATGCTACAGTGGTTCTGCCCTCATATCCAATGATGAAAAATGAAAGAGGGTGAGGTAGATGTGAAGGCATGTCCCATGAGAGAAGTATAATGGTTATGTACTGGTCCCCTGGAGTAGACAAGACATTTTGTCCTTTTTTAATGATATCCTGAAGTTGAGAGAGAAGCCAGTCGAGTGGTACAAACAAGTGGAAAGATTTGTGAAGGTTTCAAATGTTTTGTTAAAAGATTTGGATGCTTCACTTGATATGGTGGTACCTACAGATTTATGAGTGGAATGTAAAGTTATTGCAGATTGGCTAGCGGCAGAACCTGCTAGAGATCCAAGAACAGGTGCGCCCTCAACGGAAGTGATGAAAAGGTAAGATTTTGCCAAAAGAAACGGATTGGGTCAAAATAGATAGGACTACCCAAGAATGAAAAGAATTAGTACATGCATTTTGTGAGAGACTTTTGCAAGCATTCAAACAGTATAGTGGAATTGAAAACATGTCAGAGAAAGATATGCGACATTTTGTGTATCGATTTGTCTATGAATTGAGGCCTGAGATTAGTGCCATCAGCAGCATTTGATTTGCTATCAGAGCAAGTCTATAGGTGAGTTACTTCGTTATGCAAAATCTTACGGAGATGATATTGATAAATGACATAAAAAGTTGAAAGAGAAATTGATGTTGGCACTGATGAGAGCAGCTATGAAAGGATATGTGTGTTTGGATTCAGGATTTTCAGGCATGATACAGGGAAATGGTCAGACTACCACTGGAATGAAAGGTGTGGATGTAAATACCACGCAGAATTTGATTCCTCAAGGAAGAGGACGAGGATCAAATATAGAAACATTAAAAAAGACATACCTGTGTCGCAGTTGTGGCAAGTTCAGGCATTGGAAGCACAAGTGTAAGTCTAATTTGGCTAATCAGGTGAATGGAAAGACAATTATGATAGGTGCAGATGGAATGTTACAGTCACAGGAGACTAATGGAATGTTAAATCAGTCAACGTTGAACGTAAGGTGTCAGAATCAGAATATGCCTCAAGCTCCTATGCAAAAATGTTATGGACAGGTACAGAAATACAATGTGAATATGGGTTTCGAAACCAATGATCCAGTAAATCTGAATGAACAAGTGGCCTCACAATATTTGTTATAGATGGATGACAGTGACTCAGACTCTTTTCAATGATGGCGCCTGAGGGAGGGGGAATGCGTGCTTGGCGCTTCCTTAGAGATAGATCAGAATGGTCCACATGTGGAAGGCAAGGTAAATGGAACACTTATTTTATTCCTTGTAGATACTGTTGATACCCGATCCACTGTGAGAACTGTGGAGATTCCCAACCTACCCCTCGCGGGAGAAATAATCCAAGTAGTGGGAGTATTGAATCAATTGATTCCAACCCCAGTGACAGAACATTTGAAGATATACATAAATGTGTGGTGTGTATCTCTAGTCCAGCAAATCTGTTAGGATGGGATTTGCTGTACAAAATGAACTGGTCCATTTATTGTACTCCTGAAGTAATAGAATTTCATACCAAAGATGAGGATGTAGCATTTAAAATGGTTACACAAAAGACAGAAGTAAAGAGTTTGCATCCCTTATTTACTGTAAATGACTCACCTCCTGTGTTAAGAGATACAGTCCTACCTGAAGTGTGGGATTTTTCAGGAAAAGACATTGGATTGATGAAAGGAGTAGCTCCAATTTGAATCATAGTAAAACCAAGTGCAGAATACCCAAGAACTCCTGAATATATTTTAAGTCCGGAAACTATTGCTGGAATAACTCCAATGATTGAGACTCCGATTGAACAAAGAATTATGAGAGAGATCTTGGGAAGTCCATGTAATTCACCTATCATAGGCATACGAAAACCGAATGGGAAATATAGAATTGTTCAGGATTTTAGGAAAATTAATCAGATTGTAATACCCTGCTGTCCAAATGTACCAAATCCTGCTGTAGTTCTATATCAGATGTGAAGCTGAATAAATTTCTGTGATTCACTTTAGTCAAGCGTTTTCTCTATTCCCTTGCGTCCGGATAGCCAATATTTGTTTGCGTTCCGGTTCAGAAACCGTGTTTTGGCATTGTTCAGAGTTCCACAAGAGTATACGGAAAGCCCCTCAATTTTTAATCAGATATTGAAGAAAAATGTGGACTCATTGGAAATGTCGAATCATTTTGTGCGGTGCAGCACATTAATGATTTATTAGTTGCATCTGGAACTAAAGAAGCTTGTGTTTCAGATACGGTTACTTAATCAATTTGGCAGTGAGTGGGCATAAGGTGTCACCTGCAAAACTCTAGTTTTACAGGAGAGAGGTTCTCTATTTGGGACACCACATTGAAAAGGGAGTCAGAAAAGTGTCACAAGATTGAATCACTGCTAATTTGCAGATGAATCCACTGAGTTCACAAAAGGAAGTTCAGATGTTTTTGGGAAAAGTGGATACCAGTTTTTTCTCTGATAGCCAAGCCCCTTCAGAGAATTGCACACAAAGACGTATCAGATCCTGTTCCATGGGATGAAGAATGCATGTGCTCTTTTCTTGAACTGCGAGACAGTCTATGGCGAGCGCCAGCATTGGGAATGCCCGACTTTATCAAGAGTTTTACTCTGTTTTGCAGTGAGCGCAAAGGTTGTGGACTATCAACTCTAACACAAAAGCACTGAACTGCATGCAGACCCTTTGCATATTTTTCAGCTTCTTTGGATCCTGTGGCTGCCGCTCTACCTGGATATTTGAAAGCTGTTGGTGCAACATGTGTGAGTTTGGAGCACTTTGAGAACATTGTGATGGTCATCCTTTGAAAGTATATGAGCCACATTCAGGTGAAATATTGTTAACTCGAACTTGAACACAGCACCTCACGAGTAGTCGGCTAACAAAATATGAGCAGGTGATTTTAGGTGCAGAGAATGTGACTGGACAGAGATGCACAAGTCTGAATCCATGCAACCTTGATGCCATTGCCAGAACATGAAGTTGCAATGGAAGAAGGTGACCATTATTGTCTTGATGTGATTGAATTGTGTACCAAACCAGGTCCTGACATCCAAGATACTCTGTTGCCAGAGTCAGATCATGTTCTGTTTGTGGATGGATCATGTTTGAGAGAATCAGGAGCTGCCACCGTGGTGGGTGTAGTTGTAGCATTGTGGTTGAAAGAAGTGTATTCAGCGCAAGTGGCTGAGCTTATTGCACTTACCAGGGCTTGCAGCATTACAGAACAAATTAAAGTAACCATATTTACAGACAGTAAATATTATTATAGTTATTATTATTATTATTATTATTATTATAGAGGCTTTTGTAACGCGCTCTGCTACTAAATAGTATAGTATCCTGGCGCGGAGAGAAAAGGAAGGGGGCAGATCACAATAAATGCAAAAGACCCAATATGGTTTTGGGTGGTGCACAACTTCTGGCAGTTGCAGTCTCAATGTGGGTTTATGACCTCTTCGGGTTCACCTATACGAAACAGAGAGTATGTGAAAAACCTACTGTTGGCACTACAATTGCCGGCTCAGATTGTGGTGGTGAAATGTTCCGCCCACCAAACTGCAAATGATTATGTCACATTGGCAATCATTACGCGTATGAGACTGTGTGTTATTACGCTCTAAATTCTTATGCATTAAACGGGGAATCTTTGAAGGAACAGTCTGAAGACACAGAATGAAGGTTGATGTTTTCAGTTGTAGAAACTTCGGAAGAAAACTGAGGATTACCAGATTCAGTACCGCAAGCAGAGAGCAAGGGTGGATTAAAACAGGATGTAATGTTAGACAGGAGGATGAGGTGTGGGTGTACACGGATGGGAGGTCTGTATTGCCAGATAGCCTATTGTCTCTGAGGGCAAGGATTTGCCATTGACCTGCACATGTAGGGAGCGATGCTTTGCTACTTCTCTTTTGCCAGACTTGGTACAATCCATGATTTAGAGCCATTGCGTAGAGTCTGTGTCAAAGATGTGTGATTTCCCAACAACAAAATGCATGAAGAAAAACAGTCGTCAGTACGAGTCACATTGGGAAATCTGGAGGTCCTCTTACCCGCAGGCAGCTAGATTTTATTGAGATGCCCCCTTGCAATGGATTGAATTATGTCTTTGTGATTGTGTGCTTGTTTTCTTGTTGGGTAGGGGCTTACCCCACAAGGTGCAAAGATAACTTAACAGTAGCTAAACTGCTTCTTAGAGACTTAATTCCAAGATTTGGTTTCCCAGACTCGTTGGAATCGGATAGAGGTACCCACTTCAACAATGAAGTTGTACGAATGCTTTGTGCTGCATTGCAAATTGAGCAAAGGCTACACTGTGCCTATCAACCAGAGGCATCTGGTGTTGTTGAACAAGTGAATGGAACTATTAAGTCCAGACTAGCAAAAGTGTGTGCATCCATATCCCTGAAATGGCCTGATGTATTAGCTTTGGTGTTGATGAGTTTGCGAAGCATCCCAGACAGAAGAACTGGCCTGTCCCCTTATGAAATAATTATAGGGAGGGCTATGAGGCAGCCTACAGTCCCAGCAAATCCATTTGTAAATATTTATGATGACTTGTTACTCGATTATTGTAAAGGACTGGCTGATGTGGTACGTTCTGTGTCTCATCAGGTTGGAGAATATGCAACTACCGTTCAACAGGAGCAGTGCCATAATCTGTGCCCAGGTGACTGGGTACCCAAAAAAAGCAGGCGCAAAAGTCCTGTTTGGAACCTCATTGGCATTGGCCTTATCAAGTGAATCTTGTAACCACAACTGCTGTTAAATGTGGTGGTCTACCTAATTGGGTGCATGCAGCCCACACTTGTCGAGTCCCATGTCCTCTTGAAAGTGCAGGGTCTGTGGTGGATGAACCAGTGGTAACAGAGAGATGTCCCATTCAGACTGAGCACAGAGTAGAGAGTGCACCCGCTGCTGGGTATCGAAACACTGTTATAAATGAGAGTCAACGAGAGTTGATCCCAGTTGGTAACGAGGGTCAAGGTGAAGGGGATTCTACTGTGAGAAATGTTGGCTCAAACGATGTGAACACTGTATCAGAAAAACAAGTGCGAAAGGAAGACCGTTGGCCCAGAAAATCTGAAAGATTGAGAAACATAATAAATGAAGGAAAAATACCTTCTACTGCGATTGAAGTCTCTAGTCAGTATGAACAAAGTGATACAGACGGAGAAGAAACTGCAGTACGTTGAACAAAGAGAGCATGAACACCAAGTCAGAGATATGCAGCTCCAGAGTGGACATATTTAGCTGCTGCGATCAACTGGCAGAAATAGTTCTACATGTTTTATTTAAAAAATTGCAACTCATACAAACGCCCATGAAAGAACTGATGTGAATTAACAAAGAAATTAAGGCCAAAGAATAGCAAAGGGATAAAGAAGGTGTGACGAGACTTCTGCCATAAAGCTACCACACAAAGCCATTGTAAGCGAATTATAAAAAAAAATGAGTACCTCTAGCTCCGAGATGGAAAATACAAATCCAGTATCATTATAGCGTAAGCATATATGTGCTTGCTTTCTGACTGTTTTCGTTCTAATCCTTGTCTTGTTGTTAGTAATACTAAACCTACCCCATCATGTTTATTCGCATAAAAATACTAATTTGCATGTGACCACAACTACTGAAGTGACTAAAGTACAAGAAGGAGTGATAATAACTAATGATTTAACAAGTGATGACTTACATCATGTTCATTCAATTAACGATTTTTCACAAAATGTGTTTACTAAATTGTTATATGAATACGTCAATACTATGGATGCGAGAGATTGTTATGTGTGCATGCAATTACCTACTTCTGTGACTGATGGGATGATTTACCATCACCTTTCTTCAAAGTATGGTATAGCTTGTAGTGGACGAACAAGTTTATTCTATTGTAACAGTGTTGATGTTACTATTCATATTATGGCTTGATTTTCTCAGAAGTTGCAGTAAAGAGAAATCTGAATAAAGTATCAGATGCACAAGATGCTGAGATAATTCTTCCATCCTATATCACCTATAGATACTGTATAGGCATATCGACATAATTTAACTTTTGCTTTGCATAGTGTAGGGGAAGATGTTTATTAATTCCGAAGAAGATCAACATGAGGAAATAAGGAAGAAATCTGAAACACAAGTGAAAACACCTCCATGGGCACATAGGGAGAGTGATAATTAAGGGTGGGTGGAGCTTGCATAGTTGCACTGCTCAGAGTTTCTGTGGAGTTGCATAAGAACTCAGTGGAATTCCGTGGGGTTCCGCAAGTGGGCGGAGTTGCTTTACTCGCCCATCCCTAGTTAATTGAGCCTACAGTTGTATTAACTTTCACTTAAATTAGTGATTTTGCAGGGTCTGGAAATTTAGCCACGCCTCACATGAAGTAAACCAGGCCAATGAACATGATTTCACCCCAATCACGGAGTCCAGTCCACGCTCAACAGTACAAAAAACATCAGCTGAAGAGTGGGGGTACCAGACCAACCAGGTCCACTCCATGGTGTGCACTGTGCACTGCAGTTGTGCAATGCGGAGTGCTTCTGTTCTTCAATCTGCACTTCTTTCCCGGGCAGTGCCCCAAATATTATTTTCATTACTGGGGTATGGTAATCCATGTGTAAACCCACTCAGCACATCCAGGACCCACCTGTGGACTCCCTCCCCCTGCACCCAAGCACATCTCAAATTCACTCTTGGGCAGTCGGTGAATCAAAAGATCACATTGCTCCCACCTTCAGTGTTGCAAGAGAGGTTTTTCAAAGATGCTTTGTAGTGTTCCCCCCCGATGTAGCCCAGAGCATGTAACAGTAACACAGATGATGAGTAGCAGGCACGGCATCTAAGAGTGCAGTTCATCTGCAAGCCTGGGTAAGGTGATCCTGATCTTCTCTGCATTGGAGACAACCGGGGACAGTAGCAGGGGTTTGTGAATTTCTGCTTCCTCCCAGCATCCTTGGAATCAGCAGGCCCATGGAGAGCACTAGCAGGGAGCACGCTAGCACCTGCTGCAAGAAGTAAATAGCCACGGCAGCTATAGCTCAGGCTAGGGCTACAATTACAGCCCAGAGATAGGCACACTAGCACAACAATGACTTGTGTAGTTTTTGTGGGTGGAGCAGCGGCCATTTTGGGTGTGGGAAAACCTATTGATATTATTTGGAACATTGGAACTGTTTGCCTAAATCTAACACAGAATCCAATCACAGCTCAATTGGTAAACGTTCTACTCTTTTTTAAGGAGTTTGAGAGACGGCGGTTTGAGAAAGTGTTGGGATCAGGAAGGTAGGGACATCTAGGTGGGCATTGGCATAATTATTTCATTTATCTGTAATGTGGTGGCTGCCGGTAAAACTCTGCTACATGGCGTAGTCAGAGTTTTTGTCAAACTCCACCCTCCCAGTGGAGTGTGGAGTGACCAAAACTCTGTGAACTGCACCGGCGGAACAGAGTTTCCCGCCCAGACCTAGCGATTATAAAAAGGGTGAGACATACGCTGCAATGACTCTAGATTGGCTACACAAAGGAAAGCTTTGCATATTAAGGGCCCGATTATGATGTGGTAAGGAATGGCACCAACCCTCGGTCGGAGCCATCCTTACCACATCGTAATCTCCTGTTTGTAATAATTTCCGACCAACCCATTTTGATGGAGTTGGTTGTAAATTATTACTACAAACAGGAGTTTCGCATGGCTGACAACGGGCTCGTGGAGCCCTCTGTCATTTGGAAGGCCTGCAGTAATCCCTAGGCCAGCTCTTTCCGGCCAAGGGATAATGATGGCAGTTTCCCACTGCCTTTCTGTGCCAGCCTTTCTAACAAAGAAAGGCATTGGGAAACTGTTTTTGGGGGCTACCAGCAGGGCCTCCCCGGGTGCAAGGTCATGGAATGGTTGATCCCTGCACCCAGTTGCAGGAACCTTGAGGTGCCTGCCACGGGGTGCAGGGATGACCCGCACCTCTGCTCTTTGCCTCTGCTCTTTGCTATGAAGGCATGCATTTGGTTCAGAATGCATGCTCCCATAGCAATGTATAGGATTACGACTGAACAGGGTTCGGTTGCATCCTTATAGATGGGCCGGAACTGATGACAGGAGGTCATTCAGTTCCATTTCCAGAGCGATGTCGGATGGACTCTGGTCCATCTTACATCGCAATCGGGCCCAATGATGCAAGACAGAACATAATAATGAATTAATTTGTTTCAGTGAATGTGAACATACCTTCCTACTTATAGAGGATGGGGACTATATTTTTTCAGGATTGGATCCAGTATTTCCAGGAGTATATATTGTTTGTGGGAAAAATGCTTATTATAAATTACCTAAACAATAGAATGGGAGTTGCTATATGGGAATAGATTTTCCAAAGGTTTATCATATAAACAAACACAATGGAATAAATGAAAGAAAACCTGTACACTTTAAAAGAGGAATAAGTGCTGCTGAAATTAATCAGGATATTTTTGGAGCTATAATACCCTCAGTTGGGCAGTAGTATATCGATTATCAACAGATACTGCTGATGGATTTTTAGTAATTGATACGGAAATGGTTGCTATTAGATCTATGTTTTTACAAAATCGACTAGCTTTAGATGTACTCTTAGCAAAAGAAGGCAGAGTCTGTCGCATACTGAAAGTTCAACAATGTTACATTTATATTCCAGACAAAAGTAAAGATTTGAACGGATATAGAAGCAATATTTCTAATTTCGGAAAAGAATTACCGGAACTAAAGGTAGATGGTGCTTGGAAAAAAAATTGGGAAGTGATTTTCTTCTGTGGGAATTTGGTTTGCAGCACTGAGAAAAAGCTTAGTGGGAAAAATACTAACACCATTCATATCAATTGCTATTGGCTTATTAGTAATAATACTAATGTATCGATATTGTAAAAATTAAAGATGTTGTAAAGAAACTACAGGGTGAAATAGAGATAGAGCATAAATTGAATGAAAAATTGGGAACAAGTTAGACCGAAACAAATGAAGACAACTGCATTCTAATGTGACATCAGAATAAGATCAAAAGATAAGATGAGATTGTGTGATGGCTTGATTCGCCATCAAAGGGGGAACTGATGGAGCGTAAAAGTTAAATAACGATTACCTCTATCAACTCAGGTTAATTTAAGGATGGCTTGTGCTTCACCCTGGCAAAGATTGCAGGTTGCTGCTTGACCCTGGCCTGCACCTGTCAGCCAACAGCCCCATTTCTTACAAATTAGCACCTAGCAGTATTTAGCACAAGCAGAAGCACTTAGCAGAGGACCTTGGTGTCACTGTGAGCTAATTCTCAGACTTTTCTCCATCTCAGTATTATGTGTGACATCTTATGCACCTACAATTACTAAAAAATGAATAACAAAGTCAGTGAGACTTGAGCAATCTAGCCAACGAAATACAATTCACCATCATCATTAATAACTATGCTTAACAGTAGTGTACCCATTCATAAACAAACTATATTTTTGAATGACGTTACACAGAAAAAGCTAACTTGGACGCCCTCTGAGGCGAGGGGAGGGTAATCAAAAATTAAATAAATGAATTCAGTGATTACTATTGTCCATCTAGGGCTCATGTGAAACCTTTGGGATGTGGGGTCATGCAGAAATTGAATAAATGAATCATAATAAACCCTGTATTGCAATCGGCCACAAGCACAAATAAATATATATATATATATATATATATATATATATAACCTACTGCCGGGCGCCAGTAGGTAGTTATAGTTAGGACCTTGTTTCTACTGAAAAAGCGTTTTTTCTTTTGTGAATATCTTTGGCACTGCTTAACGAATCTTCATGAAATTCTCCCAAAAAAATGTTTCATCCAGGTCAGCTCCTATCCTGAAAGTTTGGGGGTGATTCGTCAAGCAGGGGCTGAGATAAAGGGGGTCACAAAAAGTGTTTTTTGCGTGTTAATTTCCATAGGAAATTTTCAGACAGGCTACAGCCCGAACAGCTGAACGGAATTACAGCAAATTTGGTAGAAAAGTAGCTCTTGGTTCAGAAAGTGACCTTTTTTTTTTTTAAATGGTGTAGAGCCGTTCAGTAGTTGCTCAGAAATTCAAAAAATAAAAATATCAATATCTATGGCCGCGCTGGGTTCGCAACTCCTCCCGAGCACGAGCTCAATTCTGATTGGCTGCCAACACTCCAAACCAGAAAGTGTTGGCAGCCATTTTGTGACTCGGTAACCCAGTCACAAGAAATAAGGCAAAAATTAAGATGAAAATGAAGAAAAGGGGGCAGGGTACGAACACCCTACCCCCTTAGGCCTGTTCAGTCTCACAAGGACCCCTAGGTCAAAAAGAGCATTTTTTTATTAAACGGCAGAAGTCGCGGTGGGGTCGTGGATTGTGACGAGAAATAAAAAGAAAAACGAGGCACATCGTTTTCAAAAAGCCCCCGGGTGAGCCAGGTCGCGGGGGCACTCCCAATTTAATTTGCGGTCCCCCACAGCCCCAGGGATCACCACCTCCCGGAGCACAATAGAAATTAGTGGGGAGGCCTTGCGGGACCCCTCTGAGCCCCGGGGACCGCCACCACCCCGGGGCTATAAATGAAAACTAGTGTGGTGGGGTTGAAACCCCTCCACACTGCCCCGGGGACCACCACCTCCCTGGGGTTTTAGATATTTTTGGAAGGGGCACCCTCCTTGAGCCCTTGATGGCCATGGCACCACCACCCCTCAGGGCCGACTCCTGCAGTGTCTCGTGGTGCTGACCCCCGGGACATTGCTGTTTGCTATGAAAGGGTGGGAAAAACGCTCCCGCCCGGCAATAGTAAACCCTGGTTTGCTTCGTTGAAGCGAGAGAAGGAAAGCCTCCTCTCACTTCAAGGAAGCAAAGCAGGATTGCTTATGGGCAAGGGGAGCTGCATGTTAGCAGCTCTCCTTGCCCAAAAGCAATACGACTCCTGGAGGAGGCGGGGAGCCAGTGGGACTGTGGGGGCATTGGGGCTCCCCCCACGGTTCCCAACAGTGAGGCCAGGGGGATGGGGTCCCCAGAGCCAGAAGTGGCCTGGGAGAGGGGCCACGTGGCCCTCCTTCTGTTTCCCCCCGAAAACAAAATATGGTCATGTAGGCACACCTCGGGGGATGGGGTCCCTGAGGCGAATGTAAATTAGTGAGAGTGGATGATTTTTTTATTTTGAGTTGTGACCCTAGCGTGGCTTTCAGCGCGGCCCCCTAGTGTGAACAAGAAGGGTGCGCAGCTCTCAGAACGGCCCCCTAGTGTGAACACGAAGGGTCCGCGGCTCTCAGCGCGGTCCTGCAGTGTGAACGGGAAGAGTGCGCATCTCTCAGCACAGCCCCCTAGTGTAAAAAGAATCAATATAGTTTCCCCAACTAAAAATGTTTCACCATTTTTAAAAATATATAGATATACGTATATATATAGAAAATAAAATAAACGTAGACTTGAGGTACATTAGAGTTACAAATTTTCATTTAAAAAACCTTTGAAATTCACTGAAAAAACCATTGGTTTCAGGCACGTTATAGTTAGAAATTAGCATTTAAAAAACCTTTGAAATTCACTGAAAAAAACATAGGTTTCAGGCACGTTATTGTTAGAAATTAGCATTTAAAAAAACATAGAAATTCATTGAAAAAACCATAGGTTTCAGGAACGTTATAGTTAGTTGGACATTTCAGTCATACAAAACCATAGAAATTCTGGCGTTATAGTTAGTTCAGCTGACTAAACCTCACGCCCCCGCAATGCACTGCTGATGATGTCACATATTACATTGTTCATGACATGGTCAGTGACATCACTGATGATATCTCAAATGACATCACTGATGACATCAATGATGATATCATCCACGTGAAAATCTGATGCACCTCCTCACACCTGAATATAACCTTTGATACACCCACCCTAAAATACAGACTACCATTTTCGAAACAATAGACACATCAACACCAGTTACTTAACCCCTTCAGCGCTGCGCGGATTCCCCCGCGGTGCTGAAGGGTTCTAGCGCGGGCGTGGTCATGACGGAACGGTTCCGTCATGAGCACAGCTCAACCGATGCTCATGACGGAACCGTTCCGTCATGAGCATCGAAGGGGTTAATACGCACTGACTGATTCCTAGGTCTAGACACACATCCACTCATTCACCCATACAGTCATTCATACATGCAGACACTCTTCAATACAACACTATCATATGCACTCATACACATATACAGACACTCACACACTGCCACATATCCAGAGTTACTCACACACCTAGTCAGTCATGCAAAGAATCAATGATAATTCCATTTACTCACCTCTACAGTTATACTGACACCACCTCACTTATTCATACAGATACTAACATATAATTACTCTTATAGAATCACTGATACAAATACACACTCATCCATGCAGCCACTCTCACAATTACTGACTCTCACATATAGTTATTTATATACACCATCACTCACATATACTGCCTTTTACATATGTAGTTACTTGCACATGTACCACCGAGACATCCATTCACTCACCAACACACCCATACACACACTCACCAACCCATACAGCTGTTTCCACATGCACTCTTGAACCCATACACCCAGTGAATCAACCACTCACATATCTGTGCACGGAGTCACACACCTCCCACCTCCCCACACACACACTCAGGCAGCCATACAAATACTCAGGCAAGCCATCAAAAACCCATATAGACACTCATGCAGCTTCTCACCAACCCATGCAGCAGCTTACACAACAACAGACAGACTGATTCAGACTTTCACACAGTTTAGTCATTAACCCATGCATTCAGTAAGACACATTTAATCACTCACTTATACAGTCAGTCACATACCTACTAAATCCTCCATTCAGACACTTATACACCCACTCATTCTTCAATACAGCTTGGCATATATATAAAACAAATTTAAACTTTACAGAAACACACAGTCACTGGATGTTGTCATCAGTGATGTCGTTTGAGATGTCATCAGTGATGTCACGGACCATGTCATGAATGATGTAATATGTGACGTCATCAGCAGTGCATTGCGGGGGTGCGATTTATTGTTAGCTGAACTATCTGTAATGCCAGAATTTCTTTGGTTTTGTACAAGTGAAATTTCCAACGAACTATAACGTTCCTGAAACCTATGGTTTTATCAGTGAATATATATATGTGATCAAGACTACAGGCTTGTAGTCGAAACACATCATCCTGACATGTTAAGGCAATAAACTAATTCATTGCATCTCCAACTGGAGTCTGTGCCCTTGTTTGGCCCGCTGTGGTCGTTCGTTGGGATCCTGGTTTCATATATATATATATATATATATATATATATATATATATATATATATATATACAAACAAGGTGCCCAAAAGCATTTGAGGGGGCACACCCAGAGCTTGCACCCTCCGGCTTTCAAATGCAGCTCGCCTTCGTGTTCCATCAAATTATAAATGCCGACGCGTTTCAAGGCTCTGGGCCTCTTCCTCATGGGCTGCCAGTAAATCACATCAACACTCACCATCTATTTCCGGCTTTATTTATTGCTATTCAGGTTCCTTAGTAGGTTTTGCTCAGTGCAACCAATTAACTGCAACCTGGGACTTGTAGTCTTAGATGTGAGTAAAATTATTATTTCCTTCCTTCAGTAGGTTTGATGCGTGTTACCAATTTAAAGGCTTGTCAATGTCCTTAGTAGGATTTTGGAACGTTTTGGACGAGCTCTTTTGCATATCAAGCGCTGTGCTGTGAGCGGTTTCAAATAGTTTAAATCCCAGCCTCGTTGTTTTAACGACGGTGCTCCCCTCCACGGCAGGACGGCCGTGTGAAAATTATGCAAACAAGGTGCCCAAAAGCATTTGAGGGGGCACACCCAGCTCTTGCACCCTCCGGCTTTCAAATGCAGCTCGCCTTCGTGTTCCATCAAATTATAAATGCCGACGCGTTTCAAGGCTCTGGGCCTCTTCCTCATGGGCTGCCAGTAAATCACATCAATACTCACCATCTATTTCCGGCTTTATTTATTGCTATTCAGGTTCCGTAGTAGGTTTTGCTCAGTGCAACCAATTAACTGAAACCTGGGACTTGTAGTCTTAGATGTGAGTAAAATTAATATTTCCTTCCTTCAGTAGGTTTGATGCGTGTTACCAATTTAAAGGCTTGTCAATGTCCTTAGTAGAATTTTGGAACATTTTGGACGAGCTCTTTTGCATATCAAGCGCTGTGCTGTGAGCGGTTTCAAATAGTTTAAATCCCAGCCTCGTTGTTTTAACGACGGTGCTCCCCTCCATGGCAGGACGGCCGTGTGAAAATTATGCAAACAAGGTGCCCAAAAGCATTTGAGGGGGCACACCCAGCGCTTGCACCCTCCGGCTTTCAAATGCAGCTCGCCTTCGTGTTCCATCAAATTATAAATGCCGACGCGTTTCAAGGCTCTGGGCCTCTTCCTCATGGGCTGCCAGTAAATCGCATCAACACTCACCATCTATTTCCGGCTTTATTTATTGCTATTCAGGTTCCTTAGTAGGTTTTGCTCAGTGCAACCAATTAACTGCAACCTGGGACTTGTAGTCTTAGATGTGAGTAAAATTATTATTTCCTTCCTTCAGTAGGTTTGATGCGTGTTACCAATTTAAAGGCTTGTCAATGTCCTTAGTAGGATTTTGGAACATTTTGGACGAGCTCTTTTGCATATCAAGCGCTGTGCTGTGAGCGGTTTCAAATAGTTTAAATCCCAGCCTCGTTGTTTTAATGACTGTGCTCCCCTCCACGCCAGGACGGCCGTGTGAAAATTATGCAAACAAGGTGCCCAAAAGCATTTGAGGGGGCACACCCAGCGCTTGCACCCTCCGGCTTTCAAATGCAGCTCGCCTTCGTGTTCCATCAAATTATAAATGCCGACGCGTTTCAAGGCTCTGGGCCTCTTCCTCATGGGCTGCCAGTAAATCACATCAACACTCACCATCTATTTCCGGCTTTATTTATTGCTATTCAGGTTCCTTAGTAGGTTTTGCTCAGTGCAACCAATTAACTGCAACCTGGGACTTGTAGTCTTAGATGTGAGTAAAATTATTATTTCCTTCCTTCAGTAGGTTTGATGCGTGTTACCAATTTAAAGGCTTGTCAATGTCCTTAGTAGGATTTTGGAACATTCAAAGCCCAAGAAGAAGAGGCGTGTTAGCCTCGAAACGCGTCGGCAACATGAGGAGAACGAATGGCTGGTCCAAGGCAAGCTGCAGCGAGGCATGACAATACCGTTGGTATGGGGCGCTGTTGAGTGACCTTTTCAAAATGCTGGGGCAATTTGTTTGAACACATACTTACGCGGCGGCCCGCCGTGGGAAAAGGAGCACCATTTCCTGTATCAAGTGAAAGGCTGTGGGGAGGAACTGTTTCTTTCTACCTGGCACAGCGTCTCTTTGCAGATAAAGCCTGCCTTAAACCTGCCTACCTACTAAGGATGAAAAATGCTTTTAATAATTAACAGGACATCAACCTACTAAAGGATAATTATTTTATTTACTTCATAGGACCGCAAGTCCCATAATGCACAGGAACTGACGATGGCACTAAGCCCAACCCACTGAGGTAGTCTAATAAAAATCACACATGTATGAAGTAAATGCGTGATGCCTGTTTTCTCAAAGCCCAAGAAGAAGAGGCGTGTTAGCCTCGAAACGCGTCGGCAACATGAGGAGAACGAATGGCTGGTCCAAGGCAAGCTGCAGCGAGGCATGACAATACCGTTGGTATGGGGCGCTGTTGAGTGACCTTTTCAAAATGCTGGGGCAATTTGTTTGAACACATACTTACGCGGCGGCCCGCCGTGGGAAAAGGAGCACCATTTCCTGTATCAAGTGAAAGGCTGTGGGGAGGAACTGTTTCTTTCTACCTGGCACAGCGTCTCTTTGCAGATAAAGCCCGCCTTAAACCTGCCTACCTACTAAGGATGAAAAATGCTTTTAATAATTAACAGGACATCAACCTACTAAAGGATAATTATTTTATTTACTTCATAGGACCGCAAGTCCCATAATGCACAGGAACTGACGATGGCACTAAGCCCAACCCACTGAGGAAGTCTAATAAAAATCACACCTGTATGAAGTAAATGCGTGATGCCTGTTTTCTCAAAGCCCAAGAAGAAGAGGCGTGTTAGCCTCGAAACGCGTCGGCAACATGAGGAGAACGAATGGCTGGTCCAAGGCAAGCTGCAGCGAGGCATGACAATACCGTTGGTATGGGGCGCTGTTGAGTGACCTTTTCAAAATGCTGGGGCAATTTGTTTGAACACATACTTATGCGGCGGCCCGCTGTGGGAAAAGGAGCACCATTTCCTGTATCAAGTGAAAGGCTGTGGGGAGGAACTGTTTCTTTCTACCTGGCACAGCGTCTCTTTGCAGATAAAGCCCGCCTTAAACCTGCCTACCTACTAAGGATGAAAAATGCTTTTAATAATTAACAGGACATCAACCTACTAAAGGATAATTATTTTATTTACTTCATAGGACCGCAAGTCCCATAATGCACAGGAACTGACGATGGCACTAAGCCCAACCCACTGAGGAAGTCTAATAAAAATCACACCAGTATGAAGTAAATGCGTGATGCCTGTTTTCTCAAAGCCCAAGAAGAAGAGGCGTGTTAGCCTCGAAACGCGTCGGCAACATGAGGAGAACGAATGGCTGGTCCAAGGCAAGCTGCAGCGAGGCATGACAATACCGTTGGTATGGGGCGCTGTTGAGTGACCTTTTCAAAATGCTGGGGCAATTTGTTTGAACACATACTTACGCGGCGGCCCGCCGTGGGAAAAGGAGCACCATTTCCTGTATCAAGTGAAAGGCTGTGGGGAGGAACTGTTTCTTTCTACCTGGCACAGCGTCTCTTTGCAGATAAAGCCCGCCTTAAACCTGCCTACCTACTAAGGATGAAAAATGCTTTTAATAATTAACAGGACATCAACCTACTAAAGGATAATTATTTTATTTACTTCATAGGACCGCAAGTCCCATAATGCACAGGAACTGACGATGGCACTAAGCCCAACCCACTGAGGAAGTCTAATAAAAATCACACCTGTATGAAGTAAATGCATGATGCCTGTTTTCTCAAAGCCCAAGAAGAAGAGGCGTGTTAGCCTCGAAACGCGTCGGCAACATGAGGAGAACGAATGGCTGGTCCAAGGCAAGCTGCAGCGAGGCATGACAATACTGTTGGTATGGGGCGCTGTTGAGTGACCTTTTCAAAATGCTGGGGCAATTTGTTTGAACACATACTTACGCGGCGGCTCGCCGTGGGAAAAGGAGCACCATTTCCTGTATCAAGTGAAAGGCTGTGGGGAGGAACTGTTTCTTTCTACCTGGCACAGCGTCTCTTTGCAGATAAAGCCCGCCTTAAACCTGCCTACCTACTAAGGATGAAAAATGATTTTAATAATTAACAGGACATCAACCTACTAAAGGATAATTATTTTATTTACTTCATAGGACCGCAAGTCCCATAATGCACAGGAACTGACGATGGCACTAAGCCCAACCCACTGAGGAAGTCTAATAAAAATCACACCTGTATGAAGTAAATGCGTGATGCCTGTTTTCTCAAAGCCCAAGAAGAAGAGGCGTGTTAGCCTCGAAACGCGTCGGCAACATGAGGAGAACGAATGGCTGGTCCAAGGCAAGCTGCAGCGAGGCATGACAATACCGTTGGTATGGGGCGCTGTTGAGTGACCTTTTCAAAATGCTGGGGCAATTTGTTTGAACACATACTTACGCGGCGGCCCGCCGTGGGAAAAGGAGCACCATTTCCTGTATCAAGTGAAAGGCTGTGGGGAGGAACTGTTTCTTTCTACCTGGCACAGCGTCTCTTTGCAGATAAAGCCCGCCTTAAACCTGCCTACCTACTAAGGATGAAAAATGCTTTTAATAATTAACAGGACATCAACCTACTAAAGGATAATTATTTTATTTACTTCATAGGACCGCAAGTCCCATAATGCACAGGAACTGACGATGGCACTAAGCCCAACCCACTGAGGAAGTCTAATAAAAATCACACCTGTATGAAGTAAATGCATGATGCCTGTTTTCTCAAAGCCCAAGAAGAAGAGGCGTGTTAGCCTCGAAACGCGTCGGCAACATGAGGAGAACGAATGGCTGGTCCAAGGCAAGCTGCAGCGAGGCATGACAATACTGTTGGTATGGGGCGCTGTTGAGTGACCTTTTCAAAATGCTGGGGCAATTTGTTTGAACACATACTTACGCGGCGGCCCGCCGTGGGAAAAGGAGCACCATTTCCTGTATCAAGTGAAAGGCTGTGGGGAGGAACTGTTTCTTTCTACCTGGCACAGCGTCTCTTTGCAGATAAAGCCCGCCTTAAACCTGCCTACCTACTAAGGATGAAAAATGATTTTAATAATTAACAGGACATCAACCTACTAAAGGATAATTATTTTATTTACTTCATAGGACCGCAAGTCCCATAATGCACAGGAACTGACGATGGCACTAAGCCCAACCCACTGAGGAAGTCTAATAAAAATCACACCTGTATGAAGTAAATGCGTGATGCCTGTTTTCTCAAGGCCCAAGAAGAAGAGGTGTGTTAGCCTTGAAACGCGTCGGCAACATGAGGAGAACGAATGGCTGGTCCAAGGCACACCTGTATGAAGTAAATGCGTGATGCCTGTTTTCTCAAAGCCCAAGAAGAAGAGGCGTGTTAGCCTCGAAACGCGTCGGCAACATGAGGAGAACGAATGGCTGGTCCAAGGCAAGCTGCAGCGAGGCATGACAATACCGTTGGTATGGGGCGCTGTTGAGTGACCTTTTCAAAATGCTGGGGCAATTTGTTTGAACACATACTTACGCGGCGGCCCGCCGTGGGAAAAGGAGCACCATTTCCTGTATCAAGTGAAAGGCTGTGGGGAGGAACTGTTTCTTTCTACCTGGCACAGCGTCTCTTTGCAGATAAAGCCCGCCTTAAACCTGCCTACCTACTAAGGATGAAAAATGCTTTTAATAATTAACAGGACATCAACCTACTAAAGGATAATTATTTTATTTACTTCATAGGACCGCAAGTCCCATAATGCACAGGAACTGACGATGGCACTAAGCCCAACCCACTGAGGAAGTCTAATAAAAATCACACCTGTATGAAGTAAATGCATGATGCCTGTTTTCTCAAAGCCCAAGAAGAAGAGGCGTGTTAGCCTCGAAACGCGTCGGCAACATGAGGAGAACGAATGGCTGGTCCAAGGCAAGCTGCAGCGAGGCATGACAATACTGTTGGTATGGGGCGCTGTTGAGTGACCTTTTCAAAATGCTGGGGCAATTTGTTTGAACACATACTTACGCGGCGGCCCGCCGTGGGAAAAGGAGCACCATTTCCTGTATCAAGTGAAAGGCTGTGGGGAGGAACTGTTTCTTTCTACCTGGCACAGCGTCTCTTTGCAGATAAAGCCCGCCTTAAACCTGCCTACCTACTAAGGATGAAAAATGATTTTAATGATTTTAATAATTAACAGGACATCAACCTACTAAAGGATAATTATTTTATTTACTTCATAGGACCGCAAGTCCCATAATGCACAGGAACTGACGATGGCACTAAGCCCAACCCACTGAGGAAGTCTAATAAAAATCACACCTGTATGAAGTAAATGCGTGATGCCTGTTTTCTCAAGGCCCAAGAAGAAGAGGTGTGTTAGCCTTGAAACGCGTCGGCAACATGAGGAGAACGAATGGCTGGTCCAAGGCACACCTGTATGAAGTAAATGCGTGATGCCTGTTTTCTCAAAGCCCAAGAAGAAGAGGCGTGTTAGCCTCGAAACGCGTCGGCAACATGAGGAGAACGAATGGCTGGTCCAAGGCAAGCTGCAGCGAGGCGAGGCATGACAATACCGTTGGTATGGGGCGCTGTTGAGTGACCTTTTCAAAATGCTGGGGCAATTTGTTTGAGAACATATATATATATATATATATATATTCATCCTAAAGTAGCCCAACGTACAGAGGCGCACACGAAGGCAAGCAGACTCCAAACCTTACATCAGAGTCTTTATTAAACAGGCTGCAAACACCTCAGGAATTTCATCGCTGACCCTACGCGTTTCGGAGCACCTCTGCTCCTTGGTCACGGGTTGTGGCTGTTAGTATGCAGATACGTAGGGAACAGTCCTTTAAATAGCAAAATGTCCCGCCCTGCATGGGCTTCAAGTCGCTGTGCCTTCTGGGGCTGGTAGTCCCTTCATTAAAATATTACCCCGATGGGTTCCGCATTCCCAACAATATGTTCAAGCTCTAAATAGAGCCTCCCATGTGTCTGCAGCCAGAGTGTAACAAATTCCTGAGGTGTTTGCAGCCTGTTTAATAAAGACTCTGATGTAAGGTTTGGAGTCTGCTTGCCTTCGTGTGCGCATCTGTACGTTGGGCTACTTTTGGATGAATAAATTACGGCCTGTCCAGGCCGGAGAGGCAGCACCACTGAGAAATTATCGGACTGCTGTTTCCTGATACACGGGAGACGCTTTGGCAGGATCGCAAGTTGTTACACTCTGGCTGCAGACACACGGGAGGCTCTATTTAGAGCTTGAACATATTGTTGGGAATGCGGAACCCATCAGGGTAATATTTTAACGAAGGGACTACCAGCCCCAGAAGGCACAGCGACTTGAAGCCCATGCAGGGCGGGACATTTTGCTATTTAAAGGACTGTTCCCTACGTATCTGCATACTAACAGCCACAACCCGTGACCAAGGAGCGGAGGTGCTCCGAAACGCGTAGGGTCGGCGATGAAATTCCTGAGGTGTTTGCAGCCTGTTTAATAAAGACTCTGATGTAAGGTTTGGAGTCTGCTTGCCTTCGTGTGCGCCTCTGTACGTTGGGCTACTTTTGGATGAATATATATATATATATATATATATATAAAAAACAGTGTGCCCATGCACAGAAGCGCACTCGAGCCAGCGTCGGCTTGAGGAAACCTTTATTCCGGGAAAACTGCTGATGTCACGGGAAGTCAATAAAAGCATAATGGTGGCGCCAAATTCACGCCGCATTTCGGGCTTATCCCTTCTTCCTGGTGAGACGTCACTGCAGCTACCCGCACCTGCATACATTTATTCAAATCTGCCCTCCAATGGGCCAATCAGGTAAGTGGATCTCCTCCGATGAATTCTGGGAAATGCAGTGCGGGTGAATTTTCATGCCTCAATGTTCATGCTGCATATAATTTTTGCATCTAGCCCTGGATGGGCCTCTCGTGGCAGCAGCAGAAAGCAATCATTCCAATAACGCTGCTCCTAGGAACTTGGTGAATTCCAAGCTCCCTGGCCCCCTACAATCAACGGGGTGGTGCACTTCTCGCGGCTGGGCGACCGCGCTTAACATCCAATAAACAGTGTGCCCATGCACAGAAGCGCACTCGAGCCAGCGTCGGCTTGAGGAAACCTTTATTCCGGGAAAACTGCTGATGTCACGGGAAGTCAATTAAAGCATAATGGTGACGCCAAATTCACGACGCGTTTCGGGCTTATCCCTTCTTCCTGGTGAGACACCACTGCAGCTACCCGCACCTGCTTTTATTGACTTCCTGTGACATCAGCAGTTTTCCTGGAATAAAGGTTTCCTCACGCCGACGCTGGCTCGAGTGCGCTTCTGTGCATGGGCACACTGTTTTTTGGATTATATATTTTCCTCCTCTGTGCTCTGTTAATGGCCACCACTTCTCCAAAGCAGAGGGTGCATCGTCGAACACGGACCACCACAGCAAGTTCCGATAATATTTACAGACACCTCGAAACCAAGGAATGACGACACCGTGTTCTGGCTAAATTTCATTTATTTAGTCAGCTGGTAGAATGCGTTTCGCCTGTCCTGCAGGCTTGAGCACCAACAACTTTTGAAATGTAATTCAACCATTTTAAATATTCATGCTTGTGACAGGTCACGTGACGTGACTACAATGATAGTGCATTGAAAGAAAGACTGGTAGTTTTGACATATCCCGTGCGCAATGCCTTATACATTCAAGCAATCAATGGTTTTTTATGTTTTTTTAAACCAAATAATGTTTTTTCTTTTTGATGCTTTTCTTCTTTCCAAACAGTTATCACATAATAAAAATTATTAAAAGATTGCTTCATTTGCTCATTTTTATACATTTTCTACGTGTTAATGCATACTATCCAGTATTGTCTCAAACTATTGTGGCATTAGCCCACGCTGGCCTGCATAATATATTAAATCCTTTTCTGCCTAAATGCAGATAAAATTTATATTCATGCGGGTTAGATGTCCAAAACTGTTTGGACATTTACATCGATTGCACCATTCTAATGTATTTAGAATCAGTTGTATATCATTGCTCATTCTGTAATATATATATAGGGTGGTCTTCCCCCCAACTGTTTGCCTTCCTAATCCACTTCTTCTGACCTTGTTTTTGCTAGTATTAGGACTATGCTCACTTTCCCACTGCTACCAGTGCTAACATGCCTGTGCTCTCTTCCCTAAACATGGTAATATTAGTTATTCCCCAATTGGCATATTTAATTTACTTATAAGTCCCTAGTAAAGTGCACTAAATGTGCCCAGGACCAGTATATTAATTGCTACCTAATGGGCCTGCAGCACTTATTGTGCCACCCACTTACGTAGCCCTACGCATCGCTGCTATTCTGTGAATTGAACCTGATGGAGCGTAAAAGTTAAATAACGAGATCCTCTATCAACTCTCACCAGTAAAAGAGATTTACAATAATACATTCTTAACGAAGACATGTAAAATGACAGAGACGAAAAACGTGAGATTTCATACTGCATTGTAAAAGCATGCCGAAGTAATTGAAAACATGGAAATGCGAAATCGTAACAAAGAGAGAAACAGAGTTTATTTACCTATGCATGTGATCACGTGATTTGAGAAATTAAACTTAATTAATATAGAAAATGTGCTGACGATAACTTTTAAATTGTGTCAAAATGAAGCAATGTCTACATAATAAAGCACCAGTGCTTAATTTAGCAATGACTGATAGTATGAAAGCTTGCAGTTTATTCTAATATTGTGTGATAAAAATGTGTGCTTTAATAAGGAACACAAATATTTTGTTTTGAAAATCATAAACATGCCAAAGATTTTTTAATTAATGCCTAATATTGACATGATTGAATTAATTAAGAAAATTTGAACTGCAATTATTAATGTGTGTTTTATATTAATCGTATTGTGGCAATGATTCAGCAAAATTCATGTAGGCCTCAGATGCTTTTCTTTCCTTTACTCTAGGACAATGGACTTACTTTTGATTCAGCAACACTTTTGACAGAAATGTGTCGATAAATTTACAAACCCAGAGAGAGCATCTGGGAATGGACAGACTGTGAGCCAGGAGAAGTTTCTTACTTCTGAGAAAAAGATGGAAAAATAATATAAATGAATTTGATGAATTTGCAAAAGGATTATTTAATGCTTCTGGATTTTTGAGTGAGGTGTTGATCACAACATGAGCAGCCCAATGTGGTACCCAATGGACACCATATGGTATGATGGAAAAGATACTTTGTGGACATAAACTGTGAAGTTTTGGAAGTAAAATTGCCCCTTGGAGGAGGAGTCTGTGCTGGTAATCATTTTCTATGTTCCTTGCCTTGCATGCTTTCGGGCTGAACTCTGAATTCCCTTTAAAGCCAAACCATTGAACTGAACTTTCCTGACGGACCTCGAACCGGCACTTTGCCAGCTGGTAAAGTGAGCAGGAAATAACCTTTCGGCTGAAGGGTTAATTGACTCCTTTCTGTGGCATGCTGTACTTCAGTTCTGCATAGTTGGTTTGTATCATCTAAACTCTGAATCTCGCTTTTCCATCTCTCATTCCTTTACTAGGCAACAAGCAAATGTTTTCCTCTATGACATTGTGTGGAAATTGTTTGCTAATTAATTGTTATTAAATTCGATTAATAAATGCGATTTCATGTTTCTGACCATTCAAATTGAGGCATTAGATAAATTTAATCCATGAACAACATTATCATATTTGTGTCTTACTTGAAGTAATCTTTGTTGTCTTAGGGCTTGTAGAAATTGGTGACAACTGTGAAATAGTGATGAAATTGCCATGAATTTGGCATTTCTTTATTCTAGGTCCTCATAAGCAATTGCCTAACGTTCAGAATCCCTGTTAGTTCTCAAAAAGATCCATTGGAGGACCAATGTCTGATGATTATCAAAGGTGTATTTTTGAAGAATAAGTAAGTTATGTTATGGGCCCAGCGGGACATATTAAAGAGGTTGTGGTGAGAATAAAATGTTGCCCAGCTTTCCGCTGCATCAGACCCATCGTAAAAGACTAGCATCACTGCAGCCTCCTGCATCTGGGACCGATGCATCACCTTTACATATGCCGCTGCGTGACGCTTCACCCAGAGCAAGCTCCTCACATCCCTCACCTACAGCTGCCTCTCAGACGACACCGGATCTCCACATCACAGCATATCGGAACCAAGGCATCGCTCCTGCTGCACCTCGCATCCTCGACACCAGACTTAACATCACAAGCCCTATAAACAGGATCCTTGACGTCGACGCATCAGGACCTTGCACCGCCTCACCACAGTTCAGCACCAACGCATCTCATCAGCTGTGCTACGCATCTTTCCAAGCAAGTGCTCCATGTCAGGATTAAGGTACTTTGCTTCAGCTGGCCTAACTGGATTCCTGAATCCGGCCCGTGCTTCATCTTGGTCGGCCGTAACCTTTGACTTTGTCTCGTTCATCACGCCCAGAAATTTCAAATAGGGCTTTTTTCTTCTAGGTGCTCTTTCTACTGAAAAAACTTTGAAATGTAATGTCTCAAGTTCAACTTTGTCATTCTGGTTTTGTTTTATTTATTAAATTAAGTCATATTTTACTAATCTGGCGTGACATCTTTTTATATGGTGTTTACACTGTTTTATTGTTGATAGTGTTGCACAAATACTTTACACATAGCCTCTAAATGTAAGCATGACTGGTCTGTGACAAGTTACCAGCAGGCGAGCAGGGGTTAATTTAGGGTTACCTTCCTCATACCCTGACTAGTATTGTGGTTGTCTCTTAACCAGGGCTTAAACCCTAGTCAACTAACCACCCTATATCTAACACAGATGGACTAAAAGAATTGAAACTTACACTGGCTGAACAAAGTGGTGGAAGCTAGCTCAACAATCTCATGAGAAGTAAAAGAGAGGGCTTGGAAAACAAAGGCAAAATGGTCACCACACATACATGGCCACTGCTGCATTGACATCAAATGAGGAGGCCTGGAGAACAAAGAATAAACAGGCATTGGTAAATGCCTTTGGTTTCGCCTATATGATTAATAATAATCTGTTTTTTGTTATAAGTAGTAGCTTGCTGAGTAGTCGTACAATATATGTTACAGAAAGTCTGTTAAAGTGTTATGACTTGTTTATATACAAAAAGGCAATATATTGTGCTGTTACTATTGGTATAGTGCAGGTAAGTAATAGCTAAACTCTTGAAAAATGCAATGAAAGAAGGAAATAGAATAAATTGATGTAATTTCAATATTATGTGTTAAGAGGAGTTCTGACCACTTTTGTGCCTGGTGCCCCTGCACCTGCCGCATCATTCAAATCTTGACCCTATTGCCTTGAAGATAACTGCACTTGTGACTGCCTGTTTAGTAGTAAAATATTGCAATATTTGGTGATTAGTGGGGTCCCTAGAGTCTGTGGACCCAGTGCCATGGCATCTGCTGGCCCATTCAAATGAAGCCCCTTTTAACTGCAAGATAACTGAAATTGGGTTTGCCTGTGTAATAGAAAAATATAGCAATATTTGGTGTTTCAAGGAGGTCATGACAAAGTTTGGCCCAGTGACACGGCACTTGCTGCACCATTCAAATCATGACTCTATTGTCTGCAAGGTAACTGCACTTGTGACTGCCTGTTTAGTGGTAAAATATAGCAATATTAGGTGTTTAGTAGGGTGCCTAGAGCTTTTGGTCCTGCTGCTATTGCACCTGCTACACCATTCAAATCATGACCCTATTGTCTGCTAGATAAATGCACTTCTGACTGTCGTGTTTAGAAGTAAAATGTATCAATAATCTGGGTTTAGTGGGGTCCCTAGAGATTTTGACCCCAGTGCCACTGCACCTGCATCCAAATCAAGTCCCTTTTAATTGCAAGATAACTGCAATTGTGAACGTGTGTTTGTACTGCAAGTGCCTCACCATTCAAATCATGACCCTGTTGTCTGCAAGGTAATTGCACTTGTCGTTGCCTGTTTAGGAATAAAATATAGCAATATTTGGTGTTTAGTGAGTGACTGGGGTGCGTGTCTGAAGAGTATCAGTGCTCCGTCCATCATCTCCTTGTGTTTGCTCGATTAGCCCTAAGTTGGCAGGGTATGCTGCCCAGATGTGGGTCCCTTGCTCACTTTGCCACTGGATTCAAATTAGCCTGGCTGATGAGGGCAGTTAGCCCGAAACCGGTCCCAGGATGCTTGTTTCTGGTCTAGGGAAGACATGGCTTGGCAGTTCGGGCTAAACTGTTCCCATGGGGCACAGGGTCAAGACTGATTTGCATATAGCTGTGTCTGAGCTGGGGTGGCAAAGTGGGCTAAAGAACGATGATGGTTTCAACCCAGATCTGTGACTGGGGGTGAGTGTCTAAAAAGTTTCTGCGCTCTGTCCATCATCTCCTTGTGTTTGCTTTTGGGGCTGGTGCCACTGCATCAGCTACAACATTCAAATAATGACCCTGTTGCCTGCAAGATAACTGCACTTTTGACTGCATGTTTAGTTGTAAACTATAGCAATATTTGGTGTTTAGTGGAGTTATGACAACTTTTGGCACCGGTGCCACTACACCTACTGCACCATTTAAATGAAGCTCCATTCAGCTTCAAGGTAACTGCAATTGTGACTGCCTGTATAGTAGTAAAAAATTGCAATATTATGGTGCCGATTCCGATCCGTTAAAAATAATTTGCGTATGACCCGTATCCGTATTTTTTTACGTACGAGTCGTACAAGTACCGTACAAACGGCCAAGTACGATTCGTCCATGAAAAATAACTACGAATAGCATCGGGAAAAGTCTACGAGAGTGCGTCGGAAAGTTTACACGACTGAATATCGTCGGGAAAAGTGTACGAGAGTGAGCCGGACATTTTTACGTGCAAATCGTTAAACACAAGTCCGATCGCACAAGTACGATCCCCACCGTCCGTCCGAATACACAATCGCACGTAAAAAGGCCCGTACGGAGCCAACGCAGTAGCACACATGTACACGGGTAAACTCATGCCCGTGTACGAGCCCTACAGCCCCCCACCCCCAAAAATGTCAGCACCGTACACCACCCTGTCCGCACTGTACCCCTGCCCCGCAACTCTACGCGCCGTACCCCCATGTATGCGCCGTACCCCCCTGTACGCGCCTTACCCCCTGTCCGCACATTACCCCAGCCCCGCACCTGTACGCGCCGTACCCCCCCATGTACGCGCCGTACCCCCCTGTAGGCGCATCATCCCCGCATGTACACGTCGTACCTCTGCATGTACGCGCCGTACCCCAGGGCCGCACGTGTATGCACCGTACCCCCACCGCATGTACGCGCCTTACCCCCCATGTACACGCCGTTCCACCGCATGTATGCGCCGTACCCCAGGGCCGCACCTGTACACACCGTACCCCCACCGCATGTACGCGCCCTCCCCCCCATGTATGCGCCCCCCCATGTACGCGCCTTCCCCCCATGTACGCGCCGTACCTCCGCATGTACGCGCCGTACCCCATGGCCGCACGTGTACGCACCGAACCCCCACCGCATGTATGCGCCGCACTCCAACACAGTACCCCAGCACCCTCACCCATCATCGCGTATGTACGGATCGTACCTACGCGAAAAAGACTCTTACAGAACCAGGACACTGTAAAACAGCACAAGGAGGGTCAATTCGACTCGCACAACACCACAAAACATGTCTACATGACAAAATACATCTCAAAGACTGACCTGGCACATCCAAACAGGCAAACAGAGGCCCCAAATCACAACCACCTCTTATAACACACCCACCAAAATTCAAACACAGCCACACCCAAAAATGGATCAATAAAAAGGGCCCACACACACAACCCATGAGCCTTTGCAACAGACCCACTGCTGCCAGACCCCACTGAGAAACAACTCCACTGACAAACAACTCCACATTACTCATTCCTCCACTACACCTTCACTCACACACCTTCACACAACCTCCTCCACAAACATCCCCCTCTTCACATTCACACACTCACCGTCACATTCACACCCACACACCCACAACCATCCACATCCACACCCACACCCACACCCAACACCATGCCCACAGACAGGAATCCAAAGTTCACAACGGCGGAGCTGGACCTCCTTGTCAACGAAGTCATCAGAGTCGAGCCACAGCTGTTTGGAACATTGGTCAGACAGACCAGCATAGCTGAAAAATCTGCCATGTGGCAGAGGATTGTCGATAAGGTGAATGCTGTTGCGCCCATCCGAAGGACCAGGCATGAATGCCAAGCCAGGTGGTACGATCTGCGCAAGGCGGTCAAGAGGAAAATGAATGAAGAATATGCCCAGACTAACATCACTGGAGGTGGGCCGCCCCGCAGACCCGTACACAACCATCCTTGGGAGGAGAAGGTGATGGCCCTGCTACCGCCGGTGGGAGTACACAGAGTCGAAGGAGTCGCAGAGCCTGGTGAGTACACAAACAACTTACGTAACATGGGGGCAATGGGGTCCACACCACATATACACCAAATGCACGCAACTTTCCCCAAGCACTCACCGCACACAACCACACTCAAAAACCACGCTCATGCCACTAACGTCTCCATGCACCCTTCACAAATCAAGGCAAGGCCATGTCCAAGGCTACAACAACCACAAACACAAGACTGGATGGCCGGGAGGGTGGGCCCCACACAACACATTGTGAAAATGAGACGCAGACACCAATGCCCTCAGCCCATATGGCATAGGTACATACCCATGCACAATGCACAGGGACTGGCAAAGTACTGACAAGGTAGCTGACACTTGGCCCTGCTGTATGTAGCACAAGGCCCTCCTGGGACCACTGTACACTCAAACACCAACTCCACAAGCACAGGTATCTAGCACAGGAACTCACACTTACTGTCATGCCAGCATGCACCATGAGGGGACAGACACATCACCTGGGAGACCCAATGACAACTCACACTACACACAACAGCCCGCTCGGTCACAACCCCCCCCCCCCCTAACACAAGCACACACCCCCGGGGCAGGCAACGGATTTACACACTCCCACAATGGACATGTGACACAACAAGACCAATCCAGAGCCAAATAAGCATCAGAGCCAACAATCTACAGGTCAAACACTCAGGAGAACATCCCAATCTGTCCCCCGCAACATACCCATCCCCAAGTGGACATTGAGAGGAATGCTAGGCACATCCAACTACCTGGAGGAACTGTGTCAACTTGAATATGTATGAAACATAGATGTCACATGATACACCATTAACATTGTCTCTCTCTCACACACAGGGCAACGTCGTCGATCTCCCCCCAACACTGGGGGGGAAGAATCACAGTCCCAGGCTCCGCGTGAAGACGATCCCACCGGCAGCGATGACTCTCACCACTCCGTGGCTGACCCCGACCAACCTGGACCCTCTGGTGCCCAAGCACCTGCAGCACCTGCGTCAGGTACATCTGTGCCAACCACCACCCCCATTCCTGCCACATCCCAGGACACACCCAGGAGCCCTGCTCACACTGAACAACAGAGCCACTCTGACCAGGAGGGACAAGGTTCTCCGGGCACCCAGGAGGAGGCAGGCAACCCTGCAAATGCCATCCCTCAGGGGTCCCGTAGACCCGATGTGCCCACAAGGGCAGGCCAGGCTCAAGTGGGCAGGGGTGGTGGGACTGGAGGCAGGCGGAGGCGCGAACCTGACCAGCCAGCTCAGGACACCGGTATGTCACACATACGCAACATCCTGGACTCATACCGGCGTGACACCAGAGGCATCAACCAGGTCGTGTCAAGACTCTCCGAGATGCAGGGGACCCTCAATGAGATTAAGAACCTGCAGGTCGAGCATCATGCCAGTCATCAACAACACCAAGGACGGATGGAGGCAAGACTGGCTGAGCTCCTGGCGGTGCACAGGGACGTGAGCCAATCACTCCGTCAGATCGCCCAAAGCATGGGCAACCTTCCCTGTGCCACCAGGCATAGACCAGCACAAGACACAGGGAGGGAGGAGGAGGAGGAGGATTCGTCTGACGGAGCGTCCCCAGCATCGTCAAGGCCTGCATCTGAAGGTCCCCGGAGGAAGGTGGGTCATCCACGGAAAAGACCGTGAGAGTCAGCGGACCATCCACATCTCCCAGGTCACCTGGCCTGGCACCTGGCCCTCTGGCGCAACAGCACCACCTCACCCAATGACATTCTCTGGCACATGGACTTGCTGGTCACAGTCTGACCAATGATGACCAACACTGTGGTCTGGACTCTGATGACTTCCAATGCCAAGGATACCATCACCCCCTGTGAACTTTGGATTCTATTCCCCCAGTACAGCACCTAATTGCATCTACCAAACCACTTACCCCACCGCAAATAAATATTTCACTTTGGACATGAGACATTCCTGTCATTTTGCATTATTCTACGACATATGTGTGTGGAAATGTCTAACTATGCCTGAGTGTTGAACCAACTCCAGCCATCCATACCCTGGGATCAGAGTCTGGTACAGGACACACATGGGTCACAAGGTATCATTCAATGTAGTCATGGAGCACAACACTCACCTGTGATGGCCTCTGGCTGCTGAGGGGGTGCTTGCTAAACTGTGTGGGGAGACCTATTTGGGAGATCATCATCAAGGCGTAGAGGTCATGGCTCATGTGGAGGTTCCCGGGGAGGGAGTCCCAGGTATGTGTGGGCAGGTGGGAGGACAATGTCCTGTATGCTGGAGTATGGTGGATGTGAAGAACGGTGGCCAGGGCAAGGTTGGATGCACGGAGATGGCCCAACGGGATCTAGGATGACAGACGTACAAGGTTGGTTGGGGTCGGGGTTGTGGACTGCCTCCTGAGTGTGGGTGGGGAGTGTGGAGGTCACCCTGCAGCAGACAGTGATCCATTGAAGCTATCCATGGTGGACAGTGAGGTGGCTGGGGCGTAGGGTGTTGAATCTGAGGTGTGCAGATGCCCCCTGGAAGTGAACCAGTTTCCTGGGAGTTTGGATGTACTTGCTCCTTAGAGGGCAGGGCAGTATTTGACACGGATGTTGTCATGGACCTGGGGGATGGTCTGTCTTTTCTTGGAGTGGGTTTTTTACGTGGATCATGTGCATAATGCAGAGGGCGTTGCAGCATGAGGTACAGATGCTGTGGACTAGCATGGCATATGTGAGCGAGCCAAACATGATGCACACCATCTTGTGT
Organism: Triturus cristatus; assembly: GCF_964204655.1. Lineage (NCBI taxonomy): Eukaryota > Metazoa > Chordata > Amphibia > Caudata > Salamandridae > Triturus > Triturus cristatus. Next base: position 679,517,486 of record NC_140595.1, read on the forward strand.
GTGTGGCCACTGGGTGCTTGTGCAGGGCTCTTGCGGGTGGAACACAGGCACTTGACCCAGCTGGAAGGGGACAATCCTCAGATGTTCACCTCAGTCCTGTACAAGTCCAGCCTCAGGTGGCTCGTGTGCAGCCATTCATCAATGGATCTCATGCATACTTGAATGATGGAACTGCCAATGTTTGTGTCTTTGTTGAGGGTGAGGAGCACCTGGCTGTCAATGGCATACGAGCTGATGATGAGGTGCTGTGCGCATGTGATGGTGGAGAGGGGGGTCCTGGACACTCTGTAGATTGACATGCTGAGAGATGATACCTGTGCCATGTCCCAGACGATGACACCATACTACATGCTGAAGCCTTGAGTCCCACTCCCATCCCCTTGCTGGGTTACAGAGCCTGTGGGGAGTATTAGGGACGTGACCTGGTTGGTGTGACAGGGCCTGAAAGGCGGGGCAGTGCAGTGTAGGCAGTTGGAGTTGCACACTCAGCATGCAAAGGTGTTGTGTGTGTGCCCAGGGTATGTCTGACAGCAGGCGTTAGATGTGCGGATGGACATAGCTCGGAGTGTGGCAGCTACATCAGACTGTAGTGTGATGTGGTTTATGCAAGGACAGGATGGTGGTGCAATGTGCACCTTGCATGTGCTGATGGTCCAGCCTTTGGCACCGCGTGGCGGCAACAGTGGCATAGACAAGCTGAGGACAGCAAAATGAATGGGTGGAGGAAGGAAGTGAGGAGCATCCTGGAGGTGTGTGTGTTGCCAAATCTGGATACTCCGTGGGCCCTTGCTGCAGGGGCCGCAGCAGCAGGCGGCATCTCCTTGCAAAATGACAGAATTTGCACACATAGACTAGGATGTCATAAGGACAACTGCAACAGGCGCGTGTGTAAAGTAAGGAGTGTCCAGTGTCACATGGCACACCCAGAGACAATGCATGCACAATCACCAAAGAAGCATGACACCGGATCAGGAAACTGAAGGCTGACCTGCGCACAGGAGACACACCCTCAGCAGCTGTTGATGGCCCATTGTGTGGACCAACATGCCAAAAACATACACGACCATGTACTTCATGCCCAATAGGAGCCTAACCCATGAGCAACTGCATGCATGTTGCTAAACTACACATGGACTCCTATGCATGATCTTCCACAACTATGCCAGATATGCCGCATGCAAAGTGTCAAGAGACCTGCATTGACAGAGATGAGGCACCTTTGAGTGTGACGAACACCTTTATTACTCAGCCTCACACTAAGGGAAATGCATCAATTGGAACAGACTCACAGGTCATTTGGCTGACCATGTGTGACCTACACTGGACACCCCCTTTAACACACAGATGTGCAAATCCTACTGAGCTGGTACACAAGTGAAGGGGTTGAGCCTAACACCCCTTGCTGCACACGGAGAGTCTACAATTCCCCATTGAGCCTCATATGTGGATGTCCCACACTATGTCCACCATTAGCATCCCGTATGTTCCTGAGGGACGTTATACACACATTGATGCCTTCATCAGAATCCACAAACCAAAACAGATGACTGTCAGGAAGGGTGACTATCAATTCATGGGAGCCATGCAACACGTCATGTGCCCCATGGTGAGTCGACATGTATGCATGGTAACACAACATGCACAGGAGCAGTCCCCACATATCACAAACACGTACCACCCACAAAATGCCTTGCTGCACTCCTTACCCCAAATGACTTTTCACCATGTCTGTGCATGTAACTCTGATCCAGCACACGTTGCAATACTCATGAGGAATAGCAGGAGGGCAATGATGACATGAGCAGACGACAGCCGCAAGAACCTGGGGAGGACAGACGCACAACAAGTCAGCGAAGAGCTAGTAATCCTCAGACATGTACATGTACTCTACAGGAATGATGTTGTCACCATGCCCTTAATAAATTTAGTGTCCCAGCTAATATGTGTGGAATGACACCATCACTTGAATGACACATCAGAACACACCTCCAAGTCACTTAGCACACAGTCAGCTCGACACACACATTGCAACACATGCCACACAATGCTCAAAGCGTGCACACTCAGACACAGGGACTTACCATCATGAGAAGAAGTTGCGGATAAGCTGACTCCGGATGTCCTCATCCTCATCCTCACTTGCCCCGTGCCCGAGCCCTTCATCCTCCACGGGTGGATGATCCTGCTCATCCGGATCAAGGATGAGTGGCATGGCCTTCTCCACTGCCATGTTGTGCAGCATGCAGCACACAATGAAGATTTTGCAGACCTTCACCGGGGCATATGGGAGGGCGCCGCCGGTCTTGTGGAGGCACCAGAATCTGCTCTTCAGGAGTCCAAACGTCCTCTCAATCACGCGCCTCGTCTGCCCATGGGTGTCGTTGTACCGGTGTTCTGCGGCTGTTCTGGGGTTGCGGAGAGGCGTCATCAGCCATGGCATGTTGGGATAGCCAGAGCCCCCTACATGGAAACATCATGTGAAGAAGTGGGTCAGGAGATGCCGTAAGATACAAAGATAGCGCTGAACACAGGACTAACAGAGTATACCCACCAACAAGACATGCTCATTCCGCGTGCAGCTGCAGCATCATTTCTGGCACCCTGCTATGCCTCATGATGTATGCATCGTGTGCGTACCCTGGAAAACGTGCACAGACATGGGAAATCAGCATGTTAGCAAGACACACCACGAGGGCATTAATGGAGTGGTAATGTTTTCTGTTTCTATAGGCTACCTCCTGTGCCTGTGGTGGTACCAAAGCCACATGTGTCCCATCAATGCCCCCAATTACATACATGAGGCATCCCTCCCAGGGCATAGAACTCACCCTTGACACCTGTCAACTGCTCACGAGTGGGAAAATGGATGAATTCATCCAGGTGCACCAACATGGCTTCTATAACATCATGCAGGACACGGCTGAACATTGTCTGGGACATGCCACCGACATCAGCTATGGTCAATTGAAACGTGCCGGTGGCAAAAAAATGTAGGGCTGCCATCACCTTCACCTTGGGGGTCAGAGCTGTAGGATACCTGTGTTGTGGTTCAATCAATCAATCAATCAATCAACGCATTTGTATAGCGCGCTACTCACCCAGAGGGTCTCAAGGCGCTAGGGGAGGGGGGTTCGCTACTGCTCGAACAGCCAGGTCTTGAGCAGCTTCCTGAAGGCGAGGTGGTCCTGGGTAAGGCGGAGGTGGGTCGGGAGGGAGTTCCAGGTCTTGGCGGCGAGGTAGGAGAAGGACCTTCCTCCTGTGGTGGCTCTTCGGATGCGGGGGATGGCAGCGAGGGCGTGGCTGGTCGATCGAAGCTGGCGTTTGGGAGCGTAGAAGTTGAGGCGGTTGTTGAGGTATCCTGGGCCTTGGTTGTGTAGGGCTTTGTGTGCGTGGGTGAGGAGACGGAAGGTGATTCTCTTGTTGACCGGGAGCCAGTGCAGGTCTCTCAGATGTCCGGAGATGTGGTTGCGGCGGGGGATGTCCAGGATGAGTCGTGCTGAGGCGTTCTGGATCCGCTGGAGTCTCTTCTGGAGTTTGGCGGTGGTTCCGGCGTAGAGGGAGTTGCCGTAGTCCAGATGGCTGGTGACGAGGGCCTGAGTGACCGTTTTCCTGGTCTCGGTGGGGATCCACCGGAAGATCTTACGTAGCATGCGCAGGATGTTGAAGCACGACGAGGAGACGGCGTTGACTTGTCTGGTCATGGAGAGGGAGGAGTCCAGGATGAAGCCCAGGTTGCGTGCATGGTCTGTTGGTTTGGGTGCGCTGCCTAGGGCGGGGGGCCACCAGGAGTCGTCCCAGGCGGAGGGTGAGGATCCCAGGATGAGGAGGAGGTGTGGTGCAAGCCGGCGGGTCAAGTCCTCTATCAACTCTTGCGAGAAGCGGTATCTGCAGTCATGTTCACGCATGGCATCCAGGTCTGGCATTCGTCTGGGGAGAGGCGGTGCCCTGCAGAGATTTGGAAGGAATAACGAAGAGTGAGTACATTACCACACCAATGTCACTGAGGTGAGCACATGTTCAACAGCTAATACACATCTGCTTAATACAGAGTCTGTGCTGTGCAATACATCCAGGACATGTGGGCCAGCCAGGTGATACTCCTACGAAAAGCCAGCCACAATAGTTGCATGGCAATGTTGACATGACATGCCATGAAAATAGCCGTTGGCCAGTATAAGTGACAAGCCAGACACATTACATGAGTGACAGACATCCACATATCAGCATTTGAAGGATGTCATCTCATACAGACAGCTGGCGGGAGTCTAGACGCACAGGTCACATGTTATCTGGAAATGGACAGATGACACACATTTCCATTAAGGGGTCCATGTCAAAAACTGATGACACAGACATTGAGAGAACGCAGATATTGCCTCATGTCAGGAAGTCATCTTCGAACCATCATGACACATGTAACGTGTGAGTCCACATGTGGCATGGTGTGCGTATATGTGTGTCATGCACATATGCACACAGACACATGTTCGATGCTGCAACAGCAGATCGAGTTGATGGAACACCAACGGAAAGCTCATGGGAACACATGACACACACATGACATAGTCACATCATGGCATGCTGGGAGTCACATGTGAGGTGTAATTATCCATGTACCTGGCATCAGGGGACAGTTGCGGGTGTTGCTGACTGTGCCATACCAGTGATGCAGTGCTTGACACGTGTGTCGTACATGCACACATGTGCAAAGTGTGAAGGGGAAGTGTGCCACGTAGTGCCCCATCACACATGACATGTGTAAACAGCTCATCACACATCTATTGTGCCACAACATGAGGAGACATGTGCCACATCACTGCCTGACACACCTAGGCCCTGCACATGAAGGACTGCACTGACAATGACTTGATGTACAGCCTTGTGCGAGTCTGACACCTCCATTCCTTTCGTGTGCACCTCCTATCACCAGTGTAAGCAGTGAAACGCAGTACACACGCTCTGAGGGCGTGTGTAGGGCCCGTACTCACGCGTGAGTACCTGCCATACACGTGTGAGTACGTGCCTATCACTATAGTTGTGTTACTGTAGGTCCAAGTGATACGGCACGTACACACGCGTGTACGGGCCACACACGCATGAGTACGTGCCTATCACTTGGCCCTACGGTACCCCCAACTATAGTGATAGGCACGTACTCACGCGTGTACGGGCCGTACACACGTGAGTACGTGCCTATCACTATAGTTGGAGGTACCGTAGGGCCTAGTGATATGGCACGTACTCACGCATGTACGGGCCATACACGCGTGAGTATGTGTCTATCACTATAGTTGGGGGTACCGTAGGGCCTAGTGATTTGGCCCGTACACGCGTGAGTACGTGCCTATCACTATAGTTGGGGGTACCTTAGGGCTTAGTGATACGGCACATACTCACGCGTGTACGGGCCGTACACGCGTGAGTACGTGCCTATCACTAGGCCCTACGGTAACATGACTATAGTGATAGGCACGTACTCATGCGATTACGGCCCGTACATGCGTGAGTACGTGCCATATCACTAGGCCCTACGGTACCCCCAACTATAGTGATGGGCACGTACTCACGCGTGTACGGCCCACACACGCGTGAGTACGTGCCATATCACTAGGCCCTACGGTACCCCCAACTATAGTGATAGGCACGTACTCAAGCGTGTACGGCCCGTACACGCGTGAGTACGGCCCGTATCACTGTAGTGATGGTGCCCTAGGGGTACGTGTGAAAAGCACCGTACCTGTGTGGGGATTTAAGAATTACAATGGGGACACATGAGGGACAAGTTTTAGGGCCTGAATGCATGCTGGTTGTCATGGATACCGAGTTTCAAGTTCAAAATTTTACATCATGTGGTCTGGAAAAATCAGTTGGCCACATTTAACATTGTTGCAAAGTGGTTGTTGACTTGACATGATGCTGCAAAATCGAAAGATGTAAAGGCTGTCACTGTTGTATGTTTAAAGGGATTGGAGGAAACGTAGGATGCAAATGAGTCTGACCAATCACTCTGTACTCCTGTAAATGAAATAGGCCAGCAAGGCAGATATAAGGCAGGCAGAACCCATGAGAGGGCACTTGCCTGCACAACATGTCAGTCGATACCACTGCTGCTGTATTGCCTCCCTCTGGCACCATGTCAAGGACTGTGGAGAGGGCCCAGCCTTTCACCCAGGAGGAGAACGAGGCCCTGCTGGATGTGATCCTCTCACAGTACCCCATGCTGTATGGTCGACCAGGGGAGCAGGTGAGTGCTGACTCCACTACCTTTGCCTGTGCACCTTTATTGTATCTGTCACTTCTGGCATTGTGGCCAGGTGTTAGTCACAAGCAAAATTCCCCTTCTTGGCACACTAAATTTCTATAGACACACACACACATTCTGTCACCAGAACAAGACACCCAAATTAGAACCTAATCCAATATTCATATGCATAAAATCAATGTATTTTATTAAAAACTAATCATATAGCTTTATACAATAACAAATTCATATATCACAAAAATTAAACATTTAAAAACATAATTAAATGTACATAATCATGGATACTCAACAAACAGAGACATGGGGAGAAGTCGTAAGAAACAATGTTTTCTTATCAGCAAAGATGGAAGACATATGATCAAGATCAACTCCTTTCCTAGGTAGTAATGCCACTTAATAGTTCGGAAAGCAGATGTCGATAAAATCTATAGTCTTCCTTCTAGACTTGCGTCGACGCGTTTCGATGGGACTCAAAACATAAAAGACCACCTTCTTCAGGACAAATATAATATTCTCCCATGGAGTATACGTGCAATCTAAATTAAATAACAAAATATCAACATTACATATATATCCAGCAATTTACACATCAAACAATATTAAATAAAACACTATTCTTCTATACATGGGCATCTCTGTCCAATTACATTGATTACATTCACAGAAACAGAACTATACTACATATTGACAAAAGTGTTGTTCTCCTGGTGACTCCATACAACTCATTCAATTAGATCCAATAAGATCACAAAACACTGCAAACAATGCCATCCTTTTTACATTCTATTACAACGTAACAGGTTAATAATAAATCCTGTATGTATGTACCTTATAATTTGGGATAATACGTTAGGATGTGGTGACTACTTACGGGTCCTTGCCTCCTTGTCTTACACCACAGACGACACTAGATGAAGTCGCACGGATATTGACATGTCAGTCTAAAAGAATTGAGAGACTTGTGCTTTAAAATAGAGTCTCATTTCTTCCACAATTAAAGACTGTGGAACACCAATCATAATCATCTATTTACCTGTCATCCTGTGCTCATGTGGTCACCTGATTCAGATATTTAAAAGCAACAACCACACCTGAAAAAGAAGTCCAAGAATGTATATTATTCATATTGGACAATAAGTTATTATGTAGTATCAGGCATACTAAAATACTTATTATTGGAAACATAAATTTACCTTAATTAGTACATGAAGACTGAATGTTCGTTATTTAAAAAGAGGACATAGTTCTGGGGAGGCCTTATTTAGTGCACTCACTCCCTCATGGTGTCTCGATCACAACTTGATTTCGAGGTTACTTTATTTAGCTGAAAGGACAAGAACACCGTGTTCAATCGTTATTTATTCACGACCATGCTAATGGAGCCTTCCCATCATTCGAGTCATTCCCACGAATAGCTATTTCTAGGGAAAAAACCTATTACTACTGCGCTCAACCACTTGTTATAGAATAAGGGTAGAACTAGACACCAAAGCACTAACCTTCTCTACTAATGCACAGTAATTATTCCACCCCTATTAATTCAAAATACAACTGAACCTGCCCCGGCTCAAACCTTTTCAGTAAAGATGGTACGATTGTACTAATCCCTGTTCCGCTATGTGCCGATCTATATACTATCCCAATTACAAGTAAGAAACGGCTACTGGCTTGGGGCTAGAAGAAAGACCTCCTATATTAGATGGAAACGCGACCTAATGTCTGCCTTCCATTCCCTCATAGTACAACCCTCGCTATGCCTTAGAAGAGAACAACCCCCCAGGCTCAAACACTCTCTGCACAAGCGGTAAGATTAAACAGACCCCTGTTGAGACCTATAGCCGATCCACACCCGTACCGCAAACACGGATTTGCACGGCAATTCCCTCAGGGCCAGAGAAGACACCCCCTCCAATATACACTACGCCGACCAAAAGTCGAGCCTTAGCTTACCTCATTTACCCGGCGCCGAAGCCTCGTAACAATATACGGGTCCACACGTCTCGACAAGTGCACCTCAACAAAATCCCCTTTATATACCGCGTGCATAAAGAGCTATCGCCGTAGACGAGCCACAGCTGTTAACTCGATGGAAACACAAGGATTCCACAATGGCGGCCATCTTGAAGTATCTTACACCAGGCCACAACCCGAGCTTTCTCGTCTGATGTGAAAACCACATAATAACAAATGACCTAATTATCGACTTCAACTAAGTGCCCAATATTATCATCGCTGCTGATATTGATAAAAACATCCCCTACACGATAAATCCAAATAAATCAGAAAATTACTAGGGCGGCCATCTTTAAATTCCTAAATAGATCGGCCCAGCTTGGTGTTATTTCAAATAGGAAGTCACACCCACCCAGCCGTATTACTAGCCACTATGGCGGCCATCTTAAACTTCCAAAAGCCTGAAAGGGCTAAGTATTGTTACTTGCCCTAAACAGGGGCCGTTTAAATAATACCCATAGCTCAACCTGATTATCGCTCACATAAAAAGATCTTCTAATTAGAAATAGTTTACTCAGCGATATTCTAAACACGTTACAAAGTTGCAGTCCAGAGTGCCGTTGTGAGAGAATAACAGACCTAATTCAGACCTATATACCCCATAAGCTCTACTATATTGTCAAAACGGCAGCATTTTCGAAGGTAGTCATCGCTGAATTCCTACCCTAATTAGTGTATACACCTCTCCTGATCGCATTAAAAAAAACGCAAAAAATGCAGTGATATTGACAGTAGGATGATTGTAGAACACTGCTTCAGACCTAATATTATTTGATAAGGCGTTCCCATTCCTCCTTAGAATTAAGGCCATTGAGTACTGTGTTAAAAAGAGAGATGTACCATTGCTCTCTCGATTTCCTTTTCTGTTCCATGTTTCCACCACGGGCCCCCATCCAGATTTCTTCTAGTATGAAACACTGTATGTCAGTCACTATGACCCATCTCAGTGTAGTGAGCTACTAGAGGGGCATTTAGCTTCCTCGTTCGAATTGCGGAGCGATGCTCTTGTAGTCTGATCCTCAACTCTCTGCCCGTTTCCCCTACATATCCTTTCCCACACGGACACCGGAGGAAATACACAATATTTCTACTTCTACAGTTATTCAAAGATCTTGCGGAAACCGAACACCCATTGTGTTCCAATGAGACAGATACAATACATGAGGGACAAACAGTGCATGTGCCACATTTTACATTACCCAGTGCCGAAGTTCTCTCTAGCGTACTCTGTACTTTGCCCTGGTTCTCCCTATACGTGTGGACCAGCTCATTCCTCGGGTTCCTATTTCTTTTAAAAGCAAAAAATTGCCTCTCTAATTTCCTCTTCTCTTCGTTATTAATGATATGCCAACTGCTGTTAATTACATTTTTGATCCTATTACTAATGTGAGAGAAAACACAATTTTCTCAAAATCTTTTTTGCTTTTAACTGTCTTTGTAAACATAGCTTCTCTATTATAGAATCTTGCCCGCTTGAACGAATGCGTGATCAATTTTTTCGGGTAGCCTCTCTCTTTGAATTTCTTTTTCATTATCTCAGCATGCTTGTAGAAGTCATTAATATCTGAACAGTTTCTCCGAAGACGGAGAAACTGACTAAAAGGTATATTGTCACGCTGAGATTTAGGATGAAAACTTGAATATTGTAACAGGGTATTTTTTGACATAGGTTTCGTGAAGAGTTCCACTGCCAAACAGCCATCAACATCTTTAATTGAAATATCTAAAAAATCCACTCTTGATCTGCTCCACTGAGACGTAAACCTTAGATTGGAATCACCAAGATTTAACCAAATTAAAAATTCTTCCAAGACTTACAAGGCTTCCACTGCCCCATCCCAGATGAAAAAAATATTGTCTATATAACGATACCAGCCTACCACATTTTCAAAGAAGGGGGCAAGTTCATTAAAAATATGCTTGTTCTCAAATTCTCCCACATAAAGACATGCTAAGCTCGGCGCACAGGTGGCCCCCATGCTGGTACCTTTCTTTTGCTTGAAGAGCTGATCTTCAAACAAAAAAATGTTGTTCATCAGAACCATCCTGGCGCAGTCCACTATGAAATTCCTCTCAGCTCCTTCTAGATCCATCCCCTCAATAGCTCTACGGACCACCTCCACTGTCTCGTATTGTGGGAAATTTGTGTATAGGGACTCAATGTCCAGAGTAACTAGACATTGAGTCTCCCCACAAAAAACCTTTCCCTCAAGAAGAGAGATCATGTGAGCTGAGTCCCTGACATATGATCTAAGACCCATCACAATCGGACGCAAAAAATGATCCACATATTTGCTTAGGGGCTCCGTTAGTGAATTAATGCTTCTAACAATTGGCCTCATAGGTGGGTTATCCCGATTTTTGTGGATTTTGGGGAGCCCATAAAGCGCGGGAATCCGTGGTTCCTCATTGTTTACAAATTTGAATTCTTGATCACAAATCCATTCCTTTTCTTTGGCTTCATTAAGAAGGGTATGGCAGTCTTTAGTTAATTTGACTAGTTGACTTCTGGAGATCGGCTCATAGTGTTCACTCACGGCCAACATATCCAGCATCTTCTGTTCATAATCAGTGGTATTAAACACCACTAATCCACCCCCTTTATCTGCTGGCTTTATGGTCAGCCTCACATCATCTTTTAAAAGTTTAAGGGCCTGCCTCTCTTCTCTACTCATATTATTATCAAATTGTCTCGGATTTTCTGATAGGATACATTGAATACCACTTTCAACTGCCCTTTCAAAAATCTCATGGTTTTTACTGACCATAGCCAAAGTGGGAGTAAAACAAGACTTTGGTTTGAATCCAGACACATTATTGCTTTCCCTAATTGGGCGATCTTCAAAAAATCTTTTGAGTCTATTTTTCCTAAAGAAGGCTCGTAAGTCCTTCTCCAATTGAAATTTATTAATACCTGAGGAGGGAATAAAGCTAAGTCCTTTACTCAAGACCCTCATCTCTGTTGTTGTAAGGGTTCTGTCGGATAGATTAATCACTGGTGTTCCGTCTGAAGCCAGTACTGTTGGTTCCTTGTTCTCATATACTCTTGTTGCGGGGGAGGTGGAGGGCCCCGGAATTGTTGTCCCCTGCCCTGAATCGTATTGAATCTTTGGCCCCTCCTGGGTCTTTGATCTAAAAAAGAAGGACCTGAATCACCAAAATTGTGGCCAGGTGTGACAGACATGCGATGTTGGGTGGAGTGGGTCCTGGGGGGGGGGGGAGGATGGCTTATGTCTCTCATGCAGGGCTTGATGTAGTTCATGTGTGCACTCCTCACTTGCATTGTGCTTACTGTGACATTCACTGCATAGTGCATGGCACATTCTGGCAGTCAAATCCTCTTGGGCATTCTTGTTCTATTGTCCTGCGGTGATTCAGTGGTCACCCCGGTGTGACAGGTGACTGCACCCACAGATGTGTGTGAGAGTTGAGTGGAGCTGTGGTGAGAGTGGTGAGAGTGTCCAAATGATGTGTACGCCCCCTGGACATTGATGTGTGTGAATGTTTCTTGTCATGTGGATGAGTGTCTATGTGGAGTGTTGCACCACAGCTGCATGGAGGAGGCAACTGCTCAATCCATCTGATGTGTGAAGTAAGCCGTGCTGTGTGTCTAACTTGCTGAGCTAGCCCCACACCTGTGACCCCCCCGGCAAGTGGCACATGTGCAGAGTGAGGTTTGCATCCGCTGTTGCCGATGGCAGGTGATTGATGTGTGCCTGTGTGTGTCTGTGTACTCTGCTGAGGTTTCGTCAGTGGCCTGGGGCATGTGACTGCTTTGCGGTGCTGTCCACCAGCCTTGTGTTGCTTGGGATGCACAGTGTGTGCCATGATCAGGGATTGTTTCGCACCCCTCATGCCACCTGTGTACTTACTATGCCATGTAGTGCATTGGTGCGTCCCCAGTGGAAAATGTCCCTATGACTAAGGTGCTATTACTTGCCAGCATACTATGCCCTGTTCAACAAATCTAAGATGTTCAAATGTGTGTCTCTGTGACATGGTGCAGGTGTAGTGATGTTGTCCCACTTTGTCATCCACACAGGTATCCCCCTACCACAAGGGGAAGATCTGGAAGGATGCCGTCAAGGCCGTGCAATCATCGGAGGGTCGCAGTCGGCGCCTGCCACAAGTGAGGAAGAGATGGCAAGACATCCGGTGTGGACCCGGAGGATCGCCCGGGTCATGCTGAAGGAGGAGGCTCCTCGCAAGCGTGACGGGCGCCGGCGCCTGACCCACCAGATGCGGCGTGTCCTGGCGGTGGTCTTCCCTGACCTGGATAGGCGGATACAGGAGTTACAGCAGCAGGAAGGGGGTAGGTACGTGTGTGTTTGTTGTGTGTTGACAGCTTTTGGAGCTGCTCAGTCGCCTGGATACACTGCCAGGCTATATATGTGCAGTGCATATCCTGTACCTCAAAGTCAACCTGTGCTGTTCTTCCTCCCTTCCCCTCCTTGACATGTGTTACCTGGTCTGTGTGTTATCACTATTGCACATGGTCATCTAGGCTGCCAGTTTATCAAGGTGCACACTGCTTTCAGCATCATGTGTGGGGGTGGTCTGCCTGTGCCCTGTCCTTTACAGTCATTTGGGGGTGCATATTTGTTGGCACTGATGCTGAGTCCCAACATAGGAGTGTGAGGATTCAAATGAACAGACTTGCTGCATGCATTACCAATGTTGTGGCCTCAGACATGATGTGCATGAGTGGGATATATGCATAGTGCCGGGACGGTTGCTCCTGTAACAGTCAGCTCATTCCAGGACCATGGAGCAGTGTGCACACTACAGTCCCCCGACACAGCCTGCCCTCCTACTCATGTGTGTCATCCAACACTGTGCACATTCACTGTGGGTTCATCATGGCTCTGCCTCTGTGGCATTGTTCCCTGGCCTAGGTAGTAGTTTTCACATGTGCGATACATTTGCCCACTGGACAGGGATACACCAGTTTGCTTGTGCATACTCACACTGGGCAGTGCCTGTGTGGCTATTCACAACAATCTGTTGATGTTTGTTTGTGACCAATATGTTTTGCCAGCCCTACAAGGTGATGTCGTGTTAATGAAGCTACTTTTCAAGCACAGTTATTGTAACCCTGAATAAGAGGTTTCACTTCTTGATCGGTATCAGTCACATTGACTCAGGTATGGGTGGGTGTGTGCGGGAGGGGCGTACATGTTCAACCCGGATGTTTCATTGCCAGTTCTGACTTGTGTGTGATGATTCGCAGTACAGAAAGTCATCGTGCAGTGCCCCCGTGATGTTGACCAGTGGTTGATGTTGGTGCTTCATTGCCTGTGTCAGTTCTTGACAATCATGTATCCTGCTTAGACATTTTTGGCACCTGTGTGTGGTTCAGATGCTACACAGTTGTGACTTAGTGTGCTGACATCTGTGGGTACATTCTGGCTTGCCATGAGGGGGAACCCACAGTACAGCTAGGCTTTTTTTCTAAACAATTGCAGGCCCATTAGCTTATGCATTGTCCTGGGTGTGGACATGTGTGCCACTCCAGATGACAGTCAGTAGGTCATATGTGTAGCCAACTGTGTGATCAGGTGACAGATAGCCATGTGACAAATGACATTATTCAAGTTGTTACTCAGAGAAAATGTCCATTGTCACTCACTACACCTGTCAACATGTCTCAATGTTTCATATGCTTGACCTTGTTGTTTGGTTGTGAAGGACAATGATGTGCCTGCATGAAAGATGTCTCCCAAGGAAGTGCACAAGACACCACCTTTACACTTTCCAGGGACACGCTGGCACATTTTAAAGTAAGGCACAGTTTGAACAACACTTGTTTGGAGTTCATACATATACATGTTCCCACAGTGTGCTAGCATTTGGGTTAGTCATTGGTTGTTGCTGATACCAACTTACGAGTGTCAAGTCATCCAGACCACCCTGGTGCCATGTATATGTACTTACTGATACACCATTTCTGCCTAACAGTGGCTGATTTGAATGAGTCTGGCAGCTCAGACAATGACTGTGTACATGTAGTTTGGTGTGCACCTCCTTGTGTGACTTCTGCTATACAGACACATGTGTGTTGTGTTCACAGAGTGCCACATTCACACATGCTAGACATGTCCATTTTGTAAAGGGTTGTGATTCTCCAGGAGTCACAATGTATTTCTTTGGGGTGTCAAAAGTACTCACAGATCTCTGAGTGTGGGGACACCTTCTGTATTGGCATGTGGTATTTGGCCTTGGGTGCGACAATGCTGTTTGTTTCACAGTGAACAAGAGGTGGCATGCCTTCATAGTCTTGCTGTGCTCAACTGATCCCAGACACTAGATTCTCATGATCTTGGGATTTCAAGTTATTTTCTGTTGTGTCCTAATTTTCTTTGTTTGCAAGTGGCATGGTGCATCAACCAACTGGGGAGTGCAGGGCTTACATATGTGGGGAGTATCCTAGATGTTACTCATGATGCCTTTCCTGATATGCACTGTTGCCTATTTTGTTTGGACTCATGTGTCAGATGTATATAGGTCACTGATTTTTCCTGTCTCTTCACCTTGCCCACAGCATCATCGGAGGACACCGAGGGAGACACCGGCACGGACGTGGAGGAGGGATCGAGCAGTGGTGCCACCACTGCTGTGGAGTCGGTGGATTCTAGTGGCACGGAGGGTGAGGGGAGTGAGGCGGAGGACCTGCCCAGTACCAACACAGACTACGAGGCAGACGGGTCCGAGGCTGAGCTCCCAGAGGGGGCGGAGGCTGCTCCCACAGCTGAAAGCAGTAGTACATCTCTCGCAGCCCCCTCCATTCCCATCACCGCCCTCCCACTTGCTCGGGTCCCTTCTGTCCGTGCTAGGCCACACCGTGTCTCCTTCGTGCCAGGCACCGCACCCCCTGCCCATGTCCCTCCTCCTGCCCTCACTGCCGAGTCTGTGGACATTCAGCGGCAGTTACAAGTTGGGCAGACATCGATCCTGACTGTCCTCCATGGCCACACCAGACTGCTGACCCAGATGGTGTCGTACATGGAGGGCATGTCATCAGCGATGTCTGACCAACGGATGTTGCTGAGGTCCCTGGACTCATCACTGACGGCAGTAGCGAGTCACCTGCAGCGCTACCTCCCCCCCCTACCCCTGGCCCATCCACAAGTCCAACACCCATGCCTGTCCCAAGCACACCAAGACATCCACACACACGCACCCCACCAGACACAAGCAGCACACCACCACGTAAGGGCAAGCGCACACCTCCTGACATGCACACTCGGGGGTAGCAAGCACACCCACTGAGTCTGGGGCACACAGGCAGGCACGCAGCCACAGTCCTCGTCCACATGACTCACTCCCCAGTCCCTCCGATGTCACTCCCCTTGGCTCCCCTGCCCCAGATTCGGAGAAGGAGGGCTATTTTGCTGGGCTGGACGCAAACGGTCACGGCACTCCACCGGTAGGGGAGTTAAGTCCCCTAGCCCGTCCACCACCTCCCCCAGTAGCGCTGCAACCCATCCCTCTGACCCCCCCCCTCCTTGGGGCCTGTTGTTTCTCCGGGTGCAGGGGAGACACTTGAAGAACTGGCAGAAGTGTGCAGCGCCGAGCTCGCCTCCACCTTTGGCGCTGCCCCACCCCCTGTGGTGGAGTCGTCCGTCCCTGCACCCACCACACCTACCCTTCCCCCTCCTGTCCCTGTGGTGCCTGGTCCTTCCCCACATGATGCCCCCCCCAATCGACGACACAGTCTTGTGATGTGCAGGCAAGCTAGGGGAGACGCATGGCCATATGTCCCCCCCCCAAGGACTGATGATATGGACTGGCCATTGGCCTTTGTGAATAGTCTCGTTTACACATTATTATTTTCATGCTGAATAAAGCATTTTCTTTTTCGTTTGAAAAGTCTTGCATTTCAGGCATTGATGTTGATGCTGATGCTACAGGAGTTGGGGTTGTGGGCATGTGTTATGTTTCAGGGAAATGTTGTAGGCTGCTGCTCATGGGGTGGAACCTCGTATCTGCGTGCCATCACAAGGTCTCTGCAAAGATTCTTTGTCGTGTATGCTCTTTGTGTTTGGAGACATTGTCCCAAGGGGTGTTCCTTCCTCTGTGGCACCTGACATCTCCCCTGCAGAGAGTTGCACAATTATTGTGTTGCCCTGTGTCTACATGTCCTTTGTTGGTGATGGATCCCTTCAACTCTGGCCATGCCTGCTCAGCAATGTATCCGGCTGCATCGTCTGTGCCATCCTTGGTATTCACTGCACTTGTGTATAGAGTATTTTGCCATGCCTTCATGGATAAATGGTCCCTTTTCCGCACAATGCATGTGTGTAATCCCAGCCTAGTACACATATGGTACTTGTTCTGCTGGGTATTTGAACACCTGACTCACAATTGTGGGCATTGTATCTGTGGGAACTCCACCCTATTCCTTCTATGACAGACAACATCTTGGTGGCTAGCCCAGCACCTGAACATTCCTATCAGTCCTGGGATGTGCATGACAGTGTGTGTTCTCTTTGGCTCTCTTAGTTTGTTAGGCAGTGACATGACTATACAGTCTTGTGGCATGATCTCAGTGTGTGTATTGTGCTGCATCTGCCAGGGGTGGGTATGCATGTGTTATTTGTCCTCACACCCACATGTGGTGTGTCATGCAGTGAGGGAAAGACATCCTTCCTCCTGGGAGTGGGACACTGCTGTCAGTGATGTGTTGTTATGGCACTATCATCATTGTCCTAAGTTAGGGATACGTACATTCACCCATGGAGCTGTGGTCATCTGATAATGATGTACACTCCCCCATGTCTCTGTCCACTGCTGGGAGTCCTCTGCACCCACCCCTCATATGTCTGTCCACTGCTGGGAGTCCTCTGCACCCACCACTCATTTGTCTGTCCACTGCTGGGAGTGATAGGCACCCACCCCTCATATGTCTGGGCACTGCTGGGAGTGATAGGCACTCACCCCTCATATGTCTAGACACTGCTGGGAGTGATAGGCACACACCCCTCATATGTCTGGGCACTGCTGGGAGTCCTCTGCACCCACCCCTCATATGTCTGGGCACTGCTGGGAGTGATAGGCACCCACCCCTCATATGTCTGGGCACTGCTGGGAGTCATAGGCACCCACCCCTCATATGTCTGGGCACTGCTGGGAGTGATAGGCACACACCCCTCATATGTCTGGGCACTGCTGGGAGTGATAGGCACACACCCCTCATATGTCTGGGCACTGCTGGGAGTGATAGGCACCCACCCCTCATATTTCTGGGCACTGCTGGGAGTGATAGGCACCCACCCCTCATATGTCTGTCCACTGCTGGGAGTGATAGGCACCCACCCCTCATATGTCTGGGCACTACTGGGAGTGATAGGCACCCACCCCTCATATGGCTGGGCACTGCTGGGAGTGATAGGCACCCACCCCTCATATGTCTGGGCACTGATGGGAGTGATAGGCACACACCCCTCATATGTCTGGGCACTGCTGGGAGTCCTCTGCACCCACCCCTCATATGTCTGGGCACTGCTGGGAGTGATACATATGTCTGGGCACTGCTGGGAGTGATAGGCACACACCCCTCATATGTCTGGGCACTGCTGGGAGTCCTCTGCACCCACCCCTCATATGTCTGGGCACTGCTGGGAGTGATAGGCACCCACCCCTCATATGTCTGGGCACTGCTGGGAGTCCTCTGCACCCACCCCTCATATGTCTGGGCACTGCTGGGAGTGATAAGCACCCACCCCTCATATGTCTGGGCACTGCTGGGAGTCCTCTGCACCCACCCCTCATATGTCTGTCCACTGCTGGGAGTGATAGGCACCCACCCCTCATATGTCTGGGCACTGCTGGGAGTGATAGGCACCCACCCCTCATATGTCTGGGCACTGCTGGGAGTCCTCTGCACCCACCCCTCATATGTCTGTCCACTGCTGGGAGTGATAGGCACCCACCCCTCATATGTCTGGGCACTGCTGGGAGTCCTCTGCACCCACCCCTCATATGTCTGTCCACTGCTGGGAGTGATAAGCACCCACCCCTCATATGTCTGGGCACTGCTGAGAGTCCTTCGCACCCACCCCTCTTATGTCTGGGCACTGCTGGGAGTCATAGGCACCCACCCCTCATATGTCTGGGCAGTGCTGGGAGTGATAGGCACACACCCCTCATATGTCTGGGCACTGCTGGGAGTCCTCTGCACCCACCCCTCATATGTCTGGGCACTGCTGGGAGTCATAGGCACCCACCCCTCATATGTCTGGGCACTACTGGGAGTGATAGGCACCCACCCCTCATATGTCTGGGCACTGCTGGGAGTGATAGGCACCCACCCCTCATATGTCTGGGCACTGCTGGGAGTGATAGGCACACACCCCTCATATGTCTGGGCACTGCTGGGAGTCCTCTGTGTTAGAAGGCCACCTCAGAGGGGCCCGGAGGGGGCCCTGACTGCCCTGAGACCCACCCTCGAGGTATCGTAGCCGGGCACTGGCGGGAGACTCCTCAGGGGAGGAACCTCGTATCTAGGATCGCACACTCGGCACCACACGACAGAGAGACACCACACGAGGAGTTCTTAAGAGCAAATCTTTATCAGATCGAAGTGGTAGGATCTTTATGATCAGCCAGGCAAATATATACAAGCAGAGCGTGGGCTCACAGAGTCTTGGAGGGGGTTAGGAGGTAGCGGGACAGTCTTTGGGGATATGGATCAAATGCAGGAGCGTACCCGGCGCACAGCTCACAATCCTCGAGCTGGGGGATACGCTTGTCGTCGTGGGGTCCGGCGGGACCAAGAGAGTCGGTTGGAGCCGCGAGTCACTCAGCAGGGCTCGGTTACAAGTTCGGTGGTCTTACGATCTTCGAGGAGCCGCGAGTCACTCAGCAGGGCTCAAGCACAAGTTCGGAGGTCTTACGATCTTCAGGGAGCCGCGAGTCACTCAGCAGGGCTCAAGCACAAGTTCGGAGGTCTTACGATCTTCAGGGAGCCGCGAGTCACTCAGCAGGGCTCAAGCACAAGTTCGGAGGTCTTACGATCTTCAGGGAGCCGCGAGTCACTCAGCAGGGCTCAAGCACAAGTTCGGAGGTCTTACGATCTTCAGGGAGCCGCGAGTCACTCAGCAGGGCTCAGGTGTTCCAAGGCGAATCTGCCGGACAGTCCCAGAGCACCCCTTGTTATAGGGCGACTCCTCTTTGATGTCCGGAGTCTGTGCAGGCAGGGGTCTTGTCACCTGGGGGTCGCTTGTTGGGGTTTCCTGCCATTGTCTTTTGATCCTTTCAGGGCTGGGTCGGGAGGAGTCCCAGACACCCAGCAGGCGTGGAGCCAGCCCTCGGGGAGGCCGGCAGGTCGATCGAAACCCACCGTCCCAGGGAAGCGCAGAGGTGTGATAGAAACTGCTCCTCCCTCTCTCATCCCAAGGGGAGCGTGATGTCCTCCAGCCGGAGTGGCGCCTCTAGGCCAGGGTCGCGCTGGGGCCGGGCGGCCATCTTGGTGCATGAAGTGGGCACGCGGGCCCGGTGTGGCCGAAGGGAGGAAGGCCACGGACGGGGAAGTCCGGGTTGGGTGCGTGTGAGTTCTGGTGGGAAGGATCGGCTAGGCCGTGGGTTTGGGGGCTGGTGTGAGGTGCAGGGGCCAGGTCTAGCTATGTTACGAGGGCCGGGTCTAACACGCGTCCCCCCCAGCTGAAAGCCGGAGAGAACTACCCATCTTCTTGGGGGCTCTCTTCGCTGAGGCGGAAGAACCGGGAGAGGCCATCGGCGTTGGCGTGGTCAGCCCCAGGGCGATGCTCCACGGTGAAATCCATCCCCTGGAGGGAGATTGACCACCGCAGTAGCTTGGGGTTTTTCCCTCGCATCTGCATGAGCCACCGCAAGGGGCGATGGTCGGTTTGGACCTTGAAATGGGTGCCGAACAGGTAAGGGCGTAGTTTCTTGAGGGCCCAGACTACGGCGAATGCCTCTCGCTCAATGGTGCTCCATCTCTGTTCCCTGGGCAATAGTCTTCGGCTGAGGAAGGCTACGGGCTGGTCTAGGCCTTGGTCATTTACCTGGGAGAGGACTGCCCCGATGCCATGCTCGGAAGCATCAGTTTGTACCACAAACTCTTTGGAGTAGTCGGGGGCCTGGAGGACGGGGGCAGTACACATGGCCGCTTTCAGGGCCTCGAACGCCTCTTGGCAGGCAGGGGACCATTGCACCTTCTTGGGCTGCTTTTTGGATGTGAGTCCCGTGAGGGGACCGACCAGGCTGCCGTAATTCCGGATGAATCTCCGGTAGTAGCCCGTGAGGCCCAGAAAGGCTCGGACCTCCGTTTGGGTAGTGGGGGGTTCCCAGGCTAGGATGGCGTCGATTTTGGGCTATAGAGGGGCGACCTGCCCGCTTCCTACCTGGTGCCCCAGGTAGGTTACCGAACCTTGCCCAATCTGGCACCTACTGGCTTTCACGGTGAGGCCTGCCTGGCGCAGGGTGGTCAGCACCCTCCGAAGGTGCTGGAGGTGCTCACTCCACTCGGAGCTAAAAACTGCGATATCGTCGAGATATGCGGCACTGAATTTTTCCAGCCCGGCCAGGACTCTATTTACCAGTCGCTGGAAGGTGGCCGGGGCATTTTTCATCCCGAAGGGCATCACGCGAAAGCGATAGTGCCCATCCGGGGTGGAGAAGGCGGACCGCTCCTTGGCTCCTTCTGTGAGCGCAATTTGCCAGTAGCCGCAGGTGAGATCGAAGGTGCTGAGGAACCGAGCAGCCCCGAGCCGGTCAATGAGCTCGTCGGCTCGGGGAATGGGGTGGGCATCGGCTCGGGTGACTTCATTGAGTCCCCGGTAGTCCACGCAGAAGCGGAGTTCTGGTGCGACCCCGGGGGCAGCTGCTTTTGGGACCAGGACCATGGGGCTGGCCCAGGGGCTGTCTGAGGGTTCGATCACGCCTAGGGTCAACATTTTCGAGACTTCGGCTTGGATGCAGGACCGGACCCGATCAGGGACTCGGTAGGCCCGGTGTCTCACTGGCTGACTGTCCCCGGTATCCACGTCATGGACACACCAGTCGGTGACCTTAGGGACCAGGGAGAAGAGGTCCGAAAACTGCCCTAGGAGCTGGCAGCAATCTTCACGTTGCTGGGGAGTGAGAGACGGGGAGAGGTTCACTCCCTCTACGGAGCCGTCCTTCTCTTTGGTGCACAGGAGATCCGGGAGAGGATCTGACTCCTCCTCGGACCCATCATCAGTGGCCAGTAGGAGGCTCAGCTCCGTTCGCACAAAGTGGGGCTTGAGGCGGTTCACGTGGAGGACCCGGAGGGGGTCCCGGGGGGACTGGACGTCCACCAAGTACGTGACCTGGCTCTTCCGCTCAACCACCTTGAAGGGCCCGGTCCATTTATCCTGGAGGGCGCAGGGTTTCACGGGGGCCATGACCCATACCTGCTGGCTCGGCTGAAACTCGACCAGAGTGGCGTTCTGGTCGTACCAGCGCTTCATCTCCTCCTGACTCGCCTCCAGGTTGGCCTCGGCCATCTCTCGGAACCTTCTAGTCTGGTTTCGGAGGGTCAGGACGTAACGGAACACATCTCGGGGGGGGCCTCGGGGCGCCGCTTCCCAGCCTTCCTTGACCAGGCTGAGGGGCCCCCTGACGGGGTGCCCGTAGAGTAACTCAAAGGGGCTGAACCCCAAGGATTTCTGGGGAACTTCGCGGTATGCGAATAGGAGGCAGGGGAGCAGGATGTCCCACTTACGCCGGAGGGGCTCTTCCAGGCCCGCGATCATCCCCTTCAGAGTCCGGTTAAACCGCTCTACCAGGCCGTTTCCTTGGGGGTGGTACGGGGCGGTGAGCTTATAGGACACCCCGCATTGTTGCCATAAGGACTTCATGTATCGGGAGATAAAGTTGGTACCGCGATCGCTCACGACCTCACGGGGGAAACCCATGCGGGAGAAGATTCCCATCAACGCCCGGCCCACCACGGGGGTCGTGACGGTGCGCAGGGGGATGGCCTCAGGGTAACGGGTGGCATGGTCCACCTGGACGAGGATGAACCGGTGCCCTTGGGAAGTTGGGGGGTCCAGGGGCCCTATAATGTCGATCCCGACCCGCTCAAAAGGGGTACTGACGACAGGGAAGGGTTGCAGGGGAGCCTTGCTCTTCCCTCCGCTCTTCCCACTGGCCTGGCACGTGGGACAGGACTTGCAGTGGGCTCCTACATCTGCTTTCATTATGGGCCAGTAGAAGTGGGTCACGAGGCGACTGTACGTTTTGTCCTGGCCCAAGTGGCCTGCGAGGGGAACATCGTGGGCCAAGCCCAGGAGGAGGTTTCGGAAGCGTAGGGGTACCACCAGCACCCGGCCGGACCCTAGCTCCACCGACTTCTGTTCGCTGTACAGAAGGTCATTCTACCAATACACCCGGTGCGTCCCCGTCTGGTCGCCTGCGGCCTGGGCCTCTGCCTGTTGCCGGGGCCCGACCAGGGAGGGACAGGTAGCCTGTTCTCGGCAGAACTCATCTCGGGAGGGGCCCCCCTCATGGCGCCAATGGGCTAATTCGGGCAGGTCGCCTACCTCGGTGACTGGGGTGGAGTCGGAAGGCGGGGGTTCGTCACTGGCAATCGGCTCTTCTGGTGGGGGAATGGGGGGACCCTCGGCTGGGACCATCCTATCTTCAGGGATCGGGGCGTCGTCGACTTCCCTCAGGGGGGTCAGTCGAGTCGCCATGGATCGAGTGGTGGCGCACACCCACTCAGGGAGGCCCATCATCCCTAGGTGGGTCTTGCGCTCAACTTGTCCCCAGGGGGAACTTTCCAGGTCGTTCCCCAGGAGACAGTCGACGGGCTGGGAGGTTCTCACTGCAACCTTTAGTTTACTGACCACCCCTCCCCACTCAAAGGGCACCAGGGCTACCTTACATAGGCTTTCTGTGTTGTCGGCTGAAATGACAGGGCAAAAGACGTTGGGGAGGACCTGGTCTTTGTGTACTAAATGGCTGAGGACACCGGTGATGCTGGCCCCGGTGTCACGGAGGGCTTCTACTTGGTGGCCATTGATCGTTACGAGCTGCCCATATTTCTTTGTGTTAGAGGGCAGGAGGCTCCCAGAGACCATCTCCCTATCTCCTAAGGATACTAGGGCCATAGCTGCGGGTTTCCATTCCTCGGCCTCCTCAACCTCCTCCCCCAGGGCTACAATGGCTATCTGTCTAGCAGGGAGTGCTGCCTGGGTGGTGCGTAGGGCCATGGGGCATTCAGGGTCGTTGGCGTAATGCCCGGGCTTCTGGCAACGGAAACAAGTGATGGTTACCCGGTGCCCCCGTCTAAGGGGGGGGCCGGATACAGCTGGTGGGGGTGCCGGGAAAGGTGGAGGTTGGGACTTCGGTGGACTAGCTTGGGACTCTCTCTGCCCTCCCTGGTTTCCCCCCCCTCTCTGGCGGGGTGGTCCCTGACTGGCTCGGGGGTACTCTCCTACAGGGCCCCGGGAGACCCGGGTGTTGGTCCAGCGATCCGCCTCGACAGCCAGCTTTCTTGGGTCCGTGAGCTTGCTGTCGAGCAGATGCTGGCGTAGTTCCACAAAGCAGTTGGCCGCCAGGTGTTCCCACAACATAAGGTCGGTTAGTTCTTCCATGGTGGTTACCTTGCTGCCCTTGATCCACCCATCGAAGGCGCGGCTGAAGAAATTCACATATTCCACCCAGGTGGTACCCGGGATCTTCCTGCAGTCCCGGAACCGCTGGCGGTACATCTCCGGGGTGAGGCCGTACCTTGTGAGGAGGGCCGCTTTCATGTGTTCATAGGAGGTTTGCATGGAGGTGGGTAGGTCGAGCAGGGTGTCTCTTCCTTCGCTCAGGAATCGGCCCCATAACCCAGCCCCCCAATCCTTCTCCGGGACCCGATGGGAGGTCATGGCGACCTCGTAGGCCCGGAACCACTGCTGATTGTCATCATTTTTGTAATATTCTTTGACCACATCCTTGGGGATGTGGACCTTGTGCTCCGTCGGGGCGGCCGCCTCCCGGTTCCCCGGGGGCCGCGTTTCTTCGCTTCTTGCTTTCAATTCTATTTCCTTCAGGCTGCGTTCATGTTCCAGTTGAAGTCTCCTTCCCTCGTGTTCTCGTTGGAGTTTCTTCTCTTCTAGTTCTCCTTGTACTCGCAACTGTTCTACTGCTAGCTTTTTCTCGGCTAATTTCAACTCGCCCTCAATTTTGAGTTTGGCTAATTCGAGCTCGTGATGGCGACTTTTTTCTCTGTCTGCGAATTCCTCCGGGGATAGGCCCCCGTCTGGTACGAAGCCTCGCACCTGGTTGCTGCTGCGTTCTCCTTGGGAGGGTCCCGCTTCGTCGTGGGGCTCCCCCGCTCCTTCTGGGCGGGAGGCTCCAGAATCCACCCAAGCTTTCAGTGCCTTTTGCATATCTTCTTTGGTGTTGAGACCAGTGGTAGCGATTCTGAGTTCCTTACAGAATTGTTTTAGTTCCTTGTGAGTGTACTCTTCCAGCTGTTCCACCTGGAACACGGTACTGGCGTCGTTTTCTATGAGAACCACGGCGTTTCCTTCTGCCATCTTTGTCGGTAGTGCATCAGCCGTTCACGGTACGATCTCTAGATTATGGGCCCGAATCCCGTCGCTTGCCACCAATGTTAGAAGGCCGCCTCAGAGGGGCCCGGAGGGGGCCCTGACTGCCCTGAGACCCACCCTCGAGGTATCGTAGCCGGGCACTGGCGGGAGACTCCTCAGGGGAGGAACCTCGTATCTAGGATCGCACACTCGGCACCACACGACAGAGAGACACCACACGAGGAGTTCTTAAGAGCAAATCTTTATCAGATCGAAGTGGTAGGATCTTTATGATCAGCCAGGCAAATATATACAAGCAGAGCGTGGGCTCACAGAGTCTTGGAGGGGGTTAGGAGGTAGCGGGACAGTCTTTGGGGATATGGATCAAATGCAGGAGCGTACCCGGCGCACAGCTCACAATCCTCGAGCTGGGGGATACGCTTGTCGTCGTGGGGTCCGGCGGGACCAAGAGAGTCGGTGGGAGCCGCGAGTCACTCAGCAGGGCTCGGTTACAAGTTCGGTGGTCTTGCGATCTTCGAGGAGCCACGAGTCACTCAGCAGGGCTCAAGCACAAGTTCGGAGGTCTTACGATCTTCAGGGAGCCGCGAGTCACTCAGCAGGGCTCAAGCACAAGTTCGGAGGTCTTACGATCTTCAGAGAGCCGCGAGTCACTCAGCAGGGCTCAAGCACAAGTTTGGAGGTCTTACGATCCTCAGGGAGCCGCGAGTCACTCAGCAGGGCTCAAGCACAAGTTCGGAGGTCTTACGATCTTCAGGGAGCCGCGAGTCACTCAGCAGGGCTCAGGTGTTCCAAGGCGAATCTGCCGGACAGTCCCAGAGCACCCCTTGTTATAGGGCGTCTCCTCTTTGATGTCCGGAGTCTGTGCAGGCAGGGGTCTTGTCACCTGGGGGTCGCTTGTTGGGGTTTCCTGCCATTGTCTTTTGATCCTTTCAGGGCTGGGTCGGGAGGAGTCCCAGACACCCAGCAGGCGTGGAGCCAGCCCTCGGGGAGGCCGGCAGGTCGATCGAAACCCACCGTCCCAGGGAAGCGCAGAGGTGTGATAGAAACTGCTCCTCCCTCTCTCATCTCAAGGGGAGCGTGATGTCCTCCAGCCGGAGTGGCGCCTCTAGGCCAGGGTCACGCTGGGGCCGGGCGGCCATCTTGGTGCATGAAGTGGGCACGCGGGCCCGGTGTGGCCGAAGGGAGAAAGGCCACGGACGGGGAAGTCCGGGTTGGGTGCGTGTGAGTTGTGGTGGGAAGGATCGGCTAGGCCGTGGGTTTGGGGTCTGGTGTGAGGTGCAGGGGCCAGGTCTAGCTATGTTACGAGGGCTGGGTGTAACACTCTGCACCCACCCCTCATATGTCTGGGCACTGCTGGGAGTGATAGGCACCCACCCCTCATATGTCTGTCCACTGCTGGGAGTGATAGGCACCCACCCCTCATATGTCTGGGCACTGCTGGGAGTCCTCTGCACCCACCCCTCATATGTCTGTCCACTGCTGGGAGTGATAAGCACCCACCCCTCATATGTCTGGGCACTGCTGAGAGTCCTCCGCACCCACCACTCTTATGTCTGGGCACTGCTGGGAGTCATAGGCATCCACCCCTCATATGTCTGGGCAGTGCTGGGAGTGATAGGCACACACCCCTCATATGTCTGGGCACTGCTGGGAGTCCTCTGCACCCACCCCTCATATGTCTGGGCACTGCTGGGAGTCCTCTGCACACACCCACCCACCCACTTGCACCCTTGCTGTGATACACTACTGTCCTGGGCATACACCACCCCCAATTTACAGCTGATGTGCTGCACCAAGCCGTACACCTACATCCGTGGCGTGTGTACGCCTTGTATCCATCATGTAATGGGGCTGTAGGGGTACGCGTGGTACAGGCCGTAACCACGCTCTGGGGGCGTGGGTACGGTCCGTACCACCATTGTAGTGGTAATGTAGCGGTATGCGTGTATGGACCGTACCCACGCTCTGGGGGCATGGGTACGGTCCGTACACGCATACCCCTACATCACCACTACAATGGTGGTACGGGCCGTACCCACGCTCTGGGGGCGTGGGTACGGTCCGTACCACCATTGCAGTGGTGGTGTATGGGTACGCGTGTACGGACCGTACCCACGCTCTGGGGGCGTGGGTACGGTCCGTACACACGTACCCCTACATCACCACTACAATGGTGGTACGGGCCGTACCCACGCTCTGGGGGGCATGGGTACGGTCCGTACCACCATAGTTGGGGTGACGTAGGGGTACGCGTGGTACGACCCGTACCCACGCCCTCAGAGCGTGGGTACGGTCTGTACCACCATAGTTGTGGTGATGTAGGGGTACGGACCGTACCCATGCTCTGGGGGCGTGGGTACGGTCCGTACCACCATTGTAGTGGTCATGTAGGGGTACGCGTGTACGGACCGTACCCACGCTCTGGGGGCGTGGGTACGGTCCGTACCACCATTGTAGTGGTGATGTAGGGGTACGCGTGTACGGACCATACCCACGCTCTGGGGGCGTGGGTACGGTCCGTACACGCGTACCCCTACATCACCACTACAATGGTGGTACGGGCCGTACCCACGCTCTGGGGGACGTGGGTACGGTCCGTACACACGCTCTGAGGGGCGTGGGTACGTCCCGTACCACCATTGTGGTGGTGATGGGTACGCGTCCACGTCCACTTCCGTTGTGGCGGGACATGGGATTGGTGGACACGCCCCCCGAAGTGACCAGACCATGGAGGTAATTAATGTGCAGGATGTATTAGTATTTTGTGGGGTGTGGGTTATGTTTCCTGCCCCTTGCACCCCCCCCCTTAGCCAATGGGGGTTGTTCTGACCTACTGCGGCGTCTGCGTCGGTTTCTGAACACGAGGTCGTAGGCTATGAGGGCCGGGATGACGCGTAGATTGGGGTCCATCACTGTCCGTTGCGTACCGGTGCTCCTTGTTCGCGTCGTCCTCAATTTCCCTGCAGTTTTTGGCTCCCGTAAAAAATACTACGTGCGGAGTGACGTCGGCACGAATCGTACTTGCTGGTCCGTAAGACGCTGCCTGACTCCGACCGGACGTCGCGTATGCTCCGTCCAGAATCAGATTTGTATGTATTTTTTTGCCGGTCGGTGTTTTTTACGACTCGTACGGAAATGGTATTTCTGTGCGAATCGTACTTGCGATTTTGTAAGGTGTTTTTCCCGGGTACGAGTCGGACGGAACAAACGCTCTGTACGACCATTTGTACCCGGGTTTTACCGGATCGGAATCGGCACCTATGTGTTAAAAGGCGTTCTAACAACTTTTGGGCCCGGTGACACTGCAACTGCTGCACTATTCAAATCATGACCCTAAGTTAATTGCACTTGTGGCTGCCTATTTAGTAGTACAATATATCATAGCTCTTGTATAGTAATTTTATTTTTAATGTGCAATTTTTATTACAACATTTAGAATTTGATCATATTAACCAATGCCTACAAAGTGCAAAGAAAGGTACTGAGGCATGAATAGGAAATGCCACAAAAGTTCTAAGGCTAAAGCATCTGCCTTATACATCTAAGTAATAAAAAGGAAGTATTGCAGCATACTTTCAAAAGCTACCTGCCTTTTCCGTGGGAAAAGATCTTATTTTGACAGTGAATGGAGGTTAAACAGTGTGAACGGCTTTAGTACAAGTATCAATACGTGCAGCCAGGGGAAGTTAACAAACACAAAAGTTCCACACAAAAGCAAATGTACACAGTAATTCAGCATTGGGAACTGCCAAGAGCCCCCTTTTAAGATATAATAAATACAAGAGATTTTACAAGCTCAGCGCAATAGCTGTGAAGGTGAAACCTAAAAACGGGAACCTATCACAAATACTCAGCCTGGCCACACAAAATGGCCACCCTCACATGGCCAATAAAGGAAGGAGTCATAGAGTATAAAGACAATGAGGCCCCCCCACACACACATGCACACACACACCCCTACCAGGAAAAAAAGGATCGCCCATCACTCAGGCCCCAAACTTTGCAATTCAATTATCCCAATAAAGTTCCCAAATTACAGTTTAACACCCTCCCTCACTGTCTGCCACTACATGGATCATCAATCATTACTCACAATCACTCGACAATCAGATCCCTCATTGATGCTATGTTTACCTGTCCAATCCAAACACGGTGATAGGGACACTACCTCCCATTTGATGCAAGCAATAGATTGGAATTTGGCAGTCTTGTATATCAAACAATTGTCCTGGGCAGCCCTCCTAGGTGATGAAAAAACAGAAGGATCATAGGAGTAGCCTGTACAGGTTAAATCATTTTTGCAAAGTAAGTTTGTAAAGTCAAATTACCTCCATGGAAAAATAATAGCTCATCACTCATGCACAGTGAAAATCAATCATCTCAAGCAAGTTCCCAAATTACACCCTCCCTGTCTGCCACCACACGAATCATCAATCATCATCACTCACTCACCGTTGCAATAGTTGTAGTTACCTCTTCCAGTCCAAGCACGAGTAGTTTAGGTATTTGGAATTCATCTTTGCCACAGCACATTGGAATTCGGTATTGGTGCTCTTGTAAACCAACAATCTTCTGGGCCAGCCCTGCTAGTGCTAAGTGATGCAAAAAAGTATAGGCATGCAAGGGGGGCAGGCATTGTCTCCAATGCCATGAAGGAATTGTGGAGACTTCTATCGCCTCTACATCGGACTTAAGATCTGCCAATTAAATCCAAAACAATTAAGGTTGGGTCCAGTCCTTCTGTTGCTGTTTTTCTGGTTGATGGTGTTGTTGGCTGCTGAGTAACAAAACTGCCCTCTATGGAAGTTGAAGGTAGCACCCCAGAACTGCGGGGTGGGAATCTAAGTTCCACCTGTTCTTCTTCCAAGTCTCTGACTTGCTCTACAATCCACCTCTTGTATTTAAAAACATCCCCTTCAGAAAAAGAAATGTAAGTGAACAGAACTGTTTTGTACCATGGATCAAGTAATGTGGCTCAGATGCACTCTTTGGATGCAATGATGTCATGTTGCAGCCTTGCATTACAAGCCAAGCAAATGATTAAGCTCTAAAACCAAGGCATGTGCTTATGGGTTTTTATTCATACCTGCGGGAAGAACCTTTCAGACACCTTCTTTACCTAGTCCTGTAGCAGATGCAACAACATGATAGCTTGGCCTATCGTACTGTCCTCCTTGCTAACATGCCGCGTGAAAACTTTAAAAGGGAGTAGCATCTGTGGCAGGCATTTGACAAGGCCCCATTTTTATGCACCCATGGTCTTAACTTTCCCAACTGAATCCCCTCCTCTTTGCATGACATAGTCATTGATCTGTTAGTACTGCTCAAACAGGTGTTACAACATGCAATAGATCGAGTTCTAATGTGTTGGCACCTCCTGTTTATCTGGTGCTCTATTAGTACACTGAGTAATCTGCAACATTCCCCGACTTTAAAAGAATGGCTGAAATGGGTGCAGATTCTTCTGCAGGTAGTCAGCATGTTGCTGACTATGTCTTCTTTCTTGAGGAAGTACTGCACATGGATATATGACATTACAACGCGGGTTTTTACCATGCGTGCAGTTACATTGCATGCGTTACAACGTATGCGATGTTACAACGCTATGCCATTCCAATGCAAGTCTTTACATCGACTTGCGCTAGATGGCGTGCTAACATTAAAAAAGTGTAATTTACTATTCCAACTCCAATCCACTTAACAGTAGGGAAGGTGTTGGGATAGTAAACTACACTATTTGTAATGTTAGCACGCCATCTAGCGCAAGTCGATGTACAGACTTGCGTTGTAATGGCATAGCGTTGTAACATCGCATGCGTTGTAACGCATGCAATGTGACTGCACTGCGTGGTAAAATGGCTGTTCTCCACTGCACATACCAGATTGATGCAATGGGCCAAACAAACACAGTACCCTGAAATAGCCACCGTCTGACATGGCCTTGACTATGATACTGTCATTTTCTGTAGCAACAAATCCAATTCTGAGACCTCTAGGTTGCAGGCATTTATACACATTGTTGTTAAATTTGTCCAAGATGTTTACAGCTGTATGTGATTTCTCCATGGTGAACATGGCCACTGTTGCATGCCACCGAATGCTCTTAAAACTTTCTTCAGGGCCAAGACCTATAGATATCTTTTGCTTTACCCCCGCAAAAGAGATCCAGTGTGCAGTGATGCACATATAATTAGTCACCTGACAACTGGTCAACATGTCTGTTGTCGGGTGGATAGTGTGAACACTTTGCGGCAAAGCTTGTCCAACCAACTGCAGCACATTGTGATGCAGCACCGAAACAGCAACTCTAGCAAAATAGGTACGACTTGGTACCTTCCATTTTGGGCAGATGGCGGTCAAAAATTCTAAGAATCTTACTCCTTCCCCAAATGCGATGCAGTGCACGCAGCGAAATTTGTTTTATTAATTTAGATGTTAACTTACCTGTAAACCTCCGTAATCCATAGTTTACTACCCCCCACCCTGCCCCTCCCCCTCCCCACGTCACCGCCCTGCAGTCACTCCTACTACCAACCGCGGCTGGTTGTTTGGCCTCCAGTAGCATAATGCATACCAGGCCTAGATTGACAAATATTCATGTTGCAAATGCTGCACACTGCAATGTGCTCCCCCCTTTGCTTACCATAAAAAAATCTCCAAACTGGGAGAAGTACTTTTTTACTGTGCCACTGCCAGTGCCTGAAGAAGACCTGGAGGAAGATGGGCATGTGAATGATTGCCTCTCTGCTTCTCCTAAGGTAGGGGTTGGTCTAGGTCTCAGCTAGGGCTTTGCAAATAGCTGGTGGTGCTACCTGTGCCACATTGGACAGCAATGTAAGACTCCTCTGTTGCACCTTCCACAATGACTGCCTCGTTGTCGTCATCCTCCACACCATCCCCTTCCAGAAGTCTAAGTCTTCCAGGAACATTTATTTTTCCTTGCCTCTCCTGTTGTCTCCTAAACTCTGCTGGAGTCCACTTCATGTCCTTATCATCATAATCAGAAGTGGTGCTTGGAGAAGATGGTGGAGTAGTACCCTTCCTTTTCCTTGCTGGGAATCTTGGAGCCAAAGGAGGAGGTTCTTGCTCAAAAGGAAGCTATACCTCCTGTTCTGCTCCAACATCAGGACAATTCAGAATAGATGGCTGCGGTTCACTTTGCTATATTTTCTGGACCAATTGTAGACTACTATGTGTAAGGGACAAATCCAGTTCAACATCATTACTCGTCAGCATTGACATGATTGCAGTGGCTGAGTCACTAACGGCCACGGTCGCGGACTTAGGTTGGGGTGGTGCTGTTGATGCCGGAGTGCTGCTCTTAGCTTGCTCCCGGAGGCTGGTGCTGCAGGCACACGTTGTCCGAAAATGGATTCGACCGACACACCACTGGGGGTAACCTACTTCTTCTCAATGACCACTTTCTTGGCAGCAACTTTCTTTGGGGCCATCTTAAAGCTCCCAGTTGACAGTTGCACCAAGCTGCACAAGCAGAAGTGATTCAAGGAGTGACGTGTGACTGCACAGGCCTCCTGTTTGGCAATACTGTGGGTGATGCCTCTCCTCTGAGTCTTGTGCACCTAAATGCAAACAAGCAAGAAAAACATTTAGCGTGAAACGTGGCATTGTTTGCAGTTTGAATTAGTACAGACCTAGGCAATATTAGCGTGATTGTTTTGTTGACTTAGGTAACCACTTTAAAGTCAAACCACACCACCATACCATAATTCCCCACCAAATATCACACAATATACAGAATAATAAAGCTATTTCCTTTAAGTTCATATATTCTAAAGGAGACACCTATGGCACTCAGGGACCTAAATGGGTAAATGGAATAGTAATCTTTAAAAAAAATGGAGGTTAGTGTGCTCCTAAGGCAGGCGATGTGGTCCAGTGGGAATGCAATATAATAATCATCCTCATTACACAAATGGATGATGCTAGAGTATCAAGTGCAGCGCCGGTAGGGTGTTCGAAAATAAATTGAATTATATACCTAAAAAACTGAATGCTGTTGCTTGCTGTGCACCTATGATGGATGTGTGGATTGATGGATGGATGGATGGATGATGGATCAACTGAGGCAAAAGTCAAAATGGGGAAAAAATTACAATACAAAATAGAAAGAAAATTAAATTACTTTTTTTTTAAATTACATAACTTTTTTTTTTAAACTAAAAAGATTAATTACAAAATGAAAATAAAAAGATTAACAATAAGTGAAATTATCCTCAATTATATTATTAAACTGATATCTCATCTTTCCATGCAAGCCTATTGCAAAGGCATACTTGCTGGATTCACAAAATGGCTGCCAGACAGTGCCTCATGGTCAACAACAACATTAAACAAGAAAGCATGGGGCACAAAGAGGATATGCTAGCCTAAGAGAAAAGCACACAGGCTGCCTACACAAAATGGCCACCAGCCACATGGTCAGTCACAACAACAACAACCAGCAAGGAGGCATGGCAACAAAAAAGATACACGCAGGCCGCTGGCAAAACCACACTGTCTGCCTACAGAATATGGCCACCAGGCAAATGGTCACAACAACAGCCAGCAAGGAGGCCTGGCCACAACAAAGAACACATGCAGGCCTATGGAAAAAGCACACTGGCTTATTGTACAAAATAGCTGCCAGCCACATGGTCACAACGACAAGCAGGAGGCATGGAAAACAACACATGCAGGGCTATGGCAAACGCATGCTTGCTGCCTAGTGCATACAAGAAATGGCCGCCAGCCACATGGTCACATAAACAAGCAGGAAGCCTGGAAAAGAAAGAAAACATGCAGGCCTATGGAAAAAGTACACTTGCGGTCTACCCAAAATTGCTGCCAGCCACATGGTCAGTCTCTACAACAACAACCAGCGGGAAGGCATGGGCACAACAAAGAACACATGGAGACATATGGCAAAAGCATACTGGATGCCTACACAAAATGGTCACACAACAAGCAAAGAGGCATGGAAAACAAAGAACACTTGCAGACCTATGGACACTGACTATAAAAAAATGGTGCCTGGCAACATGACATGGGGAACAAACACAAATGGTGGTCTATGGCAAACACACTCACACACTGGCCAGACAAAGGAGGCATGGTAACACAGACAACACAGCATTAATTCAGCAAAGCCAAAAACTAAAATTAACTAGGCTAAATATTTTTACAACACATATCCTCCAAAGGCATTAAATATAATTACCCCACCAATACAATGTTTGCAGAAAAAAACATGAAATACCCTCCAAAACACATTTTGTAACTTAATCCAATGCCATCTATGGCCTAAATGATGTTTCAATGTAATAGACACCACCGAAACAGTTGTTTCATTCACCCATGACTACTACTGGGCCTACTAGCTGGAAGGCCCATTGAGAGACTAGTCCACATAGTGAATTACATGAAAATTCAAATGTATTAAGATCATGGAGAAAATTTAGTAAACTGTACAATTTATTTCCTTTGCAAAAGAAGAAACATTACTTGCAAAACAATAACTAGTCCCCTACTGAAACTGCAGGCCACCCACTACAATAAATTTTAAAAAATTAAATAAAAGTACAAATAAATCCTGGTACATGCCCCCAATCAAACAAACAAACTTAAATACTAAAGACCCGATTATCAGGTCATCAGTTCCGACTGCTTAATTACGATGCAACTGCTACTACCATTTCCCTATGGAAGCTTGTGCTACAGCCGTAAACCAGCCGTAGCACAAGCTCCCACAGGGAAATGGGATATTGTGTTCATCCTTGAACTGCGTGGCAGGCACCTTAAGGTCAAGGATCAATGGGGGAAGGCAATCAGTGTCCCCATGGCTCTCTATTGGAGGCCACAAACTCGTTTTCCAACAGGTTTTACATGCTGGGAAGTCCGGCATGGAAAGCCTGTGGGAAACTGAGCATCGTAATCCCAACAGCAGGAACGGTGTCCATTGGGATTATGGGCCAGCCTATGACTGGATGAGGGGCTCCTTGAGCCCATTGGAATCCAGCCGGAATGACCTGCTGGTTTAATTTCCGACTGCCTATATTGTAATTAGGTGGTCAGATTTGAAACCGGCGGTCTCGGTCACAAAGCCTCCAACCCAAGGTCGGAGGCTTTCCGACTGAGATCGTAATAGGCCCCAAAGTTCTTAAATCTGATGGTATATATGCAGCAGACAAGGAGAGGTATCCTTTCAGCTCCAAATCCCAATGAAAAGTGACCAGGAGATGGACAAACCACTGGGAGGAGCCTACTGGGCAGGAACAGGAATTTGGAGTCTCCTGTTGGAAAAAAAAGTTTAAAAAAAGGCTTCTTGCAAAACAAAAACAACTCCAGCTGCCTGTTTGAGATGAAAATCCACTCGAAACGCCTCTCTGCTTCTTCTCGAGCACAAAAGCTGCTTGAATGTTCCATTCGCGATCAACACTACACTAGCACCGTCGCAGCCGGAAGCTGTGCAAACAAGCGCAAGGTATTGTGGGAGGTCACTAACACCCTGACATAATCGTGTTGCTTGCGAGAGAGTGGCAAAAGAAACCTCAGTGCGTGAACAGAAAAAAAACTCTGCTTGCTGCCTGAAAGGCAGGAATCACGAACTCCCCTCTCCTCTGCGGAGTACCTGAATTCTGCAAACTCCCAGAGCAGAGCACATTTTTATGCCGGGGCCTAGATAGAATCAAGAGACATGGCGGGGGGATCACCTGCATCTACATTAACAATCTTTTATTGAAACAGTCACAAACCATTGCCCTATCCCCTGGTGAATACCTGTGCATTCACATTGCAAGGAACAATAGTCCCATATGTAAACCTCACCCACTGGGAGACAAACTTTCATTCATTGAGCAATTCATGGACACCATCACAACCTATGCTGGTCATCAAGTTACACAGATCTTCCTGGGATACCTTAACCTACATTGGAATGCGCGGAATATAATGAACAGCCTTAAAACATTTCTTGCTGACCTTGATCTGGTCCAATTTTGCGACAGTCCTGCATACAACAAAGGTGCGACTTTGGACCTTATCGTTGCGAAGGTGGATAAAATCCGCCTCAAATCTATAGTCCTTTGCAACTGACAGATCAACACCTTTCTCATCACGTATTCCATTAGTGCAAAAATGACTCAACTAAAAACTAAAACATTGGAAAATAAGCTTTCAGATTACAAACCTGAATAATGTGATTTCCCTCAGCAACAACATCCTGCCTCCCCAGGTTGACATGATAGACGTTCAAGCCCTTAGAGATCACTACAAAGCTTCCATAGAGAACATCCTAGACTTGATTGCACCCTTAAAACTAAAGCGAATATCCACCAAAAATGTGAAACCCTGGTTCAATGCAGCCTCATCACAGAAAGACACAACATAAGTCCTGTTGAACGAACATAGAGACTCTCACCGTCCATCGAACACCTAAAACGTCTAAGATCGGTGAGGAACACTTATAATAAATGCGTCAGAAATTTTAAAGCAAATGTATCTAGATCCCAGCTTGACCTAACCAAAACTGACCTATAAAAGTCTTTGAACTGGTCCAACAACAATCGAATAATCATCCTAACCCAGCAAAAATTGGGTCCAATTGGCTACCAAAATGGGAGGAATTTGTCTCCTTCTTCTTGGGAAAGATGGAAGCAATCGAAATGGACCTGCAGTCAGCAAGGAGTCTCCTTCCGGTTAAACTGCCATTCAGCCTCTCTCCCTCGCAAATAGCTGAACATCTGGTCCCTCAGGGCACCCCCTTCCCCAAAGCAACAATCTCTCCTGGAATGCATTCAAAACTTTTAGCTGAAATTACATTCACAAAATCCTGACAGAGCTTAAACCCTGAAACCATTTCAGTGGCATGTTACCACTGCATATCTTCAGGGAGATCAAATACTCCTTACTCCCACTTTGGACCAAGATAGTAAATGCCTCACTTCAGCAAGGTACTATCCCGGACTGCCTAAAAGTAGGACAGGTAACCCCTATTCTGAAAAAGCCTATTACAGATACCTTGGACCCACACAACTTCGGCCCCATTTCCAACATTGCTCTCGATCAGAAGTTCCTCTAGGCAGGGCAATAGTACATACTGTAACGTTCCTAGGGCAATTTGTTAATATACTCAAACAAACATATATAGAAGAGACAGACACTAGTATGATAGAAAAATACAAAAATTGTTTTTATTCATGATATTTTAAATAATAATCAAAATTATTATTATTACAGTATGTCCTTGTTTAATGGAAATGAAGGCGATTAATAATAGTTGGAGTGATCATAATTCTGTATCACTCATTATTGATGGTAGACCAGAGATTATACCTTGCTGGGGAATAAGTGAAGCGGATGAGGTACACCTCAATGCCGTCAGTGGAAGGGTAACCTGGAACACGCAAAACAACTGCAGTGTTAAGAAAAATTTTAGAGACAAATTCCAAGCAGGGCTGGAAATCAGTAGATACTTTTGAGGAAGACATGGGTAAATTTGTGAGGAAAACATTGATATTCCCAGAAAACATAAGGGAAGGATTAAGGAGGCAGGCTGAACATTTCAATACAGCCTTCACTTTTAATAAACTGATAAAGAAATTGCAAAGACTGCGATTTATACTCTATTTAAGAGAATGGAAAAAGTTGATACTCCTACTAAAATGAAGGAAAGCTAGGTAGAAGTTAGCACAAAGGAAAGATCAGGCAAATAGAATCTGGGTTAGAATTACAGAAGTAGTGAAACAAAAAAAGTGTAGCTACTTTTGGAGGATCATTGGGACTGTAGTGTTAACACTTCTAAACCTAAAGTTACAATATTCCTTATTCCGAATGGTGCACCTACATTTCCTTCCCCCATGCTCCGAATAGTATGGAAAGTAATTCTATTAGTATTGATTCTTCCTATATTGACCTATGGATTCAGAAGATATACAACCTTTCGGCCAACAAGGTCACAGGTGCTGATCACTATCAAAAAGTCAGAGCTAGACTTATGGGCTAGCTATTTGACAGCATTATTTAAATACTGCTTTTAAACTAGAGCGACAACTGACTCTTGGCGAGGGAATATCATTCTTTCAATATAAAGAAAATGCTCCATCACTGCTCCTGGTAATGATAGGCAAATTACGCTGCTGGATGCCACTGGGCAAATCTTTGCTAAGTGTGTCTTAAATAACGTACAGTGTGGGGGTAGAGGAAAAGAAAATGATGCCCTTGGAACAAGCTGGATTTATTCCTAACTGCTTCACATTAGATAATAGAACTGCATTGCAACTTATCCTGGAAAAATATGTTCAGAGGAGGTGTATGCCTGTCTACGCGGCCTATATTGATTTTTCTAGCTCTTTCGACCATGTGGACAGGTCCACCCTGTGAAGAAAACTTAGTGCTATGGGCATCTCAGAGGGTTTATTGAAGCTTATTATTGTTCTGTACACTTCTACATTGTGCTTGGATGCAAGCCTGGCATTACAAGAAAAATAGACACCAGGAATGGCTTAAAACATGGGTGCTTATTGGTTCCTCTTCTGTTTCGTTATATATTGTTGATCGACCAGAATTGATGGGCCGAGTAGGAGGAGACGCTCCCAGATTGGGGCCACATCCTTTGGGTGCCCTATTAAATACAGAAGGTATTGTCTTATTAAATTTAACACCAAAAGGATTACAGAACCACCTTGATTATTTATCGTTCTATGCTAAAACTCAGGGAGAAACTTACAAGGAAATGTCACAGTATGGCGCTGCACGCAACTTAGCAGTGCTGCGCCGCATTTAAAAAACTGAGGGATTCACCGTATTTACAAGAATTTAGCGCACCCCTGTGTTTTCCCCTGCACGGGCACAAAAAAACCTGCCTAGCGCCAACACAGACACCCTTGCAGCATAGTGCAAGGGTGCCTGCATTGCAGGGATGATTCACTGCAGCGAAGGCAAACTTGCACCATGGTGCATAGGTGTCTGCGTTGCCGGGAATCTGCAACGCGGGCACCCCTGCACCATGGTGCAAGGGTGTCTGGGTTGCAGGGATGATTGTTTATGTGCAGGAACGGACACCTTCCTGCACATAAACAATCTTTAAAAGTGATTTGCTCGCTCTGTGTCTGGGAATAGGTAGAACCTTATTAATACAGGTTTAACATCTAAATATAGCAATGGGCAACAGAACGGTGACCAGTCAACCTCTGCAAAGATCCTTGCACTGCACAGCAACAAGTAGCGCGGTGTATTTATTAGCGTGTGAACCGTTTGAGCTCAAAAACAACATTTTATTTGTTAAAATCTTCAAATCATGCAACAGATGGTGGATTATGTGGCAAATGTGGCAAACCATAACTATGCAAAACAACAGCATGGCCACACAGTCGCATAATTCCAGTGGAACTGCCTATTATCAACTTAAAAGTCATTTGAAAAGATCTGTGGAAAAAAGTTCTTTGGAAAATGACATTAGACTCGGTAAGAAACAGAGGTTATGCGAAGTAGTATGGTCCTGTCAAGTTGAGGTACCACCACCTTATTTGAGCTAGAATTTCGATCACAGAGTTTGTAGATGCATTTTCTTCCGCAGACTGAATTTTTTTACGTTAAACAGTGTGCCTGGTGCTTGGTGGAACATAAAAACAGGAGGACAGATTATGCACTTTATGTAAGGATGCCATACAAACGTTGGATCATGATTTATTTGTTTGTCCTAACCTAAATTGTCCCCAATATGATTATTGAAAACTGCTTATTAAAGAAAATAGCAGAAAAACAGCAAAAGCAGCAATTCAGCTATTGTACTGTCCAGCAAATGAACTGATGGCGTGTATGACGTTACAATATTTTGAGCAAAAAAAGGGGGTACCCCTGAAAATGAAGATTCTAATCCTAAATCAGGAAGAAATTAACAATTGTGTGAGAAACATTTAGGAAACTGAATATTAAGTGAACCATAAGTATACCTGCAACAAATTACAATTACTGTATACAAATATTTTTTTATTATTATGTTTTGTAAATTTTATATTTGGAGATATAAATATTTTTTTCCATTGTCTGCATTATTCAATACAAAAAAATCAACATTTCAATTTCAATATTTATATACATTGTAAAATCCAGTACACCTCATTTCATTCCAAAGGTATAATTTTATATGAACCTAATCTTAATTACACATTTCTCCAAATCCTGAGGATAGGTTTTCACCAGTGGACATAAGATGTCTGTTTTATTCAATTTTGTCATGGCTGAAGTCAATAATTTCCTACGCGTGTTTCGGCTTTAAGCCTTCATCAGGAAGCCATGTTTCGATTCAAATCCTTGGTAGATTAAAGGAGTGGGTGGAGCTGCGATCGATAGTTCCAATAGAGCAGGGAGGCTTTAAGGAAGGACATTCTACTATCGATCACTGCTTTGCCCTGTGGGCTGTAGCGCGGAAGTCCATGGAGCTGCAGGGCAAGTTGTATTGTTGATTCGTGGACTTTCGCGCAGCTTTTGATCTGGTGGATAGGGAGTGTTTGTGGGAAACCATGAGAAATTATGAGGTCCCTGCGGATCTTTTGTTGGTAATCCAGGAGCTACACAGCCAAAACTGGGCGCAGGTAATTAAAGACACTTCTGGCGGCCTGACTCCTGAGACAGCAATAAACAATGGATTAAGGCAAGGTTGTGTTTTGGCGCCGCTTCTTTTTGCAATATTCTTAGCAGATTTGCCTCTTACCTTGGGTTCTGCCAGAGGTGCAAGCCCAAAAGTAAATGGAAGGCATTTGTCCTGTTTGTTATATGCCGACGATCTAGTAATACTGGATCAAACCGAGATGGGGCTTCAAAGAAAGCTGAATATATTCAGCGAATACTGTACGGCAAAACGATTTACTGTAAACATGGACAAAACAAAAGTCTTGTGCTTTGGGAAGAGGAATATGAAGTTTAATTGGTACTTGGGCCAAACTAAACTGGATATTGTAAATGAATACAAATACCTTGGAATATGGTTTACGAATTCCTTGAAGTGGGGCATACATCTGGAGGCACAGAAAATAAAAGCAAATCTAGCGGTATGTGGGCTGAAAAGATTCAATCACAGTTATGGTGATATGTCCCATAAGCCTCTTTTGGCGGATTATAAAGCCATGATCCCTCCGCAATTCCAATATGGTTCAGAAGTAATTTGTATTGATGGTAAAAGCTCCTGGGATAAAGAAGAAGGGAAATGCCTGAAATCATTATTGTCACTTCCCAGCTCGGCAATGATCCAGGCAATCAGAATGGACTTAGGCCTAACTGCGTGGAACATTCAGGTGCAATTAAGTTTTCTCAGATTTTGGAATCGTTTGAGTCTTGGGGAGGTCACAAAGGTGTCCCAATGGTGCATGAAAGAAATTCAGTCCAGTGAGTTAAAGTGGGCTAAGGCCACAAGAAGTAAACTCCAGACCATTTGTGATCACTTGAATGTGAAAATTGACCCCCTGACTCTACATATAAATGTAATAAAGAGTGTACTTGAAATGCAGGGTAAAGAATTTTCTAGAGCAACAGATCGAGAGTATTTGAGCAAGAAAGATTCTGTAAAATTCATGTGTTCTAGCTGGGAGAAAGATACCAGCTTTCCCTACCTCGATTTACTACCGAACCGTTGGTTAAGAATGGAAGTACTTAGGATAAGAATTGGCATTAACCCAGCCATAATAAATTGCGCAATAAAATCTGTTTTAATGCAACCTGACGGCAAGTGTATGTGCAAGATAGGATTGAAATGCAACATTTTACACATTTTATTGGATTGTCGAAGATTTTTAAATTTACGTAAATTATTCCTCCGTCCGATATTTTTAAAATATGGTGTAAGGGCGCGCTTACAAGCATGGGAGCTTCTTGCTGATATGGAAAATTTAGATATTGCAATAGCCATTGGAAAATATCTGCAGGGCATATATAAGTTCCCTGCCTCATTAGAGGCGTAAGAGTAGCTAGTGCCTTATAATTGTAAATGAAATTATCCGTTGTAAAATGGTTTTAAAATTGTTAAGAATGATCTTTTAAGGATTTTATGGTTCTTAATGTTTAAGAACGTAATTTAGCAATGTGGAAATTTTTAAATGTTATTGTAAAAGCTGTGGTTTAAAGACCAAATGGTCTAAATGAACATTATTTTTTAACTGATTCAAATCCTATAAATATATATACAAAAAAGCATCTAAGTAACAAGTTGCAAGTCCTACTTTAATAATTATTATTTTAATTCAAACTGTACATAATTGATCATTCTAGTGCCACACACAAAAAGGAAGAAAATAATTATAGAACATAGTAAGAAAAAGATAAAAAAGTACTTGTGTTCAAGCATGTATTATAGCTTTAGATGTTAATACGAAGTCTACACCCTTAGTTTATGGGTGCACGAAAGGCTGCATTTAGAAACAGAAATTAAAATGCCAGCCAGTGCAAACGTTTTTTTAGAGTAAGATATGGAGCCCTTCATTTTCCAGGTGGTATGTGCCTAAATGTAGCTCTATTTTATTACTTTGAATCACGAAATAACTGATACGATTGGCCAAATTGTTTTTATAGTTCAAGTAATTAAACAACCTAACAAGAGAGATACAATAGGTGTCATACTAACATCTATAAATATTTGGGAGTTGTTACACAAGGCAGCAGTTGTAAATGCTTACCAATATGACTCTTGTCGATAGGCACCAGTCACAATTGACAAATAAAAACAGCATGTGCCTAAAAGGAAGGTTTTAGAAAGGAGGCAATTTTAATGCTTATATGTATTTTTATCAAAAAGGTGGTATCTCGTTGCTGTTAAACTACACATTTATACATATATTGCATCACGGAATCTTCGTATTAACATCTAAAGCTATAATACATGCTTGAACACAAGTACTTTTTTATCTTTTATCTTTTTCTTACTTTGTTCTATAATTCTTTTCTTCCTTTTTGTGTGTGGCACTAGAATGATCAATTATGTACAGTTTGAATTAAAATAATAATTATAAAAGTAGGACTTGCAACTTGTTACTTAGACACTTTTTTGTATATATTTATAGGATTTGAATCGAAACATGACTTCCTGATGAAGGCTTAAAGCTGAAACGCGTGTAGGAAATTATCAACTTCAGCCATGACGAAATTGAATAAAACAGACATCTTATGTCCATTGGTGAAAACCTATCCTTAGGATTTGGAGAAATGTGTAATTAGGAATAGGTTCATATAAAATTATACCTTTGGAATGAAATGAGATGTACTGGATTTTACAATGTATATAAATAATGAAATTGAAATGTTGATTTTTTTGTATTGAATAATGGGGACAATGGAAAAAAAATATTTATATCTCCAAATATAAAAATTTATAAAACATAACAATAAAAAATATTTGTATACAGTAATTGTAATTTGTTGAATATTTGGTTGCAGGTATACTTATGGTTCACTTAATGTTCAGTTTCCTAAATGTTTCTCACACAAATGTGTGACATTACAACGCATACATTTACAACGCATGCCTTTACAACGCAATTTTTACATCGCAACATCCTTTACAACGCATTCTTTTACATCGCATGCCATTATATCGCACTTTTAGAAACCACCTTTACAACGCATCCCATTACATTGCATTATCCATTACAAAGCATACCATTAAAACGCAGACCATTACATCGCATTTAAGGTAAGTGTTGGATTATGTAGGGCTAATAACTACTATTCTAACTCCAGTGAGTGCAACAGTTGGGTAAGTGTTGGATAGTGTAGGGGTGAAAATTACTATTCTAACTCCAGTGAGTGCAACAGTAGGGTAAGTGTCAGATAGTGTAAGGGTACTATGCATTGTAGTGGTATGCGTTGTAATGACTTGCGATGTAAAGGATGTTGTGATGTAATGACTGCATTGTAAAGGTAGTGCGATGTAATGACTGCGTTGTAAAGGTTGTTTCCCGAA
This sequence comes from Triturus cristatus, assembly GCF_964204655.1. NCBI lineage: Eukaryota > Metazoa > Chordata > Amphibia > Caudata > Salamandridae > Triturus > Triturus cristatus. Next base: position 679,561,239 of record NC_140595.1, read on the forward strand.
CTGATGTGTTAAAAAGTTTAAAATGTTATCATTTGTTTCCTTAAAAATGAATTAAGTGATGAAATGAACTGATGTGCTGCAATATTTGCACATTTTCTAAACTTTTAAAAATATCTTAAATTATGAAATGCTTTTGTAGTTTTATTGTTGATCTTATTGTAGATTTAAATCTTTTATAACTTGAACTTGTTAAGCTAATCAATTGAGCCTATGATGATCTTACCTCTTGATATGATGATCTTACCTCTTAATCTATTCTTTCAGTAGATTGTCTCTCATGTCTTATCAAACAGTATGATTCCTTCCTTACACATCACCCTTACCTTCCTTCTCCCTCGCCGGCATCTCAAAGTCCACGTTTTCCTCACCATAGCATTAAGGTCTGAAGGTTTGAAAGAGTGTGTAACTTTCTCGGTCACGTTTTGTATTTTGTGCTTGGTTATATATCGCTGATGGTTAATGGTATTTTGCAATTCATCCGTTTTTGAAACACTGTATGAATATGCTGTATTTATCGTTTATGAGACAGAATTTATTAACTGCATTTTGCACGTTTCTAATCTTATTTGAATTCACGGAACATTTACCTAGCTTGGCTCTTTCAGCAAATCATTATGTTATCGTCTTTTGTTTAACACTCGGAGCACATTTTGAAATCACTAACCAATTTGCGACTGGTCTGTGACTCTCAGAACTGTCATACATTGGGCCCATAATCCATTACAGCGTACAGCACAATGAAAACATAGCAAACAGTGTGTAAACACAGAGTTCTCAAGGCAGATTTAAAAAGGGAGTCTGTTAAAGTGGATTATGTGGCCAAATAATGGCCAAATCCTTATTGAAACTTGGAACAGGAATTAGGTGGAACTTCTCCAGAGTTGTGAAGTGTGGGGAAGGGCAGGAGGGAAGAGAACGTTTGTATGATCAAGAGGTACCAACATGGAAGTTTAGTAGGGTACTAGGTTCACTATAGAAGAAGACCCATGTGAGAGTGTTCCTTCAACAAGTTTGAAACATTTTCTGATAGTAGAGTTATCTGAAACAAATGTTGCAGATTCCACAGTGGTTTTGGCAAAAATGGTTGAATATACAGCGGAGCCAATCATTTCTCCTTGTCCACTCCCACCAAACAATGTAATCATATCCTTCCTTATAAGAGTTCTATTGAGATCAAACACTGCACACATGAGTTATGCTTTAGTCTCACTTTTGGAGATGATTGGGAAATAAGGACCCCCTCCAGAAGCCATGCTGCCACTGCACAGACAACAAGTTTTGACCCAGCAGTTGTTCCCAAGAATTGAATTGCTAACATCTCATGGAAAAAGCTGAAATGGCCCGCATCTATGTCTGCAAGTATGGAACAAGAAGTTTTTCTATGAACAGGAATGAGTCATGATGAGTATAAATGAGCTCTCATATAAAGAAGCGTTATACAGTTCCTACTAATATAGCAGGATTGTGTCTTAGACCAACAAAAACTTCATAGTATAGACACTTAGTCCACATATACCATCAGTGAGTGTTGGTGGATTTCTTACTAGCTCACAGTACTACATTTAGCCCCTAAACCAATCAGGGTAACAGATGTTTTTGGGAACCTCGAATATGGCATTCTGATTCTCAAGGAATCTGTGAAAATAGATCTAACCCTTTTGTTCGGTCTCTCTGGCACGCCCAAGGAAAACACATGAGAGACATGATACTGCATTTTCCAAAATGTATTGAAATTATCATGATTTTGCATAAAAATATGTGCTGCGATTATTACAAAGATTAAACATGTTACTGTAATCCACCATGATAATTGTTACACATTTTTGTCTACTTACTTCTATCTGTATCTAATATAGACTAAAGAGATCATAGCAGGAATGGAATAGCCTGACCCCCATACCTTGGCCTTAGCTGTCAGGAAGCTGGTTGTAGTGTAGAGGTTATCATCCTTATCAGGATAGAGGTTTGAGTCAAGGGCGCTGCATCTTAAGCACAGTTTGCAGCTCTTCCATGATAATCCCAGCATCGCAATGCTCTTGTCAAAGAACTCTAACATGGAAGCTGTTTATTTAAGAAATGTACTGCTCTTAGCAACTGTGGCCCAAGGCACAGAGCAGCTCGTTCGGTTTCATCTAGCTACAATTAAGTGTCTACAAATGAGCACAGAAAGATATGAAAACAATGACATTGTGTTCTACATGTGCTACCCTGGAACTAACTGTACAGACTGCAGAGAGTCAGTGCCTATCAAAGATGCACCTAAAGCACATACACGCATTAGCATAAAGTTTGGCAAAGGGCAGCACAAGGAAGAGATGTCAACATAAGGAGTTGAATCAGAAAGGGAGAATACATGTGAGCGACACCATAGTAGAAAGGTGGAATTGAGTAAGAAGAAAAAGAATGTTGACAAACAAACATAGTCTGATTCGGTAGGCAAATGTTCATTAAATAATTTATATTATAAATCAATACAATACTGTAAGAAATTGCGTTACTAGTGGACAGGGGTGTGAACCCTGGTCAAGCAGTAACCACAATCCTTTTCATGGAAATGCACAAGCAAACCCCAAATTAACCTGTGCTCAACCCCCTGGTAGCTTGGCACAGAGCAGTCAGGGTTAACTTAGAGGCAATGTGTAAAGCATTTGTGCAAATAATTTTTTAAGAATAATTTGAAAAATAGCACCTAAAACATAAAGCGCCAACCATGGCTATCTGGTGGCACTAGATCGGGTCTAAGTCAACAGGCTGACCGCTATGGAGTAGGGGTTAGATACGGTCCCAGATTAGTTCCGCTGAAGTGTTACCTTCTCGAGTTTTGTGCCAAGAGTCCCATTGAAGTTGGAGAGGGTTAAGGGGAGCAGTTTGTGTAGCACAATGAACAAGCCAGGTGTCGTTGATGGGTGGACTGCAGTTTTTCGTTGACGTCCCCCCATGGGCGATCGATGCTTGCTGTGCAAAGAGACGGGTTGGTAGAGGCTCGGTCTGATTTTTGGTGCAAGGGGCATGATCCCAGTGCAAACTGACCCATTCATGGTCTTGAAGAGCCCAAAAGCTTGATTTTAAGAGCGCTGAACCACACCAAGGCTCCAGGACCTAAAGAGCACCAATTGGGTGGCAGGAACTCACTGCAGCTGGGTCCAGAAGCTGGTTGGGAGCCTTTTATGTCCCTGAGGCTCAGATCAGGAGTCCAACAGACTAGCTCTTTGAGTCTCTCTGAGGTCCTGGGTTCAAGATGAAGTTGCAGGTAGAGTTCTTCTTCCACAGGCAAGAAGGCAGCAGGCAGCAAGTCAGCATAGCAGGGCAGCAGTTCCTTTAGAGCAGCAGTCCAGCAGAGTGGCAGTCCTTGCAGTAGCACATCAGCAATTCCTCCTGGCAGAGTACCCCAGGTCCAGAGGTGTATTGAAGAGCTGGTGTCTGAGGACATTCTTTCACACAGAGTTGCATCTTTGAAGTAGGGAGAACCATCTGGAGGCAAGCCTTTGAACTGCAGAGATGCCCTGGCTTCCTGGCCCTGGCTCCAGACTAACTACAGCGGGGCATGCAGCCCTTTGTGTGGAGGCAACACAGAGCCTATTTGGGTGTACGTGTGGCTGTGTCTAGCTCTCATCCCATCATTGCCTGTGATGGCCCATCCAGTCACACTAAGCTCCTCATAGTGTGTGGCTGTCTAGGAGGAATACACAAAGTCCAACTGTCAGCTACACCCAGTCATGTGACCTTGAGACAGGGTGCAGCCACCAAGAGGCTAAGGAAAGAAAATGACAACTTTCTAACAGTGGCATTTTCAGAACTGCAATTTAAAATTTGACTTTACCATAGGTTAGGATTTTAAAATCACAGGAACAACAAATATGAACTGGTTATCTCTTTCTATTTGGAAATTATGCTCATCCCGGGGGAAAAGGAAGATGGCGGATTGATTCCGCCGTGAGAAGCAGTGCCTCGTGAAGGCTCTTGAATCATGGAAGCTGAGCGCTGAAAATGCATTTCATCGCTTCCTGAAAATCGACATGAAATCGACTTGAGATGCTGCACGCTGAACTCCGTGTGCTGAAATTGGTTTAAACACCTACAAATATCAATAATCAACAGCGAACGAGACTTATCGGGAAACAAAAAAAACCAACTTTGTTCTGGGAAGTGCTTTGGAAGTATTGTCGGAAACTGACCTCTATGCTGCGGCAGGGCGCGCAACACTTTTTGCTGTCAGGCAACGCACACAGCTGTGTCCATCGCCGGTGGGGTCCTTGCTGTTTGGTTTCATCCTGGCCTCGTCTACGGGCTCGCTACACCCATGACTCATGGCTAATGGCTCCTCCAAAGGCTAATCCAGTGCACGCTGGCCGCACAACTCGAAACTTGGTGGCGATCCCCCTATCGAACCCAGCATCTAATCTGGCAGCGGAGCAAGCTGAAAGCATGCTGGTGGAAAAAAAGCTGCTCTGCGAGTTGGGAGACCAGTGTTGAGGCTGATTAACTCAGGGAGAGCTATGGATCTGCTAATTGCTTCACCGGAGAACACTATGGCAGATGTAGTTATGGAGGCTATACAACGCAATATTGTTGAGGCACGCGAAGGCACACCGGCAGCTTTGAATCAAATGGAACTGCCTGAAGTATCAGAAAAGGGACTTGGGAAAGACTTTAATCTACAATCTGATCACCATTCCAGTACCGGATTTTCAGACTCACCACTGCAGGTAAATGGAGTTAGTAAATGTTTTATAGAAACAAAATCTGAATCTAGTAATTATATTACTGCCGATGCTGCTGCCTTAGACTCTGCCCCCTCTTCTGTTCCTATTGCTTTAGACTCTACTCCCGCTTATTTTCTTGCAAAGCAAAATGTCGATGGCACACAAGTATGTGTGCAGGACGAAATTCAGCTAGTAGACGGCAAAGCAAAATTACCATTGAAGCATGCTAGCCAGAATAAAGAACATAACGATATACAAGCTGCTAACACTAATGCTAACACATACTTGACGGCTTCTACTCCACCGCCAGTTAGTAACAATGACTCATTGGACTATTCAGCTGATGAGGCTGATTCTCAGTCTTCTAAGAAGAAGAAAAAGTGCAATGGCAAGCCCTATAAACAGACTAAGATCGCTCGCAAAGCCATAGTTATAAATAGCACTAACTTGTCTCAACAGCAAAGTCATCTTACTAATTCTACACAATCTAAGGCACCTGCTAAAAGCCAAGATAGCCCACTTTGTAAGTGGGTAACAATGAAGGGAGCCGTTAGAGCCATCGTCTCTAGGCTATCAGGGGGAGGGAAAAACTTACTAACGGTTGAAGATAGGACCATTCCTAAATCCGATCTAGTAACTAATGGTAAAAAGGCAAACAACTCCCAAGAGACGGATTCCCTGACTTGATACATTCTCTGAGGGATACTACAATGTCTATACCTACACAAATAGTAGACTCTGTGAATGCATTAGGCTTGGGCCGGTTTCAGAACCTTCACTAGCCTCCATCATGCGGGCACTAACAACACAGAGAGCTGAAGCACAGGAACACTTTACACAGCTAAAGGTGGATAATTCTCTCATTCAGCAATCGTTAACAGCTGTCACCGATCAGGTGACGCAACTTACAGCTGACATTTCTGCTCTACAGCAAAGACTATCTGACAGTGAAGATGTTGTTTCACATTCTATTAAACTCGCCCAGGAACATGATATTTATATTTCTACCCTACTTGGCAAAGTAGAGGATCTCGAAAAACGCCAACGTCGGAATAATTGCGTATATTCGTGGTACCGGAAGGTAGTGAAAGTAGTGAAAGCTCGGACACCCGAGCATTCATCGTTCAGATCGTTCAGAAGACCTTCCCTGACTTAGCTGATTGGGATTGGGATTCCCAAATTCAACGTGCTCATCGGCTGCCTGTCTTCTTGAATCAATCGGATCATTCTAATCAGCGACGCTCACGACCTATTCTTATCCATGTAGGTAACTTTCTTCTTTGACAAGCCATCTCTATTAAAGCCCGACCCACTTCACCAGCAATTGTCGATTCACTATCGATTGTTGCTAGGTCAGACCTATGTAAAACTACAATGGACAAGAGGTGGAGGATGAAGCAACTCATTGATCCACGGAAGGCTCTAGGTGCGATGGCTTACTTACAGGAACCGGCTCGCTTGAAGATCATTAAAGATGGGCACTCACAGATTTTCCATACGGAGCAGGAAGCAAAACTGGCACTTAATAAGTTTCAACAGAACTCTAAATAGAAACGCAGTTCAAAAAAAAAATCCTGAAATATCTTACCAAAAAAAAAGAGGAGGGGAAAAAAAAATGCTTTGGGATATTTTGCTGTAAGGCTCAAGTTCAGCTATAGCAGTGTCATCTCTATATACTTATTTTTTTCTTGTATATATATTTTTATCACTATTATAAGGTTTATACAATTATTTGCTTTATCACATAGCCTTTCGTGGGGTACTGCTTCTGTATGTTGTCCACGTTGGACAACAAGATGGCGGGAGAGATTCCTTTCCTGGGACACAGAGATGTTGCGTGGGTACATATTTTTGGGAATAGGGGGGGATCTTTTACATTCTTTAAGAGTCATATCAAAAGTTTCTTGCATCGGGTGTGTAAAAGACGGAGAGGTCAGATTAAAGTTATTGATAAAAGTGAGACAAAGGGTCGCAATTGTTATTCTAGCAAATATAAATATCTGTATGACATATTATGAATGCTTAAAAAATGTTCACAGCTTTACTTTGCTCTCCTGGATTATGGAGGGTGGGATGTAACCCAGGTTTGCATCGATGGTGATCATTAATTGTATTAGCTGGAATGTTTCCAGCTTAAATTCAGCAACTAAACGTCAACTGGTCAGAGACGAACTTAGGGCGTACAAGCCACATCTGGTAGTGATGGTTGAAACACACCTGATATATAAGGATCGCGGCCTGTATAAACAGTTGGGGTTTGAGGTTTGAGTTGCTAGATTGTACATCACAGGGGACAATTATCAGAGGGGTAGCGATTCTCAAAGACAAGTATTTGGTCTGTAAAAAACTTAAACAAGCCTCTGACCCAGGTGGCAGAAGGGTCATAATACATCTTGAAATCTATAATAGAAAGATTGTCCTCTGTGCTATATACGGCCCAAATCAGGACGACCCTACTCTATTTAACAAATTAATGCTGGAACTGCTGAATTGGCAGGGCGAATTAGTGATCACTGGCGATTTTAATTGTACTCTCAATTATGCTATCGATTCTACAAACCGCTCAGCTTCGACAAGAATGAGTAGAGTACGAGAATCAATTCATTGACTTGCCAGACTTCATGGCCTGTCAGACCTATGGCATACATTATATCCCACACAGCCTGGGTTTACGTACTACTCTGGGCCACATCGTCATTACTCGAGAAGTGATCTAACTTTTGTGAGCAATAGTCTCCTAGGAATATCTCAAATAGAGGTTTGTCCATGGATAACATCAGATCATAACCCGCTTCTGATTGGCTTTCGGTTTTTATCTGGGGTCAAGCACTGTCGATCATTCTCTTTTCCTAGACATCTGCTTTCTGACATACAGTACATTACACATATTCAAGAGGTCCTTATTGAGTTTATGCAACTTAACATTGAAACTGCTCCTCCCATCATTGTATGGGACACAATGAAGGCTGTTATTCGTGGTACTACCCAACAATATATCCACCACTTAAATAAGGTTACCTTTGAGAGATGGAGAGATATTTCTGAGCTAGCCCATGCACAGGAGATCTTATCTAAAGGGGCTAATTGCGAGGCAATACATCATTCTCTAATTAATACTAGGGTGCTCTTGACTCGTCAATTTAAGGGAAAAGCTGCAGCCGCTTATAATAAAACCCGGGCGACCCAATACGAAGATGGGGATCAAGTAGGCAAGATACTAGCTTATCAAGTAGCAGATAAAAAGGCTAAAACCCGGATCGATTCAATTAGGGGTAGAGATGGCCAGCTATACACTTCTAATAAGCTAATTTTAGATCAGTTTTTAGGTCTCGCTGAGTCAGCGCGCATGCGCTGCACGGAGAGACTTTAGTAGGTGAGTTTTCAAAGTGCTGCTGGCTGGCGACAAGCTTACGTTCACGCGAGCGTGCACGCACAAACCGCCAGCCTTCAGCGCCATCTGTCTTTCCTCTTGCTTGCTACCTGCCTCTGCCCCTCCCCCCACTTTCACTTTCACGTCGCGCGACGGTCACGCGCGCACCACTCCCTTTATACTCTCTCTTGTTTGGGACTTGTGCCCTGGTAATAGTGTCACCTTCGTTGTTCCTATTAGGCTGCTGAAGATTGAAATGACATGCCATCATACTATTGACACATTCGCAGCACAACGTTCAATATTTATGAGTATGCCTATATAGTGTGGTTTGACAGCTGCTGTTGATAATACAAAACTTTAATACAGATGGTTTTCAAAAAATGAACGAGAATTTCTGAAGCATCCATTTCATACTGCTGGGGAGGATACGGAACACTGTAAATCTACTATTGTGTTGTATTGCAACAGAATGTCTGCCCTCTACTGCCACCTTGTGGCCTGGGAACGAAGTTTTTTTTCTTTTACACAAAACCATGTGTCGCATAATATGCAATAAATATTTTGTTTAGTTGATACATTGAAAGAGCAGCCCTTTAAAGAACATTATGTCATGACAAAGTAGCTACCAGTCCAATTCCGGCCTCTGAACTCAGATACACCTCCAATCGCCGAACAGCGCTACGCTGCCTCTCTCTTAGGTCTGCACTATACATACCACATAACTACATTCACCACAGCTATGACATGCGTGCTGCATAACTGAACACTTATAAGGTCCCAAAGGTGAGACCTATTGGTTATGCCAATGCTTTTTTTTCTGGACCCTTTCTGCTACCGGTCTAGCTACCATCAAAATGCCTGAATGCCTGTTTGTTTTTTGTTCTTTTCTTTTGACACTTCCATGCTCCCCTCTCGTTCACAGCAACTCCTGTTGTACAGTGAACAACTCAAACTGAATATTCACTGCTTTCCAGGTTATTCAATTTCAGGGTTTATTTTTGGGCTTGCTACTAGATAGCTGAACCATTAACCACCCCGCCCCCATAACACAGTCATGTAGTGTGTCTAGCTATCCCACGTGCATTATAATAGAATACGGTCACATTCTTACTCCTCGCCAGTGGCAGCAGCTTTAACTGGACTCCTGCAGACTCACTGAATTTCTTCTGCAGGTTTTAGGCAATCCTACCTGATATGCCCGGATGAGGCCTTGCATCTGTCCTGCATGATATCCACAGCATCCTTCACATGGGAGGAAAAAAAAATAAAGCACACTTTGAGGACTGCTTTACAATTTATTCAATTTGATTCTGTCCACATGCGGTCGGAGCTTCAGTTATGTTCAGTCTACATGAAAAGTGGGTTGGACGACCATACGGAATTAGGAATGAGTTGCTTCTACACATGCACTCCAGGCAGGTCTTCTGGTTGCTGCCGTTTCAGTCCTTGTAGGTGGACGGCCTCCCATTTTGTTCTCAGTTCTTTGGACCAGTGGCAGTGCACCAGTCCTTCAGCAACTTTTCTGTGTAGCTGATGTCACCTGTTGTGAGGTATAATCGGTTAACAGTCTGTGTATTCTAAAATGTCCTAGCCCCAATAGTCTGAGAGCTCTCACAAATGTATCCATGCAGAATTGCATCCAATTCACACTCTGAACCAATCTATGTTATTCTTTAATGCTCGTTTAATTGTGTAGCATTCTACTGTTTGCAGATCATTTTGACATTTTGATAACTTTCTATGCATGAATGTCATACTGTTTTAAAGTTTTGAGGTCAAATAGGGTTTTTTAAATATCCGCATTTCTCTGTGGTTTCTGTATGTGGCCTCTGGTATTGAATGAAAGCAAAGCATAGCATCAGTCCTGGGGACTTCCCTCTTCCTGTAAGTTAATTCCCAGAAAGTTGCTTATAAAAATATATTTAAATCAGCATGTTACCTTTTTGAAACGTTCCCCCAAAGACTTGATGGATACTGTGACTCGGATTTCATAGCAGTTCGTATTTAGACTATCCTGGAGCAATTATCTGTTTTTTGGCAGAACCCTCTTCCTCGCCAACAAGTCTTACTATTTTCACAGCTGTTCAAGGCAAAGTAGTGTTTTATCCACTCACACTTCCATAACAGATGTCTGAGTGAGATTAAGTCATTTTACTTTAGGTGGCTGTTACTTTGTCAGTTTTTTGTACAGACTTGGGCCTGTGATGAAATATGTACAATATGCTTACGTATAGTGGCTTGCAGCCACCTCTCTTCATCCATTGGTCTTTTTGTTGTCATTTACATTTTGCTTCCGACCACTACAGCTTCTACCATGGAGCAGTGGGTCAACCTAACGAAGCCATTAGTTAGGTTCACTTTGAGGGACTGCATTTTGCTCTGAATCACATCTGCACACAAGCTAGTTCCCTTCAGTGCCAGTTTTACATGTTTTACTTTATAATTAGGGCTCCCGGTTTGATGATATTTTTGTTCTTTTTCTTTTTTAACCTTTCCGTCTGTACTTATCCATATTTATTTTGTGGCCATTTTATCTATATTTATCCATATTTGCTTTGTGTATAAATGAAGTTGTAAAACTGTACATTTCCATATTTATTTAACTGATAGACTCATACTTTGAGGTCTGTGTTTTAGCTATTTAAGCTGTCAAATATTACATAACAATACATCCACTGGTAAATACTAGCATTATACCATAAATGTATGTCATGCCATTAGTTAAACAAATTTCATCCTATTTTTTAATTTCCCATGCTGTCCATCTGCTCAGCTACTGGCCTATAATTCATAAAATACAGCACGGAGAGTCACTTAAAAGAAGCACAATTTTCTGTATTTATCCACTTTGTTTGTCCATTGCAGATCGCCTCCTGCGAATTGCACTGATTTTCCCAAGTGTAGAATTATCGCACACGACACAAATTCCCTCCCTAAATGCAAACAGCAGTTCGAGACCATATTAAGCATGACAGGATTGGTGTTTTGGTTCCTGTCCAGTGACCTCTGTACCCACACGTTGCACCGCTGAAGGAGAAATCCCTGTTTTATGCAAAAAGATCTCCATGTGGAACTCTCACCTGAAAGAGTACAAGCAGGACCTAACGCATGTTTAACACTTTGGTGGCGATTACGATCCTGGAAAAAAATTCCCCGTACGACTCGTATCCGGTCTTTTTACCGTACGAATCGTACAAGTGCCGTACAAACTGCCAATTACGATTCGCATGGGAAAAAGACCATACGAATCGCATTGGGAATCATTCCCCACACGTCCTCGGGTCGGAAAATGTGTCCGACACGTCCCCGGACGATTTACCGTACAAATGTGAAAAGTGAAGTCGGACCGCGGAATCACGATCCATCCCGTGCGTCCGATGTTATAACCGTATGGAAAAAACAGCGTCCGCACCGAACACCCATAGCAAACATGGAGACATGTGCCTGCATACGCGCCGAACACCCCCCAGCCCCCGTACGTTCGAGTCGTACCCCCGTGTATGTACACCCCCACCCGTGTATGTACACCCGTGTACGTGTCGTACCCCCCGTGTATGTACACCCGTGTATATGTCGTACCCCCCGTGTATGTACACCCGTGTACGTGTCGTACCCCCCCATGTATGTACACCCGTGTACGTTCGTGTCGTACCCCCCGTGAATGTACACCCGTGTACGTTTGAGTCGTACCCCCGTGTATGTACACCCGTGTACGTGTCGTACCCCCGTGTATGTACACCCGTGTACGTGTCGTACCCCCCGTGTATGTACACCCGTGTACGTTCGAGTCGTACCCCTGTGTATGTACACCCCTGTACGTGTCGTACCCCCGTGTACGTACACCCGTGTATGTGTCGTACCCCCGTGTATGTACACCCGTGTACGTTCGAGTCGTACCCCCGTGTATGTATACCCGTGTACGTGTCATACCCCCCGTGTATGTACACCCGTGTACGTGTCGTACCCCCGTGCATGTACACCCGTGTACGTGTCGTACCCCCGTGTATGTACACCCGTGTACATTCGTGTCGTACCCCCCGTGTATGTACACCCGTGTATGTTCGAGTCGTACCCCCCCGTGTATGTACACCCGTGTACGTGTCGTACCCCCCCATGTATGTACACCCGTGTACGTTCAAGTCGTACCCCCCCGTGTATGTACACCCGTGTACGTGTCGTACCCCCGTGTAGGTACACCCGTGTAAGTGTCGTACCCCCCGTGCATGTACACCCGTGTACGTTCGTGTCATACCCCCCATGTATGTACACCCTTGTACGTGTCATACCCCCGTGTATGTACACCCGTGTACATGTCGTACCCCCGTGTATGTACACCCGTGTACGTGTGTGTCTTACCCCCCGTGTATGTACACCCGTGTACGTTCGAGTCGTACCCCCCATGTATGTACACCCGTGTACGTGTCGTACCCCCATGTATATACACCCGTGTACATGTCGTACCCCCGTGCATGTACACCTGTGTACGTGTCGTACCCCCCGTGTATGTACACCCGTGTACATTCGTGTCGTACCCCCCATGCATGTACACCCGTGTACGTTCGAGTCGTACCCCCTCCTGTGTATGTACACCCGTGTACGTGTTGTACCCCCGTGTATGTACACCCGTGTACGTGTCGTACCCCCCGTGTATGTACACCCGTGTACGTTTGAGTCGTACCCCCCGTGTATGTACACCCGTGTACGTGTCGTACCCCCCGTGTATGTACACCCGTGTACGTGTCGTACCCCCCGTGTATGTACACCCGTGTACGTTCGAGTCGTACCCCCCGTGTATGTACACCCGTGTACATGTCGTACCCCCGTGTATGTACACCCGTGTACGTGTCGTACCCCCCGTGCATGTACACCCGTGTACGTGTCGTACCCCCCGTGTATGTACACCCGTGTACGTTCGTGTCGTACCCCCCGTGTATGTACACCCGTGTACGTTCGAGTCGTACCCCCGTGTATGTACACCCGTGTACGTGTCGTACCCCCCGTGTATGTACACCCGTGTACATGTCGTATCCTCCGTGTATGTACACCCGTGTACGTTCGAGTCGTACCCCACGTGTATGTACACCCGTGTACGTGTCGTACCCCCGTGTATGTACACCCGTGTACGTGTCGTACCCCCCGTGTATGTACACCCGTGTACATTCGAGTCGTACCCCCCATGTATGTACACCCGTGTACGTGTCGTACCCCCCGTGTATGTACACCCGTGTACGTGTCGTACCCCCCATGTATGTACACCCGTGTACGTGTCGTACCCCCGTGTATGTACACCCGTGTACGTTCGAGTCGTACCCCCACCCGTGTATGTACACCCGTGTACGTGTCGTACCCCCCATGTATGTACACCCATGTACGTTCGAGTCGTACCCCCCGTGTATGTACACCTGTGTACGTGTCGTACCCCCGTGTATGTACACCCGTGTACGTGTCATACCCCCGTGTATGTAAACCCGTGTATGTGTCGTACCCCCCGTGTATGTACACCCGTGTACGTTCGAGTCGTACCCCATGTATGTACACCCGTGTACGTGTCGTACCCCCCATGTATGTACACCCGTGTACGTGTCGTACCCCCCGTGTATGTACACCCGTGTACGTGTTGTACCCCCAGTGTATGTACACCCGTGTACGTTTGAGTCGTACGTCGGCATTTGATACGGTCTCCCATCAATGTCTGCTGAATATACTTCAACACAAGGGAGTACAATCCAATGCCCTGAACTGGTTGCACTCCTTCTTGAGTACTCGCACCCAGACTGTACACATGGGCCAATTTCAGTGTAGCCCTACATCCATCGACTGCGGAGTCCCCCAGGGCGCATCGCTGAGCCCCACCCTTTTCAATGTCTATATGTCATCTTTGGCTAACATTGGAAGGAAATGGGGCATCGGCATGTGCTCATATGCGGATGACACGCAGGTAGTGGTGGCACTAAACGAAAAACCTGCAATCATTAAAACTAAATCACAAGGCTGTCTTGCGGAAATGGCTCAATGGATGCACTCCCACTGCCTTAAGCTAAATGCCGGGAAGTCGGAGATCCTCTTATTTGGGGGAGCCAAACGAATCTGGGATGCTACGTGGTGGCCTCCAACGTTGGGTTTGGCCCCCACCCCTAAACAACACGCCAGGAATCTGGGTATTATTATGGATGATGAGCTATCCATGAAAGACCATGTGCGATCCCTTTGCGGCAAGGGTTTCGCCATCTTGAAACTCCTAGCGAGGCTATTCCCATGGATACCGCTGAATTGCAGACGCTCAGTTACCCAAGCCTTACTAGTCAGTCGTCTCGACTACGGGAATGCATTATTTGTAGGGATGAACGAACATCTCTTTTATCGCCTACAGGTACTGCAAAATGCAGCTGCCAAATTGATTTGCGACAAGGGCAAGTTAGACTCGGCATCGGAATGCCTGAGGACCCTCCACTGGCTCCCTGTGCGCCAGAGGGCCGTATTCAAGCTTCTCTGTCATGCCCATAGAGCCCTGCACAGGACGGGCCCTACCATGCTCCAGGATAAAATAGATTTATATGTTCCCACCAGGAACCTACGCTCCACTCATTTAGCATTAGCGAGGACAAAACACATATATAAAGCCAGAACTGGCGGCCGCTCTTTCTCTTACCTAGCGGCCAAGAGATGGAACGAGCTTCCTGACGATCTCAGACACACCACCAATTATCTGCTGTTCCGAAAAATGCTTAAGACTCACCTTTTTCCCTCTCATCACTAAACCCCCTCTGTTTAGTCATCGGCTGTTTTCATCTGGTCCTAGTGCCGTGATATCCCCTGGGATGAGTGTTGCGCTTTACAAATACCATAAATAAATAAATAAATAAATGTACACCCGTGTACGTGTCGTACCCCCGTGTATGTACACCCGTGTACGTGTCGTACCCCACCGTGTATGTACACCCGTGTACGTTCGAGTCGTACCCCCCATGTATGTACACCCGTGTACGTGTCGTACCCCCGTGTATGTACACCCGTGTACGTGTCGTACCCCCCGTGTATGTACACCCGTGTACGTTCGAGTCGTACCCCCACCCGTGTATGTACACCCGTGTACGTGTCGTACCCCCCCGTGTATGTACACCCGTGTACGTTAGAGTCGTACCCTCACCCGCGTATGCATGGAGCGTACCCCCACCCCAACATTCTAAGTACGGAACGCACCCCAGGCCCCAACATCACCACCTCCACACAACATCGCGCATGTACGAGTCGTACCAAGCCACACACAAGGACAGCACTGTACAACAAAATGGCCCATGTACACACCGTACACACGCTAAAAAAGCACGTACACAACCAGGACAAACCAAAACAACACAAGAATACACCATTCAATTGGCACAAAGCCACAAAACATGTCCAACAACCACTAAAACAACACATTCACTGACCTGCAACTGCCAAAAACCAAAACAGAGGCCAAAACACAACCACTCCTTAAAACACACCCACCCAAAGTTCAAACACAGCCACACCCACCAATGGACCAATAAAAAGGGCCCACACACACAAACCATGAGCCTTTGCAACAGACTCACTGCTGCCAGACCCCACAGACAACCTACAGCACCATACTAGAACCTTTACTACACCTTACACTTGCACACCTTCACACACACACCTTCACAAACATCCCCTCATCACATTCACACACACACCTGCACAACCACACCCACACACCCACAGCCATCCACACACACCCCCCCACCATCCACACCCACACCCCTCACCATGCCCACTAACAAGAATCCAAAGTTCACTAGCCGAGAGTTGGAGGTCCTCGTCGATGAAATCCTCAGAGTCGAGCCACAGCTCTTTGGAACATTGGTCAGACAGACCAGCATTTCAGCAAAAACAGCCATGTGGCAGACGATCGTCGATGCTGTGAATGCTGTTGCGGACACCAGAAGGACCAAGCATGAATGCCAAGCCAGGTGGTACGATCTGCGGAGGAGGGTCCGAGCCAAAATGACCGATGAACACAACCAGGCCAACGTCACTGGAGGAGGGCCGCCCCGCAGACGCGTAGAATACCATCCCTGGTAGCAGAGGGTGATGGCCATACTGCCGGTGGTGGCAGTGGATGGAGTAGATGGACTCCGAGAGCCGGGTGAGTACACAAAGAACTCACCTCACATGGGGGGAACGTCATCCACAACCAAACTCACAAACAGGCACGCAACCACCCCAAGCTATCGCATGACTCAACCACACTCCATGAACACGCACATGCCACTGGCGCCACCATGCCCCATGCACCCAGCTGGACAATGTCAAGTCACAGGCTACAGAAAACACCAACACATGACACGGTAAGCCGGATGGCGGGAGGGTGGGCCCAAAAAATCACATAGTGCAACTCAGAAGCAGA
Source organism: Triturus cristatus (assembly GCF_964204655.1). Classification (NCBI taxonomy): domain Eukaryota; kingdom Metazoa; phylum Chordata; class Amphibia; order Caudata; family Salamandridae; genus Triturus; species Triturus cristatus. The sequence goes on from NC_140595.1 coordinate 679,577,725, forward strand.
CAACAATGCCCCCTGCCCATATGGCCTAAGTCACAGCCAGACAAACAGTGTGTCCCAACACAGGAATGACTTGCCAGCGAATGGCGGACGCCTTGCATCAACACATGGGGGTGACGGCACATTCTTGCACATGACAGCAGCTAATGAACAGCCAACACTGTGAAAGAGTGGCAGCACACACCACCACAGCAGCAGTGCAGACACAGACACTACACCCAATGGGTGCCTGGATATCAGAAACAAACTCACATCAACAATCCAAGGGCCATTCAAAGATCTGCTAACAGTGTGTGCCCAGGAAGCTGGGCTGAGGTGACAGAGGGTGACACACAGAGGGAGGGAGAGGGGGACAGAGAGGGAGGGAGACAAAGGGAGACGGACAGAGGGAGGAGGCTGACACACAGAGGGAGGGAGAGGGGGACAGAGAGGGAGGGAGACACAGGGAGACGGACAGAGGGAGGAGGCTGACACACAGAGGGAGGGAGAGGGGGACAGAGAGGGAGGGAGACACAGGGAGACGGACAGAGGGAGGAGGCTGACACACAGAGGGAGGGAGAGGGGGACCGAGAGGGAGGGAGACACAGGGAGACGGACAGAGGGAGGAGGCTGACACACAGAGGGAGGGAGAGGGGGACAGAGAGGGAGCGAGAAAGGGACACACAGGGAGAGCAAATCAGCCTTGTGGTGTGTGGGAATGTCTGCTCGTCAGCAGGTGGACTGCGTGCATGTAGACAAGGGTGGCCATTGCCAGAACCCCCCCTCTTCTCCATGGCGAAACACAGGGCCATGTCACAACCTGTGCAGGAGCACAACGACAGCTACCTGCATCATATAAGTGTGTGGAACAACTCCATGTGCCCACGTATAGTGCTACACGGAAGGCGCCAATGCATGGCTCGCCACACCTGCCCACTCCACTGCTGACTGCAGTCACACTTGACGCAGCAAGTAAGACTGTGCCACACATAGGTAAAGTCGCAAAAGCTGTGCCCAAGGGACATACCCATGCACAAGTGCAGTGTTAGTGGAATGCAAGACATATCCAAATTCCCAGAGGAAATGTGCCAACTTTGAAACGAATGAAACATGGATGTTGCATGGAACAAAATTAACATTGTCTCTCTCACACACAGGTCAACGTCGTGGATCACCCCCCAACACTGGGGGGGAAGACTCACAGGACCCGGCTCGGCGGGATGACGGAGCCACCGGCAGCGATGACTCTCACCACTCTGTGAACGAACCCGACCCCGACCAACCTGGCCCCTCCAACGACCTGCAGCACCTGCGTCAGGTACAACTGGGCCAACCACCACCCCCATTCCTGCCACATCCCAGGAGACAGCCAGGATCCCTGCCCCACCACCACAATGCAGCCAGGCTGGCCAGGAGGGACACGGTGTCCCGGGCACCCAGGAGGAGGCAGGCGACAACGCCAATGCCACCCCACAGGGGTCCCGGGGACCCGATGTGCCCACAAGGGCAGGCCAGGTGCAAGTGGGCAGGGGTGGTGGGAGTGGAGGTTGGCAGAGGCGCGAGTCTGACCAGTTGGCTGGGGAACCGGTATATTCCCATGTGCGAAACATCCTGGACACATACCGGCAGAACACCACGGGCATGGCCCAGGTTGTGTCCATCCTCGAGGAGATCAAGACCCAGCAGGCCCAGCAACATGCGGAGCAACATGCCTGTCTACTGCAACACCAACGGCGGATGGAGGACAGACAGGCTGAGCTCATGACGGTGTTCACGGGAATTCACAGTACACTCCGTCGGATGGCCGACAACATGGGCAACCCTCCCTGTGCCAGCAGGCGTAGAACATCACCACCCACAGGGAGGGATCAGGAGGAGGAGGAGGAAACATCCGATGGAGCATCCCAAACATCGTCACGGCCTGCTTCTGAGGGTCCCCGCAGGAGGGCGGGTCGTCCACGGAAAAGACCGTGAGGGTCGGCGCAACAGCACCATCTCCCAGGACACCTGGCCTGGCACCTGGCCCACTGGAGCAACAGCAGCACAGCATCAAAAGACATTCTCTGCCACATGGACTTGCTGGTCACTGTCTGACCATTGTTGACAAAGACTGTGGCATGGACTCTGAGGATTTCAAATGGCAAGGACACCAAGTCCCCTAGTGAACTTTGGATTCCACAAACCCGGAAAGCCCCTCATGTCAAACCCCCCCCCCCCAACCAAAATAAAAAGTCACACCATGAAGAGAAGATGCCTACTGGTTGCATTATTACCTTACACCTGTGTCTTGTAAAGTCTAACCATGCCTGAGTTCTCATTTGACTTCAACCATCCACACCCTGGGGCCTGAGTCTGGCACCGGACACACATGGGTCACATTGTATTAGGCAAGACAGACATGGAGCACCATACACACCCGTGATGGGCCCAACCAGCTGAGGGGGGGGCCGCACAACCGTGCCGACAGACATATTGAGTACAGCGACAGCCATGCGCAGAGGTCAGGGATCATGTGGAGTGTCCTGTGGGGGGAACCATGTCCTGCAAGCTTGAGTCAGGTGGATGCAGAGAATGGTGGCCTGGCCAACGTTGGATGCATGGGGATGGCACATGTCACAATACCCACACAGTCATGGACATCATGCACAATACACAGTCTAAACCCACACAAACAGCTTGCATCTTGCTACTCTACACATAGACACATAGCCACCATCACGGAAAACCATGCCAGACATGCCGTATGCCCCATGGCAACACACCAGCATTGACTGAGAAGAGGCACCTTGGAGGCATAGGGACACCTTTATTAGTCATGCATTTGGGATTGCAGAGGCAACTCGGAGTACACATGAACAGGTCATGTGGAGTAACATGTGGGTCCAACACTGGCACCCCCCTTCTGCAGCACAAATGCATGATAGCCATGGAACTGGCACACAAGTGTCGGCTAACAGCTAAACACCCCCTGCTGCTCACGGAGAGCCTGCCATACACCATTGATCCGCTGATGTGGAAGTCCCACACCATGTCAAGCCAATGCAAACCGTATGTGTCCGAGGGCAGTGTAACACACATTGATGCCATCATCACATTCCACAATCCCATCACTGATGACTGTCAACAAGTCTGACCATCTATTCAGATGTACCCAGCTGCATGTCATGTGTACCATGGTGATGCAACATGTCTGCAGAGGACCCAAACATCGACAGGGGCAGTGTGCATACATCGTAAACAACTGCCACACCCAATACACCCCTGATGCATCCCTTACCCTAAGGAGACTTCCAAACTTGTCCGTGCGTGTAACGCTGAGTCAGCACACGATGACGTGTCCATAAGGAATAGCAGTGCCACAACAATGCAAGCAGCAGACGGCATGCACAAGTACCTGGGGAAGAGAGACACACAAGAAGTCAGCCACAAAAAGCACAGCCACTTGCATGTGCATTTACTCGACACATGTAAGGATGACAACATGCTAGGTCACAATTATGACTGGGGAAATACACATCACTGGCACCATCACTCCAGTGACACATCCACACACACCTCTGACTCACGTGGCATACATGCAGATGGACACACACATCGCAACACATGCCACACGGGGACCAATGCGTGCACACACAGACACTGGTACTCACCACTAAGCAAAGAAGTCGCGTATGAGCCGAGTCCGGATGTCCTCTTGCGGCTCCACATCCTCCACATCACTAGCCCCATTGCCAAGCCCTTCGTCCTCCACGGGTGGATGGTCCTGATCATCTTGATCCAGGATGAGTGGCACAGCTTTCTCAACTGCCATGTTGTGCAGCATGCAGCAGACCATGAAGATTTTGCAGACCTTTGCCGGGGCATATGGGAGGGCGCCGCCGGTCTTGTGGAGGCATCGGAATTGGCTCTTCAGGAGGCCAAATGTCCTCTCTATCACTCGCCTTGTCCGGCCATGGGCGGTGTTGTAGCGGAGCTGGGCCGGCGTGATGGGGTTGCGGAGAGGTGTGATCAGCCATGGCATGTTGGGATAGCCAGCGTCCCCTACATGGAAAGCACATGGACATAAGTAGGACAGGAGAAGCGGTCGTGCTGGAAGTCTACGCAAAATACAGGACAGACAGAGTGTACCCACCAACAACACATGCTCGTTCGTTGCGCAGCTGCGTCTTCATTTCAGGCACCCTGCTACGCCTCATGATGTAGGCATCGTGTGCTGATCCTGGAAAACGAGCACAGACATGTGAAATCACCATGTTGGACAGACACACCACAAGGGCATTGATGGAGTGGTAGTGCTTGCGATTCCTGTACGCTACCTCCTGTGCCTGTGGTGGTACCAAAGCCACATGTGTCCCATCTATGGACCCAATGACATGGGGCATCCCTCCCAGGGCATAGAATCCACGCTTGACCCCAGTCAACATTTCAGGGGTTGGGAAATGGATGAACTCATCCAGGTGAAGCAACATGGCCTCTAAGAAATCATGCAGCACACGGCAGAACATGCTCTGGGACATGCCACCAACATGAGCTATGGTATTTTGAAAGGTACCCGTGGCAAGAAAATGTAGGGCTGCCATTACCTTCAGCTTGGGTGTCAGTGCCGTAGGATACCTGTGCAGCGGTTGCAGGTGTGGTGCCAGTCTCGCCGTCAACTCCAGAATCAACGGTTGGGGGAAGCGGTAGCACCGGATACAGTCATTCTCCCGCATGGCAGCCAAGTCCGGAATTGGTCGGGGAAGAGGCGGCGCTCTGCAGTAATTTGGAAGTGACAAGGAAGAGTGAGTGCACTACAACAACAATTTATATGTACTGAGCACATGTTAATCTGTCAATACACATATGCTACATATGGAGTCAGGTATGTGCCACATGCCCTGGACACTTATGGCTGCCAGGTGACACTCCTACCAAGACCCAGCTACACACGGAGATTGTAAACCTCCACATGCCATGGCATGGGATTAGCTGTGTCCCAGTGTAAGTGAACAGCCAGACGCAACACAGGAGTGACATACTTCAACATATCAGCAGAAGTAGGATGTCGATTGCAGAGACTGGTAGCGGAACACTAGAGCCACAGGTCACATGACATTACACTAGGACAGCCCACACACCTTGCCATGAAGGTGTACATGTGATGACTCACCACACATTCATAGAGAGGATGCAGACATGTCCTTGTTACGCTACTCCGTGTCCCATGCATACATACGCACCTCACATCCGATACCACATGTGGCCTGGTGTGCGTAACTGTGTGCCATGTCCATCTACACACAGACACATGTTGGTTGCTGCAACAGCTGATGCTTTTGAGGGAGCTCCAACATCAACCTAATGGGAACACACCACACATACATGACATAGACACATCGTGCACCGTGTGTAGTGACATGTCTGGTGTGGTAACCCCTGTACCGGGCATCAGGGGACACTTGCGTGTGTTGTGGACCGTGCCATGCCAGTGACGCTCATCCCAAGTGTGCAGTACGACATGCACACATGTCAAAGGAGTTAAGGGCATGCCTGGCACACATTGCACCGTCACACATAACATCTGTACACATCTCATTATACATCTGGTGCCTTCTCCACTCAGGAGTAATGTGCCACATCACAGCCTTTCACACCTGTGCCCCACACATGTAGTACTGGCCAGACAATGCCTTGATGTCCATCCATGGACAAGTATGTCAGCCCTATTCCTTCCTGTGTGCTGCCTGTCACCACTGTGATGTGTGAAAGGCACCGTACTTTCGCTAAGAGGGCCTGTGTCTGTTCCCTATCACTATGGGAGTGCTGCCGTATGTGTACCCATAGTGATACAGACCGTACACGCGTGCGTACGCTCACTATCACTATGGGTGTTCTCGCGTATGCATACTCATGGTGGTACGGACCGTACACACGCCTGTACGCTCACTTTCACTATGGGTGTTCTCGCGTATGCGTACCCATAGTGAAAGTGAGCGTACGCACGCGTGTACGGTCCGTACCACTATGAGTACGCATATGCGAGAACACCCATAGTGATACGGACCGTACTCACGCCTGTACGCTCACTTTCACTATGGGTGTTCTCGCGTATGCGTACTCATGGTGGTACGGACCGTACACACGCCTGTACGCTCACTTTCACTATGGGTGTTCTCGCGTATGCGTACTCATAGTGGTACGGACCGTACACGCGTGCGTATGCTCACTTTCACTATGGGTACGCATACGCGAGAACACCCATAGTGAAAGTGAGCGTACAGGCGTGTGTACGGTCCGTACCACCATGAGTACGCATACGCGAGAACACCCATAGTGAAAGTGAGCGTACAGGCGTGTGTACGGTCCGTACCACCATGAGTACGCATACGCGAGAACACCCATAGTGAAAGTGAGCGTACAGGCATGTGTACGGTCCGTACCACCATGACTACGCATACGCGAGCACACCCATAGTGGTACGGACCGTACACACGCCTGTACGGGCCGTTGATATGCATTTGGGGTGCCCTAGGGCCCCGGGACGCACCGTACCTGTTTGTGGAGCTCCAAATTACATAGGGGACACATGAGGGACAAGTATTTAGGCCTACATGCATGCTGGTTGTCATGGAGACCCAGTTTAAAGTTTGAATTTATTTAAACAGGTGCACAGCAGTAGTCAGTTTGAATGAATCTACTTTGTTGCAATGTGGTTCTGGAGGTGACATCATGCTGAAGAAAAAAACACAATAAGAACCCACGGACTGTGCTAGGTTTGAAGGGATTGGAGGAAACATAGGATGCAAATGTGAGTGACCAATCACTCTGTACTCCTGTGCATGAAACAGGCCAGCAAGGCAGATATAAGGCAGCCAGGTCCCATGAGGGAGCACTTGGCTGCACATCTTTGTATTCGACGACCCAGCTGCTGCTACTGATTCCCTGGAACCATGTCAAGGTCTGTGGAGAGGTCACAGCCTTTCACCCTGGAGGAGAACCTGGCTTTGCTGGATGTGATCCTCCCACAGTACCCCCTGCTGTATGGCCGACCAGGGTATCAGGTGAGTGCAGAGTCTACTAGCACAGACTGTGTCCCTTTTTTGTGACTGTGACTTCTGGCATTGTGTCCAGGTGTGACACACATGCTATGTACTGTAGGGGGGGTCCCAGGGGGGGGAATGCCTGATGTCTCCCAGCCAGAGCATGCAGTGGTGCATGTCTGCCGTCCTCACTTGCATTGTGTTTACTGTGACAATCACTGCATGGTGCATGCCACAATCTGCCTGTCTTGTCCTCCTGGGAATGTAGCCTCTACAGTCCTCATGTGATTATGTGGTCAGCCCAGTCTGACAGGTGACTGTACCCACAGATGTGTGTTAGTTCTGTGTACCTGTGCTGAGAGTGTCCACATGATGTGTTCGTACCCAGGACATGTGTGTGTGTGTAAGTCCCCTGTCATGTGGGTGGGTGCATATGTGGAGTGTAGCACCCGGGCTGCATGAGGGATGGAGATACCCTGCCCATGTGATGTGAGCAGGGAGCAGTGCTGTGTGTCTGATGTGCAGAGCCAGCCCCACACCTGTGAGCCCCCCCGTCTAGTGGCACATGTGCAGAGTGAGGTTTGTCGCTGCATTTGGCAATGGCAGGTGAATGTCCTGTGCCTGTGTGTGTCTGTGTACTCTGCTGCGGTAGCGTCAGTGGCCTGTGGCATGTGACTGCTTTGAGGTGCTGCACATTATCCTGGTGTAGCTTGTGATGCACAGTGTGAGCCTGGATCATTGATTGTGTAGTTGCCCTCATTCCACCTGTGTACTTTCAATGGCACGTACTGCTTTAGCCCTTCCCCAGAGGATCATGTCCCTATGACAAAGGTGCAATGCGTTGGATGCATACTATGCCTTGTTGTAAACAGCAATTTTGTTCAAATATGTCTCTCTGTGACATGTGCCTGATGTATTGATGTAGTGTCACTTGTTCATCCTCACAGGTAGGCGCCTCTGCCAAGAAGCAGATATGGCTGACCGCCGTCAGTGCCGTGAGGAGTGCGGTTGGTCGCAAGCGGCGCCTGCCCCAGGTGAGGAAACGCTGGCAGGATATTCGGTGCTGGACGCGAAGGATCGCACGGGTCCTGCTGGGGGACTCACCTGAGACCCATAAGAACCGCGGGCGCCGCCGTCTGACCCACATCCACAAGCGTGTGCTGGCGGTGGTCTTTCCAGACTTGGACAGGCGCTTACAGGAGAAGCAGCAGCAGGAAGGGGGTAGGTACATGTGTGTTTGTTGTGTGTCACCAGCATTTGTAAGTGCGCAGTTGCATGGATACACTGCCAGGGTTTAAAGGTGCTGTGCAGATCCAGTTACCCACAGTATAGCGATGCTCTCCTGCCTCCCTTCCCCTCCTTGCAATGTGTTCCCTGGTCTGTGTGTAGTCACTCCTTCACAAGGTAATGTCGGCTGGCGCTTTCTCCACGTGAACTATGCCTGTAGCATCATGTGTGGGGGTGGTGTGTAACAGGTTTTGGGACCTTGCCTGTGCCCTGTCCAGTTCAGTACATGTGGGTTCCATGTCAGTTGGCACTGATGCGGAGTCCAGACATGGGAGTTAGTCTCTCAAGTGTAATGCCTTACAGCGCGCATGTCCTATGTTGAGGCCTGTGACATGATGTGCATGAGTGTGCGATACGCATGGTGCAGGGATGGTGGCGTGTGTTGCAGTCATTCCCATTCAGGACCATGGAGTTGTGTGGCCACTACTGTCCCCTGGGGCATATTTTCCTAGATGTCATGTGTGTCATCACAAAACGTGGACACTCTCAGTGTCTACAGCATAGGTTGTGCTCTGTGCCATTGTCCCCTGGCGCCATGTATACTGACGTAAAATGTAGTACAAGTGTCCACTGTACAGCCTGACCTGATTTTCCTTGTTCATACTCACGGTGGCCAGTGCCTGTGTGTCTTGTTACAATCATCTGATGGTGGCCATTTGTACATGATTATTTGGACAGGCGCACCTTGGGTATTTGGCGTCCAATCTTGCATTTATGCAGCCCCTGTGTATTTCACCCAGACTAAGAGATGTAAGTGCCACCTGTGTCTCAACAAATTGTCTCATGTAGGGGGTGGTTGGTGCGGGTCAAGCCTACATGTCAAAACCAGAATTCTCCTTGCTAGGTCTGGCCAGTGTAAGATGTTTGTCTGGACATACACTCAAGGTGCAGTGAGCCAATCATGGTGGGCATGTTTTCAGTATTACCTATGCAGCATGTGCCTCAAGTTCATGGATATGGTCCCTCCATATCACTATTTTCGGCAACGCTGTGTGGTGCAGATGCAGTGCTGGATTGTCCCCAGGGCCTGGCTCCTATGTCAAACTCCATTTCATGTCATTTGCTATTGTGTCATGCTCTCCATGGATTTTCATTGGCATGGTGGGTCAACCAACTGTGTGTTGCATGCCCTACATCTGTACCTTGTTTTGTAGGTGTTACTGATCTTTCTTTGCAGGCTATGCACTGTAACCTATGTAGATTGGACTCATGTGACATATGTATACAGGTGTGTGATTAATTGCTGTCTGTTCACCTTGCCCACAGCATCGTCGGGGGACACGGAGGGAGACATGAGCACAGACGGAGCGGAGGGACCGAGCACCAGTGCCAGCGTTGACATCGTGCCTGGCACATTGAGTGGTACAGAGGCGGAGGAGAGTGAGGCCGAGGACCTGTCCACTGGCACAACTGAATATGAAGCTGACGGGTCCGAGGATGATCTCTTCGAGTGGGCGGAGGCTGCACCAGCAGCTGACAGCGGCACAACATCGCACCCCGCCCCCTCCATTGCCATCAGCCACCTCCCACTTGCTCGTGTCCCTTCCCAGCGTGCCCGGTCACCACATGTCTCCTTCCTGCCAGGCACCGCACCCCCTGCCCCTGTCTCCACTGCTGCAGCCAATGCTGAGTCTGTGGACATCCAGCGGCAATTGCAGGTTGGTCAGGCTGCGATCCTTAATGTCCTCCATGGCCACAGCCAAGTGCTGCACAACATGGAGGCATACTTGGAGGGCATTTTTTCATCGCAGGCTGACCAACGCCAGTTGCTGAGGTCCATAGACTCAACACTGACTGCAGCAGTGGGTCTCCTGCAGCGCTACGTCCCACCCCCTACCCCTGCCCCATCCACACTTCCCACTCCCATGCCTGTCCCACGTACACCCAGACGTCAGCATGCACCCACCACAACAGACACAGGCACCACACCAGCAGGGAAGGTCATACGCACACCTCCTGGCACGCACACACAGGGTGAAGTAGGCACACCCACTGGGTCAGGGGGCAAACGCAAGTCATGCAGCCAGAGTGGGAGTCCGCATTCCACCCAATCCACTCCCTCCAAATCCCCTCCCCTCAGCTCTCCTGGCCACATATCCGGCAAGGACTCATTCATGGCCGCTCTGTCCCTGAGCCCCACTGTGACACCACCCCGCAAGCGGTCAAGGGAGTCTCCGGTCAGGGTGGTTGAGTCCCCCCCCCTGTCCACACCCTCCCCCAGTGGCGCTGAGACCCATCCCTCCGCCCCCCCCTCCTTGGGGCCTGTGGTTCCTTCGGGTGCAGGGGAGACGCTGGAGGACCTTGCTAAGGTGTGCAGCGAGATCCTGGCCTCCGCCTTTGGCCCTGCACCACCCCCTGTGCTGGAGTCCTCCATCCCTGCACCCACGACGCCTACCCTTCGCCCTCATGTCCCTGCGGTGCCTGGTCCTTCCCCCCCACATGATGCCCTCCCCGCTGTGGAAGACGAAGGAGTCTGACTGTGCAGGCAAGCTAGGGGACAAGCATCCCACTGTGTCCCCCATCCAGCTGTGATTCATGGACTGCCCTATGGGCTTTGTAAATATTGAACTTTATCCACACAAGCATTTTTGGGTAATGCTGAATAAAGCCAATTTTTTTTTCCTTAGATCACTACTGCTTTTCTGGTATTGCTGTTGGTGGGGCTGCTACATGATTTTGGGTGGTGAACATGTGTTGGGTGTGTGGGAAATGTAGTAGTGTGCTGGTCATAGGGGGGACCCTGGTATCTGTGTGCCATCACAAGGTGTTAGCTAAGTGTCTTTGTTCATGTAAGCAGTTACTGCATGGTGAAATTGTCCCAAGGTGTGCTCCTTCCTCTGTGTACCCTGACATCTTCCCTGCAGGGTGTTTCCACTATGTGGTGCTGAGCTGTGTCTACATCAGCTGGGGGTGTGACGGACTCCTTCAACTTTGCACATGCATGCAGAGCGATGTCTCCACCTGCATCATTCGTGGCATCCTTGGTGGTCACTGTACTTGTGTATGTAGACTGTTGCCATGACTTCATATGTACATGTTTTCTTTTTGGCGCTATGCATGTGTATACTCCCAGCCTCGCACACATGTGGTACATGTACTGCAGGATCTTTGTGCACCTGACTGACATTTGTGGGCATTGGATCTGTGGGTACTCCACCCTTTTCTTTGCAGGGGCACTGCTGTGAGTGTTAGGCACCCACCCCTCCTGTGTCTGGGCACTGCTGGGAGGAATCTGCACCCACCCCTCCTGTGTCTGGGCACTGCTGGGAGGACTCTGCACCCACCCCTCCTGTGTCTGGGCACTGCTGGGAGGAATCTGCACCCACCCCTCCTGTGTCTGGGCACTGCTGGGAGGAATCTGCACCCACCCCTCCTGTCTCTGGGCACTGCTGGGAGGACTCTGCACCCACCCCTCCTGTCTCTGGGCACTGCTGGGAGGAATCTGCACCCACCCCTCCTGTGTCTGGGCACTGCTGGGAGGACTCTGCACCCACCCCTCCTGTGTCTGGGCACTGCTGGGAGGAATCTGCACCCACCCCTCCTGTCTCTGGGCACTGCTGGGAGGACTCTGCACCCACCCCTCCTGTCTCTGGGCACTGCTGGGAGGAATCTGCACCCACCCCTCCTGTGTCTGGGCACTGCTGGGAGGAATCTGCACCCACCCCTCCTGTGTCTGGGCACTGCTGGGAGGAATCTGCACCCACCCCTCCTGTGTCTGGGCACTGCTGGGAGGAATCTGCACCCACCCCTCCTGTGTCTGGGCACTGCTGGGAGGACTCTGCACCCACCCCTCCTGTCTCTGGGCACTGCTGGGAGGACTCTGCACACACCCCTCCTATTTCATGATATGTACGCTTAGAACATACACGGGTGTGGGTTAGCTCCATGCATACGAGGTGGGGGTACGTGTCATACATACACGGTTGGGGTGGGGGTACGCTCCATGCATACGCGGGTGAGGGTACGGGTCGTACTTACACTGTTGGGGTGGGGGGTACGCTCCATACGTACGCGGGTGTGGGTACGGGTTGTACTTACACTGTTGGGGTGGGGGGTACGCTCCATACGTATGCGGGTGAGGGTACGGGTCATACTTACACTGTTGGGGTGGGGGTACGCTCCATACGTACGCGGGTGAGGGTACGGGTCGTACTTACACTGTTGGGGTGGGGGGTACGCTCCATACGTACGCGGGTGAGGGTATGGGTCGTACTTACACTGTTGGGGTGGGACGTATACGTACGCGTGTGAGGGTACGGGTCGTACTTACACTGTTGGGGTGGGGGTACGCTCTATACGTACGCGGGTGAGGGTACGGGTCGTACTTACACTGTTGGGGTGGGGGTACGCTCCATACATACGCGGGTGAGGGTACGCGTCGTACATACACGGTTGGGGTGAGGGTACGGGTCGTACATACACTGTTGGGGTGGGGGGTACGCTCCATACGTATGTGGGTGAGGGTACGGGTCGTACTTACACTGTTGGGGTGGGGGTATGCTCCATACGTACGCGGGTGAGGGTACGGGTCGTACTTACACTGTTGGGGTGGGGGTACGCTCCATACATACGCGGGTGAGGGTACGCGTCGTACATACACGGTTGGGGTGAGGGTACGGGTCGTACATACACTGTTGGGGTGGGGGGTACGCTCCATACGTACGCAGGTGAGGGTACGGGTCGTACTTACACTGTTGGGGTGGGGGGTACGCTCCATACGTATGCGTGTGAGGGTACGGGTCGTACTTACACTGTTGGGGTGGGGGGTACGCTCCATACGTACGCGGGTGAGGGTACGGGTCGTACTTACACTGTTGGGGTGGGATGTAAACGTACGCGTGTGAGGGTACGGGTCATACTTACACTGTTGGGGTGGGGGTACGCTCCATACGTACGCGGGTGAGGGTACGGGTTGTACTTACACTGTTGGGGTGGGGGTACGCTCCATACATACGCGGGTGAGGGTACGCGTCGTACATACACGGTTGGGGTGAGGGTACGGGTCATACATACACTGTTGGGGTGGGGGGTACGCTCCAGACGTACGTGGGTGAGGGTACGGGTCGTACTTACACTGTTGGGGTGGGGGGTACGCTCCATACGTACACGTGTCGTTCTTACACTGTTGGGGTGGGGGTACGCTCCATACATACGCGGGTGAGGGTACGGGTCATTCTTACGCTGTTGGGGTGGGGGGTACGCTCCATACGTACGCGGGTGGGGGTACGGTCCGTACATATGTGTCCCCACGCTATGTGGTGCTTGTGTGGCCCGTACCCAGGCCTTTGCCACGTGGGTACAGCCGTCCCGCCATTGTTGGGATGACGTAGGTGTGGGCGTGGTACGACTCGTACCCACGCTCTTAAGGCGTGGGTACGGGATGTACCTGTATTGTTGTGTTGCCGGTTCGCGTCGTCAGGCACTTCCGTTGTGGCGGACGCTGGCTTTGCTGGACACGCCCCCACCCCCTCGTGGTGACCAGGGCCTGGGGGTCAGGTATGTCCAGGGCATTAGTGCTGTGTGACTTTGGTGGGGGTTTTGTGGCCTGCCCCTGGTCCTGCCCCCCCCCTTTCCCCCCTCCCTTTGTTGTTCTGACCTTCTGCGGCGTCTGCGTCCGAACCTGTAGAGGAGGTCGACTGCTATGAGGGCCGGAATGACACGTAGGTTCGGGTCCATGTCTGTCCGTCGCGTACAGGTACTCCTTGTTCGCGTCGTCCTGATTTCCCGGCAGTTTTTGGCTGCCGGAAAATATTCACCGTGCGGGATGACGTCGGTGCGAATCGTGATTCCTGGTTCGTGAATGGCAGGCTGCGTGCGTCCCGACGTCACGTCGGCGCTTTCCCGGATCACATTTGTATGTTTATTTTCGTCGGTCTGGGTTTTGTACGATTCGTACGGAAATTGAGTTTCCGTGCGAATCGTAATTCCATGTTTGTATATTTTTTCGACCGGGTACGCGTCGGACGGAGAATATGCTCCGTCCGACAGTTCGTACCCGGTTTTTACCGGATCGTGATCGGCACCTTTATCTTCCGGGCAACATTGCTTCGAGCACTCTTTTGCAGGCTATACAGTATTTGGTAAACTTAAACTCATAATAAGTTGAACTTTGCGATATAAAGAACTAACTCTCTGTAAACTCATTTTTAGACAGAATAGTCAATTGACGTGTTTCACACGAAAGGTAATGTCACTAAATTTTGGCTTGCTCAAATGGCTCTGTTCTCAAAGTTTTGAACTGATATTATCAAATATGTTTGGGTTAACCGGTGCCAGACAGCGTTATAGGTTTTTCATAAGTGAAATGACATCTAAGGCCACATTTGTTTTAATGATGTCCTGGTGAGCCTGGCCGTTTTTACTAATCCAAAAGCTGCAAGAACAAGAAAATCGGGCAAACGACTGCCTGTCCTCTTTTCTTGAGTCAACAGAGAGCTATTTGAAAAAAGCATTGGCATAATCGGCAGGGATACTACGGCACATATTAATACAGCTATCACAGTTCTTGATTTCGCTAATAAAACTTGTAGCAACCTAGGGATGATCCTTCTAGATGCTGAAAAAGCGTTCGATGGGGTAGTATGGGGTACGTTATGGAAAATGTTGATCAAAACAGACTACCCGATCGACTAATGAATTGGATCCAGGCTTTATATATTAAACCGGAGGCTAAACTGATATACACTAATTTGTATTCCGTTATATTCCCGATTCAACGCGGTACAAGGCAGGGGTGTCCACTCTCCCCTCTGCTTTTCGCACTATAAATTGAACCATTCATTCAAGCTTTAAAGCACAATGTCCGTATTATTCCATTTATGTATGGTACTACCTGTATTAAAACTATTGCTTATGCGGACGACATAGCAATATATACATCAGATCCAGAACCTGCACTAATTTTAATACAGGAAGAGGCGGGCATTTTTGGGGTCTTTTCAGGCTACAAATTAAATGCACACAAAACGCAGGTTTTACATAATTTAGAATCTATCACACCTCTCACCGGCGCTTGCCGTGATGTAACATACATGGGAGTTCAGATCACTATCAATATAGACCAAATTTGGAAATATAACTATGAAACATTATTACAATCAGTCGTCAAATAATTCAAGTCCTGGAATAACTTGCCTAAAACCATCTTAGGCAGGGTTAATATAGTTAAAATGATTATTTTACCAAAGTTTTTATACTTATTTCAGGCAATCCCTTTGAGGGTCCCTAATTTTTTTTTCAAAAATTGGAAGGGGCAGTTTTGCAGCTTCATTTGGAGTTATAAACAACCACTTAGGGCACTACATTCACTGATGTTTCCTTATAAGCTAGGAGGCTTGCAACTGCCTGACTTTAAACTCTATTTTTGGGCAGCATTCACTGGGTGTCTGCAAAGTTTGCTAATCGATAAACTTCCATATTATGGCTTGTCCGTGGCTCTTGGTGCAGATACTAGATTGTTCCTATTTAGAGTAAATGACCCCAATTATTACAAAAGAGTTTGTTTTAAGACCATTAGGGATATGGTCCGCATTTTGAATGAGATTCTTAGTTATTCAAAGTTATGTTTTGAAGACCTCATCAACCATGAACACTTAAACCTATGGAATAATCAATCTCTTCCGCATATATTACATGACTTTACAGCACGTAGTTGGGCAAGACATGGGATAGAAAGACTAGGCCAGCTGTTTGATCATAGTGGCCTTTCAACATTCTCAAATTTACAACGGTCTTTTGATTTACCTTATCAGTCTTTTTTTAAATATCTAAAAATCCGTGACTATATATTTAAATGACAATTTTCGCAGAACCGATGTTCTCACCCATTACTTGCATATTATCTAAACCCTTCATTTAAAGCCAGAATTAGTCTTATGTATTTGCAACTTTCTGATCTAAAGGAGCCAGATATTAGTCATCTGGCTAGTAAATTGAGTCAGAAATTTGGAACGATCATTGATATTTCTGAAATTACACTAGCACTGGATACTTTGGAAAGCTCTGTACATTCTGTAAATCTTAAACTGCAACAGTTTAGAACTATATGTATGCTATATTACACACCGGAGAAAATCTGTGGGTGGCAACAACCTTTACGAAGACTGATCACTGGGGGCGGGGACAGGGCATGGTGCCCTAAATGTAATCTGAGGGCAGCAGATATTCTCCATATGTTTCATACATGCCCTGGACTACTAGACTTCTGGGAAAGGGTTACATCTTTTGCTGGTCAATGTGTGGGGTCGGATCTGTCGTTCTCTACTATGGAGGTTATTCTTAGGCTCAAGCAGCATGATGATAACGCTGCAATGTGTTTTGTGATTATTCTATTAGTTTCTGCACGTCTTTGCATTGTGAGGGCATGAATTAGTTCTAATCCTCCTACTTTATCAGAACTCCTCGCTCTTCTCTCAGATATTTATGAAAAAGAACGGGCGATGGCGAAAACTAGATCTATCCGCTCAATGCAAAAATTTGAACGAATATGGAAATACTTTAGCATTAATTACGGTATCTAGCACAAACCCATGTACTTCATGCCTGGATTTAAATGTATTTGTACTTTTTGCTTTTTCTGTGTCTTTTTCTTTTTTCTTTCTTTATTTCTTTATTTTCTTATCTTCTGTATTATTCATATTTTGCTCTATATGTCTCTCTAATATGAATTTGAATATTCTGTACCCTTCGTCAAGTAAATAAAAAACAATTTAGAAAAAAAAAGGAAATTACGCTCATAAAATGTAATACATCAACTCCAAAGTTAGCCAATGGGAGAAATAGGCCTTGCAGTAGTGAAAAAATGAATTT
Source organism: Triturus cristatus (assembly GCF_964204655.1). Taxonomy (NCBI): domain Eukaryota; kingdom Metazoa; phylum Chordata; class Amphibia; order Caudata; family Salamandridae; genus Triturus; species Triturus cristatus. The sequence goes on from NC_140595.1 coordinate 679,594,815, forward strand.
AAGAGTTTTTCATTACCAGGACATGTAAAACTTAAAAGTACATGTCCTGCTTTTTAATTACTTTGCACCCTGTCCTCTGGGCTGTCCAGGGCCTGGCCTAGGGGTGACTTATATGTATTAAAAAGAAGGTTTGGGTCTGGCAAAATGTTTATTTTGCCAGATCAAAATTGCAGGTTAAAACTGCACACACAGTTGGCAATGGCAGGCCTGAGACATGTTTCAAAAGCTTCTTCTGTGGGTGGCAAAACCAGTGCTGCAGGCCCAGTAGTAGCACAGGCCCTGGGCACATGTAGTGTCACTTTAATAGGGACACACAAGTAAATTAATATACAAATATAGTATAAGTCAATGTTAACATGATTTAGGGTAAGAGCACAAGCACTTTAGCACTTGTTAGCAGTGTCCTAAGGCCAGCAAAAACAGGAGGTCAGAAGACACACAATTATGGGAAAACCACACAAAGAATGCCAGGTGTGACAAATACAACAACAATAAAAGCCAGTTAGACACTACTGGTAGTAAAATACAATCAAAAGCGGTTAAATGTTCATGAGTGCAATTTTAAAATATGGCAGGAACAAGGTAAATTATTTCTTCTGGTCCTTAAGATGCAGCCCCCTTAAAGAAATTAATTTGGTTGAACACCCAACTAATTTGTTAGCACTCGCAGCAAAACAGTACACTGTTGCTTCTTTGAGTTCTGATGCTCGCTTCTTAAGTCCTGTAGAGAAGAACATAGGCAGAGGATCTGGTCTATAGTTTTGGGGATGGATTGCAAAAACAACATTGTCTGTTTTTATCCCCAGACTTAACCCATGATTCCTCAAGTTGCAACAATGGGCTGTATAAGAGCCTAACGTGTAAAATAAGTCTTTTTTACACAATGATTTAAGTCAAGACATGAGTGCCTATCTCTTGAGAATGTTCTATCCGTATAATGAGAGTTCTTATACTTTGTTGCAGCAGCTAAATCCTTCTCATACGATACAGTTCTGAGTGATCTGAGTACTTAGTCGATGGCCAAAGCAACTATTATGGACCGATATATTGTGATGCCTACCCATGACACAATCCCACAACAAGTAGCACACTTTGATTGTGAGATTAGAGAGTACATGCATGGTTTGTTGGACTACTGTCTACACTTCCCGACTTCCGCAGCATTCAAAGGCTGAGAATCCACTGTCAATGTTTGAGGGATGAGGCTAGCATATATTATCACGGAGGAAGGTGGCGGTGGGTATTCAAAGGTGGGAAGTAGGATGTTGCTGGGGAGAGCATCCTGCTGAGGATGTTGTGGTGGCAGGTTCACAATCAGGGACCGATAGAAAGGCCAATGGTCAGATGCATCTGTCACCGATTTTGAAGCTTGGGGCATATATATCCACCTCTGGAGTGCCTCTGTGGGGTTGCCAATTCTGCTCATGAGTGAGTATGGGAGGGAGTTGCTACAGTATAGTAGGAGTCAAGCACAAATCCATTCTAATAATACCTAAATATTAAGCCATGCTAATCAATGTTTTGTATCCGCTCTGCTAATGCAGCTCTTGACTTTCTAGGGATGAATACAATTGTTCAAATCTCATGCAGTGATGAAGAGCTAAATAAGTAGGGGACAGCCCACAGAGGCTTTTCAGTAGGGGACAGCCCACAGAGGCTTTTCAGTAGGGGACAGCCCACAGATGCTTTTCAGTAGGGGACAGCCCACAGAGGCTTTTCAGTAGGGGACAGCCCACAGAGGCTTTTCTGCAATGAGATGACCAGGTATTGGCCCGAGTAGGTTAACTATAGGCCTGATTCTTGGTGGTCATTACATCTTTGTCATCCCTATCAATTTAGGGAGCAAACCATGTTTTTCTGCCAGCACTACCAGCCACCAGTCAATGAGGGAAATGCTACTACTTTTAAGAAGCTGACAGCAAAGGTTTTAGTTTTTTTTGTTAACTTGCTGTTGTTCTTATGCAGAGATGCACATTGTTTTTGACTTCTTTTCAGGGTTCATTGTACTCTCCTTCGACTCCAGTCTGGCAGCTGCTTACTGAGTGAGTTAAGTCAGCTGGGGTGCTGAAATCAGCAAGCCAGGGGTAGAAGGTGTCACAATAAATGCATGGTTTCTGAGGTGCAATCGGCCTTCACAGACTTCGAAAGGGTTGTATGGAGTATGTTAGTACAAAATATTGAATGTGTTGCCTGATGATGTCCACCAGAAGCAGGTGCTCAGGGCACATAATACTCACGTAGACATGTGATATGTTATGTCATGGCTGTAGTCATAGCAGGACTGGCATAGCCCAGCACTCCCATATTAATGCTTGCCCCCCTTAAATGCAACAGATAACAGGCAGGGCTGGAAGGTCAACAGATTGCTTTTAAAACCAAAGGTTGGAGCGTGTTAGCATTACCCTCACCTCGTAATTGGTTCACCATGAAAGCTAAAGTCAAAGACGTTCACTGCTCTGATAAACAAACTTCAGATTATTCGGTAGATTTTGCGAAGATCAGTGAAACCGGTCCCCCATATTCATCTAGAAAAATTAGCATCATACATGGATAGCCATAATGATGCACGAGTCACTATAGATATGCATTAGTGAAATACATCTTTTACTTAGTCGACTCTCCTTTTTTTGAAGAGGGTTTCCAACAAAAATATTAATTCACAACCCTTTTTCAAGTTTTCCTTCCTAAAACACTCATCACGCATCGGCCATTGTTCAGTCCAATTTAGGGCTTTATTATACAAAGTGCCCTGTGGCACAAACATGTTTTGTTTGTGCCCACTGAGCACTTTGATATTACAGAAGGTGTCGTAGACACTTGTGTGGCCCCTTTATGATATGGAACATTGCAGACAAGAGACATGCACCAGGGAAATGACACAGAGGCATGCCCTGATTTGCATTGGGAGCGTTTCCATGCAAATGAAGAAACCCTTTACCATTGTGTCCATATCATATTACAGATGTAGGTGCAAAGGAAAAACTCTATCAAGAATTGCACTGTCTGCATGGTAGATAGAAGGTGTCACACAGTCAAAGTGCCGACTCCCCTCCGGAGTGAGGAATGAGGGCCCTAAGGACCCCAAGACATTCACTGGCCCCTGAAACTGAGGCTGGGTCTCTGTCTTCATTGAAAGGCAGACCGGCAGCTGGTCCACCTTCACTAATGCTCCTGTCACAGTGCAGTAACATGCTCATACCTGCACAGTTACATTTGCTGTAAAAGGATGCACTTATCCAGTCTGCATCCAGTGCATCTAGTTAAGGGTAAGCTGTGCTGTAGACAATGGCCAACTCTGTATTAAAGCCCCAGATTTATAGTCCATCCTTACCGTCTTCTATCTTGGCTCTTCTTTCTTTTTAGGGCTTTGAAGTGGAGCTAGGATGGTATAAATAGATTATAAGCAAACATTGACATCATGTGTGACACTAAGGCTAGTACACTAACTTTTGCTGGCTCTCACGGACAATAGGTATCTGACACAGGGGCACCAAACAACAATGGTTGTATGATGGAACAACACATTCCATTGCAGCACATGCCTTTACCACGCATGCATTACACCGTGAATGCCTTTACTATGTATATCCTTTACCACGCCTGCTTATACATCATATTTTGTTGTAAAGCATGTATGGTAAATGCCTATGTGTGTTAAAAGTTTTCCTTAACCCCTGCCCTCAGTCCTTAAGCCGGTTCCCTAAACCCTAATTTTAGACCCAAGTGCAACCCCCCATCCTGTTAAAAATTGCCAGACCCTTCCCTAAGCCCTAAATCTAGACCCCCCAGCATGACCCCCACCCTGTTAGAAATTACCCGACCGTTCCCTAAGCCCTAAATCTAGACCTTCAGTGCGACCCCCTCCCTGTTTAAAAATACCTGACCCTTCCCGAAACCCTAAATCTAGACCCCCCAGTGTGACCCCCTCCCTCTTAAAAAATATCTGACCCTTCCCTAAACCCTAAATCTAGAAACCTGCACGACTCCTTTTTAGTCTCCAGCCCTTTAAAAAAATCCCACCCCCCACCCTGAACCCTAAATCTGTCCCCTGGCCCTAGATCCTTTAAAATAAAATCAACAATCCCCCTTACCTTTTCAGGACGAGGCACCTCTTGTGAGGCACTGGACACACGTGGTCAAGAGGAAGCGGAAGGATAACGTTGCTCCTCTAACAACGCTGATAGCCTTTACCACGCAGGTACCGTTAACAGCATATGCCCTCACCATCTTCATTTGCATGGAAACGCTCCCAATGCAAATCAGGGAATGCCTCTGTGTCATTTCCCTGGTGCATGTCTTTTGTCTGCAATGGTCCATAAAAAACATGTGTGGTGAAGGCTGTGCGTGGTAACAGTGTATGCGTGGCAATGCCAACATGGTAAGAGCCCTGCGTGGAAACAACCGCGTTGTAATTGCTGTTTCCCAACAACGACATGGTGATATTTACATGGTTACAGTGACAAAGGGGCACTGTCACTAGGACACTAGCAAGGGAACACTGACACAGGGAACACTGACACAGGGACACTGACACAAGGACACTGACACAGGGACACTGTCACTAGGACACTAGCAAAGGAACACTGGTACAGGGAACACTGACACAGGGACACTGACACAGGGACACTGACACAGGGACACTGTCACTAGGACACTAGCAAAGGAACACTGACACAGGGACACTGACACAGGGAACACTGACACAGGGAACACTGACACAGGGAACACTGACACTAGGACACTAGCAAAGGAACACTGACACAGGGACACTGTCACTATGATACTGACACAGGCAAATCAATTCAGAGATTAGGTCACTGGAGCAAGGGACACTGAAACAGGGGCCCCAATGCTAATATGGGAATATTGACTCTGGAATACTGACAGAGGGCACAGAGGCTAATGCTGGAACACTGGCACAGGGAAGATTAATTTGGACACAGGACGGTAGAACAAAAAAATATTGACGCTGAGATAATGACACTTAGACATAGTACCAGAAGAGTAAGACAATGGAAGAACACTGAAACAGGGACAGAGACTAGGTGGACGCAAGACCAGTGCACTAACAGGTGGTTACTGTAATTATTTATTGTTTGATTAATTAAAATCATTAGAATCACATAAATAAAAGCGAATCATTTAAAACAGGTTAAATACAAAGCCCATATAAGCCACTTCACTATAAACAAATTTGAAGTGCAAAATGCATTCGTTTAGTGTTCCAACCCAACAATTAAATCAGACAAATGTAAGTCACGAAAGTGCAAATGCATATAATTGAACAGATAAACTAGACCCTACTTAGCAGCAGATTTAAAATCAGTAACTTTAGAAAGTGTACAAATATGCTGCAGGTCCTATAACTGAATGGTTTCATAAGTCCAAAGTTTCAAGTCCACTAAATTATAACAAGATGTTAGCTGGCAGCAAAAACATGTGCAACACATTAATAAAACATGTGCAAATGTACTGAGGGTATATTTAATGATTATCCGATTTCAACCCTAAAATAACACAAACATTTGACTAAAATGCAGTGACCTAGTGGATCTGTAAAATGATTCATTAAACTAGCCAGCTATTAACGAGTAAACAACAAAGTCCTCAGTTAGGAAGCAAGTTAAATTATAAACCAAAACACTTACTGCTGTGGCTCTGAAACAAACAGTTTTTTCTCAGCCAACAACTTGACAAACCGGCAGATGAATGGAGCAGAAGTGCCAGATAAAAATAAAATCAGAGCTTTGTTGCACTTTTTTACCATGCTTCCAAGAAAAAGGGTACCAGCAAAATTCGAGGGAAGTTTAATAGATTTTAACCTAAACACACTATATGCTTTAACTGTTTGGCTAACCATGGCGGAGTCCCCTCCTTAGATGGAGAAACACCAGGTATTACCCCCAGGAATGAATCTCGCATGTATGGAGGTAAGGCTGGATGCCCAGTGCTTCACAAGAGCTGAGAATTGACCTGGCATGCTTTTTTTGCTGCAGTAGCTCCTTTATCCAGCTGGAATGAAAAGCATGTGCGGATTGATTCACGGAGTGCTTGAAGTAAACTGCAGTTCTTTGAGTAGGTTTAGGATCCTTTAGGCCTAAGGCTTGGTGGGAATCCATCATATAAGCCCTCAATGGGCCAGTAGGAGCAGAGTTGGTGATGCTAATCTGCACATGTTAACAAGAGATCCTGTTTCCAATGAGACCAGGGAATGAGAGTGTTTCAAGAATGTTTCTTGGTGCACCAGATCCTGTCATCCTGCCTTAGAAGGGCACACTCTAGTCGAATTTGGGGCTGTCCAATGTACGTCGGAGTCCTAAAGACCGCTTCTACCGTCTTGACCAATAGCAGGTCCAAAATGTGGCATCTTTATCTCGAAAAATAAATGAGCTGTAAGTTAGGGCTGGAATTAATGTAGATGACATTATATTCAAAAGATAGCCATAAGATGGACATGCCAGTTTGTTACAAAGAGCCTTAAAGGAGAAGATGTTAGTAGCAGCTTCAGCCCTGAGAAAATCATAGTGGCTCCGGAAGGAAAGTTTGTTATCAAACAAAATGCCAGCTTTTAACTGTTTCAACTGGTTTCTCTCTTGAGCACCAGGGCCATGATCCAAATGGAGAAACTCCAATTGTCATGATCTTAGGTTTTTTTCTATTATGCTCAAGATAGTTGTCTAATGTATATTTGTCAAAGGAGTTGATTAAATGCTGCAGACCTGCAGGTGTTTGATTAAGTAACTCTATGTTTTTGAGACAATGGTGGTGCTGTAATCTGGACCAGCCCCGTGATTTATTCAGTTTATCGCATCAGATCGCATCGTCTTTCCTCGAAGGCTTTTGGATTTACTTTGTCGTATTTGGATATTGCCTATTATATACATATTTCATTTACATCATCCCCACCCAGATACCTCAGGGTCTTATTTCTTCCATTGTGCCTCTGGCCCAGTGTCTCATGCATGTCTCCTGAGGTCATCATTCTTTCCGCTGGATATTGGAACTAAGTAAGGCTACGATTTCTACCCATGTGGGCTACCTGTTGAGTCTGGCTCAGCTTCCCCAGGCATTTGTTGTCCCCTTATCTTATTCTCAAAGCCCCTGAAGAAGGTATGACCCTTCCAACCGGATCTCCCATCGAAACGCGCGTCGGCGCATTTTTCAACACGACTGGCGGAACGTTTCTACAAGACTGGATGTCATTTCATGTTCTTGTCTTTATTGTATACAATGTTTAAACATGCATAAAACAATTGATTAGACATAACAATTGGAAGTCCTGATATTAATACAGCATTGGATTAGGGAAGTATTTGTATAAACAATCTTGTGTTTTATGTTTGCTCATTTAAGTTTCTCTTGTGGAGTTGACCAGTCTTGTCTTTGTCTAGTCTATATGTCTGAATGAGTGAATGAATGAGTGCAGTATTGAAAAGAATCTATGGTAAGGTAAGGCTCTTGTGTATAACATTTATGGTTCACACGTCTGATGGATAGGGGTCTTTGTAATTGTTTATACATATTTGTCTTTTGTATTTATTTTATTGACAATTTATGAGCTATTTATGTATATTGATATAATTGCGTATTATTGACAAGCACAATAAACTAAGGATATATATCCGAACAAAAATGAAAAATTATGTATTACCAAGCTTTTTATAAAAAACCTTTGGTGCACACTGTTTTAGCTCTGTGGTGATGAGGAGACCCATTCCCCTCTGCTAAAAACTTAGACAGGACGCTTTATTTAAGAAATATTTTTCAGGCAGTGTGGTTCGTTTTGTTTGTTTGTAGACGTTTTCCCCTGTACCCCTGCCTAGGTATCAATCCTGGGGCCCCTTCTGTGTGACGTTTCAGAGTTTGATTAATTAAAACCACCTCATCAACATATTGAAGGTATTTTAAGGGAATGCAAGGGGGGATGAGAACTAGATGCTTCCTCATGTTGATTGAGGTCTTCTGTTAACAGATTAAATAAACGGGGCAGAACCCACCTCTGTTTTAAGTTGTTTGATGTTTCTATTCTCCGAGTGAGAGATGTTTCCCTCACTCTTTAGCTGGATCCAAGTCCTCGTATAAAAGCATATTATTAGGTGCAGAGGTTTTGGTGGTGCACCCTATGGAATGTCTGAGGTTACTTCGCAAGCCATTAGTACGCATGCCATTATTGCAAAGTTTTTACTTCGCAATGACCATTACTTCGCAAGTTTATACTGCGAAATCATTTACATCGCGAATGCATTTAAATGTACTTAAAATGCGTTTTCACCGCATTTAATTAATACGCATACCATTTGAACTCCTTTACTGCACTTAGTAAGTACAAAAAATCTCTAATACGAATCTATCCCCTGGAACGGGATAACAGGGAAGTATGTTTTTTGGGTGGGGGAGTATAGCAAATGTAATTAAAAACCACTTTAAATTTTAAAAAAGTCACGTAAATATTAATGTATTTTAATATTTTCAACATGCTTTTAATAAATTAAATACGTCTTTTGGGTGGGTGATTCCTTCCACTTTTTAACACATTCGCATTTACAAATAGGAACACTACACTACACAAATCCTCAAACACTAAACTAGCCTACTCTACTCAAAACACCTCTACACTACCCTAAACCCTAAATCACTACCCCCGAAACGTCCTTCTCCCTTCCCCAGTCCTGTCCCTACACTCTTACACTACATTGCATGACCCCCCGACACTAGCCTAAACCCTAAAACTCTACCCTACACTATTCAAACATCTCTACAGTACTCTAAACCCTAAATCACTACCCACTAAACGTCCTTCCCCCTTCCCACAGTCCTGTCCGTACCCTCTTAGACTACACTGCATGACCCCCCCCAACACTAGCCTAAACCATAAAACTCTACCCGACACACTCAGACACCTCTACACAACCCTAAACCCTAAATCACTACCCCCTGCACATCCCTCCCGAGACCCCCTGTCCTGTCCCTACTCCCAAACACTACCCTTCACGACCCCCGACACTACTTTAAACCTAAAAACAAAAATAAACACTACACAAACAAAACACTACAACCTAAAAGACTACGCCCTGCACAACCCTAAAAAATACACAACCCACTTACCACTCTCTCCTCGTGGTCCCTCTCTTCCCCTTCATCCGTGGTTCCTCTCTTCTCCTGCTTAATGCGTCATCATAATTGCACGTAATTGTTTGGAAACGTAAGCGCTTCCTTTTCCAAACAATGATGTAGATAGTCTGCAAAGGAAAGTACTTTGCAAAATGACGGTAAATGCTAAGTAAAGGCATGCTAAGTAAAAACATGTGTACAAAAAGATCCTGCAAAGTTATAAATGCGTACTAATGGTAATGTGTACTAGTGCCCGCTAAGTAAAGGTAGATTACCACCCTATGTGGCTAGCTTTTGCCATAGTAAATCCCTGGAGGCGGTGTTTAAGGTCACGTTTAAATGAATGAAACACATGTAAAGCTTGTGTTTCATTGATATTGCAGACTCGGCCGGGAGCATCACTTTGAGCAATTTGGTAATAGTCAACAGGCCCTTGCTATATCAAGTTAGATTCAGTGGCGTGAGATGTGCTGCAGCTTCCTAGGCTACTAGCTCCTCTAGCAAGCACGAGGCAAAAACCTTTGCCTCTATGTCTGTTAGAGTAACTAAACAATAATTTGTGGGATACTCCGGTGGGCCTCTCTTATGGATGGGTTGCAAATACTTCCTTGACAAGACTCTATGATGGTCGCGGTGAAAGATGACTCCATTATAGAGGGGAGTCAACACCAGTGGCCACAGGTCAGGGTCGGCCCTAAAGAATTAGTTGGGCAAGCCGTTTGGACCCAGTGCCTAGTTACTTCTAATTCATGATTACTGACATGGAGATAATACCACTACCACTAGGATATGAATAATAACCACTGACCTGGAATTGTTGACTGAGTATTGGAGTACGTCACATGTCACTTTTGCGGTATTTGGAGTGGAAACTTCTGCCTCCATTCAATGACTAGCTTGTATTCTTTGTTACTCTGAATGTTGATGAACAACTCTGTGTTTCCTTATATGGCAGATTTATTTTAAAACACTCCACTGACTCATGCATGGTGGAGCGGGGTTTGTCTGTCTCATTGACGGACACAGTACTCTTTTTATGCACATGAATTTAGACTGTGCATGGGCGCCCAATGATTGCAGTCTTTTGGATTGTGTTTATAGTTTTATTTGTAGCAGGCTAGAGTGTGGCTGTATAATGCAGATTACCCAAAACAAACAAACTCATTGCTTGATTGTCTGGGCTGCTCTCCTTTGATGCACCCATTGGCAGAGCCCGGCAGGGGTTGTAAAAAGATGACGCAATAGCTCGCCCTAGGAGCAGTAGTCTAGCAGCCCACTCCACATCAGAACTACATTGTTAATCTTGACGTGGGGTCGCGTCCCTCTTATTTGTGTGTACATATACTAATGAGTGGAGGCACTTCACTTCCACTGACAGTGGCAGCACCCCCATTAGGGCGTGGGGGCGTCGCCCCACTGCTTTCTCGCGGTGCGAGAAGGCAGAAACATAAACGGTAAAAACTACAATTTATGTTTCTGCCTTCTCGCATTGCGAGAAAGCAGAAGTTCCTCTGTGCGTGCCTGGTTGGGGGCAGGTGGGTGGGCGGTCCTGCTCGAGGGCAGGGGGGAGTGGCTTGCCCAATGTTGTGCGTACTGACTGTTTGGTCAGCCCTGGAGCCGACCAAACAGTCAGTACACACAACAGTGGGTAAGCCACTCCCCCCCACCCTCAAGCGGGACCACCCACTCTCCCTTCTTTATGCAGTGAAATTGTCCCGGGCTGGGGCGCTCTCCTGCTGCGCCTATCAAACACAATGCTGCGATTTGCAGCGTTGTGATTGGCATGCGTAGAGGAGGGAAGCTGCCTGCTTCCTGTTCCTGCAGCAGGTATGACCGGCCAGGAGCAGAGGCGGTGCGTTACCGGCACTCAGGTAAGTTGTATTTTCTTTGTTTTATTCCCCTCTCCTCTCTGAGACCCCCTCTCCCTCCCTCGAGCATGCCGGCCGCCGCTGGATGAGCCCGTCCAAGTCGCAGTTACTGTATATGCCGGCCCGGGGTCCCTTGAAGGCAAGTTATGTTTAACACTCAAGTTTTCCCTCGGCAGACTGGTGTGATGTTACTCAACGCGGTCGGGCATTCTAATCTGCAACAGAGTGTGATATAATATATATCACCCTCTGTTGCAGATAATTGCAGATAACAAAAGGTGAGCAGCCTCCTAGGGCTGCGTACTGATGCCGGGAGAGCGCGGGACAAAGAGACCGCGTCCCGCGCTCCCTGGCCTTTTATCATGCTACTTGGGGCTTACCAGTTCCAACTGGCCTGCCCCATGGCCCCTCCCATGACCTGGAAGCGCATTAAGCGCTTCCAGGCCATGGGGTCGCCATCACGCGCCAATCCCTGCACGCGGCGCGCCCACCGCGTCATGGTGACGCGGTGGCACGCGATGCCGGTACACAGGCGAGTGGGGGGGAGGGGGTCGGTGCCCCGCCATATTTGCGACGGGGCCGATCCCGGCCCCGCCTTTCTCCACTCAGTGACTGGCCTGTGAAATGCGTGGGTGTATGGGTATTTTCTTCAAAACTTTTTGAGTACATAAACTGCGCTGAGTGGAACGAATTAATTAAGCAAGTTTGGGGTACTGGTGTTTTGCCCAGTTTTTTTTTTTTACAGAATTTGGAGTGGTTTATAACTTGAAGTGACGTATTTTGTGAATCAAGTACATACATACTGTGTTTGTAAACTACAACTTTTTTGCACACATAGAGGGGCATAAAGTTTGTTTCCCTTAACCTCGTGTTCTTAATGCATGCACGTGATGATTTATTTGTTTTTGATTTAACATATGGCTATTCACGATACTGTGATTTCAAGGCTTACGTTTTAATACAGACAATCTGGTAGATTTGGAAAGTAAACTGCGATCTTTATGAGCAATGTGAGACATGACGTTTTCTCTGACGTCATCTTTACCAAATTGTTCAATGCTTCTCAGGTTTTAAATGCTGCAAGTAAAAATACTATATGCTTCAGTCTGCCCGTCGTAGATATAAAAATGAATATTTTAAAACTACAGTTGTGTATATTAAGAGTGTTTTTTGGAAATCGAGGCATTACATTATTGGCTATTTAGGACTCAAATGTATTTAGCCATTTCATTTCATTTATAGTGCTATAATCCCGCTCTGCTGCTTGGAAGTCAGGCAAACTTGCTGTGTATATTAAAGACCTGCTTTTATTCTAGACAACTAGTATGGGGTCATAATGGCTGCTTTTGCTGCGCTTATTTACAATTTAGGATTTATAACAGCGATTGCTAATTTTTAAGTACTCTTTTAGAAGTATTCAATACCAATAGTGTGTATGCAGTGGGATTTGTAAACCAATGATGTAGGCTCTCACTTTCTGTCTGCACCTCATAAAGAGGGCTGGTTTTAATTGGTGCACTGCAAACTTTTTGTGACCTCTAAAAATAATAATAGTATGCATGGCAAGACAATTTGAAGACTCTATATTTTCTATATAGTAGGCTGAGTAGATGTTTTGATGGGAGAGCATGTGGTTTGGTGTGTGGAAAGATGGATGGATAGAGAGATACATGGATGGATGAGAGATCGCCTGAGGATAGCTGGATGCTCTGGTGATTCTCCAGTGGTGAAAGGATACATAGATGGACGGGAGGGCAGAAGAGTTACAGCAGAGTGTGGCCAGTAGAATGAGTGGATGTATACAAGGTTGAATGGGTGAATAATCCATATGATGGACAAATGAATGGATGATTTTCTATTAAATGGATACCTAGATGGTTGGGTAGGTAACTGAGTGAATAAGAAGGAGAGTGTCTAGAAGAAAGGATAAACGGATGAATCCAGAGGAAGATGGAAACATGTTTGGAATAAATTGGGGGTTAATTGGGTGAAAGATGCATTGGATGAACATCCTTATGTTGGACAGACTCACTCACTCACTATGTAAAATTCATCCCAGCTGTTACGCCTCACCACTTTGAAATGTCACCAGTCACCACTGACTGACAGGGATCCATGTTTCCCGGATGAGGAGGGATATTTTTGTTATCAGGAAGAAACAGAGCTGGAACTAGAGAACAGATTGGTGGATGCAACTAAAAAAGAAGTGGAATATTCTGTCAACAGAGCGTGAGCCCTAGCTTTTCATCCATTAATAAGGCTACAAAAATATGCCCTGGACATGTGCTCTCTGAACCAGCACAGATCCCTCCTTCTCAAGAAACCAGTGCATCAAATTCTTCCAAGGGCAAAACAAAAGCGCTCAATAGTCCACACTCAGAGGCATTTAAGAGGATGTCCAGTACATATCTCGGAGAGCATGCATATGGGTTACCAATGTCACCATCTAACACTAAGGGCCATATGCATTAACACATTTTCCCATAGACAAAGAATCGGAAAAACCCTTTGATGAATCTGGCCCTACGTTCTCAGATGACAATGACGACCTGGATATAGATGATTCGGCTTCCTCCACCTCCTTCAATCAGGATGATGAGACCTTAATGAGTGAAAGGTGCTGATGTTTGATCTTCATGAGATCGTTCACCCCCAAATCTTTCAGCGTGGATTCCCTCTCTGAGACGGCAAACTGGTGATGTCAGTCAGTCCAACCATCCAACCACCGTGGCCGCAATCTGATTCCGACTGCCTGGGCACGGCATGTTCCCCCGCCGTATTACAATGCAACCGCTGCTACCGCGGCGGTCTCATCTCCGGTGGTGCACATATCCTTGAATAAATCGCTGCAAGTGTGCAAAAAATCACAGAAAACATGCAAAGTGTACAAACAAGCATAAGTGGCGATATGCCTTGTGCTCCCTGTACCCCATTGCTGGAGTATGATGAATGTGCATAGTCTAGTCAATGGGGTTCCATCCCATAGAAGGACTTACCTGGATTTCTGCTCCCACAGGGTCATAGATATTGGGGTTCAACTGCTCAGGTGTAGAGGGGACCTGGAGAAAGGGATCCCTGTTAAAGACTGCTGGGGAGATGCGGAATTTGGTGAGTATGCAAACCAAAACTGTTGTTTCCGAGAACTCGAGACAGGCAGTCGGACCGCCACGGTTGGGTTGCCAGAAACCCACATCGTAATCTGGATGGCAGTCAGAGATCTCTACACTGCCCTATGTCTGCTGCTTTTCTCCGACTGCCATCTCGGTAGTCAGAGAAAAGCTGTTGTAGTCAGTGATCTGTCAGCAGTTTGTCATAGTACACGATGCATGCGTCATAATCCACCGGTCGGATCGAACAATTCTGATCAGACCGCAGCGGTCCAACCACCTCTGAAAGGACTGCAGAAGCCAGCCTGACAAGGAGCATGATGACCTCTCTATGTTCAGGCATGGATTCGGAAACGGTTTGAGAGGGAATTTTGGTCCCTTTTGTGAACTAATTTTCCCAGAACATCGGACAGGCAAGGTGGCAGAGACGCCAAAGGTGGACCTTATTATGTTCCTTCTTATGATAAAGCATGCCAGGGACCCAGGAGGGACTGGACTGTGGCTGGAGTAACTGCCAGGACAAAATTTTGGACATGGTGGATCCTCACACTGAAATCCTGGAAATGGCCTATCCAGACATCTGCGCAGAGAGCAATTTGTCAACTCGGAAACACAAATTGTGTGATTCCCACAGAAAGGCTCGAATATATCCTGATCAAGCGTGCCTCCAAATTGTAAGGGAAACAACGGTTATCAAACAGTCTTTACCATGCAATACACCTATCATGCAGTCTTTACCACACCCATGTAGATACCGCGCATACTTTTACCACACATGTGCCTTTACCACGAATGGCTTTACCATGCATGAACCTTTGCCACTCATGTTTGGTAAGTATATTGGTAAGTATATGTGAGTATGAGCAAATATTTTTGTAATAAATGTTATGTAATTATGTATATTTTTTTAAATACATATATATTTGTATACATATGTATATATATACATATACAGACATATATACAGATATATATCAATATGTACAATGCGTATCAACACCAGCATGCCCTGTACCAGGAAGAATCAAAGCAATGCGTCACGCTATAATCTTGTACAGTGCAATTAAGAAATATTACACTGTGCCACGTTATACTCAGTTACTGTGCACTAATGAAATCATACAATGCGCCACGTTACAATCAAATAATATACAAGGGAGAAATAATGCAGTGTGTAGCGCACCAAACATAAAGTATCGATAGGTACAAAGAGGTCAGGCGTCATACAACAGTTCGATAGTTCGTTAGCAGCAATAATGCAAAGTGTCATACGACAGTTTTATGTGCTCCAGTAACAGTGCCCCCGTTATGGATCAAATGATGACACACAAAGTACTGCTTCCCACTCCGGCCCCAGTACTGCCCCGTCCTGGGTCAGCACGGGCTGGGATCCGAGCCGAATCAACGGCTCGCGCAGCTGACTGAGCGGGAGGCCGAGAGAGTGTCCCTCCGGGCCTGCACCCCACCCCAGGTGCTGAGCCACGTTACCTGGCGGGGCACGAACCCACTCTCCTCCCCGTCGTCCGTGACTTGGGCCTTGATCTAGAACTCCATCACGGGCTTTGGCGGACTAAGGCCGGCGGGTCAGCTCTTCCGTGACTGCCGGTCCAGGCCGCTATTGAAGGACTCTGAGGGTCCCAATGACTTGGCCTTCACTCCGGCGGGCTCAGTCCGCACGAGACCTGCCCTCAGCTCTGTGGAGACTTTACTTCAGTTCGGTGCACAACCTATCCCGGCATTCCTCACCAGCACCTCAGGTTGCACTTCGACACGCACACCGCACGTCTGAGACTTGCCTCTTCTCTGGTGCTCGTGATCATCCGGTGCTCTTCACCATGCTCCGCTTGCACCTCAACACGCACACTGCATGTTCGAGCCTTGCTTCTTCTCCCGGTGCACACGATGTCCAGGCGCTCTTCCCTGATGCCCTGGCTGCACCATGACACGCACCCTTGCACGTCGGAGACTCACTTCCTCTTATGGTGCCTACGAGGCCCAGACGCTCCTCACCTACACCCGGGCAGCACCACGACATGCACCCAGCGTGTCTGAGACTCACTTCTTCCGCTGGTGCACACGATGTCCAGGTGCTCCTCATCAACATCCTGGCTGCAAACCAACACGCACACTTGTGCGTCCGAGCGTCGCCTCGTCTCCCTGTGCACACCACAACCAGACGCTCCTCACCAACATCTTGGCCTGTACCACAACACGCATTCTGTGCGTCCTAGATTTAGCTTACTCCTGCGTGCACACGATCACAAGGCACAACTTCTGAGGGTCTCAAGAGGCACAAAGCACGCGCACACCGCGTTGCTTGGGACTTCTCCCAAAACTTTTATGATCCTGTATTTCCAAACAGGGAGCCAGCTCACTTCCGGCCCTTGGGGTTACAAGACACAGCACAAAGCACAGTCTTCTTCAAGCAGGGGGGCCCAGTGCCTCCAAGCACAATCTCAACAGCCTCTTCCTTAATTAGAACAGCAAACTGCAGACCAGCCCCAGATCACGAAGCAAGGATTGGTCTATCCACCACAGTCTCTTCAGTTGTTCCTTTTTTAGCAGCTGTTCCTCTTGACCACAGAATGGGTCCAAGCCTTTTCAGTCTCAATCCATATCTGTTTCATTCCAAAGTTCAGGGGTTTCAGCTCCTTAACTCAGTTTCAGTTATACTCCTTTAACGTCTTTGAAGTTTGTATGTGCTCAGGGGTCCCTGACCCCTCCCTAAATCAGTTCTGGGTGTCTCCCTCCCAGTGTCACCTCTCTCCCTTTGATACCTGGGGTCTGGATCCTTAATCACTCAGCAGGAGATGGGTCAATTGGTTTATAGCAACAGCCCAGGCCTTTTTGCCTCCTGGGCTTCCCCTCCCCCTACTCTCCAGATGCAGGGCATTCTTGTGCTATCTCAACCCCTCCCTTGGTTCAAGACCTCTCCCTGCTCCTCTCACCTTTCAGTTGAAGACAGACAATCCACATTTCAGAAACACACAGAAATGCTCAGAACACAAAACTCAGCCACTTTCGAAAAGAGTGGTTTACAAACACACAGTGACAAAACCACATTTACAGAAAGATGCATTATGACACTGTGAGTTCACACATACCAAACTTCACCTCTCCATTATAAACTGACAGGAAACTAGGCTACCAAACACGACACCCAGCCTCCCCTATTCTGTCCTATGGGAAGAATGGCCTTTCAGCAGTGAAAATGAAATGGAGAGTTTTTCACTGCCAGAACATAACACACACCTCAGTTTATGTTCTGCGCTATACCTACACTGCACCCTCCCAAGGGTTACATGGGACCTACCACAGGGGTACCCCATGTGTATGTAAAAGGGAAAGTCAGGCCTGACAACTGGTTGCACTTGTCGGGACAACGTGCAAATGTATCATTCTGCGCGCAGGCCCTTCACTGAAGGCCTGAGTTCCCTTCTCTGCGCACCCTTCCATTACTAGCCCTTGCACACACAGGGCCCGATTCACAGAATTAACTTAAGACAAAATCCTAAACTTACTACTTTTGGTATTCACAGAAGTTAGGATTTTGTCTTAGGTTTGTCTTAAGACAAATTCAGACAGACTGAATACAGACTTAAGAAAGACTTAAGACAGACTTAAGACAAACTTAAGACAGACTTAAGACAGACTTAAGACAGACTTAAGTCTGTCTTAAGTCTGTCTTAAGTCTGTCTTAAGTTTGTCTTAAGTCTGTCTTAAGACAAACTTAAGACAAAATCCTAACTTCTGTGAATACCAAAAGTAGTAAGTTTAGGATTTTGTCTTAAGTTAGTTCTGTGAATCGGCCCCACAGTGCACATCACTGGGGACTTTTACTAGTAAGGCAAACATTCCAATCATGGCCAACCAATCACCATACATTTTACATAGGGAACTCCTGTACATTGACACTGATCAGCAGTGACAAAGTACCCAAAGCATCTGAATGCAAAGGTGGTAGAGGCAAAAAGTCAAGGGTAATAGCGCCAAGATATGCGAGGTCTAATAACATGCACTTTGAAATTCTATAAAACACTTCTACATGTTGGTATACTAAGGCATCAATTGTGATACTTGAGTATTAATAAATATTACTATTAATGCAAATACTTTTAAATAGTTATTCCAAATTAATTAAACATATCATAATACAGTTTTAGCAGTGGTATGCAAAGGATATAGGGGTAAAGGAGAAGGAAGTGTATCAATGCTCTGGTATCAATTTTGATACTTGAGTATTAATATTGCAAACCATTTATAATGGTGCAAATAGTTTTAAACCATTATTGCAAATTAATTTAAAAATATCATAATAAAGTGATAGGAGTAGGATGCAAGGGATATAGTGGTAATGGGTGGGAAAGTGTATCAATACACAGGTATCACTTTTGGTACATGAGTATAAAATTGTAAACCTTTTAATAATAATGCAAATATTTATAAAATAATTATTGCTAAATAATTTTAAATTATCATGATAACGTTTTAGGTGCATGATGCAAGGGATATAGGGGCAATGGGTGTGGAGAAGTGTATTAATAATCAGGTATCAATTTTGATGCTTGAGTATTGCTTTTATTGAAAATAATATAACATATTTGGAGGCATACATTTTAATATAGGAGTAAAATTCACATGTAAAAGTGATAGATTTAGAAAATAGTACATCATAAATGTTTATTGTCAAAAATAAAACAACAGTTTTAATAATTTTATTTAAAAGATAAAAACACTCCAAATTTATTATAAAACAATTGATTAATGTAAATTTTAAAATGTAATATTTACAAATAGATAAAATATGAATAACTAAAAAATAAAGAACACATTTTTACTTCAAGATATATATATATATTTATGTATATGTAATATTCACTGAAAAAACCATAGGTTTCACACATGTTATAGTTAGCTGGACATTTCACTCGTGAAAAACCAATGAAATTCCCCCGTTATAGTTAGTTCAGCTAACTATAACTCGCGCCCCCGCAATGCACTGCTGATGACGTCACATATTACATCACTCATGACATGGTCAGTGACATCACTCATGACATCACTGATGACATCTCAAATGACATCACTGATGACATCATCCAGTGAATGTGTGTTTTTCTGAAAATTAAATATGTTTTATATATGTATATCTCAAGGTCGATGGAAGAATAAATGGGTATATAAGTGTCTAAATGGATGATTTGTTTTTGAAAAATTGATTGTATAACTGACTGATTAAGTGTATCTTAGTGAATACATGGCTTAGTGAGTAATGTTTAAATATGTAAATATCTTTATCAGTCTCTCACTTTGTGTATAAGTGGCTGCATGGGTTGGTGAGTAGCTACATGAGTGTTTATATAGGTTATTAGTTGTTTTTTTTAGTATCAGTGTGAGTGTGTGTATGGTTCGGTGGGGGGTATTACGTAGTGCATAGGTGCATGAATGAGTGACTCACTGTTTGTATGTGTTGAAGACAGCATGTCTGCAGGTCTGTATGGGTGGATGAGTGTGTGCATGGGTGTGTTAGTGAGTGAATGACTGTCTCAATAGTGTCTCTATGAGTAACTACATATGTTTTAAACTAGTATATGTGACTATTGGTGTATATAACTGAGTATATGTGAGAGTGAGAGATTGAAAGAGTTCCTGTATGAATAAGTATGTGTTTCTATAAGTGATTGTTTAAAAGACTAAGTATGTGTAAGTTCCCGTAGAAGTAAGTGTGGTGGTGTGTGTATAACTGTATATGCAAGTAAATGTATGTTTGTTTCTTTATTTTCATGAGTGACTATGTGTGTCAGTAACTCTGTGGATGTGAGGCATTGTGTAACAGGATGTATAGGTGTATGAGTACATATGATGAGTGAGTACATGTATGAGTGACTGTACAGGACTGTTGGTGAATGAGTGGATGTGTATGTGGATCTTAGAATTACTGAAGAGGTTGTTGTAACTGGTATTGGTATGTCCATTTTTTTGAAAATTTTTGTCTCTATTTTTGAATGTTTGTATCAAAGGTTATATTAGGGTGAGAGGAGGTCTGCCACTATGTCACAAGGATGATGTCATGAGTGATGTCATTTGAGATGTCATCAGTGATGTCATGAGTGATGTCACTGACCATGTCATGAGTGATGTAATATGTGACGTCATCAGCAGTGCATTGCGGGGGCGCGAGTTATAGTTAGCTGAACTAACTATAACGGGGGAATTTCATTGGTTTTTCACGAGTGAAATGTCCAGCTAACTATAACATGTGTGAAACCTATGGTTTTTTCGGTGAATTTGCAAGGTTTTTTAAATGCTAATTCCTAACTATAACGTGTGTGAAACCTTTGGTTTTTTCAGTGAATTTGTACGGTTTTTTAAATGCTAATTTTTGAATTATTTAATTAAAAAAAAACATGTTATATTAAAAATAAAATTCCTATGTATTCATTTATATATTATCTGTATCTTTTTATTTGTTTTTGCTTTTTTTTTTAAATTTCAATTAGGATAAAGTTGAACATTTTTTTTAATTTTTGCAATTAATTTTTCTCCACTTTTTTTTTTTTATATAAATTCTTGGAGTGCGCGCTCTGAGCGCGCTCCTAGTACAATTTCGTAAGTTTTCTATGAATACCGTCGTACGTTATTTACGTACGCATATATATGTCATAGTGCGCGCTGGGAGCGCGCACCCAGTACGTATGCGTACGTACGTACGCATGCGTGCGTGTGTCCTACGCGCTCCACGCGGTTTACTTCCGCATACGCTGAAATTACGCGCAATAACGGTCGCGTATACGCGTGTTCAACGTATGCGCGCTACGTACACGCATATGACGTATGCACATGCGCACCTACGCGTTCGCGTATACGTAATCACGAGGTGCGCGCTCGGAGCTTGCGCAGTGAGCGCACCTCGGGTATATGCATAATAAAACAACACTTCTTATTGGTTATCATTACTTTCAGTTTCTGATTGTTTCAACACCACACCCAATCCCCTCATGGCAAGTCATGTGATCAAGAATCATCACTTTTGATTGGTTTGAAGTACTTTCAGTTCCAGATTCTTCCCAAACCACACCTACTCCCCTCATTATTAGTTCTGATTCCTTTGGAGAAGGAGCTATTCTGTTGTTGAGAGACAATGGCTGAACAGCAACCATCTTCAGACAGTGACCAGGACACTCTTGAGAGGCAGAGGAACAGGAAGCAGAAAGACAGCTTTATATGGCAGTTTTTCACTTTTCCAGAGGGACAAAAAAAGGTAAATGCACCTAAAGTTACATGTGTACTTTGTCAAAAAGTCTTGTCACGTGGGAATCCTAACAAGAAGTATTCTTTTAGCATTCACACTATGTTGAGGCATGTTGACAAAATGCATCCAGTGACTTTTCGTCGAGCTTCTGGAGCAAACCCTCCACCTGCTCAACCGACGACATCTGCAGCAGCTCAGCTGAGCACATCTTCGGCAGCTCAGCCGAGCACTTCTTCTGCAGTGGTGCCTTTGCCTTCTTCCACACCTCTTTTTGGACCACCTTGTTTTGCGAGGTTGTCCACACGCTGCACTGATTGCGGTAAACTTATTTCTGTGTGTGAGACCAGTCTTGATCTCATTCAGAGAAAATTTGATGCCCATGACTGCAGTAGGCCATAGATGTTTTTTCTTTTTTTTCGTTTTTCTCTTCCTGTTTCCCTCCATTAACTCAAGGGCTCTTTTAAGAGCCACTTATAAACTTAACCCCAAAAATTTTTTGGGGGGGATTTTTTTTTCATTTTCTTTTGTGGTGCGCGCACCCTGCGCGCACCGAAGGTTTTTTTTTTTTTTTTTTTAAATTTAATGTACAAAAAGAGGTGAAGAAATGGAAGCATGAAAAGGGAGGATTGAGTAATACTAATATTTTTCACTTATTTTTTTTTTTAAATTAATTTTTTAGAAATTTTTTTTTTTAAAGTATTTTGCAAGGGAACAGAATTTTTTAATAATTTTTTCTTTCCAGTTCTGCAAAAAAAGTATTAATATTCAATCATACATTACAAAAAGCATTACATGTTTTTACATATTTTACAAAGCAATTTTTGCCCTTTTTTTGCTGTTTTCAGAATTTATTATTTTTCACTTAAAATAGTGAAAACAATTTTATTCAACATTTAACAGCGGGGAAAAAAAAAACAATCTGAAAGATTGCTTAAAAAAAGCCCTAAAACTTTCCTCACTAAAATATACCTTGTTAGAAATATTACATATATATTACAAGTACTTCTCTAGATGAATAAAAAATTTCTAGACAAACCGTCTTTAAACCTTGTCGCAAAAGCACACATGCCAAAATAATTTCTGTCAAAGGAGTCCACAATTGTTTTTATTACTTTTCCTTTAGGCCAAATAGTAATTTTAAAATCCTTTTTAAGTGATATCTTCAATTATAATCCTTTAAAATTACAAAAAATGCTTTGTTCAGATGCAGTTTTTAGTTTTCAAAATTTAGGTTTCAGAAAAATTAAATAAGAATTGGGTAAATCATAAGGCAAACGTTGCTTGAAAATCAATTGGGAATCATTACACAGTGTCCAGCCTTTTTCACATTTAAGATAAACTGTGTAATGCCCAGAAGTTACAATAGGTACTTCATGAAAAATTATTGCAACTGTAACAAAAGATTTTCCAGAAATTGATAATTGCTGTCCTGTAAACTTCTTTATTAAAGTTTCCAATTTTGAACCATCAGCTCTACAACGTTGCATCATTACAATTACATACTGACCATATTTCTGTAAAAATAATGTGGAAAACATGTCTGATTTACATTCAGAACATTCCATGTTGTGATTGGCATCTTTAACTAATTTACTAAAAGTCACTGATTTACTTTGTGGTAATGGTAAAAATATGAACCTTTCTGAATCAACATTACTACTACATGTGTTCATACAGTTTTCACAGCAATGTTCCCATTTGTAAGAGACATCAAATAAGTTTTCTACTTCTACTCCTTCATCTTCTAGTACACTCAAAATATATATTAAGAATTCCTGTGCATCTTGCTGGACATTTTCTTTAAACTGTGTAGAACCACAACATACATCTAAAAGATTTCTAACATCAGTAGCACTTTCTATTTCAGTTTTATCAGTACTCAGCTTCTCATAAAGGAGACTCAGCAGAGAACACAATCTTTTTCCATGATTTACTATTATCTGTTCTAGCAACTTTTCAAGATAAAATACAACATTCAGCACTACATTTGCATAGCAGTCGACACCAGAGCTATTTTCAAAATAGCAACCAACAACCTCTTCAACACTGTCCTTTTTCTTGTCCCTTGCTATCACATCACTGTCCTTTTTTTTTTGTTCTGTTCATCCACATTACAGATATTCTCAAATCTCCTTTTCCGACAAACAACATGTTTTTCAATCACAGGATACTGACATAAATGAGGAGCATAGGTTCTTCTTAATCTATTATACTCCTTTACACAGTTTGTATCAGCACTAACTTTTGAGTCATCAAAGTCTATCATAAATAAACCAGATAATGTTTTCACTCGTGACAAAGCAACATATGCCATACCTTCTTTGAACACAGTAGAACCAATGTTTACAAAAGCACTATCTACAGTCAATCCTTGAGACTTGTGAATAGTTACAGCATATGCTAGAGAAAACGGAAATTGCTTCCTACGCACATATAAGTCTTTCACAAGCATGAAACGAACTGAACAACGACAAATGTCTTTAACTTCTTCTATCTGATCAAATTTTATTTTTAAACATTCAATTCCTTCTTTTTTCTGATAATTAATAAAACCCACAACTCTTCCCATAGCTCCATTCACTAAACCTTTTTCTACATCCAAATTTCTCCTTAAAATCACTTTCGACAATTCATGCAAACATATAGATTTTTTTCTAATCCAGCTGTTTTGGAAATGTTCTTCTCTAGTGAATCCAATTTATTTTTCAGTTTGCCTGTTAATGTTAAAGTAATTCTTTCATGCTGAATTTTGTCCTCTGCTTCCATTTTCTTAATCTCTTCCTTTTCCAATTTCAAAAGTTCCTCATTGAATATTGAGCACTCACGTAGTGTTGGCATTAAGCAGATTACAGTATTTTTTTCTGCAATGTTCTGGTATATTTTCTCTGCAACTATTTCTTCATTTGGAAATAAATTATGTAGCAACCAACTCTGTAATGCTTTTTTGCCAACTTCTGTGAGTAGTCCAATTCTGATACCTTTCAGAATATTTGCATAATCTTCGTCGTTTGCTTGTCTCATATTGGTAGTGAGTTCTTTGTACTCAAAGAATGACCAAATATTCGCATTACCAATGCTTCCTAATGACTTCTTCGTGTCTTCATGTGTCACAGTATTAAACACTGGTTGTCCTTTAACTGGAGTGAGCTGTAAAAGATCTCCAAAAACTAGGACGTGTTTACCTCCAAATAACACGTCATAGTCTCTCTTAAGAATTTGTTGCATTCTTAAATGCACAAAGGCAAGCATTAAATTTGAAACCATGCTCACCTCATCAATAATGAGAACTTGCATCTTCTTCAACACTCTTGAAACTTCGAGGCATGCTTCTCCAGTTAGCTTGTTGTATTCTATTTTGTTCTCATGCTCCACTGGTAACATTAGCAAGCGATGTAAGGTAATTCCTTTTATGTTATAGGCTGCTAACCCAGTTGGAGCAGTTACCACACAAGACAAATTTGAAGCTGTTTTTTGCTGTAGGTAGCTTCTGATGACTTTTATTAAGAAACTTTTACCAGTTCCAGCTTTTCCACTCACATACATCCTGATTGGTTCAAATGATGTGCATGAGCACTCTTTCTTTTCATGTAGTAATCCATGATCAATTTTTTGGTGACTTCTTCATAAATTTCTTTTTGTTCTTCATTCAGTTGTTGTTCCATATTTAGTAAGTCGATTGAATCTTCCTGTGCTTGATTCATAGCCGTTTCTACTTCAGTCATGGCTACTGCAGCTTCATTTTCTATGATTGGTTGTCCTAGGGGATCTTGACTAAGTGTTCCTGAACTTTGGCTGTCTTGAGAACTGTCTCTAGCTACTTCAGCTGCAATTTTTGCTTCCTGTTCATTTTCTTCATTTAACATTTGGACATAAGTTGTGAAAGTACTGCATTCTATGCTGTCTTTGCTGGCATTAAAAGAATCTTCATAGCTTTGAAATTCTCCCAGTAGTTCGTCCTCTGAACGCCATGGTTTAAACAGCTGTAAAAGAGCCAAGTAGTAAAATTCCTTTTTGTCAGTAGTTTCGCAACTGAGCTTCCTGTGATTTATCAAACTTCCTTTTGTTTGCTTCACCAAACATCCTTCCTCACCAATGACTTTATATTTTCCATTGTTGATGTCTTCTGTGGCTTTCCGTGAAAAAATGTAGTTCTGCTGCACTTCATAGAGACACATGTTCTCAAGATGATGACTTATCTTTGGGTAATATGTGTCCAACATGTTTGATTTCAAAATATCTGTACTTTCTGGGTCATTCTCGGCCAAATATTCAATTTCTCCAACAGATTTCAGCACCCGATTTCTCATTCCTGCAAGGCCTAAGCTTACCCAAATTATTCTTCTGGATTTCGAGTAAAGACTTGCAGATGATAACCTATCTGAGCATTCGTAGGATCCAATTTCTCGATGCGATAACATCTTTAAACTGAAACTCTACAGCTTCTTACTGACAGTCTTCTCGTGAGAAATCTCTTCCCACATTTCCTTCAATTCTGTTTTCTCAGATTTAGTGATGTAAGATGTCACATACCGAGCAACAGCAATAGAATTGTCTGCCACATACTGAATATCCATGTTAGCATTCCACATGGATAAAATGACTGGGTTGAAGTCATTTATAAATTTTGACTCTTCTTTTCTTTTTAGGTTGTAGGTATTTTTGGGAGATTTTCTGGTTATAGTATGTCGCACAGCTGACATAAAACTGTTGACTCTTCCTTTTGAAAGAACAGGTCTAGGAAATCCAAATCGACACTTTGTGTAGAATTTATCTTTGGTCTTGTATTTCCTTCGACAGTATTTTCCACACCGATGACTTTGGAAACGTAAAACTTGTTCTTTTAACTTTTTCTCTTCTGTGCTTTTAGGTATAGCACATGTTGCATATTCTTCAATGACAGATAACACTGCTTCATCAGTATCTGTTCCAAACTTTGGGGCATCCTTGATCCACAACAGCATATGAATATGAGGAGCACCTCTTGCCTGGTACTCTTTTCTCCAAAAGAAATCCACTACTTCTCCAAGAGGTGGATTTTTTTTATTGCAGATGAAGGACATCATAGCCTCAAATCTATGATTGAAATATCTGCAAACATTAACTGGATCCAATGAGCACAGTTCTCCTGCTGTCTTGTATTCAATGTTTTTAATGTTTGAATTTGCCTCTCGTAGAAAATCCAGTAAATCATCCCAAGCGTACTCGGCACAGCTTAGGGTTAGAAACCATGTAGGAGTTCCTAAATTTCGTAACATGCATTTTAATTCACCATGGCGTCGGTACCAATATTCATTTGTCCCACGCTGACAAGCCATCAGATTGATCAGTTGTGTTTCCAAATGATCATCTTGGTGCTGCACTTTCTCCATAAAATCCTTAGCAGACACATTTTGTAAATGTACTCCACTTTTTAAAATGTGATTTACTGCATAAGATAATGCAGACAAGTCGCTTTCAAATAAAAGATGGAACAAATAAGGAATACTTTGACGAAATCTTGGATCTTCTGCATATAATCTTGTAGTCCGATACTCAGAAGCAGGAATCTGTTCTGGGCGTTCATCGTATCGTCCACCTTTTCCTGTAGGAAACAGCTGAGGAAAACATCGAGCTTCCAAACTCTTCTCCCATACACTCACGGGAGTTCCTTTTGCTTTCTTCATCTGAAACAGATGAATAGTGTCTCCCATAACTTCTTTTGAATGAAGAGGATGTATGCTAAAATGTTCATAAATTTCTTTTTCAATTTGACCAGTTGGTGTTTCTGTGTCTTCTTGTAAATCTTCTTCTTCTTCATCTATATAAATTGATTCATACCATTTTTTTTTTTTCAAATACAAATTTGCTCTTTGTACTTTTCGTACATCCACCAGCTCCTGCCAAATCTTCTTATTCTTTGTAGGTACACCATTAACCAGAATTACTAATGGTTCAGTTTCCAAAGTATCTGCATCAATAGTTTCCATATTTTTTTTCAAATCCAAGGGCAAATACACCACTCTTCCTTTTAAACCTCTCAGTAAATCAGAAGGAGGTAATTTACCAGTTTTGGGCTCCATACGTACTATGGTCTGGAACGGATGAACACATTGAATGAGTATAGACTCATATGTATTTAATTCAGAAAGTTCGGCAGGAATAGCATCCAATTCTAAATTATTATGTACAGCTCTGGTCGGCATTCTATTTTCTTCTAACTTGTTATAACAGTATTTACAAATACGCTGATCTTCACCCAATTCAAAACAATTTTCAAGAAATATATATGTTGCAAAATCCTTCCACTTATAATTATCTTCATTTTCACTTTTTTATACAGATCAACATTCCTTGTTTGAATTTTATAATGACTTCTGCGACAACAAATACAAGTAATATTTGGTCTTTCATTAGAGATGATAGTAAATTTTGTCATTTCATCCTCAAAAGTTTTAGTAATAATGAGTTCTACATTCTGTTCCTCATTTTCCTCATTTACTGTGTCCTTTTCTGCACTTTCTTGTTCTGGACCAAAGTAACAAAACTGAATCTCATCAGTAACCTTCACTACATCTGATACAGATCCACGGAACAGAGCATTATTTAACTCATTTAACTTTACTGCTGGACTTTTAGCAAAATACAATGTTCTCACAAACTTTCTCATTTCAGTATGATGAACAGCCAGCATCCTAAAATGATGAAAAACACTTTTACACACTTTTCTAGATAGACAAGCCAGAGAATGTCCCTGCAAACCAGTATTTTCTCTCACTCTGCATGGATCTAGTGTTTGAAGCACCTTCATCTTCTGTTTTACACTCTTTTTACTATATTCTCTTAGTAAGTCACGTAATTTATCAATAGATTCCTGACGCACAGTACAAATACTACTACAGTTCCAAGTGTACACTGGGGCTTTTGGACGTCTCCCCATAGCCTCAGCAGCCATTACTTCTTCCTCATTTCTTGGGACCATTTTCTCTTTTTCCATCACACAACCATCCTTAACTTCATATGCTCTACCATTGGTGTCAACTGCATGCAACAAACTATTACTTTGAAGATAACTCTCTTCATTAAAAAATGGTTCAGTACTTGAACTGTGTTTCCATTCTCCCAAGAACACTTTACAAAAGTTACTTTTTTTCACTTCTCTTTTCCTTTTGCTTTGTGACTTCATTGCATTCAGTAATTTATCTAATCTACGCATCCTATTCAAAATTAGAATAAAAAGTTTTCTTTTTATTTCCAAAGCCTTACTTACAATATTTTCCATAATTTTTTTTTTCTTAATAAATTTAGTTTTTTTCTTATATTTTTTCACATCCTTTAGCAAATTTAACATCACTCTTCTCTGAAACATTTTTCGACGAATGTTTTTAAAATCTAATTTTCGTGTTAAATCAGTTTGACATACTTCTGATTGTACATTAGCTTTTTTTTTGCTGTTGACTGTGTTGTTGCTTTGTACATAAAACACTGTTTGTTTTACAGTTATTTTTGCCATTTTTTTGTTTTTTGAAAATCTTTTTTAAGAAATCTCTGCTCTGCTTACCAGTAGACTTTTTCTTTTTGCCATCACCAGCTTCTCCTCCTATTTTTTTTTCCCAGTTTTGTCCAGATATACTTGTTGTTGCTTTTCTTTCCTTTTTCTTGTCCTTAAAGGCATTTTTTTATTTTTTCACTGTTGCTCAGCAATACCTGCAAGAAACTTAAAAAAAAATCCTTTTTGTAATTATAATTCATTAAAATATTTTTTTTTACTTTTCATTAATTTCAAATGTTTTTCCATTTGCCTCTCATTTCTGATTTACTAATTTGTGCACAGTGCTAACCACCACAGTTGAAAAAAAACAAGCTGCCCCTTTCCTGCAAGTGCATGTTTTACAGAACAACTGCAACACAAATTATATCTGTGGCCACAATTCCTGTGCGCACACAGCCTCATGGTGTGCTTCTAACCAGAAAACAGAATTTGATTTGCAAATTCAAAGCACATTTACTACTCTGGTAGATCAAGTGATAATTGCTGTTACAGCCTTACACGTTTTCCTTGTAGATCACAGAGGCAGAAAAGAGCACATTTCCTAACAGCTACTTCATACCATAAGCATCTGCAACCTGGGTGAGTGTTTAGAGTAGAGCAAAGAAAATGAGGCCTTGGTGACTTTGAATGTGTTTGCATTACACACAGACCTGAGTAGTACGCATGGGAGTGTTGGAGAAGCTGCTGTGTGTGTCCCAAGAGTGTGTTTCTGCAGACTATGTATTGTCAGCTGCAAGAGACATGAGCAAGGAGATTTCCAGAACTGCATGAAGACTGCAGGGATGTACGTAACAGTGCATGTGTGCTAAGGGATAATTTGTGTAAACACAACAGGCTGACCCTTTCCTGGGACTGCATTTCTTACTGAACAACATCTTCACAAATTAAATCTCTGCCCACAATTCCTGTGCACACACAGACTCATGCTATGTTTTTTTTTAACAAAACAGTGTCTCTGAATAGTACCAAATTACTGTTACAGCCTGACACATTTCCCTTATCATTTACAGAAGCAGAAAACAGCACATGTCCTAACAGCTCCTTAAGACCATGACCATGTGTTACAGGGTGAGTGATTAGACTAGATCAAATTAAATGAGGCCTTGGTGACGTTGAATGTGTTTGCATTACACAGTGCTATCTGAAACAGCACACAGAGCTGAGTACTACACATGAGAGTGTTGGAGAAGCTGCTGCGTGTATACCAAGAGTGTGTTTCTGAAGACTGTGTATTGTCTGGTGCAAGACAGATGAGCAAAGAGACTTCCAGAACTGCATGAAGACTGCAGGGATGTATGTAACAGTGCATGTGTGCTAAGGGATAATTTGTGTAAACACAACAGGCTGACCCTTTCCTGGGACTGCATTTCTTACTGAACAACATCTTCACAAATTAAATCTCTGCCCACAATTCCTGTGCGCACACAGACTCATGCTATGTTTTTTGGAACAAAACAGTGTCCCTGAATAGTACCAAATTACTGTTACAGCCTGACACATTTCCCTTATCATTTACAGTAGCAGAAAACAGCACATGTCCTAACAGCTCCTTAAGACCATGACCATGTGTTACAGGGTGAGTGATTAGACTAGATGAAATTAAATGAGGCCTTGGTGACGTTGAATGTGTTTGCATTACACAGTGCTATCTGAAACAGCACACAGAGCTGAGTACTACACATGAGAGTGTTGGAGAAGCTGCTGCGTGTATACCAAGAGTGTGTTTCTGAAGACTGTGTATTGTCTGGTGCAAGACAGATGAGCAAAGAGACTTCCAGAACTGCATGAAGACTTCAGGGATGTATGTAACAGTGCATGTGTGCTAAGGGATAATTTGTGTAAACACAACAGGCTGCCCCTTTCCTGGGACTGCATTTCTTACTGAACAACATCTTCACAAATTAAATCTCTGTCCACAATTCCTGTGCGCACACAGACTCATGCTATGTTTTTTGGAACAAAACAGTGTCCCTGAATAGTACCAAATTACTGTTACAGCCTGACACATTTCCCTTATCATTTACAGAAGCAGAAAACAGCACATGTCCTAACAGCTCCTTAAGACCATGACCATGTGTTACAGGGTGAGTGATTAGACTAGATCAATTTAAATGAGTCCTTGGTGACGTTGAATGTGTTTGCATTACACAGTGCTATCTGAAACAGCACACAGAGCTGAGTACTACACATGAGAGTGTTGGAGAAGCTGCTGCGTGTGTGCCAAGAGTGTGTTTCTGAAGACTGTGTATTGTCTGGTGCAAGACAGATGAGCAAAGAGACTTCCAGAACTGCATGAAGACTGCAGGGATGTATGTAACAGTGCATGTGTGCTAAGGGATAATTTGTGTAAACACAACAGGCTGACCCTTTCCTGGGACTGCATTTCTTACTGAACAACATCTTCACAAATTAAATCTCTGCCCACAATTCCTGTGCACACACAGACTCATGCTATGTTTTTTGGAACAAAACAGTGTCCCTGAATAGTACCATATTACTGTTACAGCCTGACACATTTCCCTTATCATTTACAGAAGCAGAAAACAGCACATGTCCTAACAGCTCCTTAAGACCATGACCATGTGTTACAGGGTGAGTGATTAGACTAGATCAATTTAAATGAGGCCTTGGTGACGTTGAATGTGTTTGCATTACACAGTGCTATCTGAAACAGCACACAGAGCTGAGTACTACACATGAGAGTGTTGGAGAAGCTGCTGCGTGTGTGCCAAGAGTGTGTTTCTGAAGACTGTGTATTGTCTGGTGCAAGACAGATGAGCAAAGAGACTTCCAGAACTGCATGAAGACTGCAGGGATGTATGTAACAGTGCATGTGTGCTAAGGGATAATTTGTGTAAACACAACAGGCTGCCCCTTTCCTGGGACTGCAATTCTTACTGAACAACAACTTCATAAATTAAATCTCTGCCCACAATTCCTGTGTGCACACAGAGTCATGCCATCATTTTAGGCACATAACATAGGCTGCCCCTTTCCTGGGACTGCATTTCTTACTGAACAACATCTTCACAAATTAAATCTCTGCCCACAATTCCTGTGCGCACACAGACTCATGCTATGTTTTTTGGAACAAAACAGTGTCCCTGAATAGTACCAAATTACTGTTACAGCCTGACACATTTCCCTTATCATTTACAGAAGCAGAAAACAGCACATGTCCTAACAGCTCCTTAAGACCATGACCATGTGTTACAGGGTGAGTGATTAGACTAGATCAATTTAAATGAGTCCTTGGTGACGTTGAATGTGTTTGCATTACACAGTGCTATCTGAAACAGCACACAGAGCTGAGTACTACACATGAGAGTGTTGGAGAAGCTGCTGCGTGTGTGCCAAGAGTGTGTTTCTGAAGACTGTGTATTGTCTGGTGCAAGACAGATGAGCAAACAGACTTCCAGAACTGCATGAAGACTGCAGGGATGTATGTAACAGTGCATGTGTGCTAAGGGATAATTTGTGTAAACACAACAGGCTGCCCCTTTCCTGGGACTGCAATTCTTACTGAACAACAACTTCATAAATTAAATCTCTGCCCACAATTCCTGTGTGCACACAGAGTCATGCCATCATTTTAGGCACATAACACAGGCTGCCCCTTTCCTGGGACTGCATTTCTTACTGAACAACATCTTCACAAATTAAATCTCTGTCCACAATTCCTGTGCGCACACAGACTCATGCTATGTTTTTTGGAACAAAACAGTGTCCCTGAATAGTACCAAATTACTGTTACAGCCTGACACATTTCCCTTATCATTTACAGAAGCAGAAAACAGCACATGTCCTAACAGCTCCTTAAGACCATGACCATGTGTTACAGGGTGAGTGATTAGACTAGATCAATTTAAATGAGTCCTTGGTGACGTTGAATGTGTTTGCATTACACAGTGCTATCTGAAACAGCACACAGAGTTGAGTACTACACATGAGAGTGTTGGAGAAGCTGCTGCGTGTGTGCCAAGAGTGTGTTTCTGAAGACTGTGTATTGTCTGGTGCAAGACAGATGAGCAAAGAGACTTCCAGAACTGCATGAAGACTGCAGGGATGTATGTAACAGTGCATGTGTGCTAAGGGATAATTTGTGTAAACACAACAGGCTGACCCTTTCCTGGGACTGCATTTCTTACTGAACAACATCTTCACAAATTAAATCTCTGCCCACAATTCCTGTGCACACACAGACTCATGCTATGTTTTTTGGAACAAAACAGTGTCCCTGAATAGTACCATATTACTGTTACAGCCTGACACATTTCCCTTATCATTTACAGAAGCAGAAAACAGCACATGTCCTAACAGCTCCTTAAGACCATGACCATGTGTTACAGGGTGAGTGATTAGACTAGATCAATTTAAATGAGGCCTTGGTGACGTTGAATGTGTTTGCATTACACAGTGCTATCTGAAACAGCACACAGAGCTGAGTACTACACATGAGAGTGTTGGAGAAGCTGCTGCGTGTGTGCCAAGAGTGTGTTTCTGAAGACTGTGTATTGTCTGGTGCAAGACAGATGAGCAAAGAGACTTCCAGAACTGCATGAAGACTGCAGGGATGTATGTAACAGTGCATGTGTGCTAAGGGATAATTTGTGTAAACACAACAGGCTGCCCCTTTCCTGGGACTGCAATTCTTACTGAACAACAACTTCATAAATTAAATCTCTGCCCACAATTCCTGTGTGCACACAGAGTCATGCCATCATTTTAGGCACATAACACAGGCTGCCCCTTTCCTGGGACTGCATTTCTTACTGAACAACATCTTCACAAATTAAATCTCTGCCCACAATTCCTGTGCGCACACAGACTCATGCTATGTTTTTTGGAACAAAACAGTGTCCCTGAATAGTACCAAATTACTGTTACTGCCTGACACATTTCCCTTATCATTTACAGAAGCAGAAAACAGCACATGTCCTAACAGCTCCTTAAGACCATGACCATGTGTTACAGGGTGAGTGATTAGACTAGATCAATTTAAATGAGGCCTTGGTGACGTTGAATGTGTTTGCATTACACAGTGCTATCTGAAACAGCACACAGAGCTGAGTACTACACATGAGAGTGTTGGAGAAGCTGCTGCGTGTGTGCCAAGAGTGTGTTTCTGAAGACTGTGTATTGTCTGGTGCAAGACAGATGTGCAAAGAGACTTCCAGAACTGCATGAAGACTGCAGAGATATATGTAACAGTGCATGTGTGCTAAGGGTTATTTTCAGTTTTGAACATATGGCATCTACATGTGCCTTTGCTATTTTGAAAGGGAAATCTACCCTGTTGGTTTCAAATGTTTTAGCTTTTACCTCCAATTAGTGATTTCTGCTGAGTGCTAACTACTACATTTGAAGAAAACAAGCTGTCCCTTTCCTGCAAGTGCATGTTTTACAAAACAACTGCAACACAAAATACATCTCTGGCCACAATTCCTATATGCACACAGACTCATGCTGTGTTGGTAGGCACAAAGCACAGGCTGCCCCTTTCCTGGGTCTGCAATCCTTACAGAACTAATGCTTTTTT
This sequence comes from Triturus cristatus, assembly GCF_964204655.1. NCBI lineage: Eukaryota > Metazoa > Chordata > Amphibia > Caudata > Salamandridae > Triturus > Triturus cristatus. Next base: position 679,629,220 of record NC_140595.1, read on the forward strand.
CAAATGTGCTGCCATTTTCCTCTCTTTTCCTTCAAAGTGATTTCTGCTAAATCCTAACCATCACAATTAAAAACAAGCTGTCCTTTTCTTTCAACTGCAAGTCTTACTTTTCAACAGCAACGCAAATTAAATCTCTGTCAATAATTCTTCTCTGCACACAGACTCATGGTTTGATGGTAGGCACAAAACAGTATTCCTCATTGTTACCAGTACACATTAACTTATGGTGAAAACATAGTCCTTAATATCTTACAAGTTCAAGACAGTTAAATATCTCCCAAACCTCAAAATGTAAAACATAACTTTTGAAGAAGATTCACAATTCTAATATTTATCTCAAAAATCACCACATACTTTCCCTCTCAAACTCATAACTCACCTTTAAAATTAGTTAGTTGTTTAAGAAATGTGCCACTCAAACAGCAGACTATCAGAGTCAGAATATCAGAGCTCTACACCTCTCTCCTCTCTGCAGAACCAGTAAATGGCAATGTTTCCCTCTCTTTTTTCACACATATACATGTTAATTTCCAATCTCAGTGCTTCCCACTTTTTTTCAAATGAAATCACACATTTCTATTGGTTGAAAACTTCAACCCCTTTCCAAATGTACCCTTCCCCCAACTTGACTTCTGCCTGCTACCATAGCAACAGGTCATGGAACACAGGTGTGAGCAGAGTCAGAAGTTCAGCAGACAATGTTTCATTTCCAAAGAGCAAGAGTGCTTGACTTTTCAAACCTAACAGCAAATCCAAACTAATGTTCTTTGCTCACACATTTTTCTGAACCAATACAAAACATGCTTTTTAAAATTTAAACATACAGCCTAGTTTTTAGTGTAGAATGGTTTGAAACAGCCAATGAGTTCTTTTTATAAAAAAAAGTATGTGTGCCCCCATTTTTCAACTGTCTTTCATTTCAAATGGCTTTTTTACTGAAAGACACCTCCTGAGTGCATCCTGTTCTCCTCGAAAGATGTTCACAGTGTGGATTGTAGGTCACAGCTATGTCTTCTGGAGTGAAAAATTTGCAGAAAAAAGAGGTATGGTGAGAGACCTTGCTTTGCCAAATGTACACATTAAATGGATTGGTCAGAGAGGGTTAAAGTGGCACCAATTAATGCCTTTGGTGAAAACCTTTCTACATCTCCCACAGCCTAACCTTATTATTGTGCACTGTGGTGGTAATGACCTAGGCACTTTAACTGGGGTAGGTCTGGAAAGTCTTATTAAGGACACCTTTGTGCAATTGATGTCGCTTTTTCCACAAACTGCCTTTGTATATTCTAATGTATGATAAAGGCAAAAGTGGAACTGGTCCAACCAATTTTGTCCGCAGATTGACAAAGCAAGGAAGCACGTCAACAAATCTATTTCTGCTTTCCTCAGAGACTATGGTATGGGTTCTATATACCACAACAACTTGCGTTACAACATGCAAGACATTTATAGAGGAGATGGTGTACACTTCACTGATGAAGGCAACAGCGTCTTCCTCTTGAACTTTAGACTCTGCATCGGTACTTACTTGTAGGTACCAAAAAACACACAATAAACACAAGGGCTCTTTTTAGAGCCACCTTATATCTTTTTACTTAATTGCGATTTTTAAAAAAAAAATTTGTTTTTAAAAAATTTTCGGGTGCGTGCTGGGTGCGCGCACTCGGCGATATTTTTTTTCAAAATATAAATCTTTTTTTTTGCCCTACAAGGTCCTACTGTGACCCCCCTTACAATGCCTAGTGGGTCAATATCTCCCCACTCTGCCCCCTTTTCAAGTTCTCCCCCTTTTTTTATCACCCCCTCTTTATGCGAGAGACAAAATGGCGGCCGCCGCTTCCTGATTTCCACTGATTCGAATGTTTACTGACATCTAACAACCAATCAGAAGTGCGCTCGCGCACGGCAAGGTGCACGCACAGGACTTGCTCAGTGCGCGCACGGTACGCGCGTACAGATATATATATTGATTTAAATGCTAATTTCTCAGGAAATACTGAACAGATTTACACCAAACCTGCAAAAGGCACTTCATGGACCTTATGGCTACCTCTCTGCCAAATTTCACATAATTCTGTTCAGCCGTTCGGGCTGTAGCTGCGACTAAAGTCCCTATGGAAAAATACATGGGGAAAACGCGTTTTGGGACCCCCCTTTTTTCTCGACCCCCGCTTGACGAATCCCCCCGAAACTTTCAGGGTAGGAGCTGAGCGGAGCGCCCCATTAGTTTTAAAAATTTTGCGAGGATTCGTCAACCGGCGCCAAAGTTATTCAAAATAGAATTTTGAGATTTCCTATGGAAACACGGTCCTAACTATAACTACCTACTGGCGACCGCCAGTAGGTAATGTATATATATATATATATATATATATATAAAAACACACACACACACACACGCACGCACGAAGAAACTGTCCTTTTTTACCTTTTATTTTTCCAGCTGTACGTCCATGTTTTCGCATTTGTTTCTACAGTCAGTGGATCATTGCTGTCAAGACCTCCTGCTATTGCACACACAGACTCCCAAATACCTGCTATACCTACCAACTCATACCGACCCACCAGACACAACCCCAGAGGTACTGTTGAAAATAACCTTACTAGAATACCCCTCACAAGTGAACCCTCCATAGCATCCATCAAGCAGAATATAAGCTGTATCCTGCTGAACTGCAGATCCGCGTCTAGACACGCAGCTGATATAGCTGATCTACTTATTGCTAATGAACCAGACATTTTGATCTTGACGGAAACCTGGTTAAAGGAAACGTCTACCCCCATCATGGACATCCTGCTACCCCCTAACTATGACATCACCAGACTAGACAGAGCTGACAGACCAGGAGGTGGATTAGCCTGCATTCACCAGATCAGCCTTACAGTTTCCATCTCTAATGCCCCTACGGTACCCTCCTGCGAATATCTTTGCTTAAACATAGCCAACAACAACAAACAAATTTGCTCTCTACACACCTTCTACCACCCGCCCGGAGACAGCATAACATTCATAGAACACCTCATGGACAATCTAATGTCAAATGACAACCAACAAAATAAGCAAATCTTCCTGGGTGACTTCAACCTACACTGGGATGACGTGAACGACCCAGGGGTAAACAGCCTCAAAGCTTTCCTCGCTGACCTCAATCTTATCCAAATATGTAAGAGCCCGACACACGACAAAGGTGCCACTCTAGACCTAATAATTGCCAAAGCTGGTGACACTCAACTTGTCTCGATTCTCCCTTGCGACTGGTCTGACCATCATGTCATTTCTTTCCTAATCTTGGAAACGATTAAACGACGCCCAACACAACCCTTGAGAACTAAGACCTGGAAGAGAAACCTGAAAAACGCCGGCTCTAACCTTATATCATCAGTTAATTCTAACCATCTCCACCCCCCCGAAGACCTCAAGGATGTTCAGGAGCTGACCAGTCACTACTTCCATTCCATGAACAACCTACTTGACAATATTGCCCTGCTTCAACTGAAAAGTACTTCTACAAAAGAGTCAAAACCCTGGTACGATGGGAGACTAAATGATTAGAGACGCTCTCTCAGATTATTGGAATGTCGTTGGAGAGCTGACCCCTCTACTCATCACCTCAAGCTTCTCAGATTCTCCAGAAATGCTTACTTTAGGAAGATCAGAAAAGCGAAAACCGTCTTCTTCAGATCACAACTAGACTGGGCCAGGAACCGCCCCAAAAAGCTTTTCGATCTTATCAAAGCTCAGGCCAATAACCCTCCCAATCTCCCTAACATGATCCCACCCTCTCTTCCCAACTGTGACGAATTTGCCGCCTTCTTCGCGACCAAGACGGAATCCATTAAATCAGACCTAAGAAAAGACCTCTTAGACATTGCAGACCGGAAAAAGAACCCAGCTCTGCCCATGGCAGAGGCTCAAGAAAATGACCTCCCAAAATTTAAACTAAAAAACAAAGCAACTTGGTCCCACTTTATCACTTACAGTGAAGATCAGATATTAAAGACGCTAACTTCTCTGAAAACTGACCCTGGGCGTAGTTCGCGAAGTAGCACTTTGCGAAGCTACGCAAAGTGCAGATCGCACTACGCGAGCTACGCGTAGCACTTCGCGAACTGCGTAGTACCTTGTTCGCACTGTGCCAGATGTCGTTTTCAATTATTGCACAGCACGGACAAGCAACCGGCAATGTGCAATCATTGAAAATGGCATCTTGCACAGTGCGAGCTGTAGTTTTCTGCTGCTCGAGTAGATTTTTACTCGAGCGGCAGCTTTCTCAACGCAAACTGGTAGTTTCTCATCGCGAGCAGTCGCGAGCATACGCGACAACTCGCAATGAGAAACCTGACCTCCTCGCGTTGGGAATCTCGCCGGGAGGTTTATTTCCATGCTCGCGATCGCCAACTTGATGTTGCTGATCGCGAACAAGGAAAAAGTCTCGCCGGGATGTCATTTTGCTTGCTCGCGGTCGCCAACTTGATGTTGAGGACCGCGAGCAAGCAAAAAATGACTGCAGCACTACGCAACACTACGCTACGCGTGTTCGCACTGTGCTACGTGCAGTTCGCGTAGTGCGAAGTAGCGCGAACTTCGCAAACTACGCGAGCGTAGCGTAGTGCTTTGCCCAGGCTTACTGAAAACCTCCAATCATTTCATAGACCCGCTACCGGCTAATTACCTAAAAGAAAGACTTCATTCCCCTAGTTCTACCCCTCTGGACTAAGATCATCAACTCGTCCCTTCTTCAAGGATCCATCCCGGACAGCCTGAAAACAGGTCAGGTCTCACCGATCCTTAAGAAACCAACAGCTGACCCTTCGGACCCAAACAACTTTCACCCGATCTCCAACATCCCAATGCTGGCCAAACTCCTGGAAAAATTTATTAACTCACAGCTGAACAACCACATTGTTCAATTCAACCTACTTAACCAGTTTGGGTTCAATCAGGCTTCCGAGCAGATCATAGCACTGAATCTGCTATGACACATATTCTAGACGACACGCTAAAAATCCTAGACCAAAACGAAGCCTGTTTACTAATTCTACTCGATCTAACCTCAGCTTGTTTTGACACTGTCAAACACGACAACCTGCTCATTCTCCTGAAAAACAGAATGGGAATTTTTGGTTCTATTCTTAACTGGTTCACCTCTTTCCTGCAAAATAGATCCCAAAGTTTCAAGGTCAACCAAACTCTGTCCAACCCCATGCCAGTCACGTTAGGAGTTCCTCAAGGCTCTTCTCTCTCTCCCAACCTTTTCAACCTCTTTATGGAACCACTCACGATCTTCTCAGCCTCGCCAAAATTCACTTTCACATGTACGCTGACAATACCCAAATATACATCAAGATTCATTCTCTGGAAGACATCAAATCACTCAATTCCACGCTACAAAAACCCAAACCTGGCTGGCCGAAAACCACTTGAAACTAAACTCCCTCAAAACTGAATTCCTCTTAATCGCTCCCCCCAACAAATCTCCAATTATACTGGAATGGATGAAACACCTAACAGCTCTTAATGGTCATCCGCTAGTCGTGAAATCAGCGAAATCTATGGGGGACACGCTTGACTGTAACCTAAAGATGCAGAAACATATCAGCGCCGGCACAAAAGGAGCTAACTTCCATCTGAAGACTCTTCGAAAACTAAAACCCTTTCTACCGGCCCAAGATTTCAAACTAGCGGTCCAAGCACTAGTAATCCCTTGTGTGGAATATGGGGCGGTTTACCCTTTGCGGCCTTCTGAGGGCATCGACAGCCCCACTAAGAGCCACGATCAACTCTGCTGCGAGACTCATCACTGGCTCAAAGAGAAACTCCCACATTTCACCAGACTTGAGAACACTCAACTGGCTTCCGTTTGAAGCGAGAATTCATCTGAAAATCGCTTGTATTACTCACAAGGCCCTCCACCACAAATGCCCCCCACTACCTAGCTCAGAAAATGGTGCTCTCTTCGGGCAACAGAGCCTCCAGGAGTGCCAAGACTCTTCTTCTGAAACCACAAAGATTTGCCCCAAAAAAAACCTATAACCGAACCTTTTCTGGTATGGCTCCTAGGATCTGGAATGCCTTACCCAGTGAAACAAGAATGAACCCTTCTTCTGCCGCATTCAAAAAAGAAGTGAAAGCGATCCTCATGCCTAAATTCACATGAACTCTGTAGCGGTTTTCTGTATTTTGTGTTTGACGTATGATGTTTTCATATCTTTAGTTGTCCCTCTGTTTAGCTTAATCTTTATGACTTTCAGATCTGCACCTATGACCTGTAAAGCGCTCTGTTACTCGCAAGAGTCTTGTTCGCGCTATATAAAACTTTCAAAATAAAATAAATAAATACTTAGCGGCGTTAGAATAGTTATTATGCTACCAGACTTTGTCCTAAGTAACAACAAGAATACCAGTACTGATATTAGACTTTCAATCCACTTTTTTTATGTGGGAACATTTTGAAAGGCAACAAAATGAACAACGACCACTTTTTCAGTCGATTTAATCAATCAATTTTGAATATTTTTCTTTATATTCACCATGCAATCATGGTGTATTTACACGACTTAATTTGAACAAATAGCACAAATTGATAACTGTACATATATAGACAAACTTATTTTATACTCCTTATTTACATACTACATTCATTTCAAAACATTCATATCTACATTCACTCCCATACCAAACTGGACAGTCCAGAAACAAACATACTCTCAACTGACAAATTCAATAATCACTTCAAAGACATAAATTTGGATAGGGCCATAGAGCAGTGTTAAACTCCGTAAACACAATACAGTATTCTTTCAAGTAATTCTTGGAGTCCTTTAGGCCAAAGGTCTAGGGTCGACGCGTTTCAAGCCCCTTCTACAACCGGGGCTATCATCAGGACCTGGGAGCTGAAAACAGAAAACAAGGGGGGTCTTACTAGACTGTCTCCTCCTCTATTTTGCGGCAGCGTTATTCATATTCAAAAATACCTGTGATTGGTGCTCAATGAGTCATCCACAAGACCTCTTGATGTCTATGATCTAAAAAACGATATAAACCAAAAATCCAATTTCAACTACACCATATTAAATACTCAAGGGTAGAAAACGCCCATTCATACTAGTGACATTCATCTTGTATGCTTACGTGCAGCAATGACGAAGTGGGTTTAATCTGAAAAGTGAAAGGAAGAGTGTGAGCCACGAAGTGTCAATGGACTCTACTTTCTTTTAAATGTAAGACAAAGCTTCTCTGCATTGCTTGCTTGAAGTTTTTCAAAAAAACATTTTGCCTGAGCAAGCGTGAGTTGTGGGGCTGCTTCTGGTAGCAGATAACGTGCTTTGATTAAACTTAAAGAAATAGACGCGCACAGCGTTCAAAGTTTGTTCAGGTCCGTTAAGCGGGAACGCATTGTGTGGAACAGGGAGGCAATTATATGAGGTCGCATACCTTAAATCGTGGAACTTCCGAAGGGGATAATCTCTTCCTGTGTTGCCTCTTTTAAGTGATGTCTGCTCCGACGTGATTTAATCTCTGTAACGGGAAAGACAGAATCGTAAATACGTCTTTTCCACTGTTGAGGCGAGATAACTTTAGTTTTTGCTGTGTGTCTTCAGCGTAACTGTGTCCGTTTGTTCGCTCTCTTCAAACTCGGAGAAGGTTAACTTCCGCGTTGCTCCCCCAGTTCTCGTGTGATTATAACCGCATCTGGCGCAACTCGTGCCTTCTGGGTAATGTAGTAACTAACGTTTGACAGGACAAGAGACTCGAGTCAATGCGTTGCGGTGTGGGTTTCCGCAGGCCTGTTCTTATAATTAAGAAATATCGAGGTGCACTTTTCTGAGGCTTTGAAAGTGTCCATATTTTCTGTCGTCTTTTGAAACTTTCGTGAATGTTGGGCTCAATAAAAACTCATAGTGTATCTCTCTTTTGAATTGAGAATCTTTATTGTTCAATTTAGATTTGACCTGTATCTCAACTGTTGAACAGTTAAGGTTCAGCGCAATGAAGGAGCGGTTGAGTGCACTTGTCTTAGAGTTCATTTCTTCCTATGAGTCACTCATACTGAAACAATCCTATATTCGATGGATGTCAGACTCTAGGTAGGATTGGAAGTGGAAGAAAAATGGATAAAATCTTCCAGCAGGGTATTTTATCCAAGATTGTATATTTCTGATAATTCGTTCAGACCATTCATAGCTGTGTTGAATTTCACTATAAGCATTGCTTCACGCCTTGATAATTGTCGTTCCAGGTCGCCTCCTCTTGAGTCATATTCCACTTTGGAAATGACAGTCCATTTTAAATCTGTTATTTGATTTTATCCATTTTTCTTCCACTTCCAATCCTACCCAGAGTCTGACATCCATCGAATATAGGATTGTTTCAGTATGAGTGATTTAGACAAATCTATAATGACTCCAGCACAATTAATGGAGTTCTTGGGGTTTCAGATGAACTCGGTAACGGCAAAGCTACTATTCCCACTAAAGAAACGGCTTGCCATCAAGAAGGAGGTGAGGAGAGCGCTGGCCTCTCAGACCATATCCCTAAGGATGGTGGCCGGGTTGGTGGGCCTGTTAGCCTCATCGATTCAACCTATTTTCCTGGGTCCCCTGCACTACAGGGCACTCCAGAGGTTAAATATTCTACATCTACGCAAGGGTCTGAGTTACACAGAACAGATTTTGTTAAATCAGGAAGCCAGGACAGAAATTTCATGGTGGTTGGAGCACATGGATGCATGGAATGGCAAGGCCATTTTTGCGTCAGTCCCAGAAGTTGTGATCGAATCAGATGCCAGCAGGTGGGGCTGGTGACCCCGGTGTGGCTCCGTGGAGTTGGGGGGAAGATGGTCCCGGAGGAGCTGAAACTCCACATAAATTGTCTAGAGCTTTTGGCGGGCTCGTTTGAGATCAGGACACGGTCTCCAGAGAAAGCGAGTTGTTGTATACTCCTGAGAATGGACAATGTCTCAGCAGTATGATATATCAATCGCCTGGGGGGGACACGAGATCCCGGCTATTAGTGGAAATAGCCAAGGATTTCTGGCACTATTGCCTACCACACCACATTTCGGTGACAGCAGAGTACATTCCGGCCAGCTCCAATGTGGTAGCGGATTGGAACTCACGCTTCCTTCGAGATTCCAGCAACTGGCGTCTTCACCCCAAGATTTTCCAACAATTGAATGGCAAGTGGGGCCCTTGTACGATAGATCTCTTCGCATCCAGGCTCAATACACAACTGCCTCAGTTCTACAGTTGGCGGCCAGACCCTCTGGCGAGCAACTCGGACGCATTTTTCAATTGTGGACGACAGGTATGCTGTATGCATTTCCTCCATTCGTCATGATTCAGAGAACGTTGGTGCAGATCCGCAGGCAGAGAGTGGAGGTAATGTTGATATCCCCATGTTGGAGAGCACAAGTGTGGTTTCCAGCAGTGCTGGCCCTGTTTTGTGCATCCCCAGTACATCTGCTGTCGTTTCCAGAGATTTTGACGGACCCTCTGGGTCAACCTCATCCGCTTGTACTTCAAGGAAAATTGTGACGCCTGGGCGTGGAGACGTTCCGGAGACGCTGGCAAATGCCGGTAGTTTCTGAGAACACACTGTTTTTCTTGTCCCAATCCTGGGCCCCAGCTACACATAAACTATATGAGTCAGCTTGGCTTAAGTGGGTTCGTTGGTGTGCTGCACAATAAGGGGATCCTGTGGGATCTGGAATCCATCCGATAGTTAATTTCCTGTCAGAGATGGCAAGTACAGGTTTATTCTAATGTACGGCGATCTCAACTGGTCGCCTTCACGTGGATGGCAAACCGGTGGGGAAACATCACTTGGTCTGTAAGGTGGTGAGAGGTACCAGGTTGGTAAATCCTCCCAAACCACGATATTCACAATTGTGGGATGTGAATATAGTACTAGGTTTTCTAAGAAATTGGCCAGCTAATGAGTCTCTCACGTATGCAGTTATCAGCAAAATTTACACTTTTGTTATGTTTAATTTCATGTAGACGAGTGTCTGATGAGCACGCTTTGGACTTAGCAGGTAGTTTTCACTCCTTGGGGGGTGTCGTTTACTATTTCGAAACAAACTAAAACCAATTCTAAATGTATCTCTTATCCCGCGGTTCTGCATCACAGTATGTATGTTGATCAATGTTTGAAATGTTATGAAGATTGCACACTAGAATTTAGGACTAGTGTGGCAGGACAATTGTTGATTTCTTTACAGAGACCTTTTTTCCCAGTCACTGTCGCAACTCTACCCAGGTGGGTCACTTGGTTGTTAAATTTGGCAGGTATTGATACGTCGGCCTTTGGCGCTCATTCTGTAAGAGGGGCTATGGCTATGGCTTTGGCTACATGTTCTCGTTTAGAGGATATCATGACTGCGGCGGATTTGATTTCTGATTCTACTTTCAAGACGTTTTATCATAAATCAATTGTAGATGTTGCAACTAACGTGGTGGGACAACTTTAAACTAGCATAATAGGAGCCTCCGTGGACTGATATAGAATAAAAATAATTCTAGCTAGCGCATCAAGAATTTTCAATTCTATTAAGGACACGGAGGCAAGGATTATCCCACCCTCGAAACTGTATTTTACAATATGAGATTGGACTTTGTTCATATTGATGATTGTGTTGAAATGATATTATGTATTTTTTAGTGGGTTTCTTCCCGCCCATTTTATTGTTGGACATACATTCGGGGAATGGTATATTACAATCTATATTCTCTTTTCAGGAGAACAGAGTAAGCCGGCTTAAGGAGTCAATGGTAATTCATGTCGGGATCGGCAGAAGAAGTTCCTGTGGTTGAAGTTCGGATTCAAGTCGATGAAGGAATCGAAAGTTCAGCATTCGGTGGTCAAGTTTAAGGACTGTGTTGAAAGGTTTTTTCGCAAAGAAAGAGGAAGATGTTTTTCGTCACGATCATTATATAGTATGAAGTGTTATGTGATTGGTGCATACTATGGAGGGGGTTGTCCTTCGGGTTATGCTAATTTAAAGTTCTCATTGGCTGCTGTTTTGCCAGTAAAGTTAAGAGAAGCATAATCCTCGCCTCCGTGTTCTCAATAGAATTGAAAATTCTTGACACGCTAGCTAGAATTTTTTTTATTCATCTTACAGCTCTATGTTTGTTCTTTATTGTTTTTATTCTATTCGGTTTTGGACTGTTTCATTGGTGTTGGATCTTTTATGATGCCTGCTATCAATTCATTTGTCATTTGCCCATAGTAAAGTTTAGCTTTATATCACCCCTTTTCGATTAGTCATTCTGACTCTACTCTATCATGGCCGCTGCTTTCAGCCGACTCCAACCACATGAATTGCGGGGCCATCTTTTAGTGCTGTGAACCACCTCAGCTTCAGCACAGTCTGCATTGTTCAGACGGCATCCAGCTGCTGCACTCGTTACATTGAGACTCCTCATCACATGTTATTCGAATTAGTTACCCACAGATAAGGTCTCTTTACTTACCTGTACTCTTTAAGACATTGGGAGTAAGTCTATTCATAATAATTTTTTCAGGTATCACAAATTTCTAATCTACAGAAGTATGAACATATTTGAATAATTATCGTGAATAGAACAGCGCATTTCCTGTTCGATAAGTGCGTTAATATACATTGTCCTTTTTAGTAAAATGGACTTCTCTTGAAAATAGTTATCGCTTCCATTGTGTGAGCTTTACCATCATTATTTTTAGGCACCCGCGAAAACTGGGTTCTTGAAGCATTTGCTCGAGTTTGGATTAAACCCCCTGTTTGAAGATTGTCTTTTGGCAAATACAGAATGAATCAGTTTCAAGATATCACGTTTTCGCAAGACATGATCTGTCATTACACAATCTATCTATAACTTTGATTCACATTTGCATCTGACTTCATTTGTTTTCTCATTTTTGATGATAGATAACTTCATAAGTAGCATAATTAGATCTTCAACTCATTCGTCTTCTTTTTTGGAGCGCTTTTTCTGGTAAACAATCAATCTTTTTATGTCAGCCTGTGCTGGCTTAGTGTATACAATGCACAAATATAACTTCTCTGGGGCTATCTTAACGGTCACATTGCAAAGCCTGTAATTTGACACACGTCTTACATTTTTTCAAATATCTTTTGGTGCAATTGGGCATTATCTAATACTTCCATTTACACTAATTTCTTGTCACATTTTTTTCAGTATTATGACTTTCAGTTAATCCTTGACACAGAGCATGAAAATCCTCATTTTCATCCATTGAAATATTGACATTATATATTTTTATATTTACAGGTACTATGCAAGAAGTTTTTGTGGCTTTTTCCTGATGAAGGCACAGCTTGTGGCGAAATGCACGTAGAGAGAGAATTGCATCTATGTTCTAGTCACTGATTGCCATTCAATTGTATCACATTTTTTATTACATTAGACCGACATTTATTGATCTTTATAAAAGACGAGATTTATCAGCTCATTAGAACTGTGTTGTTTTTGTCTTTCTCTTGTGCCTGTCTTAGCACTTTTTTTTAAAGTACAGAACGAATAAAGAAAGAATAAAGATATGAGTGGTGTGTGAATGTGAATCATATATTTATAAGGTCTTGTTTGAATAAAATTATTTTTGTATTGGTTTGTAATATGGTGTTGTTGTCCTTCTATGTTCATGTAAAGTTATACCATGTTAATTTTGTATAATATTTGAGTTGCCCTAGGGGTCTACATTTCGTCCTCAGGATTAGTACCCTCAATATGCACACCTTCCAGCATCACCGAGGATTGGAGTGGGCAGATGAGGGGAACGATTTTATGGCAGATACTGCGGAGCGGAGATGTGGATCAAGAATGTGCCCACAATCAATGACTAGGTCTATGTGAGAAATTCTAGCTTTTGTGCATAAACATGTAACATTCTTTTCCATAAATCTTTTAGTCTCCTTACCTGGAATTAAACTAATGTGGAATTATTTTCTGCAAAGCGTGCATGAACCAATGGCACTGTCTGTTAATCTTCCCACAGAATGCCTCTTGTTCAGCGTAGATACTGGTTCTAGTTTCTTGTATAGTTTCTAAATTCTTCTAATCAAGGAAGTCTCTGATTTCTCCCTAAATACAATGACATTTGACACATATTCATTTGCATGCATATACAGTATAATATTCTTCGAACTCAGTTTTGCTTACACTACAGCTTCATCGACACTCTATCAAAAGACTTTGAACATTCTGCACAAGGGCAAAAGTAATCAAGCAACATGTTGTAATTTGTTTAGGCCACTCGGCAAAAGAGCTTTCACAATAGAATAAATAGTAGCGGCCTGACTAGGGCTTTGGAATGGTAGTATGGATGATATATATGACATCAAGCCTTTGTTTAAACTGAGGAGCATTTTGCTGGTGCTGAGAGGTCAACTCGTGAGAATTCCAATCTAGCTGATTGCAATGTATCTCATGCAAGTGTTACTGCCCAGCTCTCCACCAAGACGAGCAGCTTGATGACACCTACCTATAGGTAACAGTGAGTTAGATCACCCTACAGGGATTTGACAGATTCACTCACCCTAGACATGATAGGTTAGAATGAGCTAGGTAGGAGTACTTGTATGCAAGCATATATTCTGTGTAATATGGAAAAAGGTAGAACTTTATCTTTTTCATCATTCTAGTAATACTAATCACATTATTCTGTTTCCGCCTATTGATTATTGCAGCGCAAGTATTTTACCCAAAAATAGCAATGATTCAATAAATATTGAAATGCTTTACTGTGTTTTTCTTGTGCATCTCTTTGGGTATGCACAAGTAACTAAGCAAAAGGGTTCTAGATCTATTACCATGATTTCCTTTGGAGTCAGGATGATTGTCATGTTCTGAGGTAGCACATCAATTTGTTACCTTGTCACGTTAAAGGTACAGGTGGTGGACAGTCCGCTAGCAGGACGTAGGCCAACATATCCAGATGGAGCGCGAGGAGTCTGCCTCGCACAATTCTGATGGTTATGTTGTCCAATAAATGCACAGTTTTCCTCGGGAAAATATAAGCCGCAAAACATGATTAATATACTCTAACAAAGACTATGGTTTAGTTATATAAACTTGGTTCAGAGTAGGACTTAAGGATTTAAATTCTAGTGAATAACCAATATTGAGGTCCTGATCTTACTGTGGGTTAAATGAAAAGATGTTTTGCTTGTCTGCTTTGGCTTTGATTGAAAGTCTTTTGATTTTAACACTTACCTTGTGCCCAAATAACTATGGTTGCAATATGTGGGAATTCTGTTCTCTGAGCAGTGTAGAAGTTTCACTGCTCACTTCAATCTGGAAAAATAGAAAGCCCGAGGTGAGAGGAGTGGCTTGCTTATATAGGCCAGTATACATGATGTCCCATTTCTCTGTATTAAAACCAAGAAATAACATTTTTCCCAGGTGCCTGTTTAACAAAACGAAGGATGTACCTGATACACTGATTCCAGTATTGGAAGCGTTTTCACTAGGGGTGGGTGGCCAACTGCTCTGCCGGCAGAGTTTGCAGAATCTTTTGCACTCTGCGCTCCATTTGGAACGTGGAGTTCCGCAAAACTCCATCAACCGCCGGCAGAGCGGAGTGTACCGGCCCCTACTGCACAGGCCAGCTGCTGTGTGTTGTAGGAGGACATTTGTCTATACCTCTTATGTGCATGAGCAGTAATGGAGGTCTTGTCATCATTTCTGACTGTTGGGGGAGGTGCTCTTTCCAGACTTTCTAATTTTGAAGAACATGGCTGTCTGAAGAAGGCTCAGGGGACTCAGCAGGAGAGGGTGTGGCCTATTGGTGGAGACTGGAGAGAGCTGGCAGAAATCAGAGGAGTCAGACGTGACAGGGGCTGGTACATTGAGCAAGTATGTGTGCTATGGCTTTCTGTAATGTGCAGAGGTGCAGTATCGAGGAATTCTGTGTGCTCTCCCATTTTTACCCTTCATTATTGCACATCATAATGAAGCTGCATGATTGTGAAAACGTATTCACTGTATACGTTTCATTGACACGATAGTTGCTCTTAACAATGAACTTAAGTTAATGCACAATTCTTGATGATGAGAAAATGCTCTTACCAACAAATCCTAAATGAACTCCTGTTAATGCACAGGTCTTGTTGACAAGATAGCTGCTCTTCCCAACAATCCTCAGCAAGGTTTGTAATGCCTTACCTTGGGAAAATGCATACTGGAGTAGACTTTGAGATGGACTTTTCACACCATCACTCATCATGACCTGACAACCATGGCAATTACAGACTCTCATGGTGTTAGACAGAGGCCAACAGAAGGTCCACTATGGGTAATTCTAGTGACCTCCCATGTCTAACATAAAAAAGCAGTTTGAAGTAGCCACTGTAGTCCTAGTAATCCTAGAGACAGAAATCGGATAGAATAAGACAGTGTTCCTCACCAACCAGGCAGTGGATACACAAGAATAATCTTGTGATTCTGTTCCCATCTTTTGAAGTGCGCCTCAAAGTGTTAAATGGGTTGTATGACCAAATATTGTAAACACAATCACCATGTCAAAATTATAATTAACCTAAATATTCAGTTTTTCTAATTATAATAGAAATGACAAAAATATTGTGGAAGAGAATGCCAACCATAAAAAGGGAAAAATTTAGTTTTTTTTCAATAAATAATGAGTCATACTAAATAGTTTACTAGTTGAAAATAATATGTTAATAAATAAGCAATTAGGCTGTGCCTACTATGGAAAAAGAATGGAGGAATGATGGGAGGGTCTGAGGTAGAGGGCATGGAAGAGTGTGAGATAGGAAGAGGGAGGAAGGAAAAAAAGAACAACATAAGGTTAGAGGATGCTGAACAAAGTAGGAACAGACAAATTCGACAAGTGTAATTAAGCAAAGAAAAAAGAAAGACATAAACATACAAGTCATATTGACTCAGTGTGTTTTTGGTGCAGAATTACAGATAGTTGTTACCAAACTTGTTGGCATAACCGTATCAACCTCAAAAGGATGAAAGGTAAGGTGACCTGCTAGGATTTAAACCTGTGACCATGAAGGAAAACAATTTTTTGCAAAGCAATTCATAAAATGGTAAGCTCAATTGTAGGATAGCGTCCTTTTTGTATTGTCACTTCCCTACTTTTTTATCCAATGCTGATGGTTATGACTCTGAAAGTGCACTGCAGCCTTCAGCCCAGGCCCCAGTGCCAGTACTTTATTCCCAACAATGTTAAATGTGAATTGGTGATCCCAAATAACAAGGACTTTACACCCATGATAAGTCCCTAGGATACGGTACCATAGGTACCCAAGGCATGGGTGGTAAAGGGGTCATCAGGGATGCAGCATTGTTTGTGCCACCCTGAGTGACCCAAGTAAACTACAGACAGAAGGCCTGCAGTTGCAGTGTAAACTGCTTAAACTTAACTTTGCCCTCACCATGTATGGCAAGGTCAAAGCACTATCTTTAATATTTGACAGTGACCTCTAAGGAAGGCTTCTTAGCCCAAGTGGCAGGGTACATTATATTAAGGATGAAGACATATAAGTGCAAGCTTATATGCCCCTTTTGTGGCCTTTACCATTAAACTACACTGTAAGTGCTAGAGAGTACATAGGATAACATGGACTGGCACCCAGGCAAACTCGAGATAGCCATCTCCATTGTGGTACCACCTAAATATGTCATGTTTGGTATCAAACAACGTGCCTTCTCACCTCTGACACAAATCTTGTCCCAGGAGCGACGTGGCATGCATCCAGATGGCACCTTAGAGGTTGCCTACCTGGTTATTCGAGGTTTTCTGTGCTCTGGCTGGCAGTCCATACTTGCTGCCACCAAGACAGAATTCTCACTTTTTGCCAGGCAGTGTGAACGCTCCCAGGAGTCAGAAACAAAGGCCTGCACAAGTAGGAGGTCACACCTCCACCCCAGGAACGCTAGTGAAGTGGCTTTTCGAGGTGAGGCGGTTAGCTTCAAAGTCTACACAGCCTCTGATATGCATCCAGACTGCCTCCAAAAGGAAAGAACAGCCATCCCTCTGCCCCCAGGCACATTTGCACCTAGGCAGGTAGGAGAATTAGGTATTCAGCAGGCATACAACCACAAAGGACTACCCACAATTATAGGGTGAGTTACCTTGTCTGTACTGCCAAGGAAGACTGCTGCTATCATTAAAAGGGGTAGAATAGAGGCTTCTGGGTACAAAAAGTGACCTACAACCCCGGATGTGGTCACTTCAAGGGCAGTGTAGCTCTTGCGCTAGTAGCCCATTGAAAACTTGCACTCACACGACTAACATCTAAATCTAGGATTTGAGGGCCATCCATGACATCCAGTTCTGACCCAACTTGTATCAAAGAGGAGAACAGAGAAGACCACCAACAGGATTTTACACAAACCAAAAGAGGGAAACTCTGGACCTCTGGCAACACTCCTGGAATTTCTCTATCAGGGCTCTTCTTTGGCAAAAGCTTGGTTCCCCCAGACGGCGGGACCCTCTGTGAGAGCCAGAAGCAATCTCGAAATCCCCTGACCTAGTTGCACTTGTACCGTCCCTGCAAACAGCTGGTAAAACAATGTTCTGGTCTGAAGAATTGCTGGCTAACGAACACTCCAAAGGATCATTCAATTCCAGATTATCTAGTGCATTGTGAGTACTGTAGTCCTGCTGTTCACTAAGTTACAGGCAGCTACCACGTTCACTGGGACCATCGGACATTAAAGTAACCATCTGTTCCAGTTTCCAGTCCGGCAACTGACCTCTGCACTCGATGCTGCACTTCGAGGGAACTCCATCCAATTTCATACAAATGTTGACAGTTAAACCCTATGAACAAGGGGGAATGTACCCCAAAATGTGTGCACTCAAACCAAGCACCCACTGTCAAGATGCGGTCCTACTGGAACCAACATATTCCACATAGAGAGCAATTGGTGCACCAACACATTAATACATTAACAAATATACAATTTGTATCCTGAATTTTGTTCTTCAAGTCGTCTTTTATTGATCTGGAGTATCAGACAACATATAAGGTAGACCAGCCAATGTGTTTCGTCCAAAGAGATGGACTTATTCAGGGCAAAAGCGATAAAATTCAAAGCAATGGGCCAATATATCTGTGGCCAGAATGGATGACTGGAACTCGGACAACTCAATCACTTCGATAATAATTTAAATAGTTGTAACAGCTATATCCAAAAAACAGTTGCTGGGTGGAGATACTACATACTTAATCCAGGTGTAGATAACACAATTCAAAAATGTTGATGAATCAATCAGATCCTATGATAAACACTGCTCAGCACCATGTGAGACATAAATGCTGAGTATCAGGTATGGTCTATAGCCTTCCGTAATATAAAAGTCCAAACTTGTGGGTAGACCTGTAAAAAGTAGAACACCACATGGAAATCAGCAAGAAATATTAATATCAGATATGTCAAATAGTTTGGCACCATATCAAGCGCCGGCATCTGGAATGGCCCGATCCCCGTTCGATCATGGGAACTCCATCCAATATTCATCTGACATCAGTAGGTGCCCCATTGTGTTCCCCACAGCACTGTGTAAGACGTAAAACAGCTACCCAGTGGCTCTCATTGAGCAACTTCAGGACAACTCTGCACCTTGACTCCACGGACCAAGTAAAATTTAACTGACTGTCATGGCATGTTCCAGGGACACCTTTACCCTCCTTAGGTTCTACGCATCCCGAGCTGCAAGTGAACAATTATCACTAGTGGTTTTTACCATTGACTGCAATAGTAAAGATTCACTATTTTATTTGTCACTGATTTTATATTGCTTCTAAAATCTCTAACTACAATTATATGTATCAAATCAGGTTTGTATTTGTGTCTAAATTAAGATAAAAATGTGATGTATGTTTATAAATTGAGTTGCATTTCTTTCAAGTCTTCCCATTACTTATCATCCATTTTGGCACTCTGAATGCTTAACACGTGTTACAATAGTAAAGCCTGACTGCTCTTTGCCATACTACCAGGACTGAGCTAAGGATTTATTATTATGAATCCAAGGACCATGTTTGTGGTTTGTGACAGTACTGCATATTGTACCATAACCAGCATAACCACATAACCCTCTACCTTCCTACATCAATAGAAAATAAAAAAGGGTATTTAGGTAACTGTCACTAATAAAAACTCAAAAAAGGAGTTGACACACTTCCCAGGAGAACAAAGTAGGGTGGGCTGAGCAGAAGAGTGCAGTGATACCGCATGCCCTCGAAAAATATAAAAAGGAATACAGTTATTATAAGAAACAAAGGATGTTGAGCCCCAATACAACTGGCAACATAGTGGAAAACGTGGTAATGTTTCTCAGGTTTCAAACATGCTAATTTGCATAGTTGTAATTGTAATTGCATTTTACATTACAAAACATAAAGTCACATGACATTTAACCTGACTGTGACATCACAGGAAATACACCTCACAAAAACAGATGAGGACTATAAACCTATTACTGGCCATTTTTTATTTACCAACCGTTTGTGATCCCAAATTTGCCCTTGTCTGAGTTAGACCATGTGTTTGAGGGCCATCCACTATGAACATTTTCAACCTTCTCAATATACAGGTCTCCAGCTTGATCTATCTGAGCTTAAGTATTGAAGTTCCATTATTTGTTCATAATTTTAAGAGTAAAGCAAAAGGAGGGAAATAATGGGAGAAAGGAGAAAGAAGTGGAAGAGGTAGAAAGATGAGAACATCAGAATAAGAGGGAGGAGAGGAACAAGGTAGCAAAGGAAAAGTAACAAGTACAATGGGAAGAAATGAAGAATGATGATAAAGGATGAAACATACAAGTTTGTTTTTGTAGGAGAAAACTGCAATGAAGAAAAAGTAGATCAGTAAACAGAAGAGCTAGGGGTAAAAGAAGAAACTTTAAATTAGAATGGGGGAAGGGGAGGAATAGGAAGAAAGAGCAAAAGAAAGGATGGAAGGAGAAAAGGAGTGGAGAAATCAAAGGCACAGGAATGGAGTGCTTGACAAGTGAGTAAAAAAGATTTCTTAAAAAGGGAGGAGGGAGTAAAAAAGCGGTGGTGAAACAGTGGAAGAATTCCAAAGGGAGCTGTTTGTAATTTATGTCATTTTTAGTGAAACTATGAGACATGCAAGGTAGGCTGATTAGATAGACTTCTCCAGTTTCTTGTTGAAGAGAAATGTCACATGAGATTTTAGCTAAGTCAAAAAATATGTAAATGAATCTTGCCAACCAAGCTGGGGGCATATCATCAAGGGTGGGTGATAAATATCGCAAAGCGCGCTTAGCGCTTGCATATTTATCGCCGGCTAACTCTGGAATTTATCGCCCGGTTAGCGTGTTATCAACAACGCGCATCGCCGAGGCGGTAAAAATTCCAGAGTTAGCTGGCAAATGTGCGATTATCACTGGAAATCCAGCGATAATCGCACAACGAATGGCGATACATTGTTTATAGGGCAGGGCAGACGTAGCCATTATATCCACCTTCCATTGGGAATAATGGCTAAGTCAGCCTGAAAGCAGGTGCAAGGAAAGTAGCGATAACCGCGGTTAGCGCTACTTTTCTTATCGCTCTGTAGGTAAGCGTTCACATTGTTGATAGGAAAAATGTTGGTTAGCGACATTTCTCACATTGTTTTGGGGAGGAACGCCCACTTTGCATCTCATTAGAGATGCAAAGCTGGGCATTAAGGGAAAGGGCGCTGCAGCAAGGATACACGCGATAGCGTGACCTTGCTAATATTGCGATAAAATTATCGCCTCTTTTGGCCCGAAAACATACGCTAATGGGGCGATAATTTTATCTCGGGCCTTGATGATATGCCCCTTAGAAACTGAAACATTCACTGAAATAATATTTTCATTTCAAATTTACTTTTGAGCGGTGTGCTAAATTGTATAGAAAATGTTACTGTTCGCTGGTACAATTTTTTTTTCCAATATCAAATTAAATTTATCCCTTAGAACCATCTCCACATCTTCATCATTAACTGTTGTGAATTCCACCAAGTCCATATTATCTTTGTAGTTGTATCTTGTCTCAGCCAAAGTCCAGCCAATCAATGCTCTAACACCATCAGTGAGTTGAAGAGTGCAGATAGATTTTTTTTTAAACAGGGAATCCGGCGATGTCTGTAGGTACGTGTTCACCAGCAGGAAGTCGTCAATTTTTCTCTCCTGAAGAGTGAACTGGTACACGTGTCTGAGTGTGGCTTTATCCAGTAGATCAGAATTAGAAAATCGTTCATCAGGAACCAACTGCATTCTTTTGATTCTGTCAAAGTACCAAACCCCATTGACTTCTGTCAAGCGAAAGATGCCAGGACCCTGGGGCTGGTCTTTCCCTGATATCAGCTCCAGGGGCTCCCATGTTTGACTGGAGGCACCAAAGCCAGCATCTACAATGTAGGTTTTACCCTCAACAACCACTTTTAGGATAAGGTGAGATGACCTGTCACTATACACCGCCTGCACAGGAATGTAAACATATCCTCCGTGCATTGTGACCTCATAGCCCATGGTCTTTAGCACCCAATGGAAGAGCTGATTTTGCTCAATGCACCAACCTCCACGTCCATTCTTCACAATTTTGTTGTATATCACATCTATATTCACCTGAATAATTTCCTCGCAATGAATGCTGAGATTTTCAAAGGGCACTGCTCTAATATGATGCTGGAAGATCTCCTTTAAATTTTGAAAGTTGCATTTTTTTGAGGAGCCCATGTAATGGATTCTTGAGAAATATTCTTCCAAATTCATTCTCTGTCCTGTGGAGAGTAAAGATTTTATCAGCTGAGTGCAGTTACACAATTAGCCACAAGAACTTTATGTACTTTGTTGTAGTTAATCTTTCTTTTTATTTATTTTGATTCACATTTCTTTACTATGTGAAATATTACAGACACAAAGAACTTTGTTGAATGTCTTGCATGTAAGATACTATTGACTGCCATAGCTTGTCCCAGAAAAGTAACACCTTCCCTTCATTCCAGCACTTGTTGCCGCTGTCCCACCTCACTCAGCAGGGAGTTTTCAACAATGTTTGCCACCAGACATCAAGAAGCATTTGCAATGCAATCGGTCTCGCCTTTGGGACCTTATATATATTTAGCTATGCAGCACATTAGCCTGGGTGCTGAAACATCTACTGCTCTTTAACATGGAGGGACAGAAAGCACAAAACTGTGTGACACGCCAGGTATGGTTACACATGGAGAGAAATATTGCCCTTTAGCGGGAATTGGTATAGTCCAAAGCTCTGTTTTTAATATAAAATCAGGGCCTTCGGGGGTCCTATCACTGAAAATACAAGAGTTGAAAAAGATATTATTGTCTAGGGTGCTATTGGAAGACAATTTCTATGGACTGGAATCAAGAGAATGCTAAAGTGATTCTAGTATTTTACTGACCTCTGCTGGCCGTTTTCTATCAAGAAAGTTAAATAGAGGCAGTTGCCAGAAAAAAAAAAGGAATGTCCCTCAGCAGAAAGCAATTCTGGTATTTTACTGACCACTGCTGGTCGTTTTTTATTAAGACAATTAAATAGAGGCAGTTGAACAGAAAGAAAAAAAAGTTCCTAGGCGGAAGTAGACAAGTCCTAGGGCTGATCCCCAGAGCCCACAAAGTACATACACATATAATTATATACTAAAGTATATACAAGAGGTCTCGAATGCTCGACCTAAAAAGGGTGTGTTTTGCCCATTTCAATGCCACGGGGTATTTTCTTTCTTACAAATGTTAATGCCAGCTGACAAGAGTTGTAATTGTAAAATGTGACCCAAAACAGCCTACCAAGTGTCCTTCGGTACACAGAATTAACCATATGTATTTTGTGGTTTTTCACAAATATGTAACTGAAAAACAAAGCCAAAACTATTTTTCACAATAATTAAAGGATTGATACCTTCTAGAGTGCAGGCACAACATAGCTGCCTTTACACCAACATGCCTTTGGAGTTTAACAGCTTCGAGTTCACTGCCCAATCCACAAATTTGCATGGGGTCCCAAAATTAGTACAACACAAAGGGACATTGACGTTAGGTATGAGAGTAACCCCAAAATGCAAGCTGAAAACAAATTCTCCGTTAGAAGGTAATACGAGAATATGATAGCTGAAAGCGACCAGAACTAAATACCAACGACTTGCAAGTGCTGCTACTGAATCCCAATATAAAATGAACTTTTATAACAGCAGTTCTAATCCATTCATGTTTGGTAAATGAACACATCCTGTCATCTAGAAATTAACAGCAAAAACTGAATGGCACTTTCGCAACTTCATGGATACCTGGCTTTAGACAAAGGTGCTCTCACTAGACCACAAAACATTCACTAAAATGATGAATCTGGGAGAAAAGTTGCAGTGGCATCTTAGTGATTTGACAGCTGTTGAAGGAGGGTTGAAGTAATCATGTAAGAAATTATATTGGCTTCCAATCTTTAAATCCCTGAATAGCAAAAACCCAAAATTCATTAACAGTTTGATCAATAGATACACTCCTACCCGCAACATGCGATCTGCTCACATGCATCTCCTCACCATACCATCTTTCAGGCTAAAACGCACCGGGGGGGACAAGGTTCGCCACCCTAGGCCCTAAACTCTGGAACTCCCTGCCTCTTGAGATCAGATCCTGCACAAACCTCATGAGCTTCCGCAAACTCCTAAAACTTGGCTATTTAAACAGGCATATTAGTAACACCTTCGTCTAACACCTTCAGAACAGCGCCAAGAAACCAACCTGGTGTACGTGCGCTATACCAATAAAGTTAACATAACATAACATGTACTTCTCAACTGAATGTGTTAGAAACACAGTCTGTATTAAGCTGAAATGTCCATCATTGCAGTAACAATCTACCTTTTCTGTAGTAAGGGCATGAACTTCAAAGCATGTCCTGAAGCTAACAGAAGACTTCAGCTTGGTGGTGGACCATCGACAAAAAAACAGCTTCTGAGCCAGATGCCACAGCATGCTGATGTCCATGCAGGAACACCACAGGCAGTCACAACAGCAGCTCAGCCCTGCTTTTAGGAGATGCAGCAGCCAAACTGGATTTAAGCAGGATGACATCAGAGGATGTGGTGGGCATGTTAAATTTAGCTCACAGCTCTGTCTCATGATAGGTAGCAGTAAGCCAGATGGTGCTGCCATGACGACAAGTGATGGCCATTTTGCAAGTCACCGTGAAATTGATTTGTTCTGAAAGTAGTGCTGAGAATGTGGTCTTCAGCAATATAACAAAATTATATGATAGACGGAGTGTTGAAACGTTTCAAACACTCACCCTCAGTCACAGATCTGGGTTTAATCCATCGTTATTTTGCTTGCCACATCACCCCAGTTTGAAACCAATCATATTCAAATGAGTCTTGACCATGCTCCCCATGGGAACAGTCCAGCCGGATGTGCCATGGCGCAAGGGTGCCTGTGTTTGCGCATGGCATGCGTTTGTGCACTAACGTAGGGAGGAGGCATTGCCATTGTCTGGAAAAGCACACTCCAACTGACCACACACTCTAATGACCCGATAGTGACCATGGAACACCTCCACTTCCAGATCTGGACCAACCCCAACACCACGCTCCGCAGTACCCTCACCCTCATAAATGGGGGTTTGTGATCCCATACCATGAACCCCATTCACCGATACCATTGTAGATCTCATCCCACCCCAGGCTCTCCCATCCACTGACTACATCCTACTCGGAGACCTCAAGTTCCACCTGGACAACCCCAGTGACCAGAACACCACCCCCCTCCTGGGGAACGTCGCCAACATTGGACTCAAGCAGCTAGTCACCACACCACCCACAAAGCCGGACACACGCTCAAACCCGTCATCTCCACCAGTGCAAACTTGAACAACAGCCACATGTACTGACCATCATTGTTTACATCACGCCTACACCTCGCCCACCGTACACCATCGCCATCATTGCCCCCCCATCACAGCTGGATCAAGGCCACCCAAGAACTTCTCGTCAACTCCCTCAGCACCACCACTCCGCTAACGCTTACAGATGCCAACACCACAGCGCACAACCTCCACCGATGGATCTCCAACTGGCCCAACACCCTGCAAAAGTCTTGAGAAGAGATGGAGCCACAATATCAATCAATTGCACAACACAGTCACCCTTGCACAATGGCGCAAGGGTGCCTGCTATGGCGCATGGCAGCTATTGTGCGCTAATGTAGGGGAAAAGACAGGGGGGCTTATTCATGAGCCCCTTCTGACAGTTTCACCCCGCTGGGGAGTCATTTTCTTGACGTACTTGCAGCGTGACTCTTGCACCACATTGTGCTGTTTTTGTAAAGTGACGCATCAAGGCATATGTGTGACCTTGTGAAACCCTGTGTCACATTTTACCTGCATCAGTTGTGATGTATGCAGGGTGGGCGTTCCAACGCAACAAAGCCTCATAGGAGTGGCACAGTGAAAACCATCAAATTTCACTGCAACAACTGTAGGATGCCACTGACTCAGTACCTTACGCCTGAAGGGTGATGCATTGCCATATGGACAGGCTGGCCCCATGCATTGCTGGAGTTGCATCATGCTTGTGACACAACTGCAGCAATGCGTGACTTTAGCACTGACAGATACATCAGGAGTCCAGCACAACCATGGTGTTGCAAGAAGGGTATATGAAAAGTGTTGCAACACTGTTTTTTGCATTAAAGCAACAATTTTCATGAACGAGGCCAAGGAATGCACCCTATCTTATAGATTAGTGCACATTCCTGCCCTGTAGTTTATTGCAGGCGCAGCGCAGCATCATTACTTGCAGTGCTGTCCAGCACCAAAACCTTCTGAAATGATGCCTCAAGTGTTTGCACCATTTTTAAGACCAGCTAATTTATGGTCTTAAAAACTGCTTCCAACTGGAGTTAGAGGCAGTTTTTTTGGTTTTGCACCATACAATGAATTCCTTGTAAATATTTCAAAGTGGGGTTAGAAGCAATTGTTGCCAGGATCTCATACCTTGCATTTCATTTTCGTTAAGTCCCGCTAACAGGAGTGATGATCCTAAAAATTCACGTGTATGC
Source organism: Triturus cristatus (assembly GCF_964204655.1). Classification (NCBI taxonomy): domain Eukaryota; kingdom Metazoa; phylum Chordata; class Amphibia; order Caudata; family Salamandridae; genus Triturus; species Triturus cristatus. The sequence goes on from NC_140595.1 coordinate 679,655,273, forward strand.
CAGAAAACTGCCACTAATTGTGGTTAGCGACAACTTGTAAATACGGTGATAAAATAAAGCCACCGTAATGTCAAAAAGTGATGCTACGGCAGCAGTAACTCCTTGTACATATGCCCCAATGTTTTACTGAAGTCCTCCTTATATATATTTGTATTCCCCTCACCCATATCTTCAAGAACCTACAGAAACTTACATATTGATTTAAAAAGTTTTAGTAGCAAACTGTGATTTTGAGAATGTTGTGAACAACACATGTAAGATTGAATAATGGCGCAGTGTGCAGATAATGAAATTAGGGATTTAAGATGAGCGTAGAATGATCAGTGTTCTTCCTCATGACATTAAGTAAAGACAAGCACTTCAACTTAGAATGGGCATTGATGGGCAGCAAGTCAAGTGCACAAAAACAAACTATAAAATAAAATAAAGGACATGGTTGCATTAATGTTTGGATGATAACTAAATGGTTGAAATGCGGGCCAATTGCACTTTCCAATTGCAAGGGTTGATGGGCTGTAGACAAAGAATGGTATAAATGCAATAACGAGGGGCACCTTACCAATATTTATAATAAACACCAACAGCAGCAGTAGTTTAGAGTAAGACTAAGTCCATCTGTCAATCTGTAAATTTAAACTTGAGTATGCAGTTGGTGAACACAATTATATTGGATGAATCTGGGCAACTATGATGAAGATGTTGGAGGTGCTAGACGAATCAGGTTCGCCTTTTCAAATTATTTTGGACAGTTATTTTTTATGGCAGCTGGAAAGAGAAGAAACTAGAATAAAATGTCATAAAATCTTTGTAAATGGGGAGGGTAAAACTTCTATTAACAGATATTTTGTTTTGCAATTTTTTTTACAAAATTGGAAAATACTGAATATGATATACATTTCCTGAAGAGGTTATTACTTTGGACTAATGGAGTACAAAAATACTAGTGTACTGTTCATGTGAACTGTCAAGGATTGGAAAGTCCATTAAGCAAGTTTACTTCTCGTAAAGTTTTTACATTGAAATGGGGACTTTCTAAGGGTTTTCTCATTAAATCTAGTTAAAGAAGGGTTCCAGTTTCCATTTTTGTTAAATTGAGGGTAATGAGTGTCCACTGATTGTGTAGGAAGGATTAATCAAAAGGTAAAGAAAATGTAGAAGGTGGATTGGAGTTAGTGGACCAGTTAATTCAAAGGAGCAGCTTTCTCCAGTTGTTATAGCCCACAAACAATTTGGAAATATAAGATTGTGTGTGGAATCCTTCCCTTTAAACAAATGGATTCTGGTTAATTCTCACTTGTTTCCAAAGATCCAAGAGTTGTTTTCCATTTTTCGGGGGACCAAATGTTTTTCCACATTGAATCTTCCAGGGGCCGAGCATCAAATTAATTAAAAACTTTGCATAGACATTTAACCACATTTGTTACCCTGATGGACCCTTCCAATCCCTTTTCAAGCCACTTGATTTTTCACTCTGTGTTCCAGCTGTGAATGCATGCTTGACTGGGAGACAGAGCAAGAGAGGACTTGCTTAGAATATGTACGTTAACAAATCTTGAGAGACTCAAAGCTAAGAAATCTCTTCTTATGGTAAGTTAGGAATCATCAGTACCGATGCACAAAAATAACCTCCTTTCTTTGGTGGAGGTTATGTTTAGGTTCTCTGATTTATTTCGTTCACTGGACTGATGTTAAAAAAAATAATAACATGTAAATGGACTAGAAATCATGACCAGGGGTTTAGTAATTTGAAGACTGCAATAGCTGGTTCACCAGGATTAGAATGTTTTCATATGATGCTGATGGGTTAGTGAAAGTGGATGCAGTTTAACATGATTGGGTGCTGTTTTTAGGTTTCACCTGCACAGCGCTGACCTTGTAAAATCTATTGTTAATATAAATCTTTAAAGGGGCTTACATCCTGTCCCCTTGCTTTTCATTTGTTCCTGTGCTTGCCACTTACTTTTCCTCCATTTCCATTGGCTGTAGCATACTATTTCCTGTTGTTCCTCGTGTGTTACTTTCTTATCAGTCTCCCTCACCCAAGTACTGTTTTCATCCACTTTTACTTCGCTGGAACTTCTTGTAGCATCTCTGCGTGCTTCGAGCAGTGCACTCACCGGTCCCCCTGGGGCTGAAGCAGGGGCCCACTCTAGTGCTCCTTTCTCAGCAACTCTGAAGCCCCATGCAGCCAGCGAAAGCCCCACATCAGAGGCCGGCACTTGCATTGAGCACACTACCAGGTACTCACTTAAATACATTTTGAATACTTTTTCTTTGCTTGCAATTCTTTCATTTAGCTTGGAACAGCGCTATTCTTGCTCACTGCGTCTGCTTTCCCTTAGGATCAGTGGTTGCAGAGGCATGTTCGTCTAGTTCCAAGGGTTTGGCATGGCTGCTGTGTGTCCCGTTTACCCTCAAGTCAGTGTTGCAATTCTTTAATTTAGCTCTAGTGCTTCCTTCTGAGCAATTAGTGAAGCACAATGCAGCCAGCGGGATCTCTGCATCAGAAGCAGATTGCCACCGAATCCCACTGTGTTACAGAAAGGATTAGCAGAGATATTTACCACTAAAACTTCTCGCTCCATTTGTGCCCATAGCTTGTATTAACAAAATATACCATATTGTTGTTTGCTGGGAACAAGGTGCATGATGTGGGATTTATGTAATATTTGGCACTTTTTAGTCCTTCACTAATGTAATCTCCGTCCAAGGGGCATGCTTCATATTCTTTTTTATATATGTTCCACTGGTTACAAAATGTTAACAAAAAGCACCGGAACGTTATATTTATTTTAAAGTGTGAACATAGCACTGCTTCTCTTTGATTATTTTGTGTATATTTTGTAGGCCTGGGCATCAAACTCTGCTCACGGAGTTTTCTGCACTCCGCGGAGTGCAAGAAAACCCCGCTTCGCGTAGTGCAGCAAAGTTTTTCCCCGCCCGCAAACGGTAAGTTTAAGAGCGCGAGCTGCAGCATGGGTAGAATTTCTACCCGAGCTGCAGAAAGACCAGCTCAAACAGCAGTTCGCACAACACTTCGCCACTTGCGGAACTTCGCAGAGTTTATTTGTAACTTTGTGAAGTTCCGCGTAGCAAAACTGTGTGAACTACACCCAGGCTTAATATTTTGCTCCTCTCTCTAATGCAATGACCGTTCGTTGATAACAAAAGTGACCACATTACACAGTATTATTTATGTGATGCTATACAAACCAAAAGTGTGCAGAAGTAAGCAACCTTTTATAGCAAGCTTCATGAATGAATGGTCTGTGTGCTGAGTATTTCCTTACCTGGGGCACCTCAGAAACGTTTGTTACAAACTGGTACATTTACATTCACTGGTATGCCTCCCTGATGCCTAAGCAACAGTGAAGGGATGCGGGGAAGAAAATAGAGCACCATATTTATTGTGCTGGCATCTTCCCAACTGAGTAGAGAACACAGACATGCTCTCAGATCTCATATTGTCTCTCCCCTGGAGTTCCTCCTTTCCGCATGTACTTGTGCAGTTTGTCGCTTTTGCTTGGACCTATACTTGTTCGGCTGGTATGCACCTCTGTTTTGAGTTGAGTTGTTAGTTGAGGTAGACTGATTGATCTGCTGTTATTAGCGCTGGTTTTGATGCTCAGTGATTTCTCTTCAGCCCCTAGGTTGTCTGCCATAGGCCCTTTCTTTTTAATGCATTTGAGTGATGGGGTTGGGTGTAGTCTTGCGACCTCTCCGTAGAGCACACCTAGGCAAGCAGGCACGCACTGGAGCTGATGACTGATAGCCCGCACTGAGAACTGATGGGTGAGTCCAGGAGAATAAATCAGTGGTAGGCGGCAGTGATTGACAGCAGCACACTCAGAGGGCTGCTGGCTGAACCCCAGTGATTAGGGGCAGCAGTTAGCAGGTAGCCGCACACTCCAAGGGCTGATGGTTAGACCCAAGAGGGAGAGGCGGTTATGAAGAGCAGCAATTATGTTATGTTATGTTATGTTAAAATATTTATACCGCGCACTTTCACCATCGGTTTCTTGGCGCTAAATGACAAATAACAGAGAGCCGGGATGAGATACTTAGCTGTATGCAGATTGGAAGAGCAAAGTTTTCAGAAGTCTGCGAAAGCAGTCATACTTAGGGCAGATGCGAAGAGCAGATGGCAGGGCGTTCCAGGTAGAGGGGGCCAAAACAGAAAAGGAGAGGCCACCATGCTTTTTCCTTTTGAACTTGGGAATCTCAAGAAGATTAAGAGTGGAGGATCGAAGGGTTCGGGAAGGAGTATAACGTGACAGATTAGAGGAAATGAAGGCCGGGGCAGCCTGTGAAAGGGCCTTAAAGGTGGAACATGCCATTTTAAAAATACAGCGTTTGGAAATAGGAAGCCAATGAAGACTGTGGAGGAGAGGGGTGACATGCTGGAATTTCGGCTGGTGAAAAATCAGGCGGGCGGCCTGATTCTGCACCAGCTGTAGACGGTGAAGATGACAGGCCGGGATGCCAGCATAAAGTAAGTTGGCGTAGTCAAGCCTAGAAGTGATAAGTGCCATAACAACTAAGGTCAGGGCTTCTTTAGTAAGAAACCTGCTGATCTTACGAATCCGCCTGAGATGGAAAAAGCAGGCTGAGGTGACCGAGTTGATTTGTGGCTTCATTGAAAGATCATCAGAGATAATCACCCCCAGGCTTTTGACAGAACGCACAGGGACCGGTGCGGTCCCCAGAGAAAAAGGCCAGAATGAGGGGTTCCAAGGATGGTTAGAGCTGCCAACCAAGACAAGTTCAGTCTTGGTAGGGTTCAGCTTCAAGTGACTATGATACATCCATTCCGCAATGGACAGCATAGTCAACTGAAAATTCACACGGGAGGAATTAGCAATTGGCAGCGGGGCAAAGCAAAACCAGGACAAAGCAAGACAGGTACAAGCAGAGCAAAGCAAATGCAAGGAGGACTGCGAGCTGAGCAGGATCTGCAGACTGAGTGAGAGTTCACCAGGCTACCCTGCAAGCCGCACCCAGTACCAGCTGGGTCGCCTCTGATGGGGGCGTGGGCTCACTCTCTGCAGCAGCCTGCTATGGCGGCTGTGCTCAGTAACATTCCCGCTCTACACTGCACTTCCTCACACCTGCTGCTGTTGCTGTAGTTGTCTGGCAGTTCCCGCAGTCTCCGCCCTCTGCACTTCAACTTCTGCTCCTCAGATCCTGCCCCGGTTGCACCCGGTAGCCTCAGCACCGGTAGTCACCATGCCGCTCCTCATAGCACGGCCAGCAGTTCGCCGTCCCCCTTCCTGCAGTTCTGCGACTACACGTGTTGCCCCACCCTCCAGTAGTGTCCAGGTCACCTGCAGCCAAGGCCCTGTTGCCAGTGACCTTAGCACTGGAAGAGTTGCAGACAACTCATGTAGCTGCTGGGTAGCAAGTAACTGCTCCTGAAAGTGAGAAGGCATCCAGCCTAAACAATGTCAGTACACCTGAGCTGGGAAGTGCACAGCACATTCTGAGCTCTGCTTAAGAGAGAGATGGACCTAGGGCAGGTACATTGAGGAGCACTGTTGGCAGAGGAAGTTGCAGGTAGAAAGAATGAAACTTACACACAAAATTGGAAACCTACATGTGCCATAAATATGTTCTGTTTGTTTACTCTTCGTGTACTTCATCATTGAGCGTTTCCTATAACTAACTAATGTCATGTTTGATGTATCAAGTTCAGCCTGTAAAGATACAGGATGTTCATGCTTTAAAATGACACTTTGTTCATGCACTTTTCCTGCAGTGCACAACGTCCATAGAGAGCATGCTGATCATCTGTAATGCAGAAGGTTAGCGTGCATGATTTCACATTACACCGTGCACCTAAAGAGACTGTCTGTCTGCACAATAAATGGACCACAAGAAAACTTGCTAAAAAGGGCAATTCAGGTAATCACTATTGGTGAATTATAAGAATAAATATATATATTTTTTTTAGTTCTCAAAAAGGAACAATAAAAATTACAAATGTTATGCATAGCTGTATACGAAACACGTTGTTGCCTAAACATCAGTGCTAAACTAGAATTAAGCTTCGATACTAAGGTGATCGTGAATCAGCAACTACGATTTATGTTACTAGCTAGAAAGAATCAAACAATGAATCAACACTTAGTTGGGAAAAAAACAACACAGGTAAGAACTATTTAAAACCGTGCCATTTTATGAAAAAAGAGACTTTAGGGTGCAATGTTTTAAAAAATGTGTTACTGCTTTTCAGAAAAACTAAAGATCTCAACAGATGAACTGTACATATACGAATCACTACGATCTGGGTGAAAATTCTTTTTTTAATTTTATTTAACTTTTTATTAAGGCAAATCACAGAGTCATTCTTGCAGATTGTTGGAAAGGCGTTCGCCGGAAGGGGGTTCGATACACGTCTTGCCCACCCCTTTGACCCACCTCTCCCAAGTAAGCCGAACCAGGCGCGCACACCCTGAACTGCACTGTGAACAGAGGGACACCACACGTATTCTTTGTAGGACGATAAGTTCTTTTATCGATGATTTCAAGGGATCTTTATGACCCAAAAGGCAAATAGTACAGCAGTGGCACAACGTACCACAAGTCAGTCGTGGGGAATGGGGGTAGCGGGACAGTCTTTCAAGATAGTGTCTCTGCGAAATACCCTGCGGAAGCTCACAATCCTCGAGCCGGAGGGTGTCGTGTCTCTGGGCGATCTCTTCCCGAGTCGTCCTCAAGGGGAGCGCCGCGAGTCTCTCAGCAGGCACAGGTGGTCGGAGTTCAGGAGCCGCGATTCCGTCAGCAGGGCTCAGATGGTTTAATAGCTGGGGGCCGCGAGTCACTCAGCAGGCCTAGGTGGTTCAGTGTTCGGGAGCCGCGACCTCGTCCGCCGGGCTCAGATGGTTCAATAGCAAGAGGCCGCGAGTCACTCAGCAGGCCCAGGTGACTTCAGCGTTCAGGAGCCGCGACAACGTCAGCAGGCTCAGATGGTTCCAGGTCTTCTCTGTCCTTGTTTCTCCGGCACCCCTTGTTATACTCCGCTGGTTCTTTGAAGTCCGGAGTGCTCGCAGAGGGGGGACTGGGGTGACGGAGGGGGTTCGGCGGGATTTCCTGCCGCTCACTTCTTTGGTCTTTTCAGGTGGGTCTGGGAGGGACCCCAGACGCTCGGTAGGGAAGGCGCCTGCTCCCCAGGGGCCTGGTGGCTGATTGAGTCCTCCCGGGGAAGGCGACCCGAGGTGTGACTGGGCTGGCGCCTCTGGGTCTGTGTTGAGGGCTCCCGCTTCCTTGGTTGGACATGCGTGGTAGGGTGGTGAGTTGGTCAGGCCTCTGGCCGGCCCGCGGATCGGGGGTGGCTGGGGCGGCCGGAGTCGGGGATGTCGTGTCTTGAGGGTGGTTGCAGGTTGGCTGGATGATGGAGAGGGCCACGCCGTGAGGCCGGTCTCACATGCGTCCCCCCCAGCTGAAAGGCGTGGAGAACTACCCATCCACTGGGGGGTTCTCCTCGCCGAAGCGGAAGAACCGGGACAGGCCGTCGGCGTTGGCATGATCCGTCCCGGGGCAATGTTCGACAGTGAAATCCATCCCTTGGAGGGAGATGGACCATCGTAGTAGCTTGGGGTTCTCCCCCCTCATCCGCATTAGCCATTCCAAGGGCCGGTGGTCCGTCTGTACTCGAAAATGGGTTCCGAACAAGTAGGGCCGCAGTTTCTTGAGGGCCCAGACTACGGCAAAGGCCTCTCGCTCTATAGTACTCCAACGCTGCTCTCTCGGCAGCAGCCTTCGGCTGATGAAGGCTATGGGCTGATCAATGCCCTTGTCGTCGAACTGCGAGAGCACGGCCCCGATGCCATGTTCGGATGCGTCGGTCTGGACCACGAACTCTTGGGAGTAGTCGGGGGCCTTGAGTACGGGAGCGGTGCACATGGCGGTTTTCAAGGCGTCGAACGCCTGCTGGCACTGGGGGGTCCACTGCACCTTCTGCGGAAGCTTTTTGGAGGTCAACTCTGTGAGGGGCCCTGCGATACTACCATAATTTTTAATGAACCTCCGGTAGTACCCCGTAAGGCCCAGGAAGGCCCGAACCTCTGTCTGCGTGGTGGGGGGCTCCCAGGACTTGATGGCATCGATCTTCGGCTGGAGAGGGACGACCTGGCCGCTGCCCACCTGATGCCCCAGGTAGACCACGGAGCCTTGTCCGAGCTGGCATTTGCTGGCTTTCACTGTCAGGCCCGCTTGGCGCAGGGCCATTAGTACTTGTCGGAGGTGCTGGAGATGCTCGTGCCATTGAGAGCTGAATACGGCGATGTCGTCAAGGTACGCTGCGCTGAACTCCTCGAGTCCGGCCAGGACCTTGTTCACCAACCGCTGGAACATGGCTGGGGCGTTTTTCATTCCGAACGGCATGACCCTGAAGCGGTAGTGGCCATCTGGCGTGGAGAAGGCAGAGCGCTCTTTCGCCCCTTCCGTGAGAGCGATCTGCCAGTACCCGCAGGTCAGGTCGAAAGTGCTGAGGAACTGGGCGGCCCCCAGGCGGTCGATGAGCTCGTCGGCTCGGGGAATAGGGTGAGCGTCTGCGCGAGTGACCACGTTGAGCCCCCGATAGTCTACACAGAATCTTAGTTCGGGGGCGACCCCTGGGGAGGCCGCCTTCGGGACCAGAACCACCGGGCTGGCCCAGGGGCTGTCGGAGGGCTCGATGACCCCTAGGTTGAGCATTTTCTGTACCTCGGTCTTGATGCAGGTGCGGACCCGGTCAGGCACCCGGTAGGCTCGGTGTCTCACAGGCGGGCAGTCGCCGGTGTCCACGTCGTGGACACACCAGTCGGTCACCCTTGGAATGAGGGAGAAGAGGTCTGCGAATTGTCCGAGCAGCTGGCGGCAGTCGTCGGCCTGCTGGGGAGTGAGGGTGGCCGACAGTTTCACACCCTCCACGGAACCGTCCAGTTCTTTCGTGCACAGGAGGTCGGGCAGGGGTTCAGTGTCTTCTTCTGCCCCCTCATCGGTGGCCAGTAGCAAACTCAATTCTGTCCTTACGAAGTGGGGCTTGAGACGGTTTACGTGGAGGACCCGGAGGGGGTTCCGTGGGGACTGTACGTCGACCAGATACGTGACCTGGCTCTTCCGTTCGACCACCTTGAATGGACCAGTCCATTTGTCTTGTAGGGCGCAGGGTTTCACCGGAGCCATGACCCAAACCTGCTGGCCCGGCTGGAACTCGACCAAGGTTGCGTTCTGGTCATACCAGCGCTTCATTTCTTCTTGGCTGGCCTCGAGGTTATCCTCTGCAAGTTCTCTAAACTTCCTCGTCTGGTTGCGGAGCGCCAGGATGTAGCGGAACACATCCGGGGGTGTCCCCCGGGGGCTTGTCTCCCAGCCCTCTTTGACCAGGCTCAGGGGCCCTTGAACGGGATGTCCGTACAGCAGTTCGAAGGGGCTGAACCCCAGAGACTTTTGGGGAACCTCCCGGTACGCGAACAGGAGGCAAGGGAGGAGGACGTCCCATTTCCGGCGCAGGGGCTCTTCGAGGCCCAGGATCATTCCCTTCAGAGTTCGGTTGAAGCGTTCCACCAGGCCGTTGCCCTGGGGGTGGTAGGGGGTCGTGAACTTATACGTGACTCCGCACTGCTGCCACAGGGACTTCATGTAGCGGGATATAAAGTTCGTGCCGCGATCACTCACAACCTCGCGGGGAAATCCGACACGGGAGAAGATCCCCATGAGAGCCCGGCCCACCACGGGAGCCGTCACGGTGCGGAGGGGGATGGCCTCGGGGTAGCGGGTGGCATGGTCCACCAGGACAAGGATGAATCTGTGGCCCTGGGCGGTCTTCGGATCCAGGGGTCCCACGATGTCGATGCCGACCCGCTCGAACGGGGTACCCACAACGGGGAATGGTTGTAAGGGGGCTTTGCATTTTCCGCCACTTTTCCCACTGCCCTGGCACGTGAGGCAGGACTTGCAGTGTGCTTCTACATTCGCCCGCATCTTGGGCCAATAGAAGTGGGTCACCAATCGCTGGTATGTCTTGTCTTGGCCTAAGTGTCCTGCCAAGGGTACATCGTGGGCCAGGCCCAGGAGGAGGCTCCGGCACCGCAGGGGTACCACCAGTACTCGTGCTGCGCCTAGCTCGGCGGACTTTTGCTCGCTGTAGAGGAGGCCATTGTCCCAATAGACCCAATGGGTTCCGGTTTGGTCACCGGCGACCTGGGCTTCGGCTTGTTGTCTAAGTCCCTCGAGGGAGGGGCAAGTGGTCTGTTCCTGGCAGAACTCTTCGCGGGAGGGCCCCCCTTCGCAGTGCCACTGGGCCAACTCAGGCAGTTCTTCGAGTTCCATCGGGGCCTCTGGGGCGGAAGGTTCCGGTCCTTCCCCTGGGTTAGTGTCTCCTTCTTCCTCGGAAGGAGGGTTATCTGCTTCTGGTAGGGGGTCCCTGCTCTCGGGGAAAGTGTTCGGTAAGAGGGCTTCACCGCCCTTGGAGGGGGCCACTCGTGCGGTCATGGAGCGCGTGGTGGCGCAGACCCATTCTGGTAGGCCCATCATCTCCAGGTGGGCTCTTCGTTCTACCTGCCCCCACGGGGAACTCTCCAGGTCGTTGCCCAGGAGGCAGTCTACGGGCTGCGAGGTCCGGACCGCTACCTCCAGTCTCTCCGGAGGCGTGGGTTCGAATCCCACCGCTGCCACCAAATGTTGGAAAGGCGTTCGCCGGAAGGGGGTTCGATACACGTCTTGCCCACCCCTTTGACCCACCTCTCCCAAGTAAGCCGAACCAGGCGCGCACACCCTGAACTGCACTGTGAACAGAGGGACACCACACGTATTCTTTGTAGGACGATAAGTTCTTTTATCGATGATTTCAAGGGATCTTTATGACCCAAAAGGCAAATAGTACAGCAGTGGCACAACGTACCACAAGTCAGTCGTGGGGAATGGGGGTAGCGGGACAGTCTTTCAAGATAGTGTCTCTGCGAAATACCCTGCGGAAGCTCACAATCCTCGAGCCGGAGGGTCTCGTGTCTCTGGGCGATCTCTTCCCGAGTCGTCCTCAAGGGGAGCGCCGCGAGTCTCTCAGCAGGCACAGGTGGTCGGAGTTCAGGAGCCGCGATTCCGTCAGCAGGGCTCAGATGGTTTAATAGCTGGGGGCCGCGAGTCACTCAGCAGGCCTAGGTGGTTCAGTGTTCGGGAGCCGCGACCTCGTCCGCCGGGCTCAGATGGTTCAATAGCAAGAGGCCGCGAGTCACTCAGCAGGCCCAGGTGACTTCAGCGTTCAGGAGCCGCGACAACGTCAGCAGGCTCAGATGGTTCCAGGTCTTCTCTGTCCTTGTTTCTCCGGCACCCCTTGTTATACTCCGCTGGTTCTTTGAAGTCCGGAGTGCTCGCAGAGGGGGGACTGGGGTGACGGAGGGGGTTCGGCGGGATTTCCTGCCGCTCACTTCTTTGGTCTTTTCAGGTGGGTCTGGGAGGGACCCCAGACGCTCGGTAGGGGAGGCGCCTGCTCCCCAGGGGCCTGGTGGCCGATTGAGTCCTCCCGGGGAAGGCGACCCGAGGTGTGACTGGGCTGGCGCCTCTGGGTCTGTGTTGAGGGCTCCCGCTTCCTTGGTTGGACATGCGTGGTAGGGTGGTGAGTTGGTCAGGCCTCTGGCCGGCCCGCGGATCGGGGGTGGCTGGGGCGGCCGGAGTCGGGGATGTCGTGTCTTGAGGGTGGTTGCAGGTTGGCTGGATGATGGAGAGGGCCACGCCGTGAGGCCGGTCTCACACAGATCAAATACATATCAATTAGAAGGTACAATATCTTAACACGCACCAGTTACAGACCATAACCAACAAGAATTTCATTGTTCCGCCTGTCTGTGCATCGCCATATCTTCTGTCGGTGATCTGCAAATCTCGCCCCTGAACGAGTTCCACCCCTTCCATTTCCGGTCCCATTTCTTAGGGCATCCCAGCGTTTTATAGACCTCCTTCTCCGCTATCATGCAGCTGTCCATTTCCGCCATCCAGCCAACCATTAAGGGCCGTGCGGCGGAACCCCAGGATATTTTGATGGCTCTCTTTACTAATAAGTACCCCAGTGCCACCCACTGTTGCTCTATTTCAGTAAGATCTGTGGCCTCCCATATGTTCAGGATCCCCAACTCTGGCGTCAGATTGATTTGTTTTCCTAACGTGGCCCTCATTTTTTGGGTTGCGCCTTCCCATAAGGGGTGTATCGCGGGGCAGGTCCAGAGGACATGGTAGAAAGTGCCATCCTGATCACATCCCCAGAGACACAGTGCATCCGCACTGCAGCCCATCTTAGCGAGGAGTACCCCGGAGAGATAGGAGCGATGTAGGATTTTTAGTTGGATAAAACGAAAGCGATGATTTATCGCCGTCTCTCCAGGGGACATTAATGCCGTCTGCCAGTCTTCATTAGTTATGGGCCCTAAGTCGACCTGCCACTGGCTCCGGAGAGTCTGGAAGGAATCAGGCACATTCTGGGTGAAAATTCTTGAAGGATATTATACAAGGTGGGATACCTCAATGCTTCTTTTCATGGAGGGACTCATAACTAGATAGAGGGACAAGGAACAGGAGCATAAAGCAGTAATCAGTAGTGAGTGCAACTTGGAATTCTCAATTGAGTCTCCTTTAGTATTACCCAGCTGCATCAAGGCAGAGAGGATTCTAATCTACCAGCACCCTTTCCTCCACATCTAAAAATTATTGAAAGATGCTAAAGAGTGCTCTTTGTGATAACCACGCTGCTATGCCATGGTAGCCATGTGACACTAGTATGCATAAGAAGCAATGAACCTGCACATGAGTGGGTATGGCCTGTCTGGCAAGGGCGTATCTTCCTAACACTGTGTTAAGCTAACCATATGCTGTTTGTCCTTGTTTAATGGAAATTAAGGTGATTAATAATGCTCGGAGTGATCATAATATCGTATTACTCATTATTGATAGTAGACTAGAGATTATACCTTGCTGGGGGATAAGTGAAGCAGGTGAGGTCCACCTGATTTCGGTCTTTGGAAGAGTAACCTGGAAACCGCCAACAGAACAGCATTGTTAAAAAAGTAATAGAAACAAATTCCAAGCAGGGTTGGAAATCAGTAGATACTTTTATAGAAGACATGGGTAACTTTGTAAGGAAAACCTCGATTTTTCCAGAAAACATAAAGGGAGGATTAAGTAGGCAGGCTAAACATTTCAGTACAGCCTTCACTTTTAATAAACTGATAAAGAAATTGCAAAGACTGCTATTTATACAGCATTCAAGAGAATGGAAAAAGTTGATAATCCTACTAAAAAGGAGAGGTAGGTAGAAGTTAGCACAAAAAAAAGATCAGGCAGATAGAATCTGGGTTAGAATTACAGAAGTAACCAAACAGTTGTAGCTCCTTTTAGAGGATCGGAACCAAATGCCTTTCCCATGCCACAGTAGGTGTGTCTGATAGAAATACCCCGAGATACTTCATCCCGCCGGTAACCACCTGAACCGACGAAGCCCAGGAGCCAAGTCCCGATGTGTCCCTGAGAAGCCATAAGGTAGACTTGCTGGGGTTCAGGTAGAGACCCGATGATGCCCTAAAAACTAACATAATACGGAGCAGTCGCGGCCCCGTCCGGTCAATGTCAGTGAGAAAAAAAAAAGTTTGTTGCCGTATAAAGCAATACGATCCAACAATCCATGCGCTCATTCAAAGTCAGTCACCTGTGCATCCATGCGCACCCACCAGCGCAAACAAGTAAGGAGAAAGTGGGCAAACCTGTCAGGTACCCCGTCCAATAGAAAAAGTGGAGGAGGTAGAGCCAGCGACACATACCGATGCAGTAAGAGCAGTGCAAAGTAGGGACAGGTAGGACAAAAAGCGTGGTCCAACATTCAATCTACGCAGCAACGCAAATAGATACACCCAACTAAGGGAATCAAATGCCCTGTCCATATCTGCCAGCAGGAGCGCCGCCCGTACACTGAGCCCTCGAAGGGTCGCAACAGCTACCTGTGCTCGTCGAATATTATGTTGTGTCGCCCTCTGGGGCATAAGTCCAGCTTGGTCTGGGTGCACCAATGTAGAAACGTGGGACTACAAACGGTTGGCCAGCGCCTTGGCCAATATTTTAGCTTCTAAGTTCAGGAGAGAAATGGAACGATATGCGGCGTGCTGGTCTTGGGGTCTGCCGAGTTTATGGAACACCACCACCTCCGTATTTCTCCAATCACGGGGAAGACATCCCCAATCACGGGACTTCTCCACCACACTAAGGTTATGGGGTCCAAGCTGCAGAAAGTATTTCTTAAAAAATTCACAGGGAAACCCGTTTGGCCCCGGAGCCTTACCCAAGTTAAGGTCTCCCAGGGCTGCACCCAATTCCTCCTCCATGAGAGGGAGATCCAGCTCCGCACTCGCCTCATCGGACAGAGCCCGTGGCGGAAGGTCGTCCAAGAAACGGCCTATCACATCTTCATGGAGACATTCTCTGGGGGCATGCAGCTCCGCAAACTATGCAGAGAAGCTTTCAGCAATGTCAGAGGAGTCCGTAAGGGTCACTCAATTCGGGCCCACTATACCGGGGGAAGGGCTGGGAATGGAACATTCCCTGACACAACCGATGGAGCATCTTGCTAGATGTATCTCCCCATTGGTACACCCTACTGTGCGTTGCCAGCCAAGTAAGGCAGGCCTCACCCATAAGAATAGCTGCATAGTTCTGTTGCACCAGCAGCAACTGTTGCCGGACTTGGTTACCCTCGGCACCCCTACTGCGATGATCTAGATCTGCAATATTAGCCTCTGCTTGTAGCAGAGTCTCCCTCCGAGTCCTGTGGGCTGCCGCGCAAAAAAAGAGATCGACACCCCGTAAAGTGGGCTTCAATGCCTCCCACAGAGGTTCGGCCCCAGAAACCGAACCCACATTGAGCATCAAGTATTGGTCGAGAGCGCTCTCCATGCACTCCCTGTAGTCTGGCTTCTGGAGGTTTCATGTCGAAAGGCGCCAGCGGAAAGGCTGTTTTGCCCAGCCCATCTCTACCTTAAGAGTGATCGGCGAATGATCAGAGAGACCCCTCGGAAGGATATCCGATTCCAGCAACCTACCAGCAGCCACCCGGTGTACAAACAAATAGTCGAGGCGAGAGTAGGAATTGTGGACCGCAGAGAGAGATGTGTATCCCTGCACATTTCCGTGTACCCGGCGCCAGGGGTCCACCCGATCGAGCCCAGACACTAACGAGGAACGTTTTGTGACTTGGCAAGCAGCTACACCCCCCCCCCTCCGAGTCTCCAACGATCCCAGGACACATCGATCACGTCATTCCAGTCTCTCTCCCAACCACGGACAGGCCATCAGGCATTTCCGTCCATAATGACATTAGCTGCTCAACTAGGCCCCATGAAAGCAGACGAGGGGCATAGACACAGCCCAGCACCACTGATTCCTTCCTGACCATGCCCTGCAGGAATAGGTATCGCACCTGAGTGTCCGCCCACATCTTAACATGTGTGTATGGAACTTAGCAGTGAATCAAGATTGCCACCTCCGTGACCCCTGCACAAACCCTGAGTGGAACACCTGAGCATAGCCATACCGCTGGAGGCAGAGCACCTTCGAACCCATAAGATGTGTTTCTTGTAGCATAAGTTTGTTGGCCTGGGTCCTCTTAGCCTGCTTGAGAATGGCCCCTCGCTTGATTTTATCTAGTACCCCCAGACATTCCAGCGTACTATTCTGAGAGTCCCGGGAGGCACCCATGTGACATTAGGTGGGTTGGCCATAGAAGACCCTGATAGGAGACACTGGTGCGGAAGAAAGTATGTGGGGTGTGCATAGAGGCCAAACAGTACTGTAGCAAAGTACGACTTCATGACAAAAATAAAAATAACCCAACAACCCCCCACCCTATACTTCAAGAATGATGAAACATCTGTCGGGGCGGGTACAGCCTGCAGACCCCAACGGGGAGTCCTGGCACACCTCGACCAATCGATCCCCAACTTACAGCCCAATGTTAGCGAGCACCCTCTCTGTCAGAAGATTCTACGGAGAAGCCGGCCCTCACTTGGACTCCTCCGATCGACAGCTGGATCTGGAGCGTCTGTGATCTTTAAGCTTCGATTGAGGCTGCATACAAGCTGCCTCGCCGGATGAGGAGTCTGATTCCCACCAAGGCGGTGTGTGGGGACACAAACATTCTGTCTCATCTGTCCACTGAAACACTTCCTCCGGTGAGTCGAAGAAAAGGGTGCATGATCGGTACACCACCCGCAACCGGGCCGGATACAGCAGAGCATATGGGAGTTTAAGATCACGGAGACGAGCCATGGCCGCCAAAAAAAGATTGCCTCCGTTGCTGGACCAGCTTCGTGTAGGTCGGGAAAAATCAGTTTGCGTGCATTATCAAAGAGCAGAGGTTTCTTGGCCCTGGCCTGTTTAAGAATGACATCACGGTCATGATAGTTCAGCAGTTTTGCAATGACCGGCCTCGGACGGGCTCCAGGCGGAGGCTTCTGCATAAGAGCCCTATGGGCATGCTCAACCACGAAACAGAGGGACAGGGACTCCGGGGGAAGCCAGCTCTCCAGCCACTGAGTAAGAAACTGCTCCATATCCCCCCTCACATCCCTCCGGGAAGCCCACAAAGCGGAGGTTGTTATGCCTGGCCCTTCCCTCTGCATCCTCAACACGTGTCACAAGGCTCCGCTGGGTTGTCTCAAGGGTGGCCACCCGCTTTTGTAGAGTGGCAACTTCATCCTCCACTCCAGAGATCTGCGTTTCGGTCTCCGTGATGTAGGCCACAGCATTCCACAGGTCCTGTCGAAAGAGCATGACATCAGAGCCGACCGCCCCGATTTTAGCATCAAGGACATCTCTGGACTGTGTGATAGTGGCCAGGAGTGCAGCATTGTCTGGTACATCTGGCACAGCCCCCTGTGCCCCTACAGGTGCCTCAACGACGGCCCCAGGACCTGTATATTTATCGAGTGTGCTCTGTTTGGCCGAGCCCCCACTCGTCTTGTCCCTCGTCCCTCGTCATGGTGTCCACTGAGCCCTCCTGTTCCCAGGCCACCCGGCGCTGGCTCTTCCAGACGCTGCGTCACAGGGCTACAGGCCCGTCCACGTAAGGGAAGGAGAGGCACACTCTTGCGCACGTAACAGGCCAATACAACCCCCAGTAAAGAGGATGAGCAAGGCAGGGAGAGGCCACAGGGCTGTAGGTCCGGGGCCCATGCGATCCGATCTTGCCGCCTGCTGGCGAAGGGAAAAGAGCGACGAAAGAAGGGGGCCCCCGGGGATGACCAATATCAGGCAGATGGAAGTCAAGGATAACCGCCCACTGCCGAGGAGCCACACTACCGCATCCAAGCCCCCTCCACCGTCTCAGAGATCATTATGGCCACAGCCAATGGGGTTCACAGTCCAGGGGGCCAGGGTGTCATCAACACTCTCCCCGGGCCCCCCTCAAGCGTCCACATCCTGCCTCCAGGAGAAGCGGTAATGATCAATGGCTGCCGAGGGCTCCAGCAGTCACACAGGCCGCCTTCACCACCGCCGACTCGCGTGACCCGAAATGGCCGCTGGAGCGAGTGCCGAGCCGACAACGTAGATTAAGGCAGAGGGCGGCTCTCTAGGTGTCCGATGGCTCAGGGGGCATGGACCCAATGCCGGCCCCAGGGCAGAATGGCAGCCACCAAATACGGTCCACGGCACCACTTTGACCGCCGATAGTTCAGCTCATTGCCCCCTGCGGCCCGATGTGACCGCCGACAGCACTGCCACAACCCAAGCGGGAGAGGGAGGCGGCCACGTACAAGACCCCTGCAGCTAGATTAAAAAAGCTGCCCCCGTCCGACACCCCCATCTTACCAGCTGCCTCTGCGTGCACTCGGCCACCAGCTCAGAGGGTCCCCGGGGACCCCATGTACCTCACGCTCTGTTCGCTGGCCGCCGCACCAGGCTATGGCGCAGTACCGTTTCTCCCAGGCCGCACCCCGGGCTGCTGCCACCGCAGCCCGCCACATGGAGACACGGGGCCAAAACGGGGCACAGATCACAGCCCCCTCTCACACCTCACCAGGGACACGATCTGGATGCAGGAGAAACGGATCAGAGGACAGGATAAATGAAGGATAAATGTTTAGGCTGGACAGAGTTCGCCTAGCACACGCCCGCCATCATGGCTTGCCAGGCCACACTCCGCTAAAGAACATTTTTATTAGTAAAAGTGTGTATTATACCTCCAAATCTTTTGAGACAAACAATGTAGATACGCAGAAGTAAAAAGAGGTCGAGATTATTCAATCTTTCAGTAGTATTGAACATATTACCATAACCTCTAGCAATTTCAAACAGTACAACTTCAAATAAGCAGGTAATAAGATGTCCTGAAATGTTTATGAAGTGATTAGAAAGTATAACAAACATCTCCCAACCATTCAACCCAAGTGGAGAGGTGAAATGTGTAATTGACAATTCCAAGGCTTAGCTGACTACAAAACAAACATTTACAGAACTTGAGTGGATGTATTGTTGGCATTAATCATCATGTGAACAGTGCAGAGAAAATGTTTTGCAATTACCACTTATATTCAGCATAGTAATTTTCATACCTAACAGTTGTTTGGTTAACAAAGTCAGGCCCGGACTGGTGATTCCGGGCACCGGGCAATCCCCCGGTAGGCTGGATGGGGTGGGGGCCGATTTTGTGACAGGGGGCCGGTTCTGTTGTTGGGGCCGATTTGGACCGACGGAGTCACGGTCGGTCCAAATCGGCCCCAACAACAGAACACAGTGCTTACAGTTGCCTGTCTGACTGAGGCCTGGTGTGAGCAGGACAAGGATTCTCTGCTGCGGTGCTCGTGCTCCGACGCGTGTGCAGGCAGGCTACTAGGCTATAATGATCAGCCGCCACCCGCCGCCCTACTCATTATAATTTTATTAAACCCCCATCCCCCTCTCCCCACACCACCTGACCTGTCACGCTGCGCATGTCTACAGCATCATCGTGGTCCGGTGACGTGAAGTGATGTGACGTGGCTCTGAGGCGAGGTCGAGGCAGGCATTCAGAGGCTAGAAGGAGACAGTCAGCAATAGGGAAAGAGAACGGCACCCCGTGATTTAATTCCCCCAGTCTGCAGGTGAGTGCTATTTGTTTCTGGCCAGATCTTATTTATGGGTGACTGGTGGCAGTGGTGGCGCTGTCTGGGGCCGGGGGGCGTCGCAACTGGGCCGGGGCCAGAATCAAAAGCAAAAGGGCCGGGGCCTAAGGAAGGGGCAAGAAGGGCCTAGGCCCCGGCCGGTTCAGCAGAGCAGTGACTTTTGTTTGTTTTGTGTCAGTAGTAGCAGGGAGCGAGGTGGTGGCTGGGCTGGCCTACTTCTCACCCCCTCTTTCCTCCATTCGTTTATTTGTTTCACTGTGAAATGGATCCAAAAATACTTTTGCTGCAAATGTTGTCTTTTTCTGACTTTATTCGATTCCAAAGTACAGACTCAGGAGTGAGAGAAATAAAAGGTTCAACTATGAAACATAAATAAATAACTAAATAAAGCAAGACAGTATTCACAAAGCAGCCAGATTGATTTTATTCACACCCAAACACATTAGCGCCGCTATACAGAGTTTGCCAGTGAAGTGCTGCTTTTGTTTTATCTTTTCTTTAAACAGCATTGTTTTCCCTGAATGAGGAAGTGCAAGACTCCTGGAGATACTGCAATGCCGGATTGATGGGTGGATTTGAAAACAAAATGCGTACTGCGGCTCGGTGGTCATGGATGTGGTCTTTTTAAACCACACTGCTTGCGTTTTGTAAGGCTATAAGCAATGGACATTGAAGCAGGTCCCTTCCGGGCCCTGTAGTCATGTCCTTAACTTTTCAGGCACAAGCACACACTGATTTCTGAATAGTGAGTGTAAATGCTTTAAGTTATCCATGTTGTTCCTGCTTACATTTTACATGCTTTACTTAATCTTGCATTCCCTATGGGTGTTTGCTTTTTTCTGGATGGTGTTACTTTTTTTAGGCAGCATATATTGCTCTTGTCTAGTGCGTAATTTGAACTGAGTCACATCCAGGTATTTATAGCAGGGCACAATTAGGTTGTAGCTGAAGGCAGTGCGAGTTTCTCTCAGTGGGGGAGAGGATGTGGCACTATGATCAGAGCTTGTGGATTTAGAACTGAGGAACCAGGTTCAGCCTTCATGACCAGTCTCCCAGACAACTCTCCTGAGGGAGCACATTCCCATGCTAGGCCTAAGAAGGCCCCACAAGGCCATAGAAGCCCCGGTGTCTTAGCACCAGCAGGTTTACCCTAGTGGGGGCAAGAGTGGATTAACCTTGGAGGCCTGTCCACCACAATCCATACTGAAGTTCATCTCTAATCTTGCGGACAGGCTTATAAAGTAGCACACCCTAGAGCAACAGTGACTCTGTCACTGAGGTCACAGGACCCTTGAGAAGTGCCAGCTCTAGGGTAGTGCGACCGGTGTTTTGCACCGGGTGCTGACTTTGGGTGCCTATGTCCCGGCCTCCAGCCATTTTTGGCAACAATAGAAATGTTATGATAACTACGTTGATTAATGTTCTTCCTAGAGAGAGATCAGAGTGTTGTCTAGTGGAAGTTTTGATTCATTGAAAGGTTGCGCAGAAAGTTAATGTGCCTGCTGCAAAGAACATGTACTATGTAGATCACAAAGTGCAAATAGTGTAAATAGGTCAGTGGGTTACTGATTTTTAAAGACAGATCTTTGGTTGCTTGTAGTTTAGAAGTTAAAATCCTAATATAGAATAGTGAGCTATTGTCATCGAAGAGCTGCATGCAAACTGCAAGGTACAAATTAGAGCATTATCTTTTTTCCCCAGTCTTTGATTATCCTAATGTTGCAAAAAGTGTTCATTTGGATAGAAATCAATTCTGATTATTAAAGAGAGCCCCCAACCATGGTATTACATTTTAAATTCTGAGTTTGTGTTTGTCCAGACCAATCACTATTAAACTATACTGCCCACTAGTATGGTTGGCATGTGACTTCTACACCTTTTAGTCCTTTGTCTTATGTAACATTTCCTATACAGTGATTTACACATATATAATTGATGGTCTCTGTGTAGTCTGTGTGATGTAAAGTGCTCTGAAACCCTACACTGGATTGAGTGGCGCTGTAAATCAAATTAAATGCATCTGAGAGAGAGAGTGGTTATGGAGACTTGAGGGGCACTGTTAAAGGCTGGAATTGAGGGACTCTGTGGTGGAGGTGGTCATTGGGGGGCACCAACAAACACTGTTGCACACGGCACCACCAGCGCTAAAGCCAGCCCTGCCCTTGAGGCCAGTCTGCCTCACCCATTGGTATCGCTATTGGCCTTGTTTCAGCAGTAGTAGCTGGAACTCACCAGTGATTGGCAATACAGGTTTTGCACGCACGCTAAACTAAGTTCACAAACTTCACATTCTCTCTGCTTCATGCACATGCACTTTTAACATGTGCTGTCTGCTTCGGGGCCACTGGAATTATGCAGCAAAAGAAGACAAAATTATACCGCAGTGTGGACTACATTATGCAGCAAAAAAAGGCTGCAACGTAATGCAGTATATTTTCTGACACTTTTTATTATTTTGACATTTTTACACATGCTATCAATCTCTGGAAAGATTTTGCCTTATTAGTACCAGTGTAACATACTACAGCAGTGAGAAAGGTGATCACTCAACCTTTGCAAAGGGCCGTCCACTTCGCAGCAGCACAAGTCACATTTTTTAGTAACTTTTGATCCATTTGAGCTAAAAACAATTTATTAGTTAAAATTGTCAGATAATGTAGCAGATGTTGTATTATGTGGCAAATATGGCAGAGTCATAATTATATAGAAAACTTTTGCAAACTAGGATATTTTTCCCATTCATGTTTGAACTGCTCTTGTGGAAAAAGGGAGAAGTGCTGATAACAGAATCTCCATGGATCACAGACAAATGGCTTGTGCTTCCACTTTTAAGCATATTTGGGACATTCTGTGATTGGAAATAGGTCTGTATACATAGCTATGTGCATGTGCACAGTGTGGATGATAGTAACATTGTAAAAGGGCTTTGTGGTGCTTTAATTAGAAGAGTAATGTAAAGAACTGGACTAGTGATTCACTTAGAGTCATATGTAGACAAAACAATAACTGAGAAGCTCAAAGTTGTGTGGTCATAAGCAGCAATAACAGACTGGGCTTGAAAAAAGAGTCCCCATAATGAACACTGTTAATTTGAAAAAAAAAATGTGCCCTCAAAGTCCAAATCCTCTTTGACAATTGAGCTTTGCGTCCTAGTCATGTCACCCGCCACTTCACCACTTTCTCCATCGATCGATCAGTACATAGTGATTGGCTTCTCCAGTGATCCCTTGCTTTGAGTGGAACTAATTTTTTCTTTTGTTATTCTTCAGGCTTCAAAAGAGTACTCTTTAAATGGTATTTCTGTTGTTGATTTGCATCTTCCAAGAACTTGCAATGCAAGAAGACTATACTAGGGACAGTCACATAGCCATAAACACGTCTGGCTCTTTAAGATGGTAGCTTCCACATGTTCCAGGGCTTTCTACTTCATGATTCGGAGCGAAACCTCTGGGAGCATCCTCTTGTTAGTAAATATCGTACAACCCCTCCCCACCCCAAGTTCTGGTTTAATGTTATCGGATGGCCTATTCATGTCTAACTGAACCTGAGCAATACTATAGACGATTGCTCCTTTCTCAAAACTGTGCTCCAACTGTCCTGAAAATGACCCTGCACCTAGAGCCCAAGTCTTTGGCAAATACTGTACAATGGTGTGCAAGCTTGTGCCCTTGTTTACAGTATTAGGCAATCAGTATTGGGATACGCAGCAGAGGTGCTTTGCTACCGCAGGACACATGAAACTACTCCGCCACACCCCTGATGAAATTAAAGAGGAAAGCTTATAAATCAAAATAGTCTTCACGATTGACATCAGAACATATTTCCTATGGGCAAAAAATATTAGGAAAAGGTGAAAACCTTTCTAAAGGTGGGTGCTGTGGTTCTACACATATCACCTTCACATCTAATCCCAGTGAAAATAAATAATTCCTCTTATGAGGAATTTGATGGTACTGTGTTTCATAGTATCTCTCCAAGGAAAGAGAATGACAAACCACCCTTTAAAGTTTCTCCAGACATAAGCTTCCCTCATGTGGGAGACAGTCCTCCTTTTTCAAGATGACTGGCGGATCCCTCAGATCTCTAGAGGGGATCAATGTTCTGCAGCCTCTGAGTGCTAACGCGATTCCCCCTGGGAGGAAGTGTGGTCAGAGAGTGAAGAAGTATTGAGAGCTAATGAACCCAAGGCTCCCCGGCCTGCTATAAAGGGACTGTCTGAACAATTAATCTAAAGGTTTTGTTTTTGTGTTCACTGATGCCACTGAAAGCAATATACAGCCCAAAAGCATGTGGCATTGGTGTTTTTTCTGCTGTGGTCGCTTTTTTGCACACATACTTGCACATTTTTATTTGCTGTTGTTTCCAATTGAAATTTTCGGAACGTGCGCCTCGTAGTTACAACTTGAGAACAACTTCTGGCACGCACAGCAAGGTATTTCACAATCTCTGACATGCAGTCCTCGTAATATTTTTATTTAAATATTAGCGAATCATGCATGTCAACCGCAACTGCACAGCAGCTCTGCATTGTTTCTATCTGCATTCACCAACATTTAGAGGCCTTCAAAAATGCAAAGATTCTCAGGCATGCCAGAAGTTTTCATGGGTCCGGGGACCACAATGGGTAACCTGGTGCTCTTTAAGGTCATCATCTACTATTTACTGTGCTTTGAAAGTTGATACAATTGAATATGTAATGAAAAATGTGATTTAAAATTCACCATTTTGGTCTGTTTTCCAAAATTTTCTTGGGGGAGGAACCCCCCCTCCCCCCCACAAAACCCCCTAGTAGCGGTCGTGCACGCTCACCGCGCTCGCGCGCTATGCGCCGGACGGGGGCTGGTCTGGCAAATTTTGCCAGGGCTGCTTTCAGTTCCCAGTCCGGCCCTGAACAAAGTTTGATATATGAAACTCATGACATCAATTCAATTGCTTGAGAAGACAAGGCAGGACAACATTCAGGAAACAACACAAACCACTTTCAGAAAAGAGCATTGAATAGGGACTGATCACTATGACACCTTACAATGTGTTGAAATCTGTTAGACAAGAGAGAATGAGCAATATGAGATATTAATAATATTTTGACAAAACAGAAACAGGGCATCATGTTAGCTGTAGTCATTTCATAGACAACTTCCCAATACTTGCAAAATGGTTAGTGGAACTTATGCAGTTAAAATGGGGCAGACACTTAGAATATGACACACATATGTGTAATGGGCTATTTGGTGTTATACCACTTACAGGAACCATACCATCATGGGACATGTAATGGAGATTGACACCTGTAATCTTAGGTGCAACACAAAACATTCACACAAACAAACCAAATAACCTGATATTAGTTTAAAATAGTTTCTCTGTTAAAAATATGTGCAGGACACATTGGTAACGGCTGAGTTGAGAACAAACAGGACATTGAGTTTTAGTAAGACTTTGTAAAGTGTAAACTAACATGCTCTACTCCACCAGGGAAGCCCTCAGGATGTAGGATCTGCAAGATCTCTCCTCTCAGGGCATGAACTATCAGGGGGGCCTGGGAGAACCATCCCCAGTCCCCTGGGCCTCCATGTGACACTTGGTGGCCAAGGAATGCACCCTTCCCGTAGGTCATTCCAACTCTTTCCAATTTCTTTCTTTGTGTGCAGGTTGCTAGGCTAGCTACTAAGATAGGGGTGCATTTTAGACTTGGGCTCCAAACAATTGTGGCTCTACTCTTATGATTTCATCCACCATGACTGACAATTCTCCCTTTGGTGTTTGGCATTGTGCAAAGATATATGATTAAATAAAAAATTAACCACAAGGTAATAAACAAGCATTTACAATGCAATCGGTCTCGCCTTTGGGACCTTATATGTATTTATCTGTGCAGCACATTAGCCTGGGTGATGAAACATCTACTGTTCTTTTACATGGAGGGAAAGTAAGCAAGAAAAAGTGTGAAATGCCAGGTATGGGAACACTTGGAGAGAAATATTGCCGTTCGGTGGGAAATGGTATAGTCCTAAGCTCTCTTTTTAATATAAAATCAGGGCCTTTGGTGGTCATATTACTGAAAATACAAGATTTGAAAAAAATATTATTGTCTACGGGTGTTTGTGGAAGACAATTTCTATGGACTGGAATCTAGAGAATGCTGAATTGATTCTGGCATTTTACTGACCTCAGATGGTCGTTTTCTCTCAAGAAAGTTAAATAGAGTGTTGCAATTAAAATAAAAAAAAGAAAGTCTCTCAGCAGAAATAATTCTGGTATTTTACTGACCTCTGTTGGTCGTTTTCTATCAAGAAAGTTAAATAGAGGCAGTTGCCAGAAAAATAAAAATAGAAAGTCCCCCAGCAGAAAGCAATTCTGGTATTTTACTGAACTCTGCTGGTTGTTTTCTATCAAGACAGTAAAAAAGAGGCAGTTGAACAGAAAAAAAAAGTCCTTAAGCGGAAGCAGACAAGTCCTAGGGCTGATCTCCAGAGCCCACAAAGTACATACACATATAAGTATATAGTAAGTATATACTAAAGTATATACAAGAGGTCTTGAATGTTCGACCTAATAAAAGGAGATATAGGGAGAAGAAACAGGGAAAAGGAACAAAATAACCTGCCATAACTGGCAAATTCTCTGCTAGAAAATGTTGTGGTGCAGTGGAATGGCAAAGGATCATCGTCTGAAATGGAGTGTGTTTTATAGTGTGGTATGCAGGTGTTTCCATTTGTCCAATGGACATCAAGTATGATCTACTAGCATCCATCTAATGGCCAGAGTGATGCTGTAATGTTGAGTGTGCTCTGTGATAGACTCTCTCTGTCAGGGATCCGCCGGTAGGAGACCACGAGCACAACTGTGAAATCTAAATGTGCTTGGCTGGAACCTGCCGGCTTAACGGCAATGCAGAACTATTCACCAGCATTGGAGTCCGGACCGCAGTGGGAAACACTCTGTTGATGTGGGTGGAGAGTCAGCCTGCGTACATCTAAATACTATTATTATTACAAACCGCAAGGACAGGGCTCTATACTTCCAATTCAGGATAGGTCTACTTCCCGTTGGGGAACTGACTTCTAGGTGGAAGGCCCCGGTTCAAACAATTTCTTCCTGCCCATTCTGTGAGAATAGGACAGAGTCAGTTCCCCATTTGTTGTTTGAATGCCCGGCCTATGTAGTCCCCCGCAGTAGATGGTTAAAGCCACTCTGTAGAGAACTTGGAACAAGACATTATAAGGAGGCCCTACGTATATTGAAAAACGACCCACGGCCCCTCTTTGCCTGTGGCCTAGCAAAGTTCCTAGGATGGGCTTGGCGTATCAGATCAACTAGGCTTTTGTACCTTGTTTAATCTGTATTATACTTAAAGGCCATTACAGTTCTGTGTCTTAGCTTTAGACAAGAGTTAGATAACAAAGGCCAATATTTCCTTCAACTTCAAACCTAGATCTTTCACGATATTTCCCACAATTTTAACTTAAGGGTGTTAGAGTGAATTTGAGCTTAAGCAACCTTCCACGCCATTGAAGCACAAAAAGGCATTCTCCATGTGAGAATATCTCGCTGAGTGCACGCAAGTGTGTCCCACCTAAGGCTATGTCTCCCAGATGTCCTCATTCAAGGAAACAGTCCAACATAGAGAACAAAGTAAAGTGCATTCATTGATGTCTTTTACCTATCTTCTCTTGTCTCCTAAGCTATGGTGACTCGAGTGTTAATTTTAAACATGTACCTGTTGCAGGCACATAAACGGCCTACATTTAAAATTTGGACCTCAATAAGATTTGACTCTACTCTGAAAAATTATACAAAGGCGGCATTTGGCAGATGCACATTTGATTTTTGCACAATCTGGGTGAAGCAGCCGGAATCCTAGTGTGTACGTGGAGTCTTTACTGTGAAAGTTTGTTCCACAGAGTCAATTATACCTTGGTCATGCCACAGTGTTTTCTAGGGCTGATATGGGCCAATAGTTACATTCTCTGCACTGAAGAAAGATGACCAGAGCACAAATCTTATCCAATCTGACCTCACTGTGTGATTCTGGGTAAGACACTTTATCATACTATATACCCAAGCTATGTATGCTTAGTATGTAAAAAGTGCAGGGGACCAAAGATATTCTTAGAAGACTATTGATAGTGCTGCAGAATTTTACAATTGTGGAATGCCAAGGCACACAATTCGTAATTCTGACTTGTCACTCATTCTTTCACCACCTTACACTCCCTGTCTCTTTATCTCACTCTGTCACTGTCTTTTTCACTCCAGATTCCACCTTTGTCACAGTTTTCCAGTATTTATGGGAGAAACAAATGGCGAAAAATAGCCCCACCCTCCTAAAAATAAGTGCTAATAACCAACACCTTCAACATAGGTGAAGCACCAAGTTAGTGGCTCAAGACAGCAGTTACACAACACGATCTGAGGTTCACGCAACCATATTTGACTACACCGCTCCAACTGGAGTTGCTGCAAACATGTCTCATTTACCACACAAATCATGTCTTTGGCATTTTGTTTTGTATGATTATTAGTTGTCTACATTAGAGGCTCTTAATAAATTGTGAATTCTGTTGCTGCTAGGCTGGCATTCTTTTGTTTAAGGATAGAGGATTTCTTCTCCCTGAAACACTACGTCATCACAAGCAGGACAACAAGTTCCCAGTAAAGTACGGGTTTGGAATTCAATGCTATGTACTGTAGTTCTGTGTAGGAGTTAGTAATAATGTTTAAAGGTGTTGACTTGCTACAATCCCTAAAGAAAACAAGCATTGCCCAGGACAAACAAGCATTTGCAATGCAATAGGTCTCAAATTTACGCGTGTTTGAGCTATTGGCATTGTAAATGACAATGTCTTTTATTTGTATTTTGTTTTTTAAAACTTAAATAAAAGGCATTTTCATTTACAATGCTAATAGCTTAAACTTTCACCCTAAATGACTGCTACCTTTGTTGATAATCGCTGGCAAGATGGCTCATTTATTTAAGTGTGGAACAGTCAACTGGACTCTCATCAATACGAGATCAATACATTGGGTAATTATAATCCCTGTTACGGACAATGCTCAGTCCTGCAAAAATATCGAGCATTAAATAATAAAACGAGCAATCGTTTATTAAACCTGAGAACAATTTTTGCTGGTCTTAACACGAACGTCTAGACTTATAATACCTGTGTACCATGGAATAGCTATGTTTAACATACGAAGCATGGATCTGTACAATCTCTGCAGCTTGAGGGACAGTCAAGAGACTCTATTGATCCTATGGGATCTCTATAGCTTTTTAGCATGAAATTTGAACTTTATTAAGATAGCTTTGCAGACCAAAGAGCACACATTTGTTGAACGTGTATATCAGTTTTCTTCCCTAAGAAGCTATGACATTTACCCCAACTGTAATACTAAAAATCCCTGCTTAGAAGTATAAATTGGAGACTAGGACTTCTCAGGCCACTGCTGTGATTTGCATTCTAATGGACTGTGAATCTGCACCACCAGGGTCTAGTTTACATAAAAAATTTATATTGAGCAGCGGCGCAAGTCTTTTTCCTGCACTACCCCATGGCAATTTGAAAGGGCAGAAATGCACAGTATTTACGAAATATGGTGCATTCTTGTCCTTACAGCCAGCGCCGGTGCACAATTCGATGGCTAGTGCCAATGCATCTGCCTGGTTGGCAGGATTGTTTTTGTGCAGGAAGGTACACCTTCCTGCACAAAAATCATCCGGGAGGCGTTTTCCTCGTTCTTTGTGTGCTGTAGAATGCAGCACAAATAGAAAGAGGAAAAAATGAGGAGAAATGAAATATTTCTCCTTGTTACGACTGCTCTGGAGAGGAGTAAAGTTTTGGCGCTTCCCCAGGTTTATGTGATTTTGCAAATCTGGGTTAGAATCATAATCCATGACTGTTGCGTAAGAAAACCCATCGCAACACCCATGGAACACCTTCTTGATGCAGAGTAAGACAACGGATAGCCTTATTCTGAATCTCTAAGGCCATGCAAAGCCACACAGGGTGGCTGTGCGTGGCCTCATAGATATGATCGAGAAGCCTGAGCCACCGGAACGTCAACACAAGCATTTGCAAAGCAATAGGTCTCACATTCACAAGAGTTTGAGCTATTGGAATTGTAAATGACAATGCCTTTTTTTATATGTGTTGTTATTAAAACAGGTAAATAAAAGGCATTTTCATTTACAATGCCAATAGCTTAAACTCTCACAAATGGGAGACCTATTGTTATTTGAAAAATTGCTTGTTGCTTGTAGTTCTCAAATGGTATTTGAGAACAATACCATTATTAATACAAATATTTTGACATGTATTTTCTGTCCCTGTCCGACCCTAAATTAAGCATTGACTTTGAGGTATACCTCCTGTAGAAAAGCATTGTGCTTGAGGTATGTCTGTCTGCTCTCTATGATCAGTAGATTGTTTTACAAATCTATTTTGGACCTAGAAAATTATTTTGGTGTGCCCCCTCCACCTTTCCAGAACTCGTTATCGCACTCCGTGGAACAGGCAGCCTCCCCGAGGTGTGCGTGGAGCAGGCAGCCTCCCCGGGGTGTGCATAGAGCAGCCAGCCTCCCCAGGGTGTGCATAGAGCAGGTAGCCTCCCCGGGGTATGCATGGAGCATGCAGCCTTCCCAGGGCTTGCAGGCACCAGGCTGTTTGTTAGAAAACACGCAAGTAGGAATGGGCATTTCCTTTCCTATGTGCACATAGAAAGTTATCGAACTGACCCGGGGCAGCATTGTGTATGCATGTGTGTGTGTACTCCGGCCCCTTCCATGTGCGCAGGCATTACATTCTTGGGTTCAAGCATCCCCCCCCCCCCCCCACCCCAGTGTACCAAGAGGCAATCAATTCGATCTGTTTGGATAGTATCTGCTTTTTTGTCCTCATAGTGCCTTTGAACAGCGCCTAGAGGCGGGTGGATCTATTGTCTGCACTAAAGCAAACATAGCCACACCCACACGTGTGGATTAAGGGAACCGGTCTCCCACCTGCACACAAGACAGTTAACTCAGTGTGTACGCAATCAGCATTGGCTGTGCTCCCACTTGTCCTCTGTGCACAAACATTCACAGAGATTGATGTGCACACATCCGCATACCTCTACGTCCAGTCATCAAAGTTATACAAAGACAAATCCGTCTATGTGCACATAGGTCTCATCCCTTTCATCTGTACTCAAGCAACACATGCTCCTCAAATACCAGCCGGCAATACCGCGATGGACACGTGCACCACTTTTTGCACACGCAGAGTGACTGCTGTGTTCAAACATGTCACCTCAGTTATGCACACAAGCGGATCTTAAGCAAGTCTCCAGAGACACATGCAACAACATCTATGTGCACAGAATGTCTTGAGCGCGCATCCAGGCACCGCCACCCATACGTACACAGTCATAGCACACCGTTGTGTGTAAACGTGAAGCACCATATGTCCCAGAACAAATACGACAGCCTCACCCACATGTGCGTACCAGCATCGCATGTGTTTAAAACCAGTATCTTCTGTGCACACAGACACAGATTACACAGTGATAGTCCTTGGACAGCACACAACTCCAGTACATCAATGCGTGCATACACAACTTTTCGTGTACAAACTACCAGGTTTCTGTTGTACACAACTAGTGTTCCTAAAGGCGCACACAGTATCTTTCACAGCATCCCCTGTGCGCCTGTGTGCACACTAGTATGCTCAGCTCCTGTGTGGGTGTGTGCACACAGACATCATCCTCCGTGTGCACACTATCACAGAATCCTCTGCACGCTCCCTAGTGCACACCCGTGTTCTCAGATCCTGGATGGATGTGTTCACACATACAGCATCCTCGGTGTTCAGAAAGTCACAGCATCTCCTGCCCGCCTGTGTGCACCCTAGTGTGCTCAGCTCCTGAGCGGGTGTGTGCACACAGACAGCATCCTGCATGGGCACACTATCACAGCATCCTCAGCGCAGTGGTGCACATCATAGTGCAGACCCCTGTGCTCAGCTTCGAACGTGTATGTGCACACAGAAAGCGTCCTCCGTGCGCACACTATTACCTCAGCATCCTTGGTGCGCCCCCTCCCCTTTCCACAACTCGTTATCGCAGGAGCCCATGTTTTGACGTCCCATAGAAATTCCAACTTCCAAGCACAATGGAGCTGAAATGACAGCACAGATGAGTTGTGATGGCTTGGATAAATGCAACCCAAAAATAAAATACCAGTCCCATCTCATTCAAATCTCGCATATGTCTGTGCCAGAGAGCGCAGCTATGACTGCGCTTGTGTACACGTTCGTAACTAACCGCCAGCACTGTAGGAGTGATGCGCGCTCACTCATCTCTGGGATGCGAACTATTCGAGCTCGCTCCCGCTCTTTTTTAACGATCTCTCACTGGAGACGCCTTTAAGCTGCAGGCTCATGATATCGCTCATAAACGTTAAGGCTTCTTTGAGCTTGATTGGCATGTCAGCTGCTGGGCACAATTGGGGTAACCTCAACGCCCGGCAGAAAAAGCGCAGCTGTCAATCACTCACTGTGGAGCCGGTAATGCCCTTGGTATGCCAGCATGAGGAAGGAGAGATACACCGACCCTCTTAGAAATACGGTCGATACCTTTTGGGCCTGTAAATCCACACACCCTTCCAGAAAGTGTTCTTTACGGGTAGGTAGGTGCGATCGTGTTTTGTTCTCCAGGAAGCAGCGGCATGTGGTAGTGCCCATCCTGTCAAGGATGCCACTAGCCTGTTTACAATAGCTGCTGGCGAGCCCATCGAGAATGTCAACAAGGAATGCGTTCTCGCTTCAAATGTTCAGAAGAGGAGGAGGAGAGTCTCCAGTTACAGACGCAGGGAGTTAGCTTCAAAATAAATAAACAAACGCAGCGTGAGAAACAGATGGCACACTGCAATCAATTAAAACAAGTGCGAGCAGAGCGCACGGAAACTGTACTTAAACGTTGCTGCTTCGGGACTACACGGAAGTAACTATACGATCAACAGCCAACAGAAAGCACAAAAACAACAGCAATGGCTCAGGTAAACCAATCACAAGCTGAAAAACAAATTAGGGGAAGTTTCAGCCAACATACAGATTACTTTAGGTCTTGCTGAGACAGCGCATGCTCTGCCAAGGCAAGACCTAAAAAGTTATGCTTTGGCGGTGCAGGCCTCTTGTAATAAGCTGTATGGTATGTAAATTGCAACATAGAGTCCGTGTAATCACACGTATTTTCTGCATTAACAAACTGCAAGCCTGTGTGATTCAGCCATGCAGTCTCAACACCTCGCTCTAGCCAAGAGGCTTTCACTATTAACAGATGCTATGGTGCAAGCCTTTCAAACTCTATCTGATTCCTGATTCCACAATTTATAATATATAGCTAACACACAATTAAAATATTCCCCCATTTAACAGAAATTAACTTCCCACCGATTGCCTCCCATTTGTGTCTTTCTTGTAGATAGGAGGGACATCTCAGTTTTGAATTTCTAATTCCTAACTTTATTAAATAATTAGGGATAGAAGACTAAAATGATAATTGCCTCAGTGCCAAATACTGTACATGTCTTCCTGAATAGGTTAATGGGCCATTACCAGCATGGGCCGCCCAGCACAATCTCGGCCCCCCCAATACTCATTACCTTATGACACTCAGAAGTGCTTCTTTGCACCTCCCGTAGAAGTGACCAGAGTCAACTCTCCCTTGCAGAACTCCATATCATTGTCATGTGTACACATTAAAGCTGCTTTGACAATTAAGAAAATCCGCCGACCCCCCTCACCAGTCTGTTCCTGGTGGTACAACACAAATATGCCTCCTGGTCCATCACCAGCTCTTCACCATCCTGCAGGGTTTCGAGGCTAGGAACATACACCTTCGTCTTGCTCTTATCACCACCATCCTCTTCCTCTCCTCCATGAAGTCTCTGACGTCCTCATCATCTTCGCTAGCAGTCCCTTCAATAAAC
The DNA here is from genome assembly GCF_964204655.1 of Triturus cristatus. Classification (NCBI taxonomy): domain Eukaryota; kingdom Metazoa; phylum Chordata; class Amphibia; order Caudata; family Salamandridae; genus Triturus; species Triturus cristatus. The sequence goes on from NC_140595.1 coordinate 679,688,357, forward strand.
TTGTCTTCTTCCTCCTCGTTTCCTCTGATATCCTTACACTTGCTCTGTTTCTTCTCCACCATCTTGGTAAAGGAAGGGAGAAGGCAACGCAGGCTCGGATTGGATGATACATTACTCTCTCCCATTGGCTGCTGTTAAAAACATGAGCCGCCTCTAAACACACTGGGGCAGATTTACAAGCCCCTTGCGCCACTTTTGCGTCACTTTTAACATAGGGAAAGTGGCGCAAGGGGCTTGTAAATCTGCCCCACTGTTCATTCCCCTAGTTTGGCCGTCAAGCTAAGGTTCATCTAATGTGCTGAATGGTTTCAGTTTCTATCCTCTTTCAGCTTAGGAGGCTCGTAAATAACTTCGAAGATATTGGTGCTGGTATTGCTGAGAAGAGACCCCTAGGCTGTGAAAATAATGGAAAATATACGAGAAGAAGTAAGATTAACTAAACAAAAGGAACAGTGAATACAACAAAGAAACAAAGGTAGAAAGCCAAAAGGAGAAAAATCTGTAACAAGTGGGGAAGGAAGAGAAAATGTGTAAGGAAAAGAAAAACAAGCGGCCGCGATTGTCCCGGCTGCTTCAAAAGTGAAAGCGCACACAGCCTGCTGAATGTAAACAAAACACGTTGTCATGCCTCAAGTGGGACATACTCAATAAAGAAAATAGTGCTTACAACACTAAAATAACACATACTGTGTAAGAACCAAAGTAAAGGGGCCAGTAACCATGGAAGGATACAAATGACAACATAGCCATACTAAGGAGGGACAAACAAGCCTATTAAGGAATCAGACGCCAGCATTTATGAAGGACAAATACACAAGCCAATGAAAAAATATGTACTTTGCAGGGGATATCCCTCAACATTCGGAAACTACAATTGCTGTTTGTTTGTTTAAAATGTCTTGGGTTGCATTTGAAATGCTTTAATGAAAATGAATTTAGTCATGAAAGCTGTAGTGGGCTGGCCCCACGTGTGCAGGATGACAAGGAGACGCTGTAGACGTGGCCAGGTAGGAGTAGATGTAGTTTATTAAGATCATAGACGTAAAGGTAGTAAATCCAGAACAGGCTCCACAATAGGCCCCAACATAGGCCCCAGCATTAGCCCCACCAGGAGCAGCCTCCTAGCTGCTCAGCCCATCTTCCCAACTGTCTCAGTCCCACACAGTATCCAAGCATTCCACCCACACTAACATTCTACGCGGAACACTGACACTGGCTGAGCAGCTAGGTACAGAATGAAAGGAACATAATAACATGACCTGAGGATACTACACATCCTCTTCCTTTACACTGAAAATTAATAGAACCTAAAATAAACCCAAACTACTAATAAGCAAACAAATAAATACAGAAATGTACACAAGATATGAATAGTCCATAAACCCAGGAATGCATGTAGAAATAAATCAAGAGAGGGAAACAGACACACTAAGGATAAAAGAAAGATGCAAGCATAAATCAACACACTAACACCATCCCCTTTCCTTAATACTGAACAAAGAATAATTTTAGAAGTGAAATAAGAGCTCACATATAACAAATGAATCTGATACCCAGAGTAGAATCCTACGGGTATAAATACCTATGGGTAGAACAACACCCAAGGAAGTACTTCTCACGTGAGAAAACTGTGACGACAAATCAAAACGCCACCCCTCATGTAAGGGACACTATGGGACTAAAACCCACGTGTTTGGGACTAACACCCAAATGTAAATAATACGTCACATGGGACTGAAACCCACTGACATGTGAAGCATGTAAAACCGACACGCAGCACAGTGTGGCATCAAAAGATGGCTACACACACAGAAGACAGCGAAAACGTAAATGAAAGGACTGATACCCAACATACACCTAAAGGTGGGACTCAAACCCCCTTTAAACTTAGTAAATAGGACTGGTACCCATTACTAATGACATAGGTGGGACTCTAACCCCCTATAAATAGGTAGGACTCTAACCCCCTATAACGGAGTAAATGGGACTGAAACCCAAACTCAAAATAACAAAGGTGGGACTAAAACCCCCTTTTAAAAATGGGGCTAAAACCCATTCCTATATAAATTACTGTGAACGTGGGGTGATGGGACTAAAAACCCACTCCCATCCCTAAGGCAGGGATAAAACATTTTAGATAAGGGTCATGGGACTAAAAACCCACTCCCATCCCTAGGCAGGGATAACTATCTAAAAAGGAAATGGGACTAAAACCCACTCCTATCCCTTAGGCAGGCAGGGATAAAACATTTGAAATAAGGGTCATGGGACTAAAAACCCACTCCCATCCCTAGGCAGGGATAACTATCAAAAAAGGAAATGGGACTAAAAACCCACCCCTATCCCTTAAGCAGGGATACATAAAAAAGAGACATGGGACTAATACCCACTCCCATGCCAACAAAACAAAACTTGTACATAGCGATAAAACAACGTTGGCATACAACAAATACTTGACACTGAAGAAAGAAATTACACTAATCTGTGAACATAAAACGTTTTTGTGATGAAAACATTTTCTTGTGAATTAAAACTTTTCTGCGTTAAATCCATTCACTTGTGAAATAAACGTTTGCGTGCTAATTCTTTAAACTTGCCTACAACTCATATTTCTAAAGTCAAAGGTGTGCCTGTCACCGCGACAGGCGTTCCAAAACAACAATTGATGCATTCACAAACGCAGTTTTGAAACTTCCAATTACTGATGACCCTTTTTTTTCACCGCTGCTACAACTAAAACACAGTTCCTTTAAATACGAAGACCACATTACTCTGCTTGTTCTTATTACGTTGTTCTTCTACTTTTTATTTTCTGTTTGCTGCTGGTTGCACCGATGCGCAAATTCTCCTCAGGTTCACTGAACAAACGCTTGACTTGTATCCACTCGTTGCCGTCTTTTTTTAAAATTTATTTTATATCGCGCACAAACGTGGTTGGAATATTAAACAATCGTGGTTGGCAGAAACAGCAAACACATCGCTGCCTGGAACAGAAAACACCATGAACCCCAAGATGGTAGCACGCACAAACGACGTATGCCGGGTGGCTCACGGAGCGCTCTCGCCTACAAACGCACGCTCGCAGCTCCGAACACCAGAAGACACCATGCAAGCTTGAAGCTCCGAACACCAGAAGACGTAATGATAGCTTGATGAATGGCTGCGCGCGGCATTGAACACAGTAAGTAGCGCAAGCCATATTTGAATTTTGAAAGAAACGCAACTGTCATTGCAAACAGACCACGCAGCCAACCACAAAGTATTTATATATATTACTCTCAAAATAAAGACCACCACTTAATCTAATTGTAGTTCAGTGAACTGAATTTAAGCTTTCAATGCGCCAGTCGATAATTTAAATGGGAAATAGCACAAGTAATTCCCACACAGGTTCAGCGCCATAACGAGGGAATAATTAAGAAATCCAACATCCTATGTAGAGCAAAGTCTACATCACACTTGTTCACAAGCAGTCACCAATTACCTTGGTACAGAGTCACGGTCTCGCTTGTTGCACCATGTTGCTTTTTTTTTACTGACTCGATGGTACTGTTTGACAAATCTTCGTGTTAACTCAGGCAGCTATGATGATGAATTGCCATGAAATGTAGACGCCAAAGATGACAACACAGCACGCCTGTTACTTATTGCTCAAAAGAATTCTTAGTTGTAGCACAATAGACGTTTTTTTTTCCTTGTGGCATATTTTCTTCTCCATAAGTAGACTGGCTTGTAACTATTTTTCCTGATGTGGATGATGTGATGATGACACAGCATGCCTGGGCTGGGCTGTCCGATGTGGTGGACACTGGTGGGGCAGACAGGCACGCTTGACAAATTTCTTTTTCTTCAACATGTTTCTTTTCTCTTCTTTAAATTTCTTGACACTTGTTTCTTGACGCTTGACACTTGTTTCTTTTTTTTTTTAATTTTCCTTGACCTTGGTACTTTTCTACACGTTCTCTTTGTCCACTCCTGTTTCTTGGTTGAGCTCATGTTGCTTTTTGCGTGAGATTTTCTCCAGATCGTCGCCATAAATGTAGTGGGCTGGCCCCACGTGTGCAGGATGACAAGTAGACGCTGTAGACGTGGCCAGGTAGGAGTAGATGTAGTTTATTAAGATCATAGACGTAAAGGTAGTAAATCCAGAACAGGCTCCACAATAGGCCCCAACATAGGCCCCAGCATTAACCCCACCAGGAGCAGCCTCCTAGCTGCTCAGCCCATCTTCCCAACTGTCTCAGTCCCACACAGTATCCAAGCATTCCACCCACACTAACATTCTACACGGAACACTGACACTGGCTGAGCAGCTAGGTACAGAATGAAAGGAACATAATAACATGACCTGAGGATACTACAAAAGCATTCACACTTTGCTTCCACAAACGTGCTGTAAAGCGGTATATAAGTCACTGGGGGGCAGACTTACTCTTTTGTGCCTGGTGTTCTGTTTTGTTTGCAAAAGTCGTTGAAGCCCCATGCTCTCTAAAATCCTTGAATGATCTCCCATTCATGAGCCCTTCTCTGGCTACAGCCCACCCTAGCTTTGATTGTTGCCCTCTCCTCCCACACCTGGTGGCAAACCATTTCCTCACTGTTGCCTTTCCTTGAAAATGTTGCCAGGATTCTAAAGGAAGTTGATTATGCCAGGGCTCATGAGAAAATACATTTATTGCATTTTCAGGTCAGTAAAACGAATGCAAACGAAAGCCATGGTTCTACTCTGCAGCCTGTGCTTTGCCACAAGCTCACACCGTAAGCTATGTCTGCAGCTGTGTATGATGCGCAAATAGTGCTTCGGTAAGAAATGAGAGCCTATGTGCTATAGATGGTGATGATTAATGTTCATTTTAAATATTTTTCCGTGTCTGGTAGTTTGAATTGATGACATGCAGAAGTTTACTTTTGTTGCCACTGAGATCTGTGTCCCTGCATCTTCCTCTGTAAAGAAGTCATGGTGTGTTTCAGATCACATGGCATCACTACACTCAGAGCATGCTTTAATATATAACTTTCCCCTATGCCTGACCTGCAAGTAATATGGGTTATAGTCCCTTAAGCCAATAATCCACCTCAGAAAGATGAAAACCTAAGTCAAATAAGCGAAATGTGAACAGACACCTCCAGGCTACAAAGAAGTATCCGCAAAGCTGTATTGTTACACTTTCTGTGAGAAAGCCTGCTGCCTAGGAGACCAGTAAATAATTTATACTGCAAGAGTCGTGCGTCACGGTACTGTAGATAACAAGTTATCAACCAGGGACAGATAACAAGGCTGATTGCTCCAACCAGACATCTGACACAATTCTATATCTGTAGCAGGTTCTTTAACCTACCCTGCTATCCTACTATATCTATACAGGGTTAAAAGACACACTAAGTTGCTCATCTTTTAAGTGAGCACTTTCTATAGGGCACATTTATTTGTGAGGTTTCTGTGCTTGAACCTGCCATAGTATAGCATTTCCAGGGTGTTATAAATAATGAGTAATGGTATTATATAATTACTGTTATTGTCTGAACTCCAAGGGTCGAGCCTGGGTGCCAGGAATTTATCCTGATACTTTCAGATTACACACAGACTGGTACTTTTAATTACACAATGATCACAAAGGCTGGAGAAATATTTCACCAATGCACTTACCAGCTTATTCATTTTGTGTTCCTCAGTTTTACTCATAACATTGTTGCAAACAGTAATAACAAGCATTTTCAATGCAATAGGTCTCGCATTAATAAAGTTTTAGCTGTTGGCATTGCTAATAATAATGCAACGCCAATAGCAGCTCAAAGAATCAGTAATGTGAGACCTATTGCATTGCAATTGTTTTTTTTTATATATAGCACAAACTTGAGTGAAAGGTGTGTATTTATGTTGCATTGAGTACAGTGTAATTATGTGTTGTGTTATTATGTGGCACAGAGTGGTATTCTGTGGAGTGAATTTATCTTGAATTAAGTAGAGAGTAATTATGTGACGTGCAATTATGTAGTACTGAGTGGTATGTGGAGTGTATTTATGTTGTATTGAATACAGTGTAATTATGTGATGTGTAATCACACACACACACACAACCACACACACACAACCACACCCACAACCACACACACAACCACAACCACACACACAACCACACACACAACCCCACACAAACACACACACACACACACAACCACACACACACAAACACACACACAACCACAAACACAACACACACACACCCACAACCACACACACAACCACACACAACCACACACACAACCACACACACAACCACCACAACTACACACACAACCACAACCACACACACAACCACAACCACACACACAACCACCCACAACAACACACACAACCAAACACACAACCACACATACTACAACACACACATACACACTCAACCACACACACACAACCACACACACAACCACACACACACAACCACACACACACAACCACACACACAACCACACACACAATCACACACACACACAACCACACACAACCACACACACAAGCACAAACACAACACACACACAACCACACACACACAACCACGCAGACACAACCACACACAACCACACACACAACCACACACACAACCACACACACACCACACACACACACACACAACCACACACAACCACACAACCACACATACAACCACACACACACAACCACACAAACACACACAACCACACACACAAACACACACAACCACACACCCACACACACAACCACACACACACACACAGCCACACACACAACCACACACACAACACACACAACCACACACACACACACACATCCACCCACACAACCACACACACACGCGCACACACACAACCACACACAACTGAGGGGAATCGGGTAACGGAAAGAGAAAGGACTCTATCCATATATATATATATCTTTATTGCGTGATTTAAAAGTAAACCATTGCAAGTACAAACATTTAAAAGGTTCAAGATTGCATTTAGAATGGTGAATTCATTAAAAGTCAATATGTATGGATAATAACAAATGAAACTTCAGTTTAAAAAGTCATATTCATAAAAAGCCAGCAACAGCAAGTAAAAATTTGGCAGCATTATTCCAATGGGGGGTCGCAGACTCTGGGCAGCTCAGTATGTTTTTTTGCAGCGCGCTCCATAAATCTTACTAGGGCACAATTTAATTTAGTGTTCCTAGGATCGAAACAGGCCAAAACTGCTGCTCTACAGCTTCTAATCATGTTTCTATTCCAATGATGCTTGAGTAGGGCCCGTCTCTCTGTCAATAGTAGAGGGCACAGGCATATGATGTGTATGATGTCTTCTTTGTGGGTCCCGCAAAGTCGGCACTGAACTTTTCCATGTTCTCTTTTCCATTTTGGCCAGTGAGTCAACAGGTTAATAACTCCCAGTCTCAGTTTTAAAAAGCTTAGTTTCATCCGAGCACTAAGCGATATAGTAAGGTACGGCTGTGGAATTAGCAAGGCATAGGATTGAAGGGTCATCCACCCATGACTTCTTTTGGCAAGGCTGCTTTGTCTTCCACTATTGATAATTGTTTGGTGCTGATTTTCGCTAGCCTTTTAAATTCCATCTGACTGGCGTGCAGGATCCAGAGGTCATTTAGGCACAGGGTTTTTAAGCCTTTTGACCAGTATTCATGTCCTGCTCGCCATAAGTTGTTGTCAATGCTGGCCCACAAATGGTATCCTAAACTTCCCTCCTTTGATAACCTCAATTTGTGACAGCACACGAGAAAAGACATGGCTCTGGCCAATCGTTGTTTGCAGATGCCAAATTCCAATCTAATTTGTGCCGGTGATGTATGGTTTGGTAATTTGAACACAGACCTGTAGATCTTAGTAATTATTTTGTCCAGATGGTCACTGTCCAATCTTTTTAAAGCTTCACTGCCGTATGTTAGGGTAGGAATGATTTTTGCCTGAGCCACCTGAAGTGTGGGTGCAAGAGTAGGGCCTTGTAGTTTCTTTTGAATTAGTCCGATTGCAAAAGCGAGTGCCGTACCCTTCCTTTTTTGCTCTTCTAGTTGGGATTTGAAATTTCCTTTGTTGTTGAAAGTGACTCCAAGGTACCTTTGGCAATTTGATTAGACAATGCTTTCATTATTCAAAGCCCAAGACAGTTTCTTAGCTTTCCTTGAGTGCACCGCTAAAATTTCCGTCTTCCTGTTGTTGATGCAAAGCTCATTGTCGTTTGAATAGTCGGAAGTAGCATCCAGAAGTCTTTGCATTCCGATCTTTGTTTTACTTAACAGTACCACGTCATCAGCATATAGTAGATTTGTCAGCGGCAAGCCAGATAGTTTGGGAGCGTGGGAGTTGACCTTATTGAGAGCTTCAGGAAGGTCAGCTAGGAATAGGTTAAAAAGTGTTGGGGCCAAGACACAACCCTGTTTGAGGCCTTTGTCCGTCGGAATCGGGCGAGACAGTCTTGAGCCATCCCCGATCTTAATTCTGACCCATGTGTCCTGGTGTAGGAGTTGTATGGCTCTTAGAAGGGCCTCTGGAATGTTGAAACTGGACAGCTTCTGCCATAGTTTACTTCTGTTGACATTGTCAAAAGCCGCTTGGTAGTCAATAAACCCCATATAAAGTGAACAAGAGCAGAATTTCGCTTGGTCAATTAAGCATGAGAGGGTCATGAGATTGACTGAGGTACCGGTGTTTATTGTGAAACCTGTTTGATTCGGGGGAATTATGGAGTTTTCATCAGCCCATGCCCTAAGTGAGTTTAGCAGCACTCCCGCAAAATACTTTGCTTCATTGTCAATGAGTGCGATGAGACGGTAATTCCCTGG